>NC_140508.1:62657065-63258065 GCF_964339955.1 Pipistrellus hanaki
AGTGGTGTTGCAGTTGTATACTGAAGAGGTCTTAGCTTGTAAGGACATTTTCTTGACGTAAAAAGGGTGAATTCATAGCCTGCGTGCAGACAGTGGTTTCCAGTAATGGACTTGCAGCCCTCTTTACCTTCTCTAGTTCTGGGCTCCGGTAGTCCACACAGGAGTGTGGCTCTTCTCCGTGACGGTCTGCCGGGGTTTGGGATTGGGGTGCGGAAGCCCTGGAGCACCCGTTTCTCCCTGGGCTGCGCTGTGTGCGGCCTGGGGCAGCACGCCTCGCTGAATGGTCTAGCGTAGGGGTGTTGAACTCAATCAGAGAAGGGGCCAAAATCTAAAATCCAGCCTAAATCGCGGGCCGAATGGTTTACTGAACAGTCATAAACTGACAATGTCATAAACTGACAGCGGAGTGCAGTGATGACAGCGCGGTGCGGGCCACATTGCAAGGCCTGGCGGGCTGGGTTTGGCCTGCGGACCTTGTGTTTGACACATGTGGTCTAGCGGGTATGTTTTCAGTGCAGACCTTGTTTCTTACGAAGTCTCCTCCCTCCTCCTTTAAAAAAGGACAGAAATATTTCAGTTACTTGGCCATGTCGGCTGATATTCTAGATCAGTATTTCCCAAAGTGTGGTACGCGTACCCCCAGGGGTACGGGAAGAGTTTGGTGGGGGTACAGGTTGCGCCAGAGTTTGGTGGGGATATGCACTGCACCATGCTTAGCTGCGCCCAATTCTACATTCTCATGAGTACAAGGGGTACTCAGCGTTACGAAAATTATAGAAAGGGTACACATATGTCGAAAGTTTGGGAAACACTGTTCTAGATGGAAGAGGATCTCCTGCTTCTGGTTTGTTCCTGCCTTGTGGCGCTCCATCCAGGGCTTGGACACTGGGCGGCCGCTGAGCACCACGAGGGTCTCCTGGACCTGGAGCAGGAGGGACCAGGCCCGCTCTAGAGAATGCCAACCCCCCCCCCCCCCACACACACACACACAGGGCCACGTGTCTGCTGGGACGCAGCAGGGAGAGGAGAGGGGGGACTCGGGCTCACAGGCAGGGGTTGATCCAAGTCCTGCAACCTGGGAAGTGACTCCATCTAGACCTCAGGTTTGGTTTGGTTTTGCCTGTGAAATTGGAGTCGTGATCACAACGCCATTCACCTGTGAGCGCTAAAGAGAGGGCCTGGGTGATAGTGCCGGACCGGGCCACCGGTTTCCCTTCCTGGCACGGCTGCTGGGAAGACCTGGGAGCTGTGTGGTGAGTGTCCCGGAGTCTTTGACGTGGAGGTAGGATGCAGAGACAGCTTGTCCCGGGAGAGAGTTCTCCAGCCAGGCCCAGGCCTCCGCCCGCTGTCGCCACCTTCAGTTTTTATTTCGTGTGTGCGTGGCACATTCCCAGAGGGGTGTGCGACAGGACACGCATTGCAAGGGACACCTCGCCGCGTAGCTGCGTGTGCATGCAGCTGGCGCTGTTTTGGGGGTTGAGGTGCTGGGACCTGAAGGCTGTATGGGGGCAGGAGGTGATGGGTGGGTTTGCGGGTAATTCTGTCTCTGCCCTGCCCTTCGCTGGGTTTGTGATGTGGGAAGTCATAGCACAGGACCTAGTGCACAGTCCGCTGTTTCTTTACCCAGCTTTGAACTTGACCTGTTGTTTTTGTGGTTGGGGAGCAGCTATTTGGTCAAAGCTATGTTCTAATGTTAAATATGAATGTGTTGGCATGAGATATTTGACTAACCCGAGGAAAGAACCAACACCGGGAAAATCCATGCTCGTTGCTGTTCGTTCTCTTCTTGTGGTCCCCCGGGCTGTGCTGCTCTCCCTCTGCCTGGGGACCGCGCCCCTCCTCCCCCGTCACCTGTCCACACTGCGGTCTGTTCCCTCAAGAAGCTGTTCTCTTGGAATGTGACCCAGGCGGCGAGGACACACTGGAGTGGTGGGCCCGAAAGCACCTTCACCAATGTCTTATTTCTCTGAAACCAGCCTCACCTGTAAGATGAGAAACATATGAACGAGCGCTCACTTTCCTAGGTGGGGACGCGGAGCCGTCTTTGTAAAAAGGGTATGGAGAGAACTGTGTGAATTTCAAAACGTTACACAAGAGCTAGCACACCTCATAATGGTGTTTAGATAACCGGGAGCCCTTCTCGGTGCTCACACATGTACCAGGGCGGACGGCCATCATGTACTCACGTGATTGCTGTACCCGTGGCCAGTTCCCGACTGAAGGGGCGACTCCTCGCAGGTAGGCAACCCTTCATGCACACACAAGTGAATGTTGGCTGCAGTTAAAAGTTTGTTATTTTTTTAAATTTAAGGTTTATAAACAAAATTACCCACCATATAAATATGGTGTTGCAATGGAATATTTCTGAGCCATAAATACAATGAAATATTCCCATTTGCACATATGGTGCCGATGGATGGACCTAGAGAGTATGATGCTAAGTGAAACAAGTCAGACGGAGAAGGACAGATACCATATGACTTCACTTATGTTGGAATCTAAAGGACAAAGAAAATGAATAAAACAGAAACAGACTCATAGATACAGAGAACAAACTGATGGTTACCGGAGGGGAGAGGGGCTGGGGGGCTGGGTGGAAAAGGTGAATCCCTGTGGATTATGAAATACAAATTGGTAGTAATAGTCACAGGAATAGGAAGTACAGCATAGGGAATATAGTCAGTAATACTGTAATAACTAAGTTTGGTACCAGGTAGGTGCTAAAATTATTGGAGAGATCACTTTGTAAATTATGTAAATGTCTGATCACTATGCTGTACTCCTGAGACCAATCCTGTATAATAAAAGGCTAATATACAAATTGACCAAGTGGTGGAACGACCGGTCGCTATGATGCTCACTGACCACCAGGGGGCAGATGCTCAACACAGAAGCTGCCCCTTGGTGGTCAGTGTGCTCCCACAGGGGGAGCGCCACTCAGCCAGAAGCTGGGCTCAAGGCTGGTTAGTGCAGTGGCAGTGGTGGGAGCCTCTCCCACCTCCGAGGCAGCGCTAAGGAGTGGGCCTAAGCCAGCAGGTGGACTTCCCCTGAGAGGTCCCAGACCGAGAGGGCACAGATGAAGCTGAGGGTCACCCTTCCTCCCCTAGTGCACGAATGTCATGTACTGGGCCTCTAGTATAACATAATATTGAATGTCAACTGTAATTAGGGGGTGGGGCTAAGAAAGGGAAAGAATAAATGTTCACTTTTGAAAAACAAACAAAAAAGAAACTCATTAGACTTTGTTTCTGGTTTGGTTTTTTAAATCTGTAAAGATCTTGATCGCCAATGACACCACAGGTGAATACCTTGTCTCCAGGGCTTCACCGAAGCGCCTTTCGTTGTGATTGTGTCTTTGTTGTCTCTCTGTTGCTAACCACTTACTCGTGGCCAAGGATGGAGGGGCAATGAAGATGAATGTGGCGTCTCTCCTAACCTCAGTGTCCTGCTTTATTAGAAGAGATAACTGACCCGTGTGGACAGAATAGCGACCACACCAGGCAGAGAGCTCTGAGTGCTGCGCAGTGCACTGATGAGCGCTCTGGGGGTTCCTAGGAGGCAGGCTCCTGGGCGGCTTAGGAAGACTGAGCTGAGCTGGCGCCCAGGGAGGTTCCAGGCAGAAGAGGAGGGAGATTAAGGCAGGAACCGTGCAGGCCCCAGTGACTCTGTGGCCCGGAGTTTGTGGAGGCGGGTCAGCAGTCTGCTAGAGGGTTGGCATTGATATGGAGGTGAATAAAGAGCCTTTGAAGGTTTCAAGCCGCAGTGTCCCCGGAAGAGGGGAGGCAGGGCGACCAGGCAGAGGGAAGTCTGTGCTTGGTCATAGATTATGCTCAGCTCCCAGGCGAGTTTTTTTTTTTAGTCCCCTTCTCCTCCCGCGTTGGTGTTCCTGGGCAAGGCTTACCGGCTTTTGTGTGTGTGTCTATTTATCTCAAAGGCACACTCTCTTCATTTGAGCATGAAGAACTCATTCCCTGATGCTCAAAGCCAGAAGTGTGGGGAGATTTATGAACACCTGTCAGCACTCAGGGAGTGGGAAGAGGGTTGTGCTGCTCAAAACAAAAAACAAAACACAAAAGAGTTAAGATATGTGTATCATAAATGTAGCTCTTCCTGCGAAGTGGAATAACCTGCAGATAATACGCTGCATGAGTTGAGCTGATGGAATGCTGTTTTCTTGCCAGAGATTGCATTGTTTTACAAGCCATATGCGCTTCGTGTCCGGCGTGCGGTTCAGGTGGCTGTGAGATGACAGACAACTTTGTGGGACGCGCTCAGCGTGGGGTTTTGGGAGAGGGAATAAGAATGACCAAGACCACGTTGGGGTTGACGCTCACATCTTCGTGTGAGGGTGCGTGGTGGGTGGCAGACTTTGTGTACCTTCCTTAAAAAGAAAGTGATCGCCCAAGGAGGGTATCGAGATATTAGAGCCTCCCAGCGGAGGAACTAAATGTTAACGAATTGAGTGGCATCACCTTGCTTCATTCATGTTAACCGCTGACTGCTGTGTGACCTCTGGGGAGGAGGCTGTACCACTGAGTGGAGACCGCATTTATCGACTTCATCTGTGGAGCTTCTGGTGCTGGAGGAGGGGAGCTCCCGGGGCGTGAAGCCTGAGAGGGGGCCCAGACAAGGGAGTAAATGATTGTTCTACGGTGACCATTTCTAGGGTACCGCGCAGGCTTACCCAGCAGAGGCACCTGCACTCCATCAGGGGCATTGGGAAAGGGCTTTCCATATGCAGTGACTTCTAAACAGAGAACAGAAGTAGGACTTGGTTGAAGGAAGGAGTAGGTTGGGTGGGGCAGAACCCCGGGAAGACTGGACAGCAGGACCAGCAGCCGCGAGATGAGTGGGGCGAGCCTGGGCAGCGGCTCTGTCCAGCCAGAGCTTAGCGGTGGCAGGGGGATGGGAGGTGGCGGTGGAGACTGACCAGGTGGGGGGGACGCAGACTGTGGCAGTGGCTGTGGTCAGAAGGATGTGCACTGAGTGACGACGCAGAGATAGGCTCTGTTGAAGGATGGTTCACTGGAAGTAGAGTGTGAGGGAGAAGAAAAGTCAAAGCGGACTCTGAGGTGTCCGGCTGAGGCCCCTGGAGGACAGATGGGTGATCTCCTGAGCCGGGGGAATGCAGGAGGAAGAGGGGGTGTTTGTGGGGAAGACCTTGTCTTGGGCGTATTGATTTTGAGGTGCTTCGGGACATCACGATGGAAATGGTGGACACGAAGCTGCATGTCCAGCTGTGAACAGGGCTGGATGAGGAGTTGGGAGCAGCTGTTTGTGGCCCGCGGCTCTGTATGTGCAGCGAATGCCCGCCTCCCCGCCTCACAGAAAGCTTCTGGGGGAAGCAGCCCACTCCACAGCCTGTCTTCCTCAGTGAACACGGACGCGGCCTCAGCCCCAGCACCTCCCTTCTGGTTCTGCTTCCCTCCGAGCCCCTAGCCGGGGGCTGCCCCTCCCTGAAAACCACGCTGTGGCTGGTGTGTCCCTGCAGGAGCTGAGGCCGGCTCTCCTGGCCGCCTGATCCTGCAGCACAGGACAGTGGGTGCTCGCTGAGGGCTGCAGAGCCAGCGGGACCACAGGATAGGAGGAGACTCTTCAAATGGACACTTAATATATCACATAAGGTGATTTACAGAACTTGAGAGAAAAGCAAGTTAATTCTTCACAGATGATCCTCTCCTGGGGACAGCCCACTCCTGCCCTCTCTTTCTTGTCTAGAGGTTGGCTCTGTCTCTACCTCTTCAGAAACAGAGTCCCCTCCTCCTTCAAGGAGTCCTTCCCTGTAAGCCTCTGCTTTCCTTCTAGGAGGATCCTGCCCCCCTCCTCTCCTGCCACTCCCCCACCCCCCATTTCCTACGTACATGTCTTGCCCTGGGATCCATCCCCTTTTCTGCCGGAGCGGGCTACAGGCCACGTGGGCTCTGTCATTAGATCGAGCTTTGCTGCCTGGTGCATGGTGGTGGCGCCCCGAGTGTATTTCCCTTTGATGTCCCTGGGCCAGTGTGAGTGGACGCTGTGTCCTTTGTTTGCCTGAGCCTTCAGTTCTTCTCCGGATGCCTTGTGTACACACACACCGCACACTCACACACCTCCGAGGACCTCCCGGAGGCAGTTTTTGCTATATCTTATAATAGGGCAGAAATGTAATACAAACATACGCGTTGCAAAAACATTTTAGATTCTATGTCTTTAACGTTCCTCTTCCTCTTATTGTCTTGCTTGATGTAAATAACACTTTGGGGCTTAGAGAGCCAATCAGCATTGGTTCTCTATTTATTATATTGAATTTTATGCCAGGCACTGGGCTAGGCACTGGGAATATATAGTGAAATGACTCACAAAACTGGGAAACATGTTCTTTAATAAAAAAAAAACTGCATAGTTTACTTGGCTGACAGGCTTTGGCTTCTTCGGGACAGCATGCCCTTGTCTTATAGATGTTTTTACAATTAACGTACCTTTCAGCGTGGAACAAAACGAGCGGGGAGCATCCAAGGCTTGGTAGTTTCATTTCTCCACATAAAACAGTGCCAGGAGGGTGTTTCACGTTCTCCTCATGTCCTTCCAAGATCCTGGGGGACTTAAGAAATGTCAATTTCCAGCAGCTGGCATCTGGGCTTGGGTCAAAGTTCAGAGGGGTGGGAGTAGGGCTTCCCCCCTCCCCGGCCATCCCCCCGCCCCCAAGAAGCTGGGACTCTGTGCTCGGTGTGGAGCTCAGAGTTGCTGGCAGTAGATAAAAGCCCCTTTGCTTACGGAGCCCAGTTCACAGGTGAGCAGAGAAGACTCTTAGATGGGGTAATGGAAGGAGACACGCCAAAATGGCGAGAGAGGATTTATGATGGGGGCCCATGATGGAAACAAATCCAGTGTGTTCAAATGTATTTTTACAAGTTGATCATGATTGATTACATGCATATGGAAGCAGATCTTTCTTTTTCTTTCCCCCCTCCCTCATAGAGTTTCTAAAAACACTTTGACCAGTAGGAAGCCTTATTTTTAGCTTAAGGATGATGAAGAAATGGACATGGTTTATTTTAAAAAATATTTTCATTTATTTCAGAGAGGAAGGGAGAGAAAGAGAGAGATAGAAATATCAATGATGAGAGAATCATTGATCGGCTGCCTCCTGCATGCCCCATACCGGGGACTGAGCCCAGAACCCGGCATGTGCCCTGACCGGGAATCGAACTGTGACCTCCTGGTTCATAGGTCCATGCTCAACCACTGAGCCATGCTGGCCGGGTGGTCATGGTTTATTTATGGGTCCATGACATGAGGTCCACGCTTAGATTTATTCATTTAACACAGTTATTGACCACGAGCTCTGTATCAGGTACTGTAGTGAGGATCCAGGGCAGAGACAGCCCCTGCACTCAAGGAGTTTACAAGTTGACCAGGGAGACAGAGAATAAAGAAACAGACAAACATATCATGTGTTTTCAGATAGCAATCGAGTCTTGTAGAAAATGAAGTGAGGAAGAAGGGAGTGATGGGGAATAACTCTTATTGACTGGATGATCAGGGAAGGCCTTTCCAAGGAAAAGGGAGAGAGTTCTTGGGCAGAGGGCCCAGCAAGTGCCGAGGGCTTGGGTTTGAGCGGAGCTGGGGTTGGAGGAACAGCAGGTGGCTACCTCGATGGTCAGGTCCCCAGGAGTAGGCTGGGCAGATGGGTGGCCACTGTGCTTCTGTTTTACATTGCTTTGACTCCCATCGTTCTTTCTAGAGGGCGGAAGACTCTGGGGAAGCATCTGTACATCTCAGCTAGCACTGTTTGCTGTGTAGTTAGTATATTTAAATTGTGTCTTGTTTTGAATCGCTCCTTTCAAAAATTATTCATCTCCCAGAAAGTCCACTAGAAGGGTGCGCATATTCAAGGTCAGTTCTTGAGTGTCAGTTCCTGTATTTTCTAGCACTTTCTAAACACACCACTCAGACATGTTGATACAAACGCTAGAGAAACAACTGCATGTGGTGGCTAAGCACATCCTCATTGTTAGTCACTGAGAACCGGGAGGGAAGCAGCCAGTCCAGCTCCATGTGGTGAGCTTCCCGGGTCTGGGGAGAGCCTGGGCTTCCGTCCAGTGGAGTTCAGGGGGCACGAGAGACTTTTCGCTCCGTCTCGGCACGCCCAGCCTTGTCCCCCCAGTGCAGGCTGCAGTCCTGTGGGGCCCGACGTGTGGAGGATGGAATCTGCATCCCACCTCGTGCTCCTCCTCCACACCCGGCCCACCTGAGCCAACACGGAGGCCATTTCTCATTCCACTTTCTGTCAGAATGCCGCCCCTGTGGCAGGTGCCACGGGTTCATGCTGGAACTTAGTTCTCGTAGGTTCCAGACTCACTTCCCCCGGGGAGCGCATCCTTATCTGGGGCAGCTGAATAATGGAAACGCGGTGGGAATCAGTACCGGTGGCATTTTGCCAAATCAGTTTTTAATCTTGTCATACTTTATCTCTTCTCACTTAACAGGAGAACATCTGATGCACTTTTCATGATATTTCCAGCATTAAATACAGCATTTAAAAAGGATACAAACCAAAAATATCCTTTGTCCTTCTCTTCCAGCTCTTCTCTTGAGGCTTTCGGCTCTGGTTCCTTTTTGTTTGTAACCACACGAGTTGCCTTGTTTTTGTGCAGAAGTCAGGTACAGCCTGTTGCCCTCCCTTCACAATCAAAGCTGCTGGGATTGGAATTCACATTTTAATCATTAACATCCCATGTTCAGAAACTCCGTGGCTTAGCAATGGTGGTTGCCCGGCAGCTAAATTTTGAATGATAAGATCCGTATCTTTAGAAACTTGAGCAGTTTTTATAATCTAGATATGTTTCTGAAACATGTTGCTTCGCATTGCAGGGATTTTTAATTAAAAATAAATGCATGAGAAAGTTGCACATCTCTTGGATATTTCAGTGGAAAACACTATTCCTTTGGGGATGTCAGATCTGTCTTCAGCTCGCAGCGCTGGGAGCTCAGAGCAGGAGGGAGCCCACACAGCCCTCCTGCCCTCCATGGTGCTGCCCTCCGAGGCTGGCTGCATTGTTCGCCACAAAGTAAACTCTGAACACTGGGTTCATCTTGGTGCAAAAAGCACAAAATCTCTCTGTAAACAGTTCTTTGGGGTAGGGGAGTCACCCTTGACCATGGGAAATTGAAATTCACCTGTAGCTCAAACTGGAGATGAGGTTTGGGGGGCATCTTTGCATGGAGTCCCAGAAATGCTGGTTCACTCCTCAGCTAAGAGATGATTCCCATCTCCAGGACACACACAGTGTCTGATGGCCTGAAAGAGACCTGTCATCTGCATTTGTTCAGTGAGATGGGGAATAGACTAAGGGAACGACCTCTCTCCACATGATTTTCTTCCCAACAATCGGGGCTTGTGCGCTTCTCTCCCTCCCTCCCTCCCTCCCTCCCTCCCTCCCTCCCTCCCTCCCTCCCTCCCTCCCTCTCCCTCCCTCCCTCCCTCCCTCCCTCCCTCCCTCCCTCCCTCCCTCCCTCCCTCCCTCTCTCTCTCTCTCTCTCTCTCTCTCTCTCTCTCTCTCTCTGGCGGTGTGCCTGGGAGGATGGGGGATGGGTGCTCTCTCTTTGGGGCCGCTGTGTCTCCTCTGAGCTCAGGACTGTGGGAGGGAGCCGCGCTGTGAGGCAGGTGGACTGCAGAGGAGAGCTGACTTGTTTTTGACACAGCCACCAGGGATAATATTTGAAGGGGACACACCTCTAGCTTATCAAAGGGGCAAACATCATCCCCCCCCCCTCCCCGCCTTTTCCCTTCACAACAGTGTTGCCAATCCCGTGCAGTTTGCTATATTGTTTTTCACACTGGATTCTAATTCTCCAAGGCTGTGGCCTGGAGGCAAAGACTGCTGGGTGCCCCATCAGTCAGTGGGCTGGGTGGGTGGGCGTGTCTGCCTGGAGGGGTACGTACCTAAAGCTTCATGCTCCTCCAGAGGAGAGAGAGCCTTCCAGAATGGTGGGTGGATAGCGCTGTGTTCGGCTCCTGGCCTCATCTCCGCCATGCTTCGCCCACTGTGGGGATCGTTGGTGTTTGGCTGAACAGTGGCATTAGTCACTCAGTGACTTGCAGGCCTGACAGATAAAGGGGGATCTACCAGATCTTCATGAATGACATGGGGGTGGGTGGGGGTTTTGATTCTTTGTGATGATGGAAACTGCTGGATTGAAGGAAAGGTAAAGGAAAAGGATTCAGAGCAGGAGGGCAGCAGCCTGGGACACAGGACTAAGGAATACCATGGTCGTCCCATAGGACATAATTAGGAAGTTGATGCTGCAAGCGATTTAGAGTGAAGTTTAATGCTAGAAAGGTCTTAACATTTTTTGTTGAGTTTCCTCATTTTTTTCAGGTGTGAAAATTAGGGCCCAAAGAGTTTAAAGCAACACAACCACCTTTTAGCGGAGGTGAAGCTGGAGTCCTGACCCCTGGGTGTGAGTCTTCTCTGGGGCGCACACTGACTTCTGAACTGGGGCGAATCGTCACCCTCTCTTATCCCTGGGAAAGTGGGCTCTTGTGGTGTGCAGTGAAGCTGACGTGGGAGAATGCACAGGAGGCCTCCGCCTGGCGATCAGTGTGAAGGGTCCCAAAGGCTGTGTTTGCAGCCAGAGTGGCTGCAGCCCTGGGCCGCTCCAGGCTCCGGCCTTTATCAGGCTGTGTGAATGGGGCTATCCCAGCACCAGCATCTTTGGAAATTCTGGTTTTGTTTCCGGTTTCCTTTCCAACAATAACAGTAGCCTTTCTGTAGTGGTTTGTGGTTCCACCTTCACTCATGGGAACAGTGTCTTACTGGATGCATGAGGTCAGCAGGCTCGTTATCACACCCTGCTGAAAAGGTAAATAATGAAGACAGACCTCATCAAAGAACTGCTGTGCTAATTACATGACAGCTTGGGAAAAGAGATGTGTCTCCTTCAGATGTCTGTGCTTCTTGTTATGATTCTGGTGCCTTAAAGCATTTGTGCCCATATCTAGTGAAATAAGAATTCCCTCATTCACTCATTTATTCAACAAAACTCTATTTTCTGTTTGTAAAAAAAAATGTATTTTCTGTAACAAAAAAAGCAATTCTGGAAGAAGGAAAGCCCACTCTTGCATGAATTTCGTGCATTGGGCCTCTAGTCATTCATAATTATGGCACACACTTACGGGTGTTCTCTGTGTCACACACTGTTCTTGTTGCTTTCATATATGTTATTTGAGTTAATTCTCATAGCAACCTTATGAGAGAGGTACTCTTTTTCGCTCCTTTATATAGAGAAGGGAATTGAAGCACAGAGAGGTTAGTGCCTTGCCCAGGGTTGCACAGCCAGTAGGTAGTGGAGCCATGCTTTAAATCCAGACGCTCTGGCAGCAGTGTTCACTCTGACCTACGGTGCACACTGCCTCTGGAATCCATTGCTACATTGGAAAAAGAAGGACAGGTAAGTCCAATGAGGAATGGCTTGTAGCTTGGGATTTCAGTGTGGCAGGTATAGACCTAGGAAAAGGGCTATCAAACAACTAGAAAAAGCATTTTACAAAATGGTATTTATATAAATGGATTCCTTCTCTCTCAGGTTTATCTGCCATAATTTATAAGCTTGTTACCAAAGTTCAGTCCAAAGGTAAGGTGCTGAAGGAAACCAAACAGCTTTTTGGTGCTTTGGTGCGGTGGCCTAAACACATCTCTGTGTTTGCAAATAATTTAATGGTTTGATATATTTCAAACCACAAATTTAGCAGGATTCCTTTTTGCTCAGTTAACTTATTATAGATAATTTTTTTGTGTGTCTCCTTTTATCCTGCTTCTTTAATATACACTTTACAACTTGCCAAATTCTGACACTACTGGGCTGCAGTTCTGTATTGGTAGGTAGTACTCGTCATTGAGGAAGAGAGGCTTGGAAATGAAAGGTTGCCCCAATTCTGCAGCTCATCTTTTGTTTAAGAGTCAATAGTCCTAGGCGCTTGGCTTCCTGGATATTCAAGGGCCTATGCCCGCGCTGAGCCCTGGAGCACCTGCTCATTACCAAAACCTTCATGGGCTAGCTCCACTCTGGCCTCTTCGCCAGCTTGTCCCTTTTCAACCTCCCAGTCCGGTCCTGGCCATAGGGGACCCTCAGGATGCTGTGAGCCGATTCCTTTGTGCCCCACTTTCCTTGGGCGCTGGCTCCATGCCAGGACTGCCACCCCTGTTTGGACACTAGCCTTTAAGGGTCAGCTCATTGCCATCATTATTGGGGTCCTCATATGGTTCTAGCAACTCACAGCTCCTGTATTCCTGTCTGATTCTCCAGCTTGGCCCACGCCGGGCCGGTCCCAGACCATTCTTCCTGCCAAAGGGGCCCTTAAAATGGCATCTGTCATTAGTGCTCTAGGTCTCGTTTCATGTTTCCTCTGTCCCCCATTTCATCTCTTCTAGGTTCTGGGTCTTTATTGTTTTATTATAGGCCTTTGTCACTGTGGCCGGCCCTCAGGTCTAATATGGCCAACTTCTGAATAACCTGTACTATTGTACGTTGCAGGTTGGAGACACTCAAATCACCTTTGGTGTGCCAAGTTCAAAGTTTTGAATAGCAGCTAGTGAACAAACCTTTTGAGCTATGTTTTGCTGGAACTGCCTGCCAGACAATATTTTGGTTTCAGGAATATCTATTCAGGGGCTATTGGGCCAGAGCCAGTCACTCATGGCTGCCCCTCTCAGGGGCCTTTCTGCTCAGCCCTGCCACCTTTAGACTATAGAGTTTGGTCACAAAACAAAAATAAAAATATAAATTTTATATTAATGAGGACAACGATTATTGAATTCACTGGTAGCTTAATTATATGACTTAAAAAAAAAAACACACCAAAAAACTTCTTCATGTACTTTTGTCACCATGGAAGAAGGTGAAGAGATTAGCCAAAGAACATATCTGCATGGTCCATGGATATAGACAACAGTGTGGGGAAGGCCAGAGAGAGGGGGTTGGGCTGGGTTGAGGTGGGTAAAGAAGGATGGGAAATGGAGGACAAATGTGATATTGTCAACAATAAAACAACTTTGAGTAAATACTTCAGTTAGAATGCATTTTATGAGCATTATAAACCATCTTAGGGCTATCCTAATGGAATCATTAAGAGTCTAAAGGTGTCTCTTAAAATTTTTCAGCTGTATTTTGCTGCGTTTGAGTAGGGAAAATATAATGGCATTTGGGAAGCCACGTAAGTTTTGAGACAAGGACCTCTGGATATAGATACATAGGACACAGCTGTATGCTCTATGATGTTCAATCTTTGTGTCATTTTACTACATATTGTGCAATATGAATGACGATTCAAGTAGGAAAGCAGTGAGTTTGGAAGTCATTAAGCCAAAGTATTAAATCATGGTTTAGCCCAAACTTAATTTCAGATCTAATATTATGTAACTCTTTGAAGTTCTCTACACCAATTATAAATTCATTCTTAAGATGTCCGCATGGGATAGATACTTTTATGTGTGTTCTACAACCATGTGACCCAGAAAGGTTAAGTAACTTGCCTAAGATCACACAATGATCACACCAGCTTTGAACCCAGGCAGTCTAATTGTAGTCCCACCATGTTGTAAACTCCTCTGATCTCTAAAATGAGAGACTTCCATTATTTGTAAGATTTCTTCCAGTCCTGACTGTGCTTTCAGCTGTTAGAAGCCTGGAATGTACTCCTATGCATCTGTCCACACAAGCCTCATGTATGCAGACCTGACTGGGTGGTTGAAAGGCCTGCGTAAATTATGTGTCTGATACCACGAATGAGGACAGAAGCTCTGTATCATTCTGTGTGCACCTTCGAGGGGAGAAACACCCGTTTGTCCCTCGTTCATTGGCTAGCACTCGGTGATTTACAGTGGGAAAGTGACATCTGCTATAAGGAGGACCTTTTTCAAAGAATGGGGTGCTTGGGACACAGCCTAGCAGAACACAGAATGCCTTTCTGACATCTTAAATTCTTCACAAAAGTAAAGGACACAGGTGTTCATTGAAGATAAACTTTAGGAAAGCATGTTTTAGCTCCAATATTTATTCTGCTAAAGATGTGCTGGTGAAACATGGCTCAGGGTTTGGAGTCCAAGTGGAGACCTTCCCTGCATGGCTCATAGAACAGAGTGGTCCCTGGTCAGCCCTGATTCATGTTTCCTAAGCTTTGCAGAAGGTAGTGGCTGGCTATGGAGAACTCCCTGTAGAATGGTCTGGACACCATAGAAGACATGAGTTCCATTCCCTGGTGCTGAAAAGTACTTTCTTCCTGTATGTCTAAGGGTACAGAGGGACCTCGTGCAGCCTGGAGGAGACTTAAGGCAGCAGGATGTTCTCATCCGAACAGCTGGCCAGATTCAGTGATGGGATGCGGCAGCTTCCTTAAGTAGCCTCCTCAGAACATCTTCCTTCATTTAATACCCTAGACTAACTCTTTTTTTTTAAAAAAAAGATATTTTTATTGATTTCAGAGAGGAAGGGAGAGGGGATAGAAACATTATTGATGAGGGAGAACCATTGATTAGCTGCCTCCTGCATACCCCCCACTGGAGATCTAGCCCACAACCCAGGGCATGTGCCCTGATCGGGAATTGAACTGTGATTTCCTGGTACATAGGTGGACATTCAACCACTGAGCCACACCGGCCTGGCCAGACACTCTTCAACGCCTCTGTAGAGGGGATTGCTCTGCAGGATGGAATGCTCAAGTTTGCCTTTGAGGCCCTTGCTGTGTGGAGAGGGTGTTTGTGGACACGTGTTTCTAAGCCCATGTGTGAAGATACTTATGTACATCTTGACACTTGTTTCCAGGGCTTGTGTCCCGAGGGTAGGGAGGAAAGGTGTGTAGAATTTAAGAAGCAGATCTGGGCTTTGCACCCCTCTCCTCCAGTCTGCAGGGACTGTGCTCTCACCACCCTCTCCACAGAAGGTTCTCCTTCCTGTCCCTCCACCTCCCGCCTGCACCATAGCTTGGTGTGGGCCAAGGTGCTCAGGGTCCGAGGAGCGGAGAGGGAGCATGCAAAGAATCATTTTCTGGCTCTTCCCCAGGCGACCCACTGCTCATTGGAACTTTCTGAGCCTCAGCTTCCTCATCTAAGATAAAAGACTAACACAGCACCTGGCATATAATAGATACTGACTGAATACTAAATGATTGAATAAATATCCATGGGGATAGAGGAAGAAAAAGTTAAGGGCATCTGATATTTGGTGAGAGTAAGATTGAGAAGGTGACTTTTTTTTTTTTAATTTTAGTTTTCAATTACAGTTGGCATTCCACTATTACTTTGTAATAGTTTCAGCGATACAGCATAGTGGTGGACAATCATGTCCTTTACAAAGTGTTTTCCCTGATATTTCCAGTACCCACCTGGCACGACACATAGTTATTACAATATTATGGGCTTGATTCTCTGTGCTTACTCTACAACTCTGTGACTGTTTGTAGCTACCATTCGTGCTTCTTCTTCCTTTTTTACTTTTTATATTTTATTGATTTTTTACAGAGAGGAAAGGAGAGGGGTAGAGAGTTAGAAACATTGAGAGAGTATCATCGATCAGCTGCCTCCTGCACACCCCCTACTGGGGTTGTGCCCGCAACTCAGGTACATGCCCTTGACCGGAATCGAACCCGGGACCTTTCAGTCCGCAGGCTGATGCTCTATCCACTGAGCCAAACTGGTTTCAGCCCATTCGTGCTTCTTAATCCCTTCACCTCTTTCTCCCATCCCCTAACACCCCCCCTCATCCCTCCTCCCAGCCCTGGCAACCATCACTCTGTTCTTTGAGTCTATGTGTCTGTTCTGCTTGTTCGTTTATTTATTCACATAAAGTGAAATCATATGGCATTCGTCTTTCTCTGACTTATTTTGCTCTGCATAGTTGGCTAGTCTGAAGGGGAAGTTGAAGAACAGGGAGCTGTGACGTGAACAAGACGATGGAGAAACCAGTGCAGGCCTCTGTGCCCAGGGGAGAGGGCTGCCTGCTTGAGAAAGCCTGTGTCCATCCGCCCCGCCCAAGCTTCCATCCAGCATCGGAGTCTGTAGGGTTCTGCTGGTCTCTTCTAGGCCTCCTGTCACCGCGGATGGAGCTCTTTCCTTTGCAGAAGGTGAGGCCCCCTGCTGCCATCTGCTTCTCATCACTGCCTCCCTGTGGTTTTATAGACCTTCTTCCCAGAGGCTGCCTCCATCTGTCCCGGGGTTTTCCTGATTTATAGAACTCCCTGGCTTATAGAATGAAGATAGCTTGGGAACTATAGTGCAAGCTGAAATGCCGATATTTACGTGAGCTGGGTCAGCTGCAGGCAAAGTGCATTCTGCAGAGAACAGTAGAGCAAGCCTGCTCGTGGGCAGGGGCTGGAGGCTGTGGGCACGGAGAAGCTCACACCGCAGCAGCAGCATCAGGCCGTGCATGTTGCTCCCAGCCTGGTGGCCTCCACGCATGCTAGTGGCTTCAAACATCTCTGATTGAGGGTCCGGGTTAGTAAGGTAACCGATGGGTTCCAACAGAATGGCTGGCCCATACCTTTGAAGCTCATTGTAGACTGAGTACATTTAATTTCTGTTGTGATGAACACATGCCTCATCCATCACTATGTATCACTAAGTTAACAGCAGCTTTTTGCCAACGTGTGTTTCCTTAATTCCTTCCATTATTTCATTGTTCCTTTATTCATTGACCATTCCTTATTATGGAAAAGTGCTTCAGCACCCTGGTCCCGTGGGGCTCATCCCACGGATGGTGAGGGGAGAACCACAGTTAGAAAAAGAGCTCAGGCCTTCAAGTTCTAGAACCCAAAGCAGTATTCTGTTTCTCTGGCCTAGTAAGTCCTTCCTAACTGCCTCCTGCACATAAAGAGAGGCATTACATAATGCTGCAAATGTGTTTGCTAAAAACAACAATCAAAAAAGAAGTGAAAAAAATATGCTTGCTGATTTGTCACCAGGAATATATCTATTTCCGCCCCCCTCCTCAACCCCCCTTTCCCTGTCTCCCAAGCCACGCACTGAAGAGTATGTGCAGGTACAACTGTCCTAGTTATAACAGGTACACATTTCTCTCCTGATAGGCTTGTTGGAGATTGTGAGCTGCAGGCGCTTGCAGCCCGGCCTTGGTAACATGACTCCACTTTTAACCAGAAGGTAAAGGATTACTCTGGAAAAAGAGTGTGGCTCTGGAGTTATTCGTAGCAGCCTGGGGAGTTGAGCAAACCCCCTGGTTGATCTCAGCAGTTTTCACTGGCTCGGCATAATTTAACCTACTATTCAGGCTTGGTAAGCAAACGCCTATAATGCTATTGGTGTCCTGAAGCCTTTTTAATAATGTCGTTGATATTGGTGCAAACATAGTGAGTTACCATTGGTCTAGATTTCTGACAATTTTTGGCATTTGTGGAAACAGGTTTCTGATATGAAGGAGACTCAGGAAAAGCCTTATTTACTACATTTCAGCTCTGACTCACCTGCTCCTATGATCTGAGAGGCCGTGTCCATGAGTATTCACACGCACTTCTGTCTGCATTTCCTCTTGCTGACCCACACACATGTACCTACAGGAGTTCTGGGGGCTGTTTCCAGTGTGTGGACATGAAGAGCTGTAGAAAGTCCTGTGCATGTGGTTCCCTCCCATGTGTCCTTTGTCTCCTAGGAAGCCTGTGATCATCGGCATTTTATAACTTCTTTGTATAATTTTCTCTGTGTGACAGATACCTACACGTAATTACCTTCTAGTGTTTACTGCTTCATAATTTGGACATGTAGTGGAGACCAGTTTGTATGACTTACTCAGCCTTAATGGTTTGAATTAGCAAAGGCAAATGGGCCCTTCTGGCTCAGCCTAGAACCATAGTGAAGCATGTACAGTTCTTTTTACGTCTTTCTCTAGTATGTATGTCTTTGTAGATGGTGTGTGGTGAAAGCAAATGAAGCAGACTTCATTTGCAAGTGGAAGAAAAAGCTGAACCCCAAACTGCACTTCTCTCTTTCCCCCCTCCCAATGTTTTTGATTCAATTTTAGTGGAAGCAATTATTAATCACCTACTATACTAGACACTGGGCATACAAATCTGTCACGTGGTCTGAGCTCAAGAGATCTCACCAGTGGGCGAGACAGACAAATAATGACAGCAATGTGACAAGTGCTGTACTGAGAGATGCACAGGTTGCCATGGGAACATAGAAGCAGCGATATTTAATTGTGGATGGGAGTGGAAAGGATGGGGAAGGCTTCACAGACATGACACTTTTTTTTTATTCAGAAAGGTCAGTAGGCATTTGTCAAGTAAGGAGGGGCAAGCCACTGCCGACAGGAGAAATAGTGTGCATCAAGGCACAATCATGGGAGGTCATGAGTGCTTGAGAATGTTTTGGCGGGTAAGGCTTTCAGCGTGATGTATAGAGGAGTTGGGAAATAAGGCGGGAAAGATGGTCAGGACCACATTAGGAGGAAGAATCTTACTATGCCCACCTAGCATGGACTGTATTCTGAAGGTGATGGGAATCTGTTGAAGGATTCCAAGCAGAAGAGTGGCATGGTATTTGCGTGTGACTTAGAAATAACAATTTACAGAATAAACTTGTTTTTTTTTTCATTCAGCAAATACTTTTTGAGAATCAGATATCGTTCTAGTCCTCAGGAAAGAAACAATACTATAAAAATTCCGGGCATTTAGGTGAACTTACAATCCAGTGATAGGAGACAGTAAACAAAACAAAAAGTTAATTTTATGATTTATTAAAAGTTAAGTGCTATAGAAATAAGTAAGCAAGGAATGTAAATAGGGAGTCTTGGACATGGGTATGGAGGGTTACATTTTAAATAGGGTTCTTTGTTATATTTGAATATAAAGAAAAATTACTTTGGTTTGTGTTTTTTTTTTTTTTAATATATATTTTATTGATTTTGTACAGAGAGGAAGGGAGAGAGATAGAGAGTTAGAAACATCGATGAGAGAGAGTCATCGATCAGCTGCCTCCTGCACACCCCCTGCTGGGGATATGCCCGCAACCAAGGTACATGCTCTTGACCGGAATCGAACCCGGGACCCTTCAATCCCCAAGCCGACGCTCTATCCATTGAGCCAAACCGGTCTCGGCGGTTTGTGTTTTTTTATGAACTTGGTTTTAGTGTGTGTTTTAGGACTTAGATTTTATGCCACATTTGTCTCTGTTTTAATTACTATTGTTGTTTTAGAAATTTGTTTACAGAAATAGAACTGAGAAAACCTCCCCTTTTGGCTACAAAATAGAATAAGAACTCAGCTCCATGTCCATTTAGTGTATTTACTTCTCAGTACTGTGGATAAATACAACAAGTTAGACTTTGGAGACGAGAAAGCTGAAGAGTAACCTCAGCAGCATGTTCGAGGATGGTTAATTAAGTTAGGCCAGTTACTTCTCTCTCCACTGAGGACAGAACAAAATAAAAGGGGGTTAGCTTCAGCACTAAAGGCTTGGGTGCAGACGAAGATGAGTTTTCCATAGTGGTCATTTGTCCCCTGATGACCACCATACCCATCAGCGTGGTGCTGGGTCATCAGGTCATACCACACACGGAGCAAGCTCCCAGCTGGGAGTGCCCTCTGGGGAGAATTGAGCAGAAAGAGGAATTGTTAACTTCAGAAGATAAAAATTTTATCAGCTCATGTTCCATTGAGGAAGATGGGTTTTAAGACCCTGGTCCTGCTTGTAATCAAATTAAGGTTCAGCAGAAATAGTCTCTTTTTGGTTATTGGCTAGAAAGGCAAAGGAATTTGGGAAATTCTTAATTAGCCCAAGGTACTATTCTTCATGAAGACCTAAAGGAGCATGTTTAGGGCAAAAAAAATGTTTTTGTCCTTGTGGAACTTGAGATTCTAACCTGGTCTAAGTTTCAGAAATATGTCATTTTTTCTAACAAAGCAGTGACCGTGGATGGGAGTGGAATGCAGGGCTAGAGGGTCCTGTATCTCTCTTGCCCAAAGCAGGATTGGTCCTGAATCAGTGAGAGCTCCTGCTGATAACCCAGAAGGCCTACCTTTCCTCCCTCTAGCATATAGCATTGTAAGGAATGCATGTGAATGGCTTTTCATCCACATTGATTCCTGGTCTCACATTTGATTAGTTGCGGAAACCAAAGCCATTATTTTAAGTATCTGAAGCTCTCCCTATAAGAGATGAAGAGACAGCTCTGTCTGCCAACATCCCTTAGTGTATCTAGGGCCATCTGGGTTGTGAGGGAGCTTTGAGACTTGTCTGGAGGTGGCACCATGTTCAAGGGTGTGAATGGTGAGACCATCAGCTTATTCTGGATGACAGTAGGACTGAATAGGGCTTAACGTGGAAAGCTTATTGGAGGGTGCAAAGAAGGGCTTCTAAAGAACCAATGGAGAAAGAAGACAAAAGAATAGGCAGCGATCCTTCCTTGTTTGGGGCAAGGAACATTCGCCTTACAGTAGAACATCCTAATATCCATTAAAAAGCATAAAGATACCATCTCAAAATGTCCGTGTGGTTGGCTAAAGGAGACAAGGAACATAGGAGTTTATGTAGCTGGCTCCCTATTACACTTTGAGGTTTGATTTTTGTAGAGTTCACAGAAGGTAAACTTTTTCAAGAAGGGACATTTTATAAACGTGTGTGTGACAGTGGAGACTCCCAAGCAGGCAGCCATGGAAGGCTCAAGGCAAGAAACTTAGGCAGGCCCTAGCTGGTTTGAAGTGGCTAGAGCGTCAGCCTGCAGACCAAAGGGTCCAGGTTCAATTCTGGGGCACATACCTTGGTTGCAGGCTTCTCCTGGCCTGGGCCTTGAGAAACTTAGGCAGGCCCTAGCCGGTTTGAAGTGGCTAGAGCGTCAGCCTGCAGACCAAAGGGTCCAGGTTCAATTCTGGGGCACATACCTTGGTTGCAGGCTTCTCCTGGCCTGGGCCTTGGTCGGGCACATGCAGGAGGCAACCAGTTGATGTGTTTCTTTCACATCGATATTTCTCTCTGTCTTTCCTTCTCTGTTCCACTCTCTCTGAAAGATCAATTGAAAAATATCCTTGAGTGAGGATTAACAAAACAAAACAAAACAAAACAAACAAAAAAAAAACCACCCACAAAACAAAACAAAACAACAACATACACACGCACACACCAAAAAAACTGAGGCAGTTTTTCTCCAAATAGGAAAAAATAACTAGCTGTGATCAACTTGAGGACAAGACTGGGTCAGCAACAGCATGAGTCAGTAAATACTTGCCTTGCTACCTGGCTCCCAGGCTTGTTTGCAGACATTAAAATATAAGACAGGTGGAGAACTTAGTGTCCGTACCCAGTTCTCAGGGCGCCTGAAGCTGTGAGGGAAGGAGCTGGCTGTTCCCAGAATAAACAGTCCGAAGCTTTAGCCAGACAGTGGGGTTCCTCTCTCAAACACATGGAGGCTGCACTGAGAGAGATCATTGTGATTTAGGAATTAGGCCAAATGCGTGGGAGGGACAGATGGAAAAGCCTAAATATTTTTGACATTGAAGACTAGAGAGAGAATGATTTCATACATGAAGGCCACAGGTAATTAAGCAACTATTTTGGCTAATAATTTTAACTAGTTATTTGTCTTAAAAATCTTATATGTAATTTGCTAATAATATATTTGAGTTTTCTTTCTGTTTCTAGTTTACCTTGTGAGGCTATTTGTTCAGTTAGAGAGAAAGTTCTTTGTTCAAAGAATATTAATAGTTAATTGTGGTTCCTCTAAGAACCACCAAACAAGGTTTTATTTCTATTCATTGGTTTATTTATTTAACAAAGATTTAATGAATGTTGTGTCATAAGCAGCCTAGTAAGATGAGGCCTGGGTAACTACATTGGTGAAGACTTTAGCAGCAAAGTAGATAGAATTAAATGGAACATTTTTGTAGTGGAAAATATATCTAAGAAATAACCCAAATGTACACAAAAACAAAATTGAAAGAGTAGTTAAGAGATAAGGACAAAATTAAAAGTAAAAAAAAAAAAAAAAGTCATCTTTTCACCCATTGGGGCCCAGTTTTGTGCGGTATGACACCAGTGTATCCATTTATGGACCTCGTAGCCTCTTTACCTCAGCTGCTCATGGGAGGCTGTCTGTTAGTAATGACTTCAAACTCTCGTTGGGTTTTGTGATTTATGCCGCTTGCTCAGTGGAGCCCACTCATGGAGCAGTCTTGACGAATGCATATTAAATGCTCGATACTGTCCGGTTACCATTACATTCAAATACATCTGTTTAAAACCTATAAATGGAGAGCCACTGACAGTCCTCAGCAAGGCATACAAGGCCCTTCACCGCTGGGTGCCTGGCCCCTCGGTCTTGCTTTCCCAGAGCAGGGAGCGGCGCTCTGTTAAAATGGAGGCTGGAACGCCCCAGGAGACATCCCCTCACCTCTGTGTGTGTCTCTGTGCCTTGACCCATGTGCTTGTCACACGGGTGTTTCTTTTCCTATGTATAAACCCACTGACCTTGGACCTTTCATACACACACATTTTAAAAACTGTCTGCCTATATTAGTCCTTGGGCTCCAAGTTATTCATTCATTGGCTTTAAACATAGTAAAGAAACAGTGCTCTTTTTCTAATTCAAGTCCGAAAGGACTTTACTGAATTTTAAAATGCCTAATGGTGTTTTGATGAAAGTTGGGTGGTTTTTAAAGCTGCCATAAAGGGCAGTTTTAGCACTTAAAGTCTAAAGTCTGAAAGTACCTTGGACTTTTTCACTTACGATTCTCAGAGAATTTCAGACATATTAAAATCTTTTCAGAACCCAAATCAGCACCACAATGGGAGCGATAAGCCATGTCATAAAATGGATTGAGTTTTTAAATTTTTTTTATTACTATCTTCAATGGGAGGCTCTTCTATGTTAATCTTATTAAATGGGAAAATATCCTTTTATCATGTCATATTCATCTTTCTGAAGGACAAGTATTTCATAGCACCACTTAAGATATGACTTTGATTAAATGCTCGTGGGGTAACTTAATTCATTATACAGAATATAAACCTTCAAATTAAATTCCCTTTTGCTCCAAATTTATGACCAGGAAAGTCAATCTCCTCTTTGAGTGATGGGAGAGCATCATTAGTGTTGCAGTGTCTTCAAGTGCGACTCCCAGCATGCCATGCAGCTCGCTGTGTGACGTGAGGTGGAGCCCACACAACTTCTGCAGATCTCTCCTCAGACTTCTAAGGAGATCGATGTTGATAATATGTGAGGTATTAAGTCTTTTACAGATTACTCAGAATGTATTTCTTACATTGAGAAATTCTGTAGGAGAATGTGCATATATCATCCTTATGCCATTCTTATGTTGTCAAAGCTGACATTTGAGAAGAATAGCTTTAAGGATTCATCTTCCATTTCTGAAGATTTTCAAAACATTATCTTCATATTTTGTTAAATCACTACATTCTGGATACTGTAATTCTGGCTCCTTTTATAGAAAAATGACTGCAGTATTCCAACCTCACTGAAGGCTGGAATGGAAGACAGCTGGGGAGCCCTTTTCCTTTTTGATCACATTGGTATCTAAGATAGCCTTCATGTTATTGTACTGTACCCTCTGATAAAAAGAGTGACAGATCCTTTAGTTCTGAGAATCAAGAGGAAAGGCTCTTTTTTATTTTATTTCCACAAACTTAAAAAAATTTATTAAGATGTTACATATGTGTCCTTATTCCTCCGCTACCCTCCCATTGCCCTCCCCACCCCCCATCATGCTCTCAACACCCACCCCCCACCACCGGTGTCTATGTCCACTGGTTAGGCTTATATGCATGCATACAAGTCCTTTGGTTGCTCTCTCCCTCTTCCCTTCCCTTTGAGGTTTGATGGTCTGATCGATGCTTCTCTGTCTCTGGATCTGTTTTTGTTCATCAGCTTATGTTGTTCATTATACTCCATAAATGAGTGAGATCATGTGATATCTATCTTTCTCTCTTTCTGATCCATTGGAATGCCTACTACTGTGGGCCAGTGAGGGCCCACCACCAAGCCTCTGGGTTCCTTGTCTCCCTGGCAGCTCATTTGCCTGGAGTTCCGTTTGGTGACCAGTTATTAAAACTCTCTTCAGTCACAAAGTCTTCTCCTTTCCCCTCCATTTCTTTCTTTATTTTTTAACCTATTCGTAATTACTTTATTATTTTATCTTCTCCATCACCCGCCCCACAATCCCCGCATTGTTGTCTGTGTCCATGAGTTCTTTCTTTTCTGCTCAGTCTCTCCATCCCATAACACTGCTTCTCCCCTGCATTTGTAGGCTCATGATTTTTATGTTCTAATCAACTTCTCATTTTTATTGAACTTTACTTTTATGATAGGTAATCTTGTATCTTGCAGGCGAGTAAGCAGTGTATATATAAATCAGTGAAAATATTATCTCTACACTAAGAAATGTAAACTTACCTTGGTTATAGTAAAGTTATTCATCTTAATTTTAGAAACCTATTAATTCTTTACTTGCAGGTTGTTAGTGGCTAAGTTTAATATCTTTGTTATTCACAATGTACCTACATTATTGAGAGTAGGTTTTAATGTTAGAAATGTTGGAGCCAAGATCTCAGTTTTGAGGTTGGTGAATGATAGAAGTGTGAACTGAATGAGTTGATGTTGCTGTATGAATTTTAACAAAAATAGCTGTGGTAGACTAGTCTGCCAATTCACAAAATGGCTGATTTTACAGTTGTGATGTGATATGCTATACAGGTCTTTATTTTGTGACTGAGATCATATCTGAGAACTAAAGCTTTAAAAAGAGTAGGAAAAATTGAGAACAACTATTTGTTGGTCCCCTCCCCGACCATACACTCTTTATTGTGATATCACTGAAGTTAAAGAAGACCCAAAATTTGGAGAAAATTCTTTATTACCAAGAGTAAATCTATTGTTGATTCTATTTTTTCATAGAATATCACATAGAGAATCATGGTAGAAATGCCATTTTCTTCATTTGGCAAGTCCTGACTTTAAAAATGTTATTTAAATATTACAATTTTAAAAATAAAATCTATAGCTCATGAAGGAAAAACCGGTTCCTGAGTTGTTCATTTTGTATTTCATTCCAATATTATACATCTGAAATCGCCACGAATTTACAGCCAAAATGTTTCTAGTATTTAACAACCTTTGATTTCCTTCATCTCCTGGCTTGGCAGAAATACTCAACAAGTTCCACAATAATGGACAAAATATAATAAGAAAACATTTTTTTTATTCTTCTATTTCCTTTCGCTGACTTGTGTTTTACTTCATTGAGGATGTTTCCTTCTCTGTCAAATGCAGTTTTGGGGTCCCAAAGTTTAAGAAAAAATCTATTTTATTGATTTGTTTACAGAGAGAGCTAGAAACATCAGTGAGAGAAACATCGATCAGCTGCCTCCTGCACACCCCCTACCGGGGATATGCCTATAACCAAGGTACATGCCCTTGACCAGAATCGAACCTGGGACCCTTCAGTTCACAGGCTGATGTTCTATCCACTGAGCCAAAGGGGGTAGGGCCCAAAGTTTTTGAAGTATCTCGTTGACAGTACAGAGCTGTAGCAACCAGGTTTTACATCCAGGGATCATCAAAATACCACTCATTTTAAGAGATTATACTTTAGCCTAGCTGTCATGGCTCAGTGGTTGAGTGACAACCTATGAACCAGGAGGTCACGGTTCATTCAATTCCCTGTCAGGGCACATGCCCGGGTTGTGGGCTCGATCTCAAGTGTGGGGTGTGCAGGGGCAGCTGATAAATGATTCTCTCTCATTGTTGATGTTTCTGCCTCTCCCTCTCCCTTACTCTCTGAAATAAATAAATAAATAAATAAATAAATAAATAAATAAATATTTTTTAAAGAGATTGTACCTTAGTTTCTATTTTGTCTTGGTTTTTCTTTTTTAGTAAATTAGCAAATACCAACTAAGCATTCCAATAAAATACTATCAGCTATAGTGAGGGCTTCCTATAAGTGAGTTATGTACTTCTCTCTAGGCAGTTGTTCTCCATCTTGGCTGCCCATCAGAAGCATTCTAAGGATCTCTAGAAATCCCCATTGCCCACGCTGTACCTCAGCTTAGGGAGAGCCAGTGGCCTGGGCTGCAGCTTAGGTACCCGAAGTGTTGAAAGATGCCCAGGTGGTTCCAATATGCAGACCCAGTTAGATCCTCTCATCTAGGGTTCTCAGTTTGTTTGAAATACCACAATAATTTAGTATTTGAGGACCATCCCCGCATGTCTGAATGCATTGGCTGAATGTCCTGGGCCTTTCGATAGCAACCTGTGGTAGAGATGGCCTTGCAGGGTGAGACAGGTCAAGTTGGAAGCCTGCCTCTATCGACACCACTCATGTTAACTTGGACAGACACTTCACTCTGGTCTGAAATCTTATACTAGCTTTAGTATTAATCTTCAATGCTTAATTTATAGCAATTTTCCAGTATTTTCTATATCACATCAAGAAGGTGTTAGATTCAAAATTTCAATCTAGTAGTTTTGATTCAAGAGGCAATGTGACAGATACTCAGCTAATGATCATGGTTGAGAAGAGTTAGATTTTAGAAATTTGAAATTCAATGGGTTGATGTTGATATTTCCATTGTCTACTCTAAGGAGTAAGAGCTTTCTGAGCAAATCAGTAGCATATGCCTTGTGAATGAGTCCTGACTAATAGTATGCCTGCTTACGATAACTAATTCTTTTGAGAACTTTGTTGCCTTAATGGGCATCCTAATTACAAATGAATCTTAGACATTTATGAAAGTAGGTTTGGACAGTGAGAGGCAACTATGGGCAGAACTTGAGAAAAGAGGCAGAGAATTTGGACACTTATCTGGATTTTGTCTTTTATTAGCAGTTTAGTTATAGGTGGATACTTAATCTCTGCATCTTTTAAAAAATGTATATTTTTATTGATTTCAGAAAGGAAGGGAAAAGGATATATAGAAACATCAATGATGAGAGAGAATCATTGATCGGCTGCCTCCTGCACCCACCCTACTGGAGATCGAGCCCGAAACCTGGGCATGTGTCCTGAACGGGAATCAGACCCTGACCTTCCTGGTTCATAGGTAGATGCTCAACCACTGAGCCACACTGGCTGGCTTAATCTCTGCATCTTAATATTCTCATCTATAAAATGAGAATAAGAATATCTACCCTAATTATTTCACAGGGTTCTTATGAGGCTCGGATTAGATAATTCATTTATTCAATAGATATGTGAGTCACCATGTGCCTGTTCCTTGCTGGGCAGCACTCTAGATGTGAAGGATACATAGAAGGGAAATTAGACCTTGGAAGGAGTTAGCAAATATATTAGTCACTGCTCACACTTTTAAAAAAAATATATATTTTATTGATTTTTTACAGATAGGAAGGGAGAGAGATAGAGAGCTAGAAACGTCGATGAGAGAGAAACATCGACCAGCTGCCTCCTGCACACCCCCTACCGGGGATGGGGATGTGCCCGCAACCAAGGTACATGCCCTTTACCGGAATCGAACCCGGGACCTTTCAGTCCGCAGACCGACGCTCTACCACTGAGCCAAACCGGTTTCGGTACTGCTCACACTTTTAAAAAATTCATATTGTAAGGCCTTTGAAGAGGACTTGCTCTTTCATCTTTCTGTTTTCATGTCTTACTACCTGGTACATAATGTAGAAGGGGCTAAAACACCGATTATGTGAATTAATGAATCTCGTAATTCATTTCCTTAAAAATATTTTGTGACTCTAGACGGGATCTCTCTTTTGAACAAGTTGAAATGAGTCCAGTGTGGAAATGTCATTACATTTCCCTGCTGGTTTAAAAAGTACCAAGTGAACTTGAGTGTGGTAATGTAACCTGAGATCCTTTCAAACCACAGCAATGGTTAATTTTTCTAGTTGGAGTTTGATTCAGTTTAGGTTAATATTCCCTTTTTTCCAATCAACATTTCAGATTCAGGAATACCTGTGTTTTTTTTGTCTTGGTGTCCTTTTTATATTTGGTATTAATTGGAACTCTAACCTTTCTTTTTGAAAGGAAGACACATTCTTTTCTTGACATCCTTTTTTCCCATTAAGTTAAAAAAAAAAGTCACTTCATAAGTGTGATTTCAAACAGCTGGATTTTAATCTTTTCACTTTATGAGAAGAGAGAGTTTGGTTTCAGCAGCACTCCTACCACATGGCCCGGACCGCACTCAGCACACTGTACGGTGCAGCTATTTTCCAGTATTTTCTATATCACATTGTGGCTGGGCATTTAGGCTGTGCTCACATGTTATTCTAAGCTAGGTCAGGGACTCTGGTTGGTGTCTTTTTTTATACTGTTTTAAGAGAATGTGAACAAATGGAGAATTGTAATGTTTCATAGTGGGTCACAGAAATACATGCTTTTGAGGATTTAAGTTCTGTCTCTTTACAATGGGTGAAGGTTATTCTCTTTGCAGCCCTAGGTGTCCTTAGTATAGTTGGAGAAGGCCTTGGAGGGTTGATGCCCAGCCTTTTATTTTAATAACAGAATTTTAAAGTCAAAAGGACTTTGGACTTGATCCAGGCCTGCCACCCACATTCTAAGACAGATAAAATCAAAGAGAAATTAAGAGGCTGTGATAGTCAGCCTCAGGGGATGGGGGGCTGGGTCTTGGGATATTTTTCCTGAGTTTTTTCCTCTGGCTGTCCACCGCGCTGGGACTATGCAAGTCCTGCCAGCTTCTGTGGGTGCTCCTGAGAAAAGCTCACAGACATTCATTGTAAGACATACACAGACATTTATGTGCCCACATGTGTGTAATTGTGTAATCTTCTTTACCCTTAATTGCTTAAACTGACAATGTGTTAAATTGAAATGTGTTAAGTTTACAAATTTATTTTAAAGTTTATAACGGTAAATTCCACTTTCAAATATTGATTTGTACAGAGTTCAGGGAGCCCATGTTCAATGTGGCCTGCAGGGGTTTGGGTTGGCTTCCATCCTATAACTTGTCCCTTGGCATCCGTGCTTCTCAGGAAGCAGAGAGCACATATTGTTTCCCATGTTTTATACTATACAACCTGGTATCAAACCTGGTTTTTCTTAGACAAGAGATAAATGAACACCAGGGAAGTTAAAAAAAAAAAAAAAAAAAATATATATATATATATATATATATATATATATATATATATATATATATATTTCTTTCTTTCTTTCTTTCTTTCTTTCTTTCTTTCTTTCTTTCTTTCTTTCTTTCTTTCTTTCTTTCTTTCTTTTTTTTTTCAATACACTTCTATTGGTTTCAGAAAGGAAGGGAAGAGGGAGAGAGAGACAGATACATCAATGACCACAGAGAATCATTGATCGGCTGCCTCCTGCATACTCCACACTGGGGATTGAGCCCACAACCCGAGCATGTGCCCTTGACCAAAATTAAACCCGGGACCTTTCAGTCCACAAGCCAAGGCTCTATCCACTGAGCCAAACCAGCTAGGGCAAGAGGTTAAATATTTTGCTCAGAGCTTCACATCATCTAGTGACAAAGTTGAAAATAAAATGTATGTGCCCTCTCTTACCAAGCCTGAGCGCCCAAGTTCTGCTGTAGCCTCAGCGCTGTAGGCATGGAAAAACGCCACGGACTTTTTCAAAGAAAATAGGAGCCTCATAACTGTGACATTTGCTGGCAGGTCCTGGGAAGAAGGCACCTGTGCTACTCATTTTGTGGGAGAGAGATGTGCAGGGAGTAACGTACGGCAGGCCCTCGACTGCCTCTGGGGCACTATCCTGAGCGTTTCATACAAGGAAGGTCCTTACTAGGAGCTCCCTTCTCTGAGTTCTGTTTCCTGGGATCCCCAGGGAGACTGAGTTCCCAAACGCTCATGGAATGCAAATGGGGAAGAAAGAAATAACTCCAGAGTATCACCCTGGCATTGATTACTGCATGCTCTCACTGTACTTTTTCAGAGTGCAAATTCACCTGCACCAGCGGTAAATGCTTGTATCTTGGCTCACTGGTCTGTAACCAACAGAACGACTGTGGGGATAACAGCGATGAAGAAAACTGTCTCCTGGTGACAGAGCATCCACCTCCGGGCATCTTCAACTGTAAGTCCCTCCCATTCACCTTGACATCATTAAGTTTGATGGTGTTTTTGAAATGGCGACGACAGTGGTCGGCAAACTCATTGGTCCACAGAGCCAAATATCAACAGTTACAACAATTGAAATTTCTTTTGAGAGCCAATTTTTTTAAACTTAAACTTCTTCTGACGCCACTTCTTCAAAATAGACTCGCTCAGGCCATGGTATTATATTTTGTGGAAGAGCCATACTCAAGGGGCCAAAGAGCTGCATGTGGCTCACAATCCTCAGTTTGCCGACCACTGGGCTAGGAGATAGGGTAATGTGGAAGTGGGAAGGCTGTTGTTTTTTTGTGGAGATAAGAAAAGAGAAGAGCATTTTCACAAACAGAGTGCTTTTTCTCTTAGGTTACGAAGATGGTGTGCTTAAAAGTGGGAAATGTGTTCTATTTTGCCAGGGGCACTATATGATGAAAGACACTTTTGCTACTTAAAAGCACTGACTGGATTCCATGAAATAAAATATTGATTTAGAATTCTTCCCATCTGTTTTGTTGAATTTTTTAAAGGAGTAATTTTAAACAATTTAAAAAGAATTTTCAATAAATACTTTTAAATAAGCACAGGAAGATAATGTGGAGAGTTCGTAATGAATCATGTGTTAAAATAATAAAAAAGAAAAAATTATATTGGACTTTCCAGAAAGTTCTCACCGTGTGTTTTTCTATTCAAAACTGGATAGAAAACAACTTAAATGAGGTGATTGCATGTCTGAACCCCAAGGCTAAGGCTGAGCATTTCTTGAACTTGAAAAGGTGAAATTATAGTTTGTGGCTTATGGTGCTTCTTTATCTCAGGGTTTTTATGAGGAGGAAAATGAGAGAAGGAGGCCTCCTCTGAGGGAACGGGGCTTGTTGCTCCCTTGGGCTCTGTGGAGTGGGCTGAGGGTGAGAGAATGTTTTGCGTAGAATGCCCCGCAGGAATGTTCACAGCACTGATGCTCTTCGTGGGGTTTTCTGATACTTGTTTTCATTTACAGCTTTATCATTTTTGTTATGAGAAGTGGCCTGCATAAATATTGATACTGTGATGTGAAATGGGAAGAGGTTTTTAAAAAGATGCACTTTTTTTGCCAAAACCGGTTTGGCTCAGTGGATAGATGAGTGTCGGCCTGCAGACTGAAAGGTCCTGGGTTCGATTTCGGTCAAGGAATGGTTGTGGGCACATCCCCAGTAGGGGGTGTGCAGGAGGCAGCTGGTCGATGGTTCTCTCTCATCGATGTTTCTAACTCTCTATCCCTCTCTCTTCCTCTCTGTAAAAAAATCAATAAAATATTAAAAAAAAAAACAAAAACAAAAAGACACACTTTTCTCTAGTCCTCCTATATTGTTACATTGGGGGAAAGCTCAATAAAACGACTGTGCCAGGTGAATTTTGGGCCTGCTTACTTGTCATGCTTGTTGAATCCAAGAGTCTAATGGTGCAGTAGTTTTCCTCAAGTGTTTCTGTTGCACCGGTGTGCCTTTTCTTAGAGTGTTCTTGGAGTCCCATCTCTGTACCTTCAGAAGACAATTTAAACTCAGGCGTGCGCTTTCTTGGTATCTGGTCCGCGTTTCCTCTGGGGATGCTTTGTGCCATAGTCTTTGCAGTCGTCAATGCTGTCGTTGACGTCATGCAGCTTGCCTGGTTGCAGAGAAGGGGGTCCCAAGGTGACTGTCCTGCCTGCTCTGAGTCAGGCTGCTGGATCGGGATCCTGGCCCTACCCAACTGTCGGGTGCCTCTGTGGCCTTATGCATAATGGGTCATAAAGATGGGCATTGTGGGGATTAGGCGGGATGGTCCACGTGAAACAATTAGAACAGAATAGTTACTAGCAGTAAGCTCTTGATGTAGGTCAGCGAGTCTTCAGGGGGAGGAAGGGTCAGGGGAGAGGAGGTGTCTTAGAAGGAGAAGAGCAATGTAAAGGCATTTTCTTGTTTTGTTTTCTCTAGACTTGAGTAACAGCAAACACATGTATGATAAGCTATCGAGAGACTCTTCGGACTGTGTGTGGTACCCTGACTGGATCCAAGAGTTCTGTGTGAAAAGCCATCAGGCACAGCCTTTGGCCCTCTGCCCTACGGCACCTCACAGGCCGTTTCTCTGAATCTCACAGGGGCTTCTCCTTCATTTCAGGGTCCTTCCACTGTGGTCCTCCTATTGTATTGAACCCCTTCCTTTTCCTTCCCTTCCTCCTTTCTCATCAGTAATCTTTGCTAGTTTTAAAAACCTACTTCGAGATATTTATAACATTAAAAAATAAATGTGAATATTTAATTTTGCTTAGGAGCCAGGTGAGGCAGTTATATCTATAAATGGTTCAGTGTTGCCCATGCAGCTACAGGAGTGCCTCAACAGAGGGATCTAAAGATCCTCTTGGCAAATTATTAGTTCCTTTGTTGAGCTATAAATAGAACTTGTGTCCTTAAAGCTAAAATGGGAGACTATTTACAACGTGCTCTTTTTTTTAAAGAAGACTGGAGAGCTAGGAGATAGGATGACAAAAGGCAAGACCATGGCTGTGGCTTCAGGTTGACTTGGATTCAAGTTTCAGCTTACAGAAGTGATTGGACCCCTTGAAGGCTTAGTTTCTCTGTCTGTGAAATGGGGATAATCTCTGCCATATGAGGATTCTCTGAGTATTTAAGTGAAATAATATACATGAAGAGAGTAGTCTATGCCAGCGGTCGCCAGCTGGTGGTCCGTGAGGTCCGAAAGGTTGGCGACCGCTGGTCTATACAATCACATTATCTCCACTCATTGTGTGGCCATTTCTTGGGGAGGTAGGCCACGAGAGCTGTATCATCTCTCTGAATGCCAGAGCCATTTTCTTACGTAACAGGAGCTTCCATGTGTCCAAAGGCGAGGTCCTCCTCAGAGGGTCTGGATGTTTCCCACTTACTCTGTCCCCTGGGGAAGGCCTCTGAGCTGAAGGTGGCTGCTCTGATCTAGCCAGCAGCCCCCTTTACACTGCTTTCCTCCCATCCTCTCAAGCACCAGAGGGACATTGAGACACTCATCCTGAGTTTGTTGTAGCTGGTCTATTCTTTATGGTCAGGCACCATTGGGGAGGGGCATAGCTTCTCTGCTCTTTGATGGTGCTGGAGGGTGATCTAATATTGAATGAGCATAGTCCCTTCCCCATACCTTGTTGTGCCAGAGTACCGAGTAAATAAAGGCTATTTTACTTCCTATTAATAGCTGTGTAATGAGGCTCAGAGGCTCTCCATTTATAAGTGGGTTTTAATGTACCCACCAATGTGTTTCCTACAGCAGATGGTCACTATGCCCTTCATGGAATGCCAACTCTGATGAGAAAGCTCACCTTTCTTTCCACCTTGAGAACTTGAAGTATAGATTTCTTGTCTATAAAATGTTGCATTCCGGAAAAACAAATAGTGCTTCTTCCCTGCTTCTCTAGATGAACAAGATTTGTTTGCTGGGTAAGCGTTGTTTCCACCTGGAGGAAACACTGTGTTCTGCTATCGGATTGCACATAGGATAAAGCACGGCGGACTCTTCTGGGCTTCCAGAAGAGCTAGAACCAGTTTTCTGCCCGTGCTGTTGGTCTTCTCTGCCTCTCATTTGATATTTTCTGAAATTTAGCATGAATTAAGGCTAGAGAGAAAATGTTACTGCCATTTGTGAAGTCAGCAATGCTAATGCTAATGGAAGCCCTACATGAAATGGTTTTATAACCCAACCAAAAAACCTTAGGTGTGGTTACTGGCGGCGGTGAAAGCCAGACTCATGAGGCAGGTGCTGGCGCTGAAGGAAAGATTGTAGTCAGGAAACACATCACCTGGGAGCATGGCGGACTCTCTTCTCAAAGATAATCCCATCGTTCTCTGTCTCTAAGATCCTTGCTTTTCCTGCTCAAGCCTGCTGTTCTTATAGGCATATGGAGGGGAGGGCTTTTTCCTGTCTAATTATCTTGCTAGCTTTTGGCATGCTCCGTGTAAGAACCACACCCAGGCCGAAACCGGTTTAGCTCAGTGGATAGAGCGTCGGCTTGGGAACTGAAGGGTCCCGGGTTCGATTCTGGTCAGGGGCATGTACCTTGGTTGCAGGCACTTCCCCAGTAGGGCGTGTGCAGGAGGCAGCTGATCGATGACTCTCTCTCATCGATGTTTCTAACTCTCTATCTCTCTCCCTTCTTCTCTGTACAAAATCAATAAAATATATTAAAAAAAAAAAAAAAACCATCCCCAGTGTCATCGTGGCCAATGGGAGAGACTCCCCCGCACGCCCTGAGTGTCTAGATTCTAAAGTCACAGTTTCACTTGCTTCTCTACTGTGATCAGGCTGTCTATTGACTGAGACTAGTTTATTGTTTTGTGAGCCTCCAAGGGTTTTGCACAGACCTGGACGTCTGGGCTGGCATTGATGATCTCACAAAGAAAGAGTTTTGCCAGCTTCTTTTTGCAGAAGAGGGAACTGTCAGCCTAAATTGTTAGCTTTTCTCATGACTGCTGCATCAAAATATGGTACTTTTGAGCACTAAAAATATGCAAACCATACAAATAAAATTATTTATTTCCATGGCTTATTACAAAAATAAAATGAAATGCCTTCTTTAGTGATTGTGCCAGGCCTTGTGGGAGATGAAGGAAAACATAAAGTCTCTTATCCAAGTGATGATACTCAAATCAGGGAACGGAAAGACCCAGGTATAAAGGTACCTGAAAATGAACACGGAATAATTAGAACGAAGCAGTCCTGGCAATTCTTGGTTCAGGGATTTAGAGAGGATCGTTCTGATTGGACTTGGTCGTCATGGTGGCTTTTTGCAGGAGGCATCCTGGGTGTCGGAGAGGACAGTGCCAGGATGGAGAATACCCAGTTGGGAGAAAGAGGGCGGAAGCCTAGATTCTGAAGGCCTGGGTTGGAGGCAGCCTGAGATAAAGATGGGAAGGTGGGTTGGGCCCATAGAGAAAAGCCAATAGGTCATGCTACATCTTCTTCCCTCGTCTCTCAAAAGAGACAGACTTCCTGGGGGCCGATGTCATGCTTAGAGGAGAGCTACAGAGCCTGCCTGCTGGCCTGGGTGATGCTCATATTGCTGCTACCAGCCTTTTCTGCCTCACTATTCCTGTCAAGCAGAGTGTTTCCTGTTACCACACTCTCAAAGACCCTTTACCATGTCTTGGTGGGGGAGAGCAGAGATCCCCTGGCTTGCTAGAAGCAATTATGGAGGATCCAAAGTACACAAAGAGCTGTGTACTCTGAAAGTGTTGGCACAAACAGACTTTCCTTTAGCAATCACTGCTGTGAAACTCATGCTACTAGACCATAAGAGTAAACCCAAAGTTGACATGAAACCACCAGTCAATTGGCCAACTTTTACTTTCAGCTTCAGTGGGACTTCTGACTCAGGGAAAATTGGGAGTCCTCATTCCTACTGAAAGGGGGAATTGCTTCTTTCTCTCTTTTAAAAATATATTCTGTTACAGTTGACACAGTATTATTAGTTTCAGGTACACAACATAGTGGTTAGACATTTATGTAATTTATAAAGTGATCCCCCAGATGATTGTAGTACTTACCTAGCAGCATACATAGCTTATTACAGTATTAGTGACTATATTCCCTATCCTGCACTTCACCGCCCCAGCGTTATTTTGAAACCTCCAATTTGTACTTTTTAATCCCTTTTCTCTTTTCACCCAGTCCTTCAGACCCCCTTATCTGGAAATCATCAGTTTTTTCCTCTGTATTATGAGACCAGTCTCTGTTTTGTTGGTTTATTATGTGGTTTTTTTTTTTTTTTTCAGATTACACATATAAGTGAAATTAGATGGTATTTATCTTTCTCTGTCTGACTTACTTAATTTGGCATAATAACCTCGAGGTCCATCCATGTTGACACAAATAAGATTTTATTCTTTTTTATGGCTGAGTAATATTCTAGTGTATATATTTACCAGCTCTTCTTTATCTTGCCGTCTATTGATGGACACTTGGGTGGCTTTCACATCTTGGCTATATTAAATAACTCTGCAATGAACATAAGGGGCATATATATTTTAAAATTAGCGTTTTGGATTGCTTCAGATATATATCCAGAAGTAGAATTACTGGAACATATGATAGTTCTATTTTCAATTCTTTGAGAAAGCTCCATACTGTTTTCCACAATGGCTGCACCAATTTGCAATCCCACCAGGTATGAGGATTCACTTTTCTCCACATCCTCTCCAACACTTAATGTTTGTTGATTTATAGATAATAGCCATTCTGATGGTTTGCTGTGGTTTTAATTTGCATTTCCATGATGATTACTGACATTGAGCATCTTTTCATATGGCTGTTGGCCATCTGTATGTCCTCTTAGGAAAGATGACTATTCATGTCCTCCCAATTTTAAATTTGGATTATTTGATTTTTCAGTGTTAGGTTGTAAGAGTTCTTTATAAATTTTGGATATTAACCTCTACCAGATATATCAAGAATATTTTTTTCCCATTCAGTAGGTTGAGTTTTGTTTTGTTGATGGTTTTCTTTGGTGGACAAAAACTTTTTAATTTGATGTAGTCCCAGTTGTTTATTTTTTCTTTGGTTTTTCTTTCCTAAGGAGATAATCAGAAAAAACATATTGCTAAGAGAAATGCCAGAGAGTTTACTGCCTATTAAAGACTTCCTTCAATGTAAGTCTTTAATCCATTTTGAGTTTATTCTCATATATGGTGAGAGAGGTAGTCCAGTTTCATTTTTTTGTATGTATATTTCCAATTTCCCCAACACCATTTATTGAATATACTGTCTTTACCCGATTGTATGCTCTTGCCTCCTTTGTCATATTGAACTTTTTAATTGAACTTTTTTCTCCATTCATTAGGGGGGATACTTGTATAAATAGAAATTCCCCATCAACTATGTGATTATCATAAAAGTAGATATCATATAGGATCAGTCTTATTAATAACGAGAAAATCCCCTATTAGCATTCAGTGATATTTTCTTATGTGTCATTATGAACTGATGAATTAATATACATGGAACCTTTTTAGAAATCCCCTCAAGCATCTCTTACTTAGACTGAGCCTGATCAGACTGCAGGTGGTCACTGGCAACCTAGGTATATTTTGGGGGTGTGTGCCCCAGAAGAGGCACTGGCAGGGCTCACACCCCCTCATTCACTGTCAAAGAGGAGTCCCATCTCCCCCCCCCCCCCCCCCCCCCCCTCTAGGGTTTGCTGCCTTTGTTTCACCAAACCGGTTTTCTGACCAATTAAAATCGTATAGGGTCTTGAAAGGCAATTCTGCCTTTTCAAATAAACAAAGGCAGAGAACAAATGGGAGGGAAAGTTTCAATACATTCTTAGGCATCATTTCCTCTTGCTGTGACACTAAATTTACGTGGATAAAAACAACCTCTTAGATTTACATTTTGATTCTGTTACTGCTTTCATGTGTGTGTGGGGCTGTCCCACTTCAGATGAAATGTATCCACTTCTTTAAATATTTAGTAGTCTAGCGTGGATGTTAATGAAAGTCTGGCGGTGCTATTTTGAGAATTGCAACAATGATAGTAATTTTCAGTGTCAGATTCCTGCCTTGCAAAGGGAGGGAGAGGAGGGAGGAGGAGGAGGTAAAAATGTTTCAGTCCTAATAGAGTTTGCCATCCGCTGGGCTGTGCCAGACAGATGGGTCATGAATACTGTCTAGACGCTCTGCCTGAGCGAAGCCGCGGTCTCTAAGGACGCGAAACGAGACGCTGGCTTAAGTAACTGGGGAAAGTCAGGGCAGGCTCTCCTGTAATCAGATAGAAATCAATGCTGATCCGCTTCCTGGGGGAGGCCGCGGCCGGAGGGAGGGGCGTCTGGGTTCCTAGGGGGTGTTGGGAGGAAAACGTCCTCTGATCCTGATCAATTTGAGTGAAAACTCGACCAGGATTAGGCATGGGGAGAACGGGAACGCAGAGGTGTTGCATGGGAACGCTATTGATTTAAACTGCACGCAGCCACACGATGCGGAATGATTTCATTCAGACGTGGTCCTTGAAAGGCCAGGGAGCCAAAACCGGTTTGGCTCAGTGGATAGAGCGTCGGCCTGCGGACTGAAGGGTCCCGGGTTCGATTCCGATCAAGGGCATGTACCTTGGTTGCGGGCACATCCCCAGTGGGGGGTGTGCAGGAGACAGCTGACCGATGTTTCCAGCTTTCTATCCCTCTCCTTTCCTCCCTGTAAAAAAAAAAAAAAATCAATTAAATATATATTTAGGAAAAAAAAAAAGGCAAGGGAAGAGCAGAAACAGAGGACGTCTTCTTGTGTCCGGACTGTCGGGCGGCCTGCATTCATGGTGTGGACTGGTGAGCCTGCTGCTGCTCCAGTCGAGACGGCGTGTCCTGGCTGTTCATTTTCTTGGGTTTAGCCTCTTAATTAGGAAGGGTTTCAGAGACGCAGAATCTGCGTTGCTTTCCTTTCGAATGGGTCTCTGAGAGCTTCCCAAAGCCGGTTCTCATCATCGCAGGCAGCTCTGCCGATGGTGCCCGGGAAATGAGGTACAAGCCTCACAAGCACCCTGCGTGGTTGCGCAGGGCACCTGGACATGTCTGATGGGTGTCGTGCTCAGTGTTTTCCTTGGTGCCAGGAATGGAGTTTACGTGACATACGTAGTGAGTTTCTACGTATCAAAACTCACAAAATGCGGTGGTGGGAGGAGAAGGAGATGCTGGCATCGAGGTGAAATGATGGGGGAAGGTAAGAGGAGGGTGCCAGCTCAGGGGGGTGGGCTTCGTTGTCAGTAGCCATATATTTGCCGCAGAAAAACTACCCAAAGGGTTTACCGTGAAGCTTGGAAGGGACCGTCTTTGAGAAATCACAAAAATAAAGCTGGAATTCAGCTGTCACAGGATGAGACCTCTCCTGCAGAGTGGGGTGAATGAACCAGGCCTGTGAATGAACCATCTGGGCTCACAGCTCTGTTAGTCATGTCTCAATGGAGATGCCAGGGTAGGCTTTTAATTTGGGGGAATCTCCAGCCATCTAAACTTAGCAATAGTCTAAACTTCTTCATTCCTTCCTTCCTTCCTTCTCATTATGTCCCAAGAGCTCACAGCAGAGGGAAAAGTAGAAGGTGGCTTGCTTCCTCCTTCCCAGAAAGAAGAGGGAAACCAGAGAGGAGACGTAGTCCTAAAGTACACGTTTCCTGGGGAGGAGAGGAAGAGAACCGTGTTCAAGAGCTGCAATCACAAGCAGGGGGCAAGTCCGCCTTGTTCCACAGGCTTCTCCGAAACATCGCCAAGGCCGTCCGTCCAGAAGGTACAGCGGTGGTCCAGAAAGAGGCCTTCTTTCCCTAAAACACCTGTCTGCTGCCCTCCCACTCTCACCCCCCGCCACACACACACACACACACACACACTCACACACACACACACACACACACACACTCAGGGCGTAAACTCTCCCGCCCTTGGGATAACCCGGAAAGACCATCCATTGTGGCAATAGTGCGTCAGGTGGGAAGGTGATGCCGGCCTCCACGGACAGCCTCTGGGGCTGGAAGGCGAGCCCAGCACCTGGCAGAGCCCCTACAGCACCTTTGGGTCCTGCTCACGTATAATCAGAGGAACAAGACACGCATCCTCTCACTTCACAGACTCCGAAGATCTCCTGGGGTGATCGGCGCCTTGGCTAGGAGAAGACACCACTGTTCCTCGGCCTTGAGAAAAGGCCCCTGCCCTCACACTGGCCCACCCCTGCTCTGGAAGGGGTGGCTGGGCATTTTGACTTTTTATTTTTACCTCTTTATCTTTAGTGGGGGTTCTTGGCTTCCTTTATTAATTTGATTCTAAAGAAGAAGAGGAGGAGGAGGAGGAGAAGGAGGAGGAGGAGGAGGAGGAGGAGGAGGAGGAAGAAGAAGAAGAAGAAAAGAAGAAGAAGGAGGAGGAGGAGGAGGAGGAGGAGGAGGAGGAGGAGAAGGAGAAGGAGGAGAAGAAGAAGGAGAAGAAGGAGAAGAAGGAGAAGAAGGAGGAAGAGGCGGTGGCGGCATTGAGTTAAACTTCTGACCCATTTCTCCTTCGCTCTTAGGGGGAAAGGCCACGTTTTGTTCCTGGCGAGGGGCAGCGGTGGGCATGTGCTGGCAGCCTCTGCAGTCAGTCTGGGCTTGAAGCTGGCAGCGGGCTGGAGCACAGTGGTGGCTCTCCCTGCCATGGGGGCGGGGTGGGGGTGGGGTGGGGTGAGTGGCTGAGCCAGGCAGACAATGATTTGTCTTCTAGGACTTGATTTAGATCTATGTCTATGACATGGCATGATTTCCGCAGAAGGGTAACCAAGAAAAATGCACCCCTCAGGGAGACCCCCCCTTCTGTTAAATGTGCTCAGAAGACAGAAATGTCAAGTGTGTCTTTTCCATGGGGAGGTGGGTTGGCATGAAATCAAGTCTTAAATGCTAATCTGACCTTAAAAAACGGAAAGTGTTCACTATCTCCGAGCCACCAGGGCGTCCTGCAGGGCGGCCAAGGGCCAGGGCACTGCCACCTCATGATCTTATAGTCCCGTGTCCGTGTTTGTTCTCATGTAGCGGCATTTAAATCTGAAAATTACAGGAACCGATGGCCATGCAGTTAGCTTTCCCCCCAAAAATAGATACCAGGACTGATCAGTTTTCAGAAGTTGTTGAAAGAGAATGAGTGATTGGAAGATAATGTCTGGACAGGAGGCTGGAAAATGCTCTGGAGAAAACATGTTTGGGGTTGTTCCTGGCAGAAAATGGTGTCTTAAATAGTAGCAACAAGTCTCTATATTTCACGGAGAATATTTTTATGAGTGTTGAACATGTGAAAGACATGGGGCTGGGTGATGGGTGGAGTGCACAGGGATGATGGGAGTGGTGCTGAGGAAAGCGTGGATGGAGGTAGGGCGGAGTGTTCATTAGGAATGGGGTAGCATTTGCAGGCAGGTTGGGATGGTGCAGAGTGTGCAGGGGAGTAGTAGGGGCAGAGTGTACAGGGGGAACAGCAGTGTTTGTAGGATGTGGTCTCTGCTCTCCAGGCTTTCACATCCGGTGGTAAAGCAGTGCCCTTGGGAAGATCCACAGAGATTTGGGACAGTTTCTCCAGGGCCAGTGTATGGGACAGCAGGGAAAACCCTTCGAACGTGTGACTAAGGACAGGCCTCACTGTGCGGGTGGTCCTGGGGATCTCTTACTCTCCCGGGCATCCTGACCAGAGGACCCGGGAACGGTTGGGGAGTGGGCTAACAGAGAACCCATGTAGGACTTGCCATGATAAGCTGGCTTTCGTGGAGGTAAGAGCTGAATTTGAGGAGTCTTTCTGGAAAGGTAGGTTGGGGCCAGATTCTAGAAAGCCAGGAACGTCAGGCCACGGAGTTTTTATTCTTTATCCTGAAGTCGGCCGTGAAGGTGTTTGAGTGGGAGAGGGAGGGTGTGACACAGCGTGGGAAGGTCTGAGAGGTCACCCGGCCTGCACTGCACTTCACAGACAGCGAACTTAGGCACACAACAGTGACTGGCAGAGACCCTGGTGCGAATGCTTCCTAGGTCTTAGGCCAGTTTTCTTTCCACTGTAGAGCATCCTCATGCTAACTTGTCAGGTGGGGCAGGAAAAGACAGGGAAACAGAGGGAGTCACCTGGGAGGATTCTTCTCCTCTAGGTGGCTTGGTGAGCACCCCATGGGGGCAGAGACACAGAGACATAACCAGGGGCTTCTCAGGGGGGACAGGGCGGTACATTTGCTACCATTGGTACCTTCGCAACAGTTTTTGAAGGTAGCCATATTGTTATAATTGTTAAGATTATGTAAAAAAAAAAAAAAAAAAAAAAAAAGAAAAAAAAAGAAAAGAATTTGGAGGACTCCATGTGCAAACTGCATCAGGAGATGAACAGGTGGGTAGTCTGAGTGTGCCCCAGCTTGGAGGTGTGCCCAGGTTGGGGTGTCTCCCAGCCTGGGGCCTGCGGGGGCTCTGCAGGCCTCCTCGCTGCTGTACCTCAGGCCCGTGCAGCGCCTGGCAGCACTCCGAGGCTCTCTGTGCTGTGAAAGGAGGAAGGGCGGGGAGGAAGGGACCAAGGTTACTTCAGGGCACAGGGAAGTCTGGGCCACACCAGTGGGAGATCGATTCTAGAGGAGGAGGTAAACCCTGTGAGCAGGTCTCCGGAGGGGACGGGATCCAGCATAGTGAAGGGGGATCTCCTCCTGGGAGACTCGGGCGGGCAGAATGCTGGTCCTGAGAGGGAGAGTCGCTGAGCACCGCCTGGGGCAGATCTTCCCAGTAAAGGGTGCTTAGGGTTTTCTGCCACCAAGTCAGCATGGGATTGGGAAGGTGAGAAAATCCTAATGTACGAGAAATCCAGTCCTAACAGTCAGTATCTTGGTTGTATTTTACATGAATATAATAAAACTTCCTTTTAAAATTAAAAAAAAAATTTTTCCACTATCTGGAGGTATAATTGACAAAATTGTAAGCTATTTAAAGTGTACGTCATGGAGATTTAATAGAAGTGTACATTGTGAAACAAGGCCCCCACGATTGAATAACACACGCATCCCCCACGTTTATATTTTTTTTTGTGTGAGAATGTGTAAGTCCTTTCATAATAAATCTCATTTATATAATAGTGCTGTGCACTGTAGTCACCCTGTTGTACGTTAGGACCTCAGACCTTATTCATCTTACAGCTGGAAGTCTGTGCCCTTTTACAGATTCCTCCCTGTTCCTCTCACCCCATCGCTGTAATACATGCATGTACATGTATGCGAGCATGTCTGTCTTGGGATTTTCTTGGGTGTAGACGTAACATTTGCATCACAGCCGGGCCCATACCTGAGGAAAGACACAGGATCCAGCTCTTTTCCCTTTGAAAACAAATGCTGGTGGGCGTCGTGGGGCTTTGCTGCTGGTGTGCTGGCAGTGCACGTCCATGCACATGCGTGTGGAGAGACCTGTGCCGTGCTGGGGTGTCATCTGGGACCAGGGTGTGAGGTTCAGAAGGGGAAGGGCCTTCAGTGATATTTTTCTTGGGGGCTGAGCACTGAACCTCGTTCGGACTGTGGGTGGCCGTGGATTTTGGCGTTACTGTGTGTCCCAGGAATGAGCTGCAATACAGAATCAACCGCGCTGCTGCGCTCGGCAGTTACCTTGGGCTGCTAGCACCTTGGGTCCAAGTTTTCTCGGCCTGCTGGGAAGGAAGGCAGGTTTGGTCCCTAGAGTCCCCTGTGGCTAAAAAGTAAAAAAAAAAAAAAAAAGATATGAATCAGTGACTTTACTTCTGTTATTAACTTGAATAAGATTATTATTGGATATAATATTCATCCAACAAAGGAGCTTCTTTGTAAATCACGTACTTATTCCCAGGCTTTTTGAGAGAGCAGAAAGTGCCTATCAGCACCGGCCCATACCAGAGCCTGCTCTGTGGGACCGGCCCAGCCGTTCGTTACCGGGTGCCAGGTGCTCAGCCTGCCTTTCCCACCGTCAGCCCCGCTCATTACCGCTCACCCCCGGTATCGCCGCGGAATCCGCTCACCGGAGACGACAATGACGCAGTGTGCGAATCCAGAGTCTGGCACCTCGTAGCACCTTGGTGGAAATAGAAAGCTGTGATCGCAGCATTAAAATATGCTAACGAGCTGCAGGAGCTAGCGGGCACCGCTTTTACACTGCAGATGTTCACTCCGGCGGCCAGCGGCTGCCAGGGCGCTGCTCATATCCCAGCGTTCCGGGGCTGTTTTTGCTCTGGGCGGTGTTATGCTCCGATAGGGACCCCCCCACCGCCTGGAGGAAGCGTGCTGCGTTGCTGGGCCTGGAGGAACCCCCTTGGGTGGTGGGACTGCTGAGTGAGTGAGCAAGAGAGCGGAGTTCATGCGGAGGATCACTGTTAACGATAATGATAGGATGTGACTATTTGATTAAAATAAATTAGATTTTTGCCCCATTGTGATTAATGTTTATCTAGATGGATTTTCCGAGCCCTAGAAAGAGGTTTCTCAATGTGATCTTTTTTTTTTCTTTTCTACACCATTTCCTTTTTAAAATTTTTTTATTGATTATTGTATCACATAATTGTCCTCATCCCCCCATTCCCATCCCATACCCCTCCCCACATATGCCCCCACCCCCTGTTGTCCATGGCCACTGGCTAGGCCCATATGCATGCACACAAGTCCTTTGGTTGATCTCAAAGTGCATCAAAGAATGCCAGTATACTAAATTTAAAGGGACGATTTCAGTGTGCTATGTTAAATTTTAACTATGTAGAATTTTTAACTTCTGGCTTACGGTTTTGTCTTGTTCTGCTTCCTGGATCCTATTAGCAAATGATTCCATTCTTTTCATAACCTCTGCTTTTATTGATGCCTAGGTGCACCCTTGGTTCTCCCCTCTCCCTCAATTGCTCTCTCTTTGTGGAAGTCAAATCGGGTGAAAACATACTCAGAGTGAATGGGCAGGACAGCCATTGGCTGGTGCTGCTCGGAGCTGGTGGCATCATCCACACTGAAGGATGGCTGGCGTCTCTATGGGGAGGGTGGCAGGAGGAAGTGCCTGGCTCACATTGGGAGTTCACCTAAGCTGCAGGTCCAGGCAGCTGGCAGAGGGGAGGTGGGCAGGGTGCTGACTGCACTTGGGGCTCAAGCAGACACTCAGCAGACCTCATCCAGAAGGTGCTGTGGAGCAGGGAAGCACTGTATTTCTCCGACCAAAGCTGTTATATTGGATGTTTTGTGTTGCCTTGGAGATCATACAACTCTGAGCCTCCAGATAAAGGTCATGATCATTTATACGTCTTCCATTTAAATATCCCGTCTGATGTACACTTTGCTGAGTCCCCCAAAGCCTGAACAGGGCATGCAAACAGGTTGATAGATATTCAATCAGTATTGGTTGAGTGGATTCTTATGTACCACTGTGCTGGGCAACCCAAAGTGTGTAAGACTTGGGGATCTTTATCTACAAAAATGGTGTAAAGTAGACTGAGGCTGGATACCTGTACACACACACACACACACACACACACACACACACACACCAGCTAGGAATCCGGGAGGAGTGGGTGCTGTCCAAGAGGGACCAGGAGAAGCTCGGAAGACGACCAGGCTTGCCGAAGCTCATCCTGGCACCAGGCCTGGGGTTTCCCCAGGCTCCACCACAGTGGACGCTTAGGCAGGGAGCTTGGCGTCTCCATGTTTTCCAGTGGCCTACAGAGATATTGGAAACCTGAGAAAAAGGGTATTTCCCCATGATAGGAAAAGAAAACTGCAAAATTGAAATGAATACATGTAATTAACTATCTGTGATTCATGATCTCCTGTGGGATACGGGTACACTTCATTGGTTTAGAGAGCATCTGAGAGGCCCATTCAGGCCAAATTCCAAATACATTTTGAAACTAAAATTGACATTCAATTATCATTTTTGAAAATAATTCATCTTTATTGTTGAAAGTATTACAGATGCTCTCGTTTTCTCCTCCCCCCCTCCCTCCATTGGTCCCCTCCACTCTGTACCCACCTCACCCCACCCCCCAGGCCTTCACTGCACTATTGTCTGTGTCCATGGATTATACATATATGCATATAAGTTCTTTGGCTAATCTCTTCCCGCTCTTCTTCCCCCCTTCCCTCTGAGATTTGCTACTCTGTTCCATGCTTCTATGTCCCTGGATCTATTTTGTTCATCAGTTTATTTTGTACATTAGGTTACACATATGAGTGAGATCATGTGATACTTGTCTTTCTCTAACTGGCTTATTTTGGTTAGCATAATACTCTCCAGGGCCATCCATGCTGCCTCACAGGGTAAGACTCTAAAGGAACCAGGAAATACCACACAGAAAAGAGGTTAAGTATAAAATATATATTTTACCCAACTCCAAATCTTTATACTGCGAGTTGATGAAACAAAACAGAGGAGGTAGTCTGAAAAGTTTTTAGTTTTAATCCAGGATAGAAGAGTGGCTGAAGCCATAGAGGACAGGCTTACTTTATACTTAATGGTGGAAGAAATGGCTGGATTCAGTTTGCAGAAGCTCTGAGGATAGCCATTAACCTGAGCTAGAAAGCCTATTTGTGAGTGTTGATGGCTGAGGGAAGTTGTAAACAGGGACTCAAAAGAAATGGAAGAACCCCTTGATAAATAGATGTAAAGCAGTTTTAGTTGTTTTCTAATATCTGAATGAATACACAACTCATATTATGTACGTGAGTCACATTCTGTTTTTGTGTTCAATTAATGGGGTGTGAAGTAATGATGACATGAATGCAGACAGGATGGAGAGGGCGGAGAGCAAGCACAGACACGGATGACACATTCTCCATACCCTCCGCAGGGAGCCTGTGGTGAGATGAGGCTGGAGCCTGCAGTGGCACCTGCTCTGGTTTGAGGATGAGGAATACCAGGAGCTCCTCAGCATCACTCCAAAGCCTGTCCATCCCTCAGAGGCTGTGTCCTCCCCACAGCCCCATGTCCTCACTCCTCACGGAGGAGTTGGGCTCGGTTACTTCGTGCATGTGCTTCAGACTAAGAGCAGGCCCAGAGAGGCACCCTCTCTGCACCTGGGGCAGAGTGAGCGTTCATTCCTTCCCTGTTCCCCACGGCTCCCAGGAAGCTGCCCAGGAGCTTGGCTGCCCATCTTCCCTTCACTTGTGCTCAGACCCACCCTGGGCAGTGGCCAAGGAGGAGTGTTAACACAGGGCACCCCTGAGAATGCGAGCTGAGCAGTGAACACTTGTTGAGGGAGGAGTCTATGAGATAAAGACGAGTAAAGCCAGAGTCCCTGCTCTGATGGAATTTAGTCAGGAGCCGACGGTAAGATGCATCTCACTGGTCAAGGACAACAGCAAAGGGAGGGCATGGTAAGTGTGCATCCGCTTGGGCTGTCCCTAACCCCTCCTTCTGGCATGTCTGTGCTTCCCCCTCAGTTCCATCTGCACAGGGAGGTTTGTCCTGCACCTAGAACGCAACCTGCCTGCCTGGCCCAGGCACACGTCTTCCTGAGGCAGGACCCCCTTCCCAGGGGAGAGGGGAGAAGGCTCCCTTTAACCTGAAGGACAGAGCAGAAGCAGAACTGCCAGGGGGACTTGGAAAGAGAAATGACTCCCAACTGTCTCATGGACAGCACCCTGTCAACCTACACACACACACACACACACACACACACACACACACACACACACCAGGAGCATGTTCTTCTGGAATATCTCTGTAGAGTAGGATTTGCACGTAGCTATTACATCCCACCTGCAGTCAAGGTCACTAGCATCTAGTTGGGGAAACTATATGAAGTGCTTTGCTGTGTATTGGGAAACTCATTTATAGCTTCTAATTAAAGCCACAGTCACCCCACTTTTAGGCTTTCTTTCTTCTTAAAAAAATATTTTTATTGATTTCAGAGAGGAAGGGAGAGGGAGAGAGAGTTAGAAACATCAATGATGAGAGAGAGTCATTGATTCGCTGCCTCCTGCACACCGGGCCTGTGCCCTGACTGGGAATTGAACCCTTACCTCCTGGTTCATAGGTGGACGCTCAACCACTGAGCGTTTCTTAATACATTGTTACAGTGATGCTGAGAGTATATTTTTCTATAACACATTTTTCCTGCTTGCTACCTTCCCACACAAGAGTTAAAACTTTGAAAACTCCCTCATCTTTATTTCCCTCCCCTCCCTCTGCCCTACCATCTGAATCCCTCCTTCACTTCTTACTATTTCTCCTTTTTCTGCCTCTCCCCCCTGTCCCCTCCTCCGACCCTTAACCTGGATAATGATATCTGCCCTCTGTCCTTTGGGTTCTTTTCAATGAAGTGTGGAATAAAGATTTCAGCAGAGGCATTAGGACATAGGAAAGGAAACTGTATCTCAGGGGCAGACAGAGATTTCAAGAAGTGCACAATCCTGTGACCGTGGCTCCCTGACATGCCAGAGGAGGGAGTTCGCATGGGAGTCGGCTGCACCGTGCCTGCCTGTGTGGGCTGTGGCCTTTGTCTCTTTAGGTCTTTACAGACATTTTAGGCAGCTGCCACACAAGTCGATAAACACTTAGAGAAATGAAGAATGGTTAGAAATGAGCATAGCACATAGTGCAGAGTGACAAAAGGTGTAGGCGTATGTGTGTGTGTGTGTGTATATGTAGTTTACATCTGTGTTTATTTTCTTGTATTATTTTTTATTTTTATTGAATGTATTGGGGTGACACTAGTTAGTAAAATTATATGGGTTTCAAGTGTACAGTTCTATCATACATCACCTGTACAGTGCATTGTATGTTCCCCACCCAAAGACATCTCCTTCCTTCACCATTTCTCCTCCTTTTACACTCTTCTACCTTCCCCCATCGATTTTGCCCTCTGATATTCGCCGTGCCATTGTCTGTGTCTAGAAAGTTGGTTTTTTGTGTGTGTTTATTTTAAAATACCACCCTGACCTTTGTTGACTGTTAACATAGTAGCTTCATTCTGCTATTTTTGTACTTAAACAGGCTTTAAAACAATACTTAACACAGAGTCCTGTCTCCCAATTTTATTATTTATTTATTTGTTTGTTTATTAAGATAGTGGCTTGTCTTCTGTGATGGGAGGAAGGAAAACGAGCTGAGTGGGGCTGGAGGAAACATTTCTCTGCCCAGGATGGCAGCCTGTGGATATACACTCAAAAACAAAGCACCCGTGTGTGTTTCTTTTGAGCAACATACATGTACCTCCCAGAGGCGCTACATGGCGTCATAGAGTGTACACTCCCACACAATTCTGATATTAATTCCTATTACTGAGATTAAACGCAACTCACATTCTAGTCACCCCAGGAGGCTTCCCTGGGCATTCTTGTGCGTTGGGAAAGGGGTCCTGGCATGAAGGCCAGGTGCAGTCTCTGCATTTTGAACCAACTTGACAACTACCCTTCCATGTTTGGAGGAAATGTAGCAGCGAAGAAATATGTGCTGCGGAGTAAGAGAAAAGGACTCATGGTTTCGGTTTTTAAAATGCGTTTCTTAACTTGTTCTCTGGCATAATTTCTGCATTTATGGATAGTACTTCTCAGCCTTTCATGAAATTCCTGCCTTTTATATGTGGAAAAAGCCAGAGGCTATTTTAAATTATAAAAACAAGCTTTAATCTAGTCCAAGAAACTGTGTGTGTGTGTGTTTTTTTTCTTCTAGCTTCAGCCCCATTTTCCTACCTAATGTTAAATATGGCTATTTCTCCCAAGTTAGAGGGTTTCCTTTGTAGAATATAAATGAGCTATTTACTGAGTAACAAAAAGACAAGCCTTTCAAGTACAAATGGAGCTTTGGAGATCTCTCAATTTGAAAGACTAATCTTGGTATAAACACAACTGTTTCTCCATATTGCTGGGAATACTCCATCTAGCTGTTTGGCCACATTTTCTATTATGGTTTTTATAATATGAAACTATGGCTAATAGCTCAGCAGAGAAGTATTTGGGCACAGTAGCAATGGGGATGTGTTTACATTGCCTTCAACTGTGTTGATGAGCAAAGAAGAGTTATTTTCTATAGAAATGGCTCTAATCTGATAAATAAAATTAGGCATTGGGTGCTTTCATTCCCCTTCATCTATCTGAGCTCAGGTCAACCAGTAATCTCATTTAGTGTCTTGGTTTACCTTTTTACATGACTGGTTCTACCTGTGGTCTTTAGGCTCAAAATCTTACAGCAAGTCTTCCTTTTTTCTTTATGTGAATGAAGACTAACTTCTACAGGGGCTAATTTGGAGGTCACTGTGAATCTAGTACCTTCCACCAGGAATTGTGCCCGGGTGTAGAAAGATGGAGCCATTGCATTCGGAAATACCCTTTGAGGCCAGCAGAGACTGCCTGTTTGGAGCTTCACATGCCTATGGGTGGGACTTGTGACACCCTCTTCCCCTTCAGCTCCCCCCACCCCCAAAAAGGTTTGGGACAGAACTGGGTTAGTGAATTCATGTCTTGATAGACTGAAGGGAAAAATGAGGCTCTGTGCTCCATATTCATGTGCATCTGCCCCTCTCGGTGACATGCTAATTGGTTGGCCTGGGCACAAGACTAGGAAGCGCAGGCTTCCTGTTGCTTGCACAGTGTGTCTTGTCTTCTGCGATGAGAGGAAGGCAAATGAGCTGAGTGGGGCTGGAGGAAACATTGCTCAGCCCAGGATGGCAGCCTCTGTCTATGCACTCAAAGGGTTGTCTTTTCTAGGAAGCTTTATATTAAAAATCTACACAGCTATTAATAAGTATATGCTATTGTGTGATTTAAGTTAGTAATGTTTAGCCTGCGTAAAGCTGGTTTTAAAAATCTGGACATATATTCTATTTATTCCTATGATTTAGTTAAGTGGTATGTAGTTGTTGTTGCTTTTATGTTAAATTCAGCTTATTAAATACCATGCCCACCTTTCATTCTCATGCTGTGTTTTTCATTTATTCTGAAGGTCAGATGAATATGTTCAAATTCTGTTAGCGTGCTGGAGTCAGAAATGAAAAGATGACTTAACCTTTTAAACCCTTTTAAAGAATCATACACGAAATTAGGAAATTAGCTGATAGGAGTTATGGGCGAATACACAGCCATGAATATTTTCAACTATTAAAAATGAATAAAAGGGATGCAGACCAGAAAGGGTGGGTATGTTGAAACATTTAATTTTGGCATACTACTTATTCATTCATCACTTGATGGATTCTACAACCTCATTCTGGTTCAAGAGGGCAATCTTGTGCGCCATTTATGCCCTCGTTGGCTCACAACACCTAAAACCACATTGCATTTGGCATCCGGGCTAGTATCTGTTGGTGGAGAACATAGAGCCAAATGGAAGTGGGACCTCCTGGTGGGGCTTGTGGCTTGGCAGAGGATTGTTGTGGAAAAGGCACTGAGTTCATTTAGGCAGTTTCTTCCTCTTCACTAACAGTACTTTTCTTTACTTCTAAAGCAATTCTAAATTCTGGGCGTGTATATAAACTATAATGCTGCAAGTTAGATGGGCCGCTCTCTCTACCATAAAATCTCAATCTCTTCATACTCTCTTCCCCCTTTGTTGATTTTGTATCACTTTTCACTAATTATCATGCTATGTATCTTATTTATTTTGCTTTTTTTCTGTCTCCCAAGAATGTTACTCTAGGAGAATATATATGTTTGTTTACTTCACGAATGTGAAGTACACTCAGTACTTAGAGCAATGCCTGGGGGTACAATTAATATATGTTGAGTGAAACAATGAACTAATATTAAAATGATGCTCAGGATGTAGTTTTTGTATAGTAATATATATTTTGCAGTTAATTATCTTTTAAAAAAATAATAGAATTGTAGTTCAACATAAGAAAGTCAATCAACTTAATACACCACATTAACAGAATGAAGGGGGACAAAAACCACATGCTTATCTCAATAGAAACAAACAAACAAAAAAGACATTTGACATAATTTAACAGCTTTTAAAAATAAAACAGAAATAGAAAGGGACTTCCTCAACTAAGTAAAGGGCCATTTAGGAAAAACCAGCAGCTAACACATGTTCAATGTGAAAGACTGAAAGCATTCCCCTAAGATTAGGAACGAGAAAACATGGATGCATCCTTTCACTACTGCTGTTCAGTATTGTTCTGGAACTCCTAGCTAGAGCATTTGGAAAAGAAATAATAGGCATTCGAATTGCAAAAAAAGAATAAAACTATCTCTATTTGCAGATGACATGATCCTATGTATAGAAAATCTCAAAGAGTCCATAAGAAAGCTACTAGAGCTAATAAACAAATTCAGCAAAATTATAGGGAAGTAGATTAACACAGAAAGTAGTTATTTTTTATACATGTGCGATGAACAGTCTAAAAAGAAAATTAAATTATTTCCATTTAAAATAGCACCTAAAAGAGTAAAATAACTAGAAGTAAAGATAGAAAGACATGCTCACTGGAAACTACAAAACATTGCTGAAAGATATGTAAAGAAGACTTTAATTCAGTAGAAAGACTTAATATTGCTAAGATGTCAATATTACCCAAATGATTTGTAAATTCAATGCAGTCCCTATCAGAATTCCAACAGGTTGTTTTGCTTGTTTTTGCAAAAAATGCAAAAGCCACTTCTCAAATTTATATAGAATTGTAAAGGGTTTTAAATAACCAAATATCTTGAAAAAGTACAAAGTTGGAGGACTCACCCTTCCCAATGTCAAAACTTATTAAGCAACAGTGATTAAAATAGTGATACTGACGTAAGGACAGATTTAGAGACCATAGGAATAGAATGGACCAGAAATGCATGCCCGTACATCTGTGGCCAGTTGGTTTACAATGGTGCCAAGTCCATTCAATGGGGAAAGAATATGCTTTTCAACAAATGGTGCTGGGACAACTGAATTTCCAAAGAATGAAGTTGCAGTTCTACCTCACACCAGATACAAAAATTAACTCAAAATGGGTAAGAGTAAGAGCCAAAACTACAAAACTCTTAGAAGAAAACACAGGGGAAGTTTTTCATGATCTTGGATACCAAAGCATAGCAGAAAAAAGAAAAGAAAAGAAAAAAGGTAAATTTGTCTTCATCAACTTTTTGCATCTGAAAATATTATCAAGGAAGTGAAAAGACATGCTACAAGAGGGAGAAATTATTTGTAAATAATCTATCTCATAAGGGTTCAATATCCAGGCAATATAAAGGACTCCTGGAAGACAACCCAATTAAAAGTGTGCAAAGGAACTTGCCCTCCTGGGAGCACACCCATCCCTTTCAGTTTTCCCTCTTCCCTCTTAGGTATTTATCTCCTAAACTCTAAGAGACTCCATGAGATTTGCAACCAGTACAAGACTTGCAACCAGGGGAGCAATGGGCAGTGGCATCTCGTCCCCAGCTAACCCCCTGAACCTGACTCCAAGATCCCATTTTTCTGACTTCCCAGTGAGCTAAAGCAGCTTGCCTAGGCTCACTTCTTTCCTATAACATTTCTAGAGAGCCAAAGCAGCCCTGTCTAGGCTCTCTCTTATTGCTTCTTATATCCGAAGCCCCTTCTTGCTAAACATGCTCTCAAAATAAAATAAAAAATGTGCCAAGGACAGCAAAAGAGATTATAAGAAAACCTATGGAATGGGAAAAATATTTGCAAATGATATATCCGATAAGGGGTTAACATCCAAAATACATAAAGAACTCGTACAACTCAATAGCAAAACACACACACACACACACACACACACACACACACACACACACACAAATAATAAAATTTAAAAATTGGTAAAGGACCTGAATAGACATGTTTCCATCCCCTGAGATCCAGAAAACCTGGAGGGTCCTGAGAGTTTGTATTTCTTACAAGTTTGCAGATAATGCTATTGCTGCTGCTGTATCAAAGGGACCACACAATGAGAACCAGCAGTCCAGAACAGTAGAGAGCATGATGGAGTATGGACCTGCGAGGCAGGAAAAGAGGGAAGTGCCAGGAGAAGAGAAGATTGCTCAAGACAGAATTGCATGCTTCACAGCTTGGCCTGGACAGCCTGGACCCACATAAACGGAGTTTCCCCCTGCTTTATGCTAATCACTCACTAATGAGGCTATATTTTTCTTGAAGAGCAATGTTGTTCTTTTTCTTTTTAAAGGCTTTTTTGAAGTCTTTGGTGTCGTAAAAGAAAGTTAGTCAATAACCAGGCCCTTATTGTTCCAAGAGTAGACACAAAATCTTAGTCACGAAAAGAAGGAAACTCAGGGCACAAAAGTATTGATTTTGATCCAGAGAAACTAGAGGCTTGGTTTCAGGCAGAAGCCATTCATTTGTAGGGATTTGTTTTAGCCACAGAAATCAAAGCCACCTACCTACCAGGAGCCTGCTAGGATCGAGGATGAAAGAAGCATGACTGTTGGAAGGGGCCTCACTCCATTGCTTCTAGCCAACACCAGCACTATGGCCAGGCCACAGATGGTGTGCTCTCTTACACCCCGCCATCTCCTGAAGAACTGCCTTCCCAAGTCCCAGTAACCAAATCAGCTCTCTGGACTCTGAGAAGCTGTGGAGTTCACTGAAACCTGGACATATGACAGCCCTGGCCTTCCTTGTTTTCATTCAGGCTCTTGGAGGGGGTGGCCAGCCAAGCTCGGCAGATAAAAGAAGTAATTTAGGCTTTGGTTTCAGATAAAAGACTTGAGGTTCGTGAAATGTTCCAAAAGCATAACAATGTAGCTTCTGTTCTGTGCTGTGAAACACATTAGGAATGTGAACAAAGGAGCAGCACTGTGGAGTCTGCAGGATCTGACCCTGCCAAGGCTGGGAGCCAGGAGTCTCAGGATTTGGGCGTCCTTTGGGCTAATGAAAAATCCACCCGACAGTCTCCTAGGTCCTATTCATTCTCCTGCCCCCTTCCTCTCTGTCTTCTTACCTTCACTTGCACCTGCTGGCATTAAGGATGCCAGGAAGGTTAAGGACAAACAGTTTAAGGTCAAGGGCGGTAAAATGATTCTATTTATGAATCCACGGGTCCCTGGTTAATGCACTGAGAAGAGTTATATTGTCTCATGAATATTGTTGTTCCACAAATAAATTACATCTTTGTTTTCAATGGTTGAAAAAGGGCAGGTTTCATAGTTCACAGTAGGGCATTTATGAGCAAAAATTAATCTCTGTGGTAATATGTAGAGAAGACTTTGCGGCCAGGTATATGTCTGCCTGTCTTTTACAAACTTTCAAAGATAGTGTTAATTTTCATGTACTTATAATCTCAGTCTGTCATTATTATTCTCGGGGCAGCATTTGTTTGTAGAAGTAACATTAATTAAGCTTCTCAACTGAAGTGAGAATACTTTACAGGAATACAGCGAATTCCCATTCCTCTCTACCTCCCCCCAGCACATCAGAAAGGTTTAAACACCTAAAGGCAGAATATGGCTCGCAGAAAAAGCAAACCTAATTATAGCCTAAGGATGCCAGGTGAGTTGCGTTCACTTTAAAATGGAGACATTTAAATCCGTCTTCATCTTGCCCAGACTACAGTCCTAGACAGGAAGGGAAGAGCATGCTGCCTGGATGCTTCCTGCCATCTCTAGCTCCTCTGGTTGTTGTCATGGACACTTGTCCAGTGTTGAGGTGTTTCTGAATGAATATAACACACCAGCCAGACACATTCACACATTTGGTGGGTCTTGGAGTGCTGAGGTCAGGCTGGGCATGTCTGGCTCCAGGTGACAGTTATACAGGACTTGGCAGGCCTAGTCCTTGGCGAACCCAAGGACCGCAGGCAATGGGGGTGGTTCAGTTACTCCCCTTGGAGTCAGGTCACCTACAAGAGTATTGATCCTATTTGGTTTGGGGTTAAATTGGTTCATGGAACAGAGATAGATGCCATGGTTTCCTGGGCACTGCAGCTTGGGACCCACGTTTTTCTGGGTCTTTGGTATGGCTCCTCCTGGTTTTTGTAATGCTGGCTTGGTGGTGATCTATTCTTTTAGCCAACCCCCCCCCCCCCCCCCCGCCGCCCCCCGCTTTTTTTTTTTTTTTTTTTTTTGTATGGGAAGCTCTGTATTTGACCATCTACTTTGAATGATAGCCTTGCTGGATATAGTAATCTTGGTTATAGATCCTTGCTTTCCATTACCTTGCATATTTCATGCCATTTTCTTCTGGTCTGTAGAGTTTCCAAGGAGAAATGAGGTGTCAGCCTTTTGGGGCTTCCTTTGTAGGTAACGGTTTGCTTTTCTCTTGCTACCTTTAGGATTTTGTCTTTGTCTTTAATTTTTGGCACTTTAATTATGATGTGTTTGGGTGTGGGCCTGTTTGGGTTCTTCTTGCTTGGGGTTCTCTGTGCCTCCTGAATTTGTATGAATTTCCTTTACAAGGTTAGGGAAGTTTTCTGCTATTACTGGTATTTCTTCAAATATGTTCTCTATCCCTTCCTCCCTTTCTGCCTCATCTGGCACATATACTATTCTAATATTGTTATGTTTCACATTGTCCCACAACTCTCTTAAGCTGTCCTGTTTTTAATTTTTTTTTCTTTTTGATTCTCTGATGGAGTGATTTTTTTTTTTTAACTCTGTCTTCTAATTCACTGATTTAATCCTCAGCTCCCCCTAATCTGCTGTGTATTTCTTCCAATGGCATTCTTTATTTGTGTTATGTCATTCTCTACTTCTGACTGTTCTTTTCCAGAGTTACTATATCTTTTCTCATGCTGTTGAGCATCTTTACCATCATTACTCTGAACTCTGTTTCAGATAAGTTTTTTATCTCTGCTTCATTTATTTCTTTTTCTGCAGAATTCTCTTGTTCTTTCAGTTGAAGGTTGTTTCTTTTTCTCCTCACTTTGGGTATCTGTTTGGGTTTGTGACTATGTATTAGGTAGATCCTTTTACACCTCTCAATCTCTAGTGCAGGACAGTGTCAAATGTTGTTTCTGACTAATTAGATCAGGCAAAGACTCAAAGCCGCCAGAGAGCCTCTGCCTACAGACTGATAGGATTCTGACTTGAATTGCCCCCTCCCCCAAAGCAATTGTCCTCAGGTGTGTGAGAGTGTTCCCCCCCCCCCCAATAGGGTGGGACAGTTGCTTCTGCCTAGAGGTTAATTGTTATTTTTATTCTCTTAAGTGGCCTCAGGGTGTTTTACAATAGGGTGGGTCAGCTGTCTTCCCTCTAGGCAAGGCAAACGCCTGTGTGGGAAAGATGTCATCTCACACAGGGAATGTCTCAGGACAGGAAACTGGGGGTGTCTGCCTTCTGATCCTTAACGCCTGAGTCTCCAATTCTGGCTTCTGCTCACCCAGCTTCAGTCCACTCTGCCCTCCCTCTGCCAGAGTACAAGGTGGAGCCACAGGGAGTTTTGTGTGTTGGCTCTTTAAGAAGGTTCCTGAATTTCCAGCCATTGCTCCCTGGCACCTGCTTTTCATAACCAGGTGTTATGTGGGTACCCTTCGCAGTTCTGGTGCTCTCTGCTGGGGGTGGGGGGCAGCTTGGAGATTAGATGTAACCCCCTACAGCTGAGATATCTCTTCAGTTGCTATCTGTGGGCACCCAACCAGCCCTTTCTCCCTCCTCCCCTCCTACTAGTCTCTATGTAGTCTCCACTTTTGGTTTTTGGGTGTCAGGGTTCTCTCCAGTGAGTCTTCCATTGATTATTCAGGAAGGTTTTTTTTTTTTTGTATTTTAGTTGTAATTCCAGTTTGTTCCTGGGAGCATGTACTTGTGGCATCCACTTTGCCGCCATTTTTCATTTCACTCCTCCCAAGGAAGGTTTAGACCCCATGGAGTGCTGATTTGGGTCCAGAGGAAATAGAACAGACTGGCAAATTCAAGGATGTCACATAGGTTTGCTGTTTTCAGTTCTGTGCTTTGCACTTTTTCTTAGCGAGACCTTTTTCTTTCAGGCTAGGCAGCTCTTCTCCCTCCCACTATGAGGAATGCTAAGTTAGCGGTGGCTATTCTGTTTTATATTAATTAACGTAGTGTGCTTTATGGCTGCTGTTCCAGATGCCTTTATATATTACTAGAAGCCCAGCATGTGATTAAAATCGCATGAGGAGGTTCCCCGTCTCCCATCATGTGAGGAGGCACCCCACAGGGGGCTGGGACCCATGGCTGACCTGTGTAGCATCGGCCACTGAGTTGTGTCCACTGGGGTGGGGCCGTGCTCCTGTGTGTTGTGTCTCCACTCCAGCCTACCCCCAGCCCCAGCCTCCCTGTGGTCACTGGAGCTGGGGTGGCATGCAGTCCCTTCCCACTCATCTGTACGCTCAGCTTCTCCTGGGTGGTCATGATGCCTGGCTAATTAGCATATTCCGTGTGTGTGTGTGTGTGTGTGTGTGTGTGTGTGTGTGTGTGTGTGTGTAGTATGTGGACTCCTATTACCTTGCTTAAAGCACACGAGATCTTGTGAATAGCCAACAAGACCTTCCCCCCCTCCCCCCCCCCCCCGAACTCATAGCCTCTTCAGGAAAAAATGAATAATATGGAGCAACTCCCGGTAACAAGCAGTGTATGACTCCATGCTAAACTGTGGTACTGATAATAAAAGTTGCACTCCCCAGAGGACTCAAAGAAAATGGCATGGAGAGGTAGGATGTGATTGTACCTCATGAAGGGCAAAAGGAGGCCGTTTATTATAGGGAACAAAATAACTGAGGCAAAGGAAGAGAGGTGGGCATGGAAATGGCATGTCCATGGGGGTGCGGGAGATGGTCTCATTAGAATGGAGAGCTTGTTAGGGGAGTAAGGAACATAAATTGGATTAATCTGGGGGACCAGACAATGAAAGATCTCTAAACCTGTAATAGCATTTGCATTTGATGCAGAGGCAAGTGAGAACCTGATGGACTGTAAGTCCCATGGACTGTAAGTTCCTTAGGGATGGGGGCTGCTTTGTATGTGCGAGGCTGCAAATTGGCAGTCATCAGTTTGGTTTGTTCTACACATGTGTTTGGTTTGGTGTATACACTGTTGTCTGTCAGTGTCTTAAAAATTATGAATAAACTGCCAGTGTTAAAAGATTAGGAAACTTTATGCTGAGCCAGTCAAATTTCTCTCTTAAACAACGGGGAGATGTATTAGCAGTTGGGCCTGCACTGTCAGAGGGCCGTGGTGGTGGCTGAGAAGTTCATGGTTCCCCAGGGTCCTTACTGTCTCCTTCACACGGAGGCTGAGAGTCTGGGAGACCTCCTGAGGGCTGCCCTGTTGTTCTCTGCCTCTCAGCCCACTCCCACTCCACTCGGGGACAGCACCTGCCTGACAGCTGGCACGAGGTACGGTCCTCTGCAGATTTGTGGCTGGCCTAATATTTTAAAACATTAATAAGAGAATGGAGGGGATAGATACAGGCAGAGCATATGTACGCGCTGGGATGTGAGTAAACTCAATAGGTACAAAGTTGCATTCTTTTCTTAAAGAGTGGAGTTCATCATAAAATAAATTTCAGCATTTAAAAAACAAAAGCAGTTTTTTAAACAACAAAAAAAGACAACAACAAAGATTTGTCCCACTGAGCAATAGTTAGATGCTTTTTTAGCTTATTCATTCTATGGAACGTAATCCCTCATGATAATATTATGCTGCTGCTTTGCCTTTAAAACACCTCGCGCTAAGTTAAAACACATAAGCAGTAGCATCTTCTGGGTCGGCCGAGGGTGGCGCAGGCACACAGAGTGTCGAGTCACACAGGGTGTCTGCACCTCAGGCCAGGATGCCATGTCCGGTGCTCCTGCTATGGTTATTGATTACTGTTTTTAACGAGCCTGACATGTGATCGCGTAATCACAATTTGGGAAATCAAATTAGCCTTTCTTATTCTCATTAGGGAATTATTTGATTACTTTGGCAAAGGAGGGAATCATATAGCAACATAGCAAATTAGATAAAATTACTAAAAATACTTGAAAGACACTATTGCATAAAAGTCTAGCATTTTTCACTCCCCCTCCCCCTTCTTAATTAATTAAAAACATCCCGAACAGAGCTTCATAATGTGGAAGAATATTTTTAAAGGTAGATTTGGGACTTGAGAGGCGTGGGCAGTGCCAGCCTGGAAGGAAGAACATATAGGGATCCCCAAAGTAAAAATGGAGGATTCTGGCAAAGCCAGATCATTCCTCCCAGGCGCTCTGACCTGGAATCGGTGAATGCATGTGTCCTCGTCGGGCCTCAGACAGACACGCCAGTGTGGGCTTCATGGCGTCAGCCTGACTGACAGCATGCCCAGCTGTGCTCCTGACACCTTCCACAGTTATCCTAAGATGGATGGATTCGCTGCCTCTGTGGAGAGAGAACATGCCTGCGAGGAAGAGGCATGGCTGAGGAAGCGTCGAGAGGGAGACTGGGAGCAGTGAGTCACAGAGACATTTCCCGCTGCTGCACCTCAGCTCTCTCTTCCCTCGAGGCCCCTAATTCCATGATTGCTTTCTGGGTAGATGGGGTGATTCAGGCTCAAACCTGAGGAGGCAAGATTTGTGCAGATGAAGGCTTAGGAGACATGACGTGACAAGGTCGAGCATGTTGTCCTAGGCGGGGCTCCCACAGTCACAGTTCCTGTCCCCACAGTTCCCGCCCCCACCACTCAGACCTCTTCCAGACACCCTGCCCTGTTCCAGGACACCATCATTCATCTGCTTGTTCATTCAACAAATATTTGTTAATTGCCTGCCCTACGCCAGGTCCTTGCTGGGCATTGCGACGCTGCGGTCTCAGGATAAGCAAAGTCCCATTTGTCCTCCACAGCGTGCGGTTCATTGGATGAGGGGAGCAGTTAGATAAGTAATTGTGGGAGGCTTCTGAAGAAGGATCTTCAACTTGGAGGGCCAGGAAAGGCCTTCCTGAGGAAATGGTGTTTAAGCCGGGATGTGAAAGGTGAGTAGAGCATGTGGAAGTGGAGATCTTGGGGTGCCACAAGGAAAAGAATTTCCTGATGGGGTTTCGTGCAGAACTTTGTTGATGATGTAAAATTAAGTGCCCCCTCTCCCCTCCAAGGTCCCATCTGTGTAAGTCTTGTCATGGAAGAAGACCAGTCTTATCTTCAGCAGGGCCAGAATGAAGGCCGCTGCCCAGAATGTCTGCTATTAAAGTCCAGTCCAGTATCTGGCTAGCTTAGCTTGTGTTCCCAGCCACTGTCCATTGCATGTGGCATCCATTGCTTAAGGCCACATGTCTATGGAGAGAGAAGAGGCAAGGGCACAGGCTAGAGCAAGCAAGAGCACAGAGATGGGGAACTCTTTGTCTGGGGGTTTTAATCAGGAGCGTCTTCAAACTTCCGAAGTAACCTTTCAAGATGTTGTGCGCTTCTGATGGGGCCCACCTGCTGGCCAATCCATTGCTCCCAGGCAGTCACCTTCCCCATGTACCCCACCTCACTGCACATGTGCCCATCCCCCCCTTCGTTCGAACGCTTCCCTCAGCGATGTGCAGGGAACGGACCCATGGTTCCCTGGGGAGCATGTAGCTCTAGCTTCCTGGTGAAGCTGCCCAGATGACCACGCTTATAATGTCTGGCCTTCCCTTTATTCTTTTTCTGTTAATATTAATAAACTAGTTAATTACGCCAATAACAGAAGGAAGGTCTGCAGAGAGGAGAAGCGGGGAGGGAGGGAGGGAGTGTGGGTGTGGGTGTGGGTGGGGGATGGGAAGGACTGCTGCCCTGGGTCTGGGCAGGAGATGAGAGGTCTCTGAGGCTGCAGGTGGAGAAGTGGTGGAGGTGAGCAAGTTCAGAGCAGTGGACTCTGTCTCCAAGAGAGACAGTGGGGAGCTGGGCTGGGGTGAGGGCTGGGGGCCTGCAGAGAGAGCCAAGTGGGGCACTTCAGGGGGAGAACTAGTGCCCCTCACCACCCCCATGGCCACCAGACCCCCCTGTGCCATAGACGAGGGGAGGCGCTATAGTGAATGAGTCCAGGCAGCTGTACTGTGCCATGCCATCTTCTTTTATGAACACCATTCTTCCAACTTCCCCCAAATACAGATTCCTGTTAGCGTTGTGATCATAAGGATTTCCCCCCCCCCCTTACATCACTACTCTTTCTGAGCAATTAGACAAGGGGTCTTGATACATACTTAAATGCTTTAATTCTCCCTGTCTCCCTTCAAAAACAACAGCAGGAACTGAGTGTCAGGTGGCCCCAATGTGAATTTTATACCCTTTTACAGGTAAGGGAGAAGATATAGAACCAGCGGCCAAGAAAACAGGTCTCCTCTTTCTCTCACAGGGCTTTCCCCGCCCAGTGACGGTGCGCGGGTCTGTGCCTCGTCACGCCAAAGCATTGCATGCTGGTGTCGCTCCCTGAATTCGCAGAGCTCCCAAAGAGGCTTTGCAAGGGTCACCGAGGGGGAAGTAGAGCTGTTGCCATCAATCTATGGATGGCTATTAAGCGTCCTTATTTGTCTCTAGCACCGTAATACTGTATTTTATGGGCATAACTAATACCATAGAGGTAATTTATGTTGCTGCCATGAAGTTTTTGCCCCCCATTCATGTTGGTCCACAACAGCGCTAATAAAGACATACAAGCACCCAGGGAGGAGTTGAACACGCACCTGTCATTCTGTGCTCCAAGGTGTACACCGCATGGGCCACGTCTGGCCAGAAACAGGTCGTGTTGATGTTCTGGGAATGACCAGGATGGGCTGGAGACCACAGGGTGACACCAAGGGGACTCAGAAATACAGAGCTGCGTGCAAGTGGCCTGCTGTCAGGTTCTCAGCGGCCCGGCAAGGTGTTCTGGAAGGAGAAACTCGGGATTTCTCCCCAGGTGCCTGGACTCTTGATAGAATCTCGCCTTTTCTGAGACCCTTTCCTCTGGCTCCAAGTTGCCCGTGCCTGAGGTGTCATCCTTTTGCTGCTCAGGATTTCCAGTTGCCTTCCTGTAAAGGTGGAAAAAGTGTGAAGGCCTGTTTTATTTCGTATAACAAAAGTGGGTGTCCCCCTTCCCTCCGTGCCCCAGTTCCAGCTTGCTTCTACTGGTTCCCTCATGGTCTGTCAGGAGGAAGCAGCTCCTTAGCAGACTTCCCTCATCTGGCCAACAGGACAGTCCACTTCCCTGAAAAAGGCACAAAGGGACTGAGGGGCACTGTCTGACCTTCCCTGGGGGGCGGGGGTTGGGTGTGTGTCTCACAGACTGGGACAGCCTCGAGGAAGGGGTCTGTTCCAGGAAAAGCCTGAGATGGGGTGGCTTGACCCTCTCAGGAGCCTCTCCGCGCAGAGCCCACCTGACTCCCCTCGGAGCTGGAAGCGTGTCCAGGATCCTAAGATTGAAGATGCCCTGCGGGGGTCTCGCTGCTCCCCAGGAGACAGAGGTCTCTGGCCATTGCCAAAGTACCTGCTGTCTGGACACTCATGGGAGCACCAGGTCAGGCCACAACCCCACCTCCCACTTCCTTCCATCCCTGTGGCTCCCCTACTCCCGCAGTCTCTCCCCAAGCAAATGTCTCCCCTCGTGGCAAATAGAGGGAGATCCTAAAAACATAGCCCCTACCTTGACCTGCTGCCCACAGCCACTAAATTTCATTGTTTCAAACAATTTTAAACCCATTTCTGTAAGCCCACCTGCTAGTCTTCCTTTCCTTTCCTGTCGTTTGAATCTTTTCTTTGACTTGTTTTGCACAACCAGCTGTAGTTCTGTTTAAAATGTCATGAAATTTCTTTTTGCGTGTTTGTTACACCACAGAGTCAGCTTTTTTGGACTAGAAAAAAAAAAATTCAGAGTGCAATTTAGACCTTGGAAGTATTAATCCCTAAAAAAATAATTTATGTAAAGCAAACAAATCATTTTCCTCTTTTTATACCGTGCTTCTGGCTTTGGTGTCCCTAATGTTCTGAGAAGAAGGGTACTCTTAGTTGGGAATTGCTCGGAGTGATGTGGAAATATTTTCCAGCATGTGAATAGCATCCTTTCATTAACTCCTAGAACCCTCCGCCTGGCCCGTCACATAAGAGCTTTTCTTCTTTGAGGAAGAAACGCAGGGAGGCCAAGACTCAGTGGTTTTCTGTGTGCGGAGCCAGGAAATCCCAGTGCAGGGCTACGGACAGAACACCGTTGCTTGACACCAGGCCCTGCTGGCCCTGCTATGTCAGCGACAAGGACTACCTGACAGGCGAGGGGAGGCAGGGCTCACGCCACAGCCACGGCCCACGGTGTCCTCAGGAAGAGGAAGGCTCATCAGATGGGGCTTCCCTCCGCCCCTGTGGGGCCCCTGCTTCCTCCCCTCTGAGTGCAGGGCAGCGTGAGAGGCCCAGCTTCCTAAGAAGGCTGAGGGGGCCCTGCAGCGTGGAGGCGGGCGTGCTGGGCCTGGAAGAGCCGCTGCCATGCTGGACTGTGGAGGGAGCCCGTCAGCAGTGGCTCCGGGAGGCATCTGCCCCTGTTGGGAGGACAGCCGACTGCAGACATGACCGGACAATAAAAAGAGCTGGAGGCGGTTGGAGGGACGAAGTGGGTTGGCTGTTATTCATCGGGCCGTGATGATGCATTGTGGTTTAAAATGGAAACAGAAGGGACAGATTAAATATTGACACTCCCTGTACTCCAACTCTGGTGGCTTTTGGCTTGTCTGACACAAAAGCATATATTCACTGGGAGAGGAAATAAAAATTTCAACTAACTTCCACATCAAGGGTCTTTAGTTAAAAAAAAAAATAAAAAAATAGAGCTTAGTAGGATCATTTCCAGCTGGCCTCAGGGGAGGAGCTTAGTGACTGAAGTCTGTGAAAGCTTTTCCTTAATGACGTCACAGTGCCCTATGGCCAATGAAACAGAATCCGCCTCAAGGACTTCTCTCAAGTCTGTGTCCGAGTTTTATAAAACAGCACGTTTTATTGCCAGGTCATTTTCTTTTTTAAAATATATTTTTATTGATTTTTAGAGAGAAAGGAAGGGAAAGGGCTAGAGAGATAGACACATGGATGAGAGAGAAATATCATCTATCAGCTGCCTCCTGCATGTCCTCCACTGGGGATTGAGCCCCACAATCCGGGCATTTGCCTGACTATGAATGGAACCATGAACTCTTGGTTCCTGGGTCGACACTCAACCACTGAGCCACACCAGCCTGGGCAAAATATACTTTCCTTATAACTCATGTTCGCAGTGTGCCTATAGTACAGATAATATGCATTAAATAAGTGACATTTATAGTGGGAACTTACTTAACCTGTAAGAAAATGTGTAACTTTTAAGAAGTTTGGGTGTTCCCCACTGCCTCCTAGGATATAGGCTTATCAACGAATGATGCAATGATTGTTACACAAATCTTATAAAATGATAATCTATAATTTGGTGTCTTCTCTCTGTACATGTCTTTCAAGAAACACTTTTTCCCCTGCTGTTACCATAGTGAGAGTGAACCTAATGGACTATATTCAGTTTAAGAACAACTCAACCCTTTAGAACTCAGCCCTAGTGACCCCACCTCCCAGCACGGTGGTTACAATAGTTCGTGAGGTCTTATTTGGCATTGAGGAGAGATTTCCAAGTTCACCAAGTTTTCACAGAGAGTAAGTCTTTGAGAAAATGACCTCTTAATGTAAATGTATGGGAGTATTGAGAAGGTCTTGTGCAGTGGAATTCTGAGGAAAAGACTATTAAAATTCCAACTTTCCTCTATAAATATAGAGTTTCATCACAGGAGTGAAATCAGAAATCATTTGGTCTAATGGCCTCATTTTGTAAATTAGGGAACAGTTTCCATTCCAGGGTCAAAAGAGTGAATGTAGCTGGGGGAAGGGGATCTGGACTTGAGGAAGGAATTGAACACAAATAACTTTTTGTTCTTTAGTTGACAGAATCTCAGAGCTTAACATTTCACTGACAAGTGAAATTGTAGATGTATCTCATCTATTTCTCTAATTTGTTCTACTCATGAACATAAGAAATGGTTTTGGTGCTGTCACTTGCAGTGAGTCCATTTATTTATCTTTTACAGGAAATACAAGGGTATGTTTTTCTCCTTGGCTGAAGTACACATGAAATGGCCTTCTTGAAAGGCAATTGTGACTACTAATGTGGCTTAGTGCAAAGGAAAGACGTACATAAAGGATTCTGAAATCTTCCCTTAGCTGTTTCTCAGAATCTTTAGAGTAGTCAAGATAGGTCAGGTATGGGTTAATAAAATTAAACATTCTAGAACAAGAAAGGACTTCTAAGGTCATTGGGATCTAGCCCACTTTCTTGAGGCAATTAAGTTATTCATTTTGTACTGAGAGGATAGCTGACACTCAGAGGGATTATATGCCTCACCTAGCACTGTTCTTTTAAAAAATGTAAGCAAACTCAAAGATCTCCATTCATCTCCTAACTCAGTCGCATTGCCTTTGACTTCATCTGCTGACCTCTTTGTGTAATTTTCCCCTGTTGATTTTTCCTCCTTACCCATGCCCTTGAAGGTCCCTCTTTTAATCCTGTATCAAACTGCAGGCTCTTTATATTCTCCTGCCATCCCTCCGGCCTCCCCTTCTTGGCCTGGAGGATATCTGGCTGCGTCTAGAGGAGCAGAAAGAGTGATCGTGCAGAGGGGACAGGCACTAACTGCTCTGCATCAGAACCAATGAGAGCACAGGGAGAAGTGAGCACAGGGGCAGCTTTGAAGGTTTAGGTTAAGCGTAAGGAAATGAATCCTGAGTCATGAAAACTGTCAGGAACTAAAGTCAGTTATAAGGAAGATTGTGGAATCTGCTTCTCTAGAAAACAAACTGAAAAAAAAAAAATCACACCTTAAAAACAAGGCAGCCTCATCGCCCAGAATGATGTTCATAGGGCATTGCTTGAAGTTGGGGGGTGAACGGATGACCCTCTCATCCTCCCTCTTGATTCTGTTAAAAGATTTTCGGGGGATGAGGTTTTCAAAGTCAGTAGCACAAGTCTTTTGTTGAAAATATTAATTCTATCTTTTCATCTAACCTAAATCTTTGCTGTGTAAGTTAAGCCATGTTCCCAGTGGGGGACATGAAGAGCAGAAGAGATCAGAATTCAGCCTGTAAAATATGCAGTTAAATTTAGAGTGTTTAGAGTTAGGGAGTTAAGAATTGGCACTGAACTGGGTCATAGCATTCGATGGTTTCAGAGAGAGGAACATCCCAGAAATCTGACTCTTGGTGTTGGTATTGCAGTCAAAGTTTCTCCTTAGTTGAGGTTACTAAAGGGATTAGGAGGTCAGAGGAAAAGAGTGTAATTTCAGGGTTTATGTCCAAACCACCGCATTAATGTAAGCCAAATTAAACCCACATAGTATAAAATGTCATGCTCACACGTTTATTTACTTTAGCAAATCTGAAGGTGGCCAACCTTGCAACTGGTACCTCAGCGGTTGAAGATAGGTAACCAAGCAGCACAAAAGTTAGAATTAATAATCTTTCAAAATTGTGTATTCATAAATATGGATAATAAAATGGTAATAACTATGTATCTATCAATACATGTAAATGGATTAAGTGTTGCAAGGGTAGATGAAAGATAAGAAAACAATACCCGTATATATGCTGACTCCAAGAGTTTCACTTCAGATGAGAAGACAAAATAAAGGTATGGAAAAAAGGTATTTCATGTAAATGGAAAAAAAAAAAGCTGCAGTAGCAATACTTACATCAGACAAAATAAACTTTAAAACAGATGTTACAAGAAGAGACAAAGAAGAACATTACCTAATGAAAAAGGGATCAATCCAATAAGAGGGTTAATTCTTATAAACAGTTATGCAATCAACATAGGAGCACCTAAATATATACAGCAAATATTGATGGCCATCGACAGTAATCCTATATAATAAAAGTGTAGTATTCCAATTGTCCCCTCGACCAAGAGTTCGTCCAGGAGTTTGATCAGGGGATGGCCCGCTGCGGGAAGGGAGGGAGGCCCCGGGCTGTGGTGGCAGGCAGGCGGCTGGGGGAAGGGAGGGAGTACCCAACCTATAGCCGTCAGCTGCTAGGGATCCTGCCAGTGCATGAATTTAATGCACTGGGCCTCTAGTACAGTTACAGTAGGGGACTCCAACACTTCATTGAAAGCAATGGATAGACCTTCCAGACAGAAAATGAATAAGGAAACAACAGCCTTAAATGACACAGCCTTAAATTTAAGCAGCCTTAAATTCCATCAGAACAGATGGAATTAATTGGTATTATTAGAGCATTTTACTCAAAGCAGTAGAATATACATCTTTTCAAGTGCATATGGAACATTTTCCAGGATATATCACATGTTAGGACACAAAACAAGTCTCAGTAAATTTAAGAAGATTGAAATCATATCAAGAACTCTTTTTCAACACAGTAGTATGAAACTAGGACTCACAAGAAAAAAACGGAAAAGCTCACAAATACATCAAGGCCAAATAACATGCTACTAAACAATGAATGGGCTACGAGTGAGATCAAAGAAGAAATAAAAAGATATCTTGAAACAAATGAAAAGTAACACAGCAAGCCAGAATCTATAGGACACAAGGAAAGCATTCCTAAGAGGGAAATTCATAGCAATACAGTCCTGTCAAAAAAATCTCTAACTTTATACACCCAAAGGAACTGGAAAAAAGAACAAACAGAGCCCAAAGTGAGGAGAAGGAAGACAATAATAAAGATCATCATGGAAATAAACAAAATAGAGTATAAAAAACACACAAAAAATCAATGGAACCAAGAACTTGTTCTTTGAAAAGATAAGCAAAATTGATAAACCTTTAACCACATTCAACAAGAAAAAAAGAGAGACAAGACTCAAATAAATAAAACCAATTCCATTTATAATTGTATCAAAATAATGAAATACCTAGGAATAAATTCAACCGAGGAGATAAAAGGCCTGCACTCGAAGAGGTATAGACAGTGAAGAAAGAAATTGAAGATACAAATAAATGGAGGCACATACCCTGCTCATGAATAGGAAGAATTAACATCATTAAAATGTCCATACTAACTAAACCAATCTATAGATTTAATGTAATCCCTGTCAAAATACCCATGCCATTTTTCACAGAACTCGGACAAATAACCCAAAAATTTATATGGACCCACAGAAGACTCCAAATAGCCACAGCAATCTTGAGAAAAAATTACAAATTTGGAGGTGTGCCGAAACCGGTTTGGCTCAGTGGATAGAGTGTTGGTCTGCAGACTAAAAGGTCCCAGGTTCGATTCTGGTCAAGGGCATGTGCCTTAGTTGCGGGCACGTCCCCAGTGGGGGGTGTGCAAGAGACAGCTGATCGATGATTCTTTCTCATCGATGTTTCTAACTCTCTATCCCTCTCTCTTCTTTTCTGTAAAAAAACAATAAAATATATATTTAAAAAAATTGGAGGTGTCATGCTAGCTATTAATAAAGTATACTACAAGGCTGTAGTCACAAAAACAGCATGTTATTGGTGTAAAAGCAGACATATAGATCAATGGAACAAAATAGAGAGCCTAGAAATAAATCCATACCTATATCCTCAATTAATATATGACAAAGAAGGTGAGAACATACAGTGGGGTAAAGATAGTATCTTCAATAAACTGGGCAGATAGATGCAGTAAATGAAAATGACCATTTTTTACACTATTCACAATAAACTCAAAATGGATTAAAGACTTAAATGTAAGACCTGAAACCATAAAACTCCTAGAGTAGTCCTGGCTGGTGTGCTCAATGGTTAGAGCATTGGCCAGCACACTGAAAGGTTGCAGGCTCAATTGCCAACCCATATCTGGGTTGCAGGCTGATCCCCAGCCCCAGTCTGAGTGCATGCAGAAGGCAACCAGTCCATGTGTATTTCTCACATGGATCTTTCTTTCTCTTTCTCCCTCCCTCCCTTCCACTCTCTCTAAAAATGGAAGAAAAAAAAATATCCTCAGGTGAGGATTAACAAAAAACAAAAACTAAAAAACTAGAATAAAACATAGGCAGTAAACTCTTTGACATTTTCTTAGCAATATTTTTTCTGATGTGTCTCCTTGGGCAAGGGAGACAAGAGAAAAAAATAAACAAATGGGACTACATCAAACTAAAAAGATTTTACACAGCAAAGAAAACCATTAACACAGTTTCAAAAAACAGCCTATTGTACGGGAGAAATATTTGCTAATGATGCATTCAGTAAGGGGTTAACATCCAAAATTTATTAAAAAAAAAAAAAAAACTTATACAACTCAACACCAAGAAACCCCAATCTAATTAAAAAATGAACAGAGGACTTGAATAGACTTTTCTCCAAAGAGGACATACATATGGCCAATAGACATATGAAAAGATGCTAAACATCATTCATCATCACAGAAATGCAAATCGAGTAGTGGATAAAAAAAGCTGTGGTACACATACAGGACTTGGCAAAAGTAGGCTCACAGTGTAACACAGGCCAATAAGACAAGAATAAACTTTCACACACTCACAGCTGTAAACCTACTTTTGCCCAGTTCATGTACAATGGAATTTTACTTAGCCATACAAAGAGAGAGAGAGAGAGAGAGAGAGAGAGAGAGAGAGAGAGAGAGAGAGATATCGATCTTACCATTTGCTACAATATGGACGCACCTTGTGGTTATTATGCTAAGTGAAATAAGTGAGATGGAAAAAGACAAAACCATATGATTTCCCTTATATGTGGAGTCTAAAGAACAAAATAAACAATGAAAACAGAAACAGACTCAGATGCAGAGAACAAAGTGATGATTGTCAGAGGGGAAGGGGGCTGGGTGAAAAAGGTGAAGGTATTAAGAAATACAAATTGGTAGTTGCAGAATAGTCACGGGATTGTAAAGTACATCACAGGGAATATAATTAATAATATTATAATAACTATGTATGGTGCAAGGTGGGTACTTGAACTATCAGGGGATCACTTTGCAGATCTTGTGGTTATCTGATTACTAGGGTGTGTATACCTGAAACTAATATAAAATAAAATTGAATGTCAAGAAATAATATAATAAAATTGTGTTTTTATTAGCTAAACAAAAACATTAAAAGTGCATGTATTCAGGAAATTCAGTAAGAGGAATTAATGAATTTTAAAGCCATAATGTTCAATTTATTAGTAATTTCTATTCAGCCTATTGCCTGAATTATAATGAGCATTCTCCGATCAAACTAAAGTTTAGACTTCTTAGGGAATTTTATTTAGATTTTTTTTTTGACAGCTTACAGAAAGCGTTCTTACAGCGTTTTTGATAGGGTGATTACTGTACAATTTTTACCTATCTTAATTGTTACAATTTTTCAAAAAGAGTTCACTAAGCCCCAAAGAAGGTGCGAGTGGCTCTCATGTCAGAATATCAGATCAAAACACATTTTGGGGCCTCACTTTTCTTTTATCACAGTGGAAGGAAGCCCGGGCAAAAATGAAATGGAAGAAATTCTTCTGACCACACACCTTTCTCAGCTGTGGAAAACCTCCACAATCCCCTTTCTTTTTCTCTCTTTCCAATATTGGAAGCAGCCAGGTTTTCATCCTCCTAACAATAAAAAAACAAAAACAAAAAAACCCCCACCATTTCTTATATCCCCATCTCCAATGCCCACCTGTAGTCTTCCTGATTCACAGGTAATTTTGGTTTCCCATTTAGAAGGACATATCAGGTTCACACATGCTGCCCAAGATTCCGAAACTTGGAAATGCTAGGAATAACTCCAAGCTCTTTCTTCACAGAGGGTTGTTTGATCTATTTAACAAATATTCAGCTAACCTCTTAGAGTCGTTGGATATGAGATCTTAGCAGCTAGCTGGGTTGGGCTGGCCCTAATTAAGCACAGAATAGCATCTCTCTATTTACCAGTATTTTCCCTTCTCGGCACATTTGAGTTGTCTCCTGACTTCCTTCTCCAGAGCTCCTCCTTCCTATGAGGTGATGGAGGTGACATCAGAGTGCAGAGGTCTCTCTCTCTCTCTCTCTCTTTACCCTCCCCCCCCCCCAAGTCTCAGATGTTCTTCCCTGTTGTTCACATGTAATACTTTGGGGTTTTGCCTTGGTATCATGCTTTCTTGCCCCCTTCCTGGAATAATGCCTATGGGGAGGAAGCATTATCCTCAACATTTTGGTGATGGGAATAAGATTGTGAGAGTATCATTGTCCCTTCTAGGTGGTCCTTTGTGAACTCCTGTGAAGTCTGACATACAGTTGCTGACTCCCAGAATAAAAGTCCCATCTTAAAAATTTTTTAATTCATTTTAGAGAGAGGAAAAGAGAAGGAGAGAGCGATAGAAACATTAATGATGACAGAGAATCATTGGTCTGCTGGAGATGGAGCCCACAATCTGAGCATGTTCTCCGACCAGGAATCGAACTGTGACCTCCTGGTTCATGGGCCAAAAATGAACCATGGAGCCATACCACCGGGCAAAAAGTCCCATCTTTTTACTGAAGAGACCACATCCAGTAACAATAGGGACTATTTAAACAAAAGAAGCCTTGAGCATTTCTGTAAATGTTTTCGTGAGATGATATGCTTCCACATGAATGCCTGTTGTTGACAGTAACCGGGGACAGATCCTCAAGGAACAAGTTATGGGACCTATTGGTAGAGGTCAGCACCGCGGTGCCCTTATTTGTGAGGTCAGAACAAAAGGTCATCCCAAATCAAAATCAATGATGTAGCCAATTTAGATCTTTTTTTTTTTTTTAATAAGAAGGGAGATGAGACCATTGCCAATCAAATACATTTCCAAATATTATAAATGTTAAGGTAGCTTACCCTGGGCTCCAAGCCCTGCCTGCCCCACCCCCTTCTTCACCCACACTCACTGACAGGATGAAATGGGGATCAACCTCGGGGGTTCCAGAGTCAGAGCCACCAGCAGAGGGGCGGCAGGGGCAGTGGTCTCTGCGCAGCCCCCGTGGGTGGGAGGGTGTGCAGGAGGTCAGTGCTGTGGCTGTCATTGTCAGGGAAAACGGGGGCGGGGGTGGAGCGGGCGGCTTCCTCTCTTCCTCCCATCGCCCGCTGACCTGATTTCAAGCAAAAACCCTTCCTTTCCCGTTTTCAATCTTAAACAGGTATGGTGGCTAAGTATTAATATTAATGAGCACAATAACAATAATAAAACTGGCAGCAGCGTGGAATGAATGTGGTCTCCTGCAGTAGAAATATTTACCCGATGTGTCCTGCCAGTGAGAGAGATTTTGGCATTAAACCTAGACATTACCTCATCCTCCTGGGCAGACAGCCGATTTAGATGCTAAGCAAGTCTGCAGAAGTGAAGAGCTGAATACCTGCCTGATTAGCCGCGGAGCCCCAGACCCTGGTTGGAAGCGGTTTCCTTGAGAGCGTCTCTGCTAGTGTGTCTGTCTGGGTCTTGCCCTTAGTTCCTTTCTCTCTCCGGCCCTCCATGGGGTTGTCATTGTCTGTTTTCAAACTGTGCTGATTCCTCTTTTTTTTTTTTCATCTTGAAGGGCACACTGTGAAAGGTCTGCCAGCCAGGTGGGCAGGTATTAATCTACAAAGAGACCCGAAAGGCCAGATTAAGAGGAGGGAAAGCGCAGTGCCCGTGTGTGTGTGTGTGTGTGTGTGTGTGTGTGTGTGTGTGTGTGTGTGTGAGAGAGAGAGAGAGAGAGAGAGAGAGAGAGAGAGAGAGAGAGATGCACAAATACCCTCACACTTTCAAGCACACTGCGCCTCTCTGTTTGTATGAATCAGGGGCAGACGAAAGACATGGGTTTGGTTTTTGTTGAATTTGTTTAATTCGTGATAAATACAAGGGGCATTCCACAGTGAAGGATGTTTTATTTCAAGATTTTTCGCAACTCAGATCATATCATGGAGCATTTGAAATTGTACTAAAATGTGTTTTTGATGCTTCTAACAGAAGAAAACATAATACTTGAAATTCTTTTATTCATTCTACTGGGCTCAAACCTTTTTAAAATTAGTACTGTACACAGTGTAGAAGTTCTGGGTAAGCATAATAGACTGATGTGGGTTGGAAAGTAAAATATTTGGGTAATCCTAAAAATATTAAGAAGGCTTTGAATTTATTACTAAAGTACAGTACCATATATTCATCCCATAAGTTTTCCAAATAGGGTTTGGAAAACCACTCCATCTGTTCCTAGGACCAGCTTGCTTTATGTTTTCCTTAGCTCTTGATTCAGAGTTTCATGTCATGTATGTTTTATGCTATTACTACTAAAGTGACTTACTTTTATTGATTGACTTCAGATCTTCTGACATCCTTCATGGAGCTAAACAGTCTTGGTATGAGCCCTGATTGTTAACAAGCTCTTAGGACTGTATTGTGGTACATTTTGTGATCATTTTTTTTTCTCTAAAATGCTCTTATTTGGGTTTGAGTTATACTAATTTCTTTACACACCCATCATTGAATATTGACCATTGACCTGTGTATTACCACATTTTTGTGTGTGAAGTTTATTCTAGTCAGCAAGTCAGGATTATTTGCTCTTATTCACATGGACTCGAGGTGCCGATGGCATTACATGGAATTCTGAGGTTTAACTGTGAAGGGAGACGAAACCGTTGGCAATCGACTACATTTCCAAACATAAATGTTAAGGTAGCTTGAATTGGGCTCTAGGCCCTACCTGCCCCACCCCTCTTCATTCACTCACAGCCAGAGTGTGCCATGGAATCCACAGGGCTGACATTAAAGGGGACTCATACGAGAAGATTGGGTGAAGCCTAGGAATGGTTCTGCCGATGAAACAGATCTTAACCCATTGTATGCCATAAGCATCTGTAGACACAAGTGGCAGACCTTCCCCACACGCCACGTGCATCTATTAAAAAAAAAAATGTTTTCCCTAAGTGGCAGCCCTGACCAACTTTAAAATAATTTTTCATGAGACGTTTCAGCTGAATATATTCAAGAACGCCTGAATAATGAGTAATATAGTTATTTTTATAATATTGGTTGCAAAATGATTTTTTAAATTAAATTCAGAATATCATGGCATGTGGGGATGGTTTTCATTTTGGACGTGTGGTAGTTAACTGGTTAATACTTTGGGGAGGATATTGACCTTCTCACAGCTCTCTGAGAATCGTCTCAGGCCTGTGTGGTCATCCATGGAGCAGTCCCATGGTGACAGGCTGAGCTCCATTCTCATCACCCCGCTTCCTGTAGTTGGGGTAGGTGAGGTGGTAGTGGTGGTGGGGGGGGAGATCCTTTCTACCTTTCTGGAACTTTCTGTCCAGAAGGTTGTTGCAGGTTAGTGGATGCACCAAAGACTTGCTGCAATAGGGAGAATTGGGGGGAAGAAATGCTTGAGACTGAAGGGCGACAGCAGAGTTGGTTGTCTACATCAGGAGGTGCTGGTGGTATTACATGGAATTTTAACTGTGCCTTCATTCTGCCCCTGATGGTTTATCTATGGCCACTATCAACTGATGATGTGATAAAATGTTTATCAATCTATATACCTGAAAGTGGAGATTGAAACGAAGGGTTTTCTTTTGTTTTGTACTGACTTTACTCCATGAGTTCCCCCTCTCTGTTGCATGGAGGAAGCCGCTCGATACTATTATAAGCGGAATCATTGAGAAATGCACCACTTTGTGCCCCACAGTATTTCTCTTCTGTGCAGCCTCGGAAAATCATTTTCTACAGGGAGTTGGCAGTCTGCCACTGTTTCCAACAGGCAACACGCTTCCCTGCCACCGGCTATCGGAACAAATGGTGTCATGGATGATCTTCCCTCGATGATCTTCGAGTCTTTAAAAAAACCCGTAAAGACTGGAAATGGAATTGAGACTTTAAAAAACTCTTCTGGGGGATTTTTCTCCTGTAAATATTAGATAGGGGAAACATATTTGAAAAGGGACCTGAAGGGAGCTTCCTTGCTGTGAAAGAGGCCTATGGGTTCGATTTAAAACAGCTCAGGATGCAATAGGAGAGTTGCCGATCTGGGAAATATGAGCATGGGTGTGCTAGAGAGGCCCAGACCAGCAAAGCGTGTGTGTGTTGAATGATGCCCATTCTGAAGTGACTTTTGATTTATTATGTGAGGGCGTCATAGTCTCTAGATCAGGCAGAAGATGAGAAAGGAAGGACCATGGCTTTAAAGAATACCCGTTGCCTTTAAATGTTCCTACTGAAAAATAAATGAGTGATGTAGAATACACATGTTTTCTTCCTTGAGAGGCAGGAGTGTGAATTATGATTGGCCTGGCCGTTGGTTAATAGTCCCGTGCCAACATTCCCGCAAAGATGTTCCTTGCCACTGCTGTTTATTATAGATTCTGATGTGGGGTTATCCTAAGGGTTGCTGTCCTTGCATCAGAGGCCTGGGCAGGCGGAGGAGGGGTGGGCAGAGAGGGTGGCTCGGAGTCTGGAGAACCGGTTTTGGAATCGAGCTCTGCCAAGTGGCTTGTGATTTGTGGATACAGAGCTAGCTGTAGAGTGTTCATGTTATGCAATGACAGTTAATACATTCTGATAACTGAAATCTGAACCATGCTGTGCTGTGAGTGGTATCATTTAACTAATCTGTGGTAACCAAAATTTTTTTCGTATTTGAACTGTGTAAAGCAAGGATAACCTGTACACATTTACTCTTGAACAGAACAGGTAATATGTTTTTATGGGAATTGGAATCCATTATTTCTAGTTAAAAGTCATCAGTAAATAGTTTCAGAAATTAACTGATGGGTGCCCAGATGGGAGGGGGTTGAGGGTGTAGGTAAAAAAGAAAAGGGGATTATGAAATACAAATTGCCAGTTATAAAATTAGTCATGGGAATGTAAAGTACAGCATAGGGAATGTAGTCAGTAGTATTGTAATAGCTATTTATGGCATCAGAAGGGTATTAGACTTATTGAAGTGAATACTTGCAAGGTATACAAATGTATAATCACTGCATCATATAAATGTATAATCACTACACTAGTTGTACACCTGACCTGAAACTAATATAATATTGTACATCAACTATAATTGATAAATAAATTTTTAAAAAAGAAAAGGAATTCCAACTCATGATACAATGTGGATGAACCTTGAGAACATTACGCTCAAGGAAATAAGCCAAATAATGTATGATTCCAGTTATATGAGGTATCTGGAGCAGTCAAACTCATAGAGACAGAAAGCACAATGGTGGTTGCCAAAAGCAAGTGGGTGGAGGAGATGGGGAGTTTCTGTAAGACAAAAAGAATTCTGGAGATCGATGGTGGTGATGGTTGCACAAACAGTGTGAATGCACTTAATACCACTCAACTGTGTGCTTAAAAAATGGTTAAGATGTTAAATTTTATGTTATGTGTACTTTACCACAATAAAAAATAGTAACAACCTGCAGCATTAATCATATGGGAGACATTCTGCATGTCGCACAGCCTCTTTGGATCTGTTTTCTCTTCTATAAAAGGCCAGATGACCTTGATAATGCCGCTTCCAGCTCTGAAACCATTTGATTCTCTGATTTGGAGGGAGAGTTCCAAAGAAAGCCATAAAGATGATTAAAGTGTGGAGAAAGGAGACATCTGAGGAAAGAGTAAGGCAACATGGCTAGCTCTCCTGATGTGTACGGACGGGATTCAGCACCTTCTAAGGCTCACATCTGGAGCCTGGTGAGCAACTCTGTCTCTGCTACAGAGAGTGGGAGCAGAGGCTGAACCCAGAGGATGAGGGAAAGGTGTTCCAGGGACTGCGAAGATGTGCAACATCTGAAGAGTATGTTGTTATGGCTGCTTGTGTATTTAAATGAAGACTTTTCTTGGGCATTGACACTTTTATAACAAGGAGTACTTGTACTCTTATCACTGAAGTTCTTTGAATTTTCTTCTAGCAGCGACTGTGTTTATGTAAGATGGGTTGGAAGACAAGCCATAGTGTTTTGTTTTTAATGTCATTTCTGTTGTTTCTCTTGATGGTTGTCTCTTGCATTGGGCTTCCAGATTGGATGTAGGCTTAATAAGGAAATGTGGCTATATTTTAGCTACCATATTTTCTGGCGTATAAGACGACTTTTGAAACAAAAAAAAAAGTCAACCGGAAATATGTGTGTGTGTGTGTGTGTGTGTGTGTGTGTGTATATATATATATATATATATATATATATATATATATATATATCTCGGGGGGGGTCGTATTATACACCGAGTATATCCTGAAAAACATCTCGATATGCCGCTAAATGAATTTTCCAACTCGATCCCGAAAATCGTCTGGATATGCCGCTAAACGAATTTTCCAACTCTATCCCGCACCAATCACTGCAAGGCTGCTCGGACCGTCTCTCTAACTCAGCCAATCCAAGCAGGCTTTTTATGCATGCAAATTATACATGCTCTGTACCCGAAGCTACACTGTGTTCTAGTAAGAAGCCTGCTCAGATTGGCCAGAGTCAGAGAGGCGGTCTATTATAACCTTTGAACCTTTGCTTGTTGTGATTGGCTCCCCGTGGTACATACAGTTGCAGCACAGGAACGTTCTGTGTAGCCAAAGCTGCTGTATCAGGACACATACGGTGAGTTAAAAGGTACCGTAATAGAACATTCTGTGTGTAGCTGAAGCTACAGTACTGTATAACCCCGGCCTAAAAGATTAGTGGGTGTACAACAAATGGCTGGTAGAAAAGAACCCATCATGGCTCCAGCAAGAAGAAGGAAATTTGAAGCCAGTTTCAAACTGAAAGTTGTAAACTTTGCCAACGAACACAATAACTGTGCTGCGGCAAGACAATATGGAGTAACAGAAAAGATGGTCTGAGACTGGAAAGCAAATGAAGATGCATTAAAGAGTATGCCAAGGAGTAAGTGTGCATTAAGAAGAGGCACCCCTTATTGGCCAGAACTCGAAAAGCATGTAGCAGACATGGCTCTTGAGCATCATCAAAATGGTTATGTAGTGACATGAAACAAAATACGTATGTTTGCACTTCAGTGGGCCAAATCTAACCCAGATAACAGCAAAGGATTTAAGGCCACTGTATCCTGGAGTACTAGGTTCTTGGAAAGGCACAATCTGGTACTGAGGCAAAAGACCAAAACTGCACAAAAATTACCTGCAGATCTTGACGGCAAAGTAAGTCTTTTCCATCAATATGTAATACAACAGCTCAAGAAACATGGCTATGCATTAAGTCAGATCGGAAATATGGATGAAACTCCTATGAATTTCGATATGGTTGGAAATAAAACTTTTAATCCAAAAGGTGCAAAAACAGTGTTAATTAAAACAACAGGACACGAGAAGTCCAGTTTTACAGTGGTACTAGTATGTATAGCTGATGGTGCCAAACTAAGACCAATGATTATTTTTAAAAGAAAAACAATGCCGAAAATCAAGTTCCCTGTTGGAGTTTTTGTACATGTGAATGAAAAAGGATGGATGGATGAAGAAGGGGTAAAACTATGGCTTGATAATGTATGGAGTAGGCGACCAGGTGGACTTCATCAAGAACGTAGCCTACTGGTGTGGGATATGTTCAGGGCTCATTTAACTACCAGCACAAAGAACAGGCTGGCAAGAATAAACACAGATGCGGCAGTTATTCCTGGAGGATTGACATCATTGGTACAGCCACTGGATGTGTGCCTAAACAAGCCATTTAAAGATCGCATTAGAAAACAATGGAATGGTTAGCGGCGAAAAGTTCTTCACAAAAGGAGGAAACATGCGTGCGCCACAATTGGATGTTTTGTGTAACTTTGTCATAAAAGCCTGGAATGATATTACTGAAGAAACAGTAATCAGGTCTTTCAAGAAGTGGGGCATATCAAATTCTTTGGACGGTATGGAGGATGACTTCTTGTGGCAAGATGAAGGGGAAGCCGAAGCTGAAGCCACACCATCTGATTCGGAATTTGATCCATATGATGACTGTCTTACAAATGTACCGCAAGAGGTCTTTGGTGAACTTATGATGTCAGAAGAAGAACATGATGAGGATTTTGAAGGATTTTAAGCTCACAATGCTCCTCTGCCTAGAAAAACCTCTTATTATCCCAGTCAGTCACAAATAAGCATTTTCTGCAAGTTCTTCATGTAATTTTCTTTCCAGATGATGCCATCATTGTTAATGTTCTCTTTTCAGTCAAGTACATGGCATTGCCATTTGTGAAGAGACCTTCCATTTATTGTATCAATGCACGGTATATTTCGGTATGTTCGAAAAATGTCACTCATTAAAAATTTAATTAAAAGAAGAACTGGTGTTGCCTCGGAAGTGGGGGGTAGTCTTATACAGCGAATATAGGCCTAAACCTATGTTTTAACTGTAAAATTAGGGGGTAGTCTTATACGCCGGAAAATACGGTACACCATTTTTTAAACTCCTTGGTTGCACATCTTTTGAGGTATGATTAAAATAAGAAGTATTCTCTAGCCTGGCTCACATGGCTTAATGGTTAAGCATCAACATGTGAACCAGGAGGGTGCAGTTTGATTCCCCAATCAGGGCACATGCCCGGGTTGCGGGCTCAATCTCCAGTGTGGGGTGTGCAGGAGGCAGCTGATCAATGATTCTCTCTCTCCCTCTCCCTTCTTCTCTGAAATTAATAAAAATGTATTTAAAAAAAGAAATATCATCCAGAGTCACAATGTGATTGTTCTTTTTATGTTCCTCTGAAATTAATAGCCACTTAATTGACAATGGCCTTGTTTCATATGGGCAACTCTGTAAGAAAATATGCTGAAACAGGAACATCTTGCATATCCTACATAGGTTTTGTAAGACATTTAACATGAATTTCTGGAGTGGAAAAGGTTGGTACCTGGTTACAATTTTGATACCCGGTTCCTTTCAAATGTTGATGCTTTTGAAAGTTTATTATGTTCCTGATAGTCTTACGCTTTTGTTGTTCACATGGTAGTTTCATTAGGTTCGTTGACTAATTTTATGTGGTCTATAGGTCCTATGTCAAATCTCCTTGATCAGTTCTTTCTTGAATAGCATTGACTACTACACGAACTAAAAAAAAAAAAAAAAAAAAAATTGGAGATAGACTTTTTCCTAGTATTCTGCTTTCCCCACTTCCAATTTCTGGAATATGTTTTGCCTAATGCTTCAGAAAGCATTTAGACAGCAGTCTAATACATTGATCAGCTGCGTCCTGCACGCCCTCTATTGGGGATAGAACTCACAAGCTGGGCATGTGCCCTGTCTTAGGAATTGAACCAATGATGCCCAAGACTTCAGTTAGGCACACAGAATGAGTCCCAACCAACTGAGCCACACTGGCCATGGCAGCCTATCCTAATAAGTTTGCAGCATATAAGGAAGTGTAGAAGTCCAGTTGATGAAGACCCTGGTTTAAGTCAGAACTTGGAGAAATTGCAGACAGACACATTGAGAATTTTCGGCAGAAAGTAATAAAGGCTTTCCCAGCCTCGTAGCATGTCATTTGGGATAACTGCAGGCGACTGGAATGATGAAAAGAGGATGATTCAAACCATCTCAGACAGCGTTGTCTCTTGCCTTCACTCTGCTTAAGGTTTACCACTTTCTAATGGAAAAGTGGAGAGATTGGACTTCATTTATAGTGTGTTGTGCATACTAACTCTTACATTTACTTCTAGAAAACTGTATATAGTTCTCATGTTAGAATATAGACCCACCTGTTTTCAAAGAATCCATAACACTGCAATGCTGAAGTCCAGGGTGAATCCTGACTCCTTTGGCCATGAAAGAGTTAACCTAGTTCCTTTAAACCTCAGTTTTCTTATCTGTGCAATGAGATAATACTGACTTCATGGAATTATTGTAGGAATTAAATAAATGCAAATAAATCACCTATTACAGGGTCTAATATGTAATAGATACTAAACAAACATTAATTTCATTTCCTTTCTATTTTCATAATTAAATAACCCATTCTTGTGTAATTAAAAATAGATATTTGAGTCAGGTGGACCTAGTTGACAGATGAACCAACATTCCAGGCCAACAATAGAGACCCATCAGCTAATGATACGCCTATGATATCCCTAATTGGAGTGCTACTCGTTACATAGTCTTGACCACAATGCAGACTCAGTATTGTGCCTGTGTGTATGTATGTTCATTTGAAGATGCTATCAGTCTACTGGCACTTTAAATTCTGCCTGTGTCTCAGTGCTCATTCGAGAATCAGATTTAGCTGATGCCAATTGATGACCCAAGCACACACATAAATCCCAAATGAAAACCAGGCCTGTGTTGCTACCACAGCCTCTTCTAGTGGGCGGGTGAGAGTTCCAGGTTCAATGACTACTCAAATCGGCGTGGTCTCATTGTTTATAAGTGATCAGGATGAAAAGACTCTTCTTAAGAGCAGAATTAAACTTCGCTCTGCACTGTAATTGAAGGGCGGATTAGCCCAAACACGACGGATTCTGCACCACTCCGGGCTAAACACTGAAGAGGTTTTAGTGGGTGGACAACTTATTATTTATGGCCTGTTTTTGCTATTTTACATATTTAACAAATGATTAAATTGCATGAATGGTAAGGGGTCAACCGTTACTCAAGAAAGAATACAAAGGGTGGGACGCACTGTGAAGTGTTCTCTGTGGAGATGGCTCAGAGTGCCCTGCCTCGAACAGAACACTGGCAGGCGCTCTTCTGATTCATGAGAGCTTGCCTCTGTGCTTAGACCTGTTTTAAATAAACCCAAACCTTCAAGGAGCTGCCTGTGGACACGAGGAAGGAAACATGAGTAGCTCTGACTTTGCTTTATGTAAAGCTTCCAGATACATAGCAAAGGACAGGAGACAAACAGGGTTCTGGTCCTGGAAGTGGTGGTTGCTCTTGGGTTTCAGTGTGAATGTATTGGGTCGGCAGCTAAGTAATTGCGGGTTTCACACATATATGGCTTCAGTTGAATTTTTAGTTTGCAGATGTAGTACAAATGTAAAACACATTTTGTTATTTGATAGTTGGCTATTCAGCTGTTAATCAATAAAAAAAGTTTTTTGATCTGTTTTGTAGTTTTCGTTTGGCGTTCGTTGAAAAATGGAAAATCAAAAGGAACATTTTCGTCATATTTTGCTTTTTTATTTCCGCAAAGGGAAAACGCATCGCAAGCTCATAAAAAGTTATGTGCTGTTTATGGTGACGAAGCCTTAAAAGAACGGCAGTGTCAAAATTGGTTTGCCAAATTTCGTTCTGGTGATTTTTCACTCAAAGATGAAAAACGCTCTGGTCGTCCAGTTGAAGTTGATGACGCCCTAATCAAAACAATAATCAATTCAGACTGTCACAGTACAACACGTGAGATTGCAGAGAAGCTTCATGTATCACATACATGCATTGAAAATCACTTAAAACAACTTGGCTATGTTCAAAAACTCGATACATGGGTTCCTCACGAACTGAAAGAATCACAGTTAACGCAACGCATTAGCAGCTGCAATTTGCTAAAGAAACGTAATGAAAATGATCCATTTTTAAAACGACTGATAACTGGCGATGAAAAATGGGTTGTTTACAACAATATCAAGCGGAAAAGATCGTGGAGCAGGCCAGGTGAACCAACTCAAACAACATCAAAAGCTGATATTCATCAAAAGAAGGTTTTGTTATCAGTTTGGTGGGATTACAAAGGAATTGTCTACTTTGAACTCTTACCACCCAACCGAACGATCAATTCTGATGTCTACATTGAACAATTAACGAAATTAAACAATGCAGTTGAAGAAAAGCGGCCCGAATTGACAAATCGAAAAGGTGTTGTATTCCATCATGACAATGCAAGGCCACACACATCTTTGATCACTCGGCAAAAATTAATGGAGCTTGGTTGGGATGTTTTGCCACATCCACCATATAGTCCTGACCTTGCACCATCTGATTACTTTTTGTTTCAATCTTTACAAAACTCCTTGAATGGTAAAAATTTCAATAATGATGATGATGTCAAATCGTACCTGATTCAGTTTTTTGCTAATAAAAACCAGAAGTTTTTTGAACGTGGGATTATGATGCTGCCTGAAAGATGGCAAAAGGTCATTGATCAAAATGGGCAATACATTACAGAATAAAGTTATTTAGTTCCATGAAAAAATTGTCTTTGATTTTCTTTTAAAAATCCGCAATTACTTAGTTGCCGACCCAGTAGCTATGAAAGCTAACTTTCCTAGAAGCCTTGTGGTTATAGGACAGCTGTCTTTAAAACACTGAAAGCACACCCTGCCCAGTGTGGCTCAATTAGTTGGAACATTGTCCTGTACATGGAAAGGTCATGGGTTCAATTCCTGGTCAGGGCACAGACCTAAGTTTCGGGTTCCATCTGTGACATGTAGGAGGCAACCAATTGATGTTTCACTCTCACATCAATGTTTCTCTCCCCCTCCCCCTCCTCCTCTTCTCCCTCCTTCTCTCCCTCCATCTCCGTCTTCTCCCTTCCTTTCTCCCCAAAATCAATAAAAGCATGTCCTTGGGTGAGAAGTTTAAAAAAAAGAAACTGAAAGCACATAGAGTCAAAGATAAATAAACTTTAAAACATCAGATAAATCAGGCCATTAAAAAGACATTTAGGCACATTTTCAGAAAAGTACAGATAGCTGTCCTGCTAGTGCACAGCATTAATGAGAGGTCCCTTCAGTTTTAGCAACCTCTTGAAAAAATCTCAGTAGACTTACAAATTCAAATTTTAATCCCCATATTTAACAATGGTTTCCACACTTCATTTTACCTTTTTAAAGTCCTAACAAAAAAATCAAGCAATGATATAAAATCTCCAAGGCTAAAAACATTTCTAAATCATATTTAGATCACTAGTGCTTGAGGTATTTATTTGCATTTTATGAGGAATGTTTCTTAAGCAAGCTGAAATGTTTTGATGGCTAAAATTCTCTCTATGTGGAGAGAGAGAGAGGGAGAGGGAGAGGGAGAAAGAGACTTACATGTTTATATCTGTTCCTTTTTTCCTGCCCCCAAAACTGAAGGTAGGAAGATCGAGGGTGTTGCAGATACATGTTACCATAACAAAGTTCTAATAAGATTCCCGACAGCAGCAAAATCATGAATGATCTCCTTTACTGATGCTCTGAAGAATATCTCATTCTTTACAGGAAGTTCTAGACCTCTGTGCTGCAGAGGGCATTTCCATCTGTGTTCACTTGTCTCCTCAATCTCATAAACGGAAGAGGCACCTCTTCTCCCTGTGAGGCTCCAGTTGAGGGTGTGATGGAGACAGTGTGAAATCGGAGGATGCAGACAACACCTTCTCTCTGTGGCAGCGGAAACCTCCCCAGACATACGCTTACGTAGGGAGGGTCCTCATTGTCCGGGTGGCATTCTAAACGCCAGTTGTTCCTAAAAACCAAGAAAGCAGCACTTTACATTGGTTCAGGGATCAGCATTTTGGAACATCGGTGCATTTTAATCCTGGAAAAGTTTTACAGACTCATATAAAATGAGTTTGGATTGGTTACTCCAAATGTGGCAGCTCACTCACTGGGAGTAAAAGCCTCCGCCTGTGATCCGTAGGCAGCTGGCACTCCTTCAAACAGGGTTTCTTAGAAGCAAATATTCTCAACATAGGTGTGAGGTATTAAGAAATATCGCAGTCCAGTGGACACTCATATTCCTGTTTCCCAGTCCATAGTGGCTGCACCACTTTACCATTCCACCAAGAGTGCATGAAGTTCCCTTTCTCCACATCTTAGCCAACACTGTTGCTTGTTGAGTTATTGATGACAGCCATTCTGACGGGTGTGAAGTTATATTTCATTGTAGGCTTGATTTGCATTTGCTTTATGATTACTGATTTTGAGTATCTTTCCATGTGTCTGTTGCCATCTTTATGTCCTCTTTGGAGAAATGTCTACTCATGTCCTTTACCTGTTATTTTTAACTATATAGTTTACGTTTTTGATGTTGAGCTGTGAGAGTTCTTCATATATTTTGGATATTAACCTTTTTTAAGATATATCATTTGCAAATATCTTCTTCCATTTAATAGGCTGCCTTTTCATTTTATTATTGGTTTTCTTTACTGAGTAAAATATTTTTAGTTTGATGTAGTTCCTTTTGTTTACTAATATTGTGTTTGCCCAGGGAGACATATCCAAAAAATATCGCTAAGACCTATGTTAAAGAGTTTACTGCCTATGTTTTCTTCTAGGAATTTTATGGTTTCAGATCTTCCATTCAAGTCTTTAATCCATTTTGAGTTTATTCTTATATATGGTGTAAGAAAATGGTCTAGTTTCTTGCTTTCTTTTTGTTTGCATGTATCTGTCCATTTTTCTCAACATCATTTATTGAAGAGACTGTCTTTACCCATTGTATGTTCTTGCCTTTTTGTCATATATTAATTAACTATACATGCATGGGTTTATTTCTGGGCTCTCTATTTTATTGATGTGTCTCCTTACATGGCAATACCATGCTGTTTTGATTACTGTAGCCTTGTAGTATAGATTGATATAAAGTAGTGTGAAAGCTCCAACTTTGTTTTTTTTCTCAAGATTGCTGTGGATATTCAAGGTCTCTTTTAGTCCCATATACATTTTCAAATTATTTGTTTTAGTTCTGTGAAAAATGCCATTGGTATTTTGATAAGGCTTGCATTGCATCTGCAGATTGCTTTGGGTAGTGAGGACATTTTATGATGTTAGTGCTTTCAATCCATGCGTATGTTCTATATTTCTAGCTATTTGTGTCTTCCATTTCTTTCAGCAATGTTTCCCAAGTACAGGTCTTTTACTTCCTTGGTTATATTCCTAGGTATTTAAATTTTTTTGATACAATTGTAAATGGAACTGGTTTCTTCATTCCTATTTCTGATAGTTCATTATTGGTATAAATTTCATTGCTTTTCTTTATAGATATTTTCATATGTGCATGTTCCTGAACAACTTGTTTTGTTTTAAATTTATATGATTCATCAAAGCTGCTTTCTTTTGCAGTTTTCTATATTTTACACATATTTATGACATCTATTCATATTTCTGCATATGTAGCATTCTACTATCTAAATATGCCACAAAATAAATATATACATTATCCTATGAACGGTTGAGTTGCTTTAATGCTTAGTTATTGCAAACAGTACTGACATACATTTTCTTATTCAGGTCTTTTGGTGCATGTGTACAAGAGATTTCACCAGTCTTATCTACCTATGAATTATATTGCCAGATCATGGGATATGAACATCTTCGGTTGTACTGGGAGGCTAATTGTTTTCCAGAGAGAGTGTGCCATTTTACACTCTCATTAGGATTGTTCTGTCCTCACCAACACTTGATATTGTGAGAGTATTCTGTTTCTATCAGACTGCTGAGTGTGAAATAACATCTCATTGGAGCTCTAATCTGCATCTACCTGATACGTTCATTGGCCACTCCGCTTTTCTTCTGTGAGTTTTTAGAAAAAGACCCATTAGCAGCTTGCAGAACATGCATGTCCCAGGCAGTTGTTTGGGAGGAGACATTGTTTGAACCGCTGCTCTTGTTTTCAGTTTCTCATGCTGCCTGATTACAAATGATGAGGACATTCAAGCTTTGAGTTTTCTGGAACACAAGTGTTATGGATGAATTCCAGGGTGAGAAGAAAACGAATCAGTGTCTACGAGGTGCCCTGCCCTGCCCTGCCTAAGAGTTTTCGCAGGTGCCCTCTCTTAAGCCAAACTTGGGTATCCATCCTGTGTCCTCCTTAGTCCTCCTCTCCAAGTATTCCTCATCACCCCCCCCTCATCTGCCTTGAATGCGAGGATCGGTGCTCTCCATGCCGAACCCAGACCCTGACCCTCCTGCTCTGCCTTTTGAGATCCCACTGTGTCTCTGCTGTAGTTAAATAGCAAATGTGTGTGTGTGCTCTGAACCTCCTCATTGGAATGGTTCTGTCTTAACTATGAATGTTTGTTTGGAAAATTTGGTTGAGATGATTAATTATCTTCTTGTTAAGCATATTTACATGATTAGACTATTTTGGAATTTGATGCAGGTGTAAAATCGGCCTGCTGTGGAAGATATTCTTAGTCGTTAAGAGCTTTCATCTCTTGCTCTTGTTAGATATGGGATACAATAAACCAGAGGATTTCAATTTTGACACATGTCAGAGTACCTCTGTGAGTATCTGTGCTGGATTTACTGCCCCTGGGGTGAATTTAGAGATAGTACCAAAGTCACAAGATTAGGGACACCTTTGATCTCTGGGGTGTTTATGATGAGTGGTATGAGAAGGAGCTTTGGAATCCATCCTTGTCCCAGTTCCACTGCAATGAACAGCCAACCAGGAGTCATCCGAGGTAATTCCTGCTGCTTACTTGCTCTGCGTTTTGGAATTTAAATATGGGAGATACATTAGGACAAGAATGAGAAATATGGCCCTAACGAGTTTGGCTCAGTGGATAGAGCATCAGCCTGCAGACTGAAAGGTCCCAGGTTCAATTCTGCTCAAGGGCATGTACATTGGTTTCGGGCACATCCCCGGTAGGGGGTGTGCAGGAGGCAGCTGGTCGATGATTATCTCTCATCGATGTTTCTAGCTATCTATCCCTCTCCCTTCCTCTCTGTGAAAAATCAATAAAATAAATTAAAAAAAGAGGAATGAGAAATATGAAAAAAATTAAATTATAAAATAGTAATTTTCATTGTGGGAATATAATTAGAAATTTAGTAGTCATTCATGTTTTCTCTAAGGCTGGTGAGGAATCAGCTCTGATGCTTGGTTTTCTTTATGTGACCAAGTTATTGGGCTGGCAGTGTCCAGGTATCCTGAAATGAGGGATAGATAATATTAGTCCTTACTTTACTAGGTTATAGTGAAGTCACTAAACTTAGTAGCTCCTGCTCTTAAAATGTACCTAACAAATGTTACTTGATTATGTTTGCTTATACATTTTTCCCCTAAAGCAGAAATACTGGAACAGGGAACTATTTCTGATCTGGTTCTTTTGTTTAAAGTCATCAATGCTTCAGTATTCCTGTCTAATCTTTTCAGCATTGGCTATGCCAGGCTGAGTTCTTGCTTCATGGATAAGCTGCATAATTCTCTGAACTTCCTTGAGAGCCTCCCTGTTGGTTATGTGGAACAAAAGGGTCTCTGATCCCACTGTCCAGCTAGTCCCTTTACATGACACTACCCATAAATGAGCCTGGAACATCTTCTATGGCAGACTCATATTTTACATTTGTGTAGAATTATATTGTGTCCTGATCATGTAAATATGCTTAATTTAACAACATGCCTTTTACACATCTTACTTTTCCAGACAGTTGGGGAGAGAGGCCAGTCTTCATGTCCTAGGGCTTAATTCCACCTTTAAAAGAACTGTGCAAATGAGATGTGTTTTCTGAGATTCGAGTGGCTGACTTTATGCCATGGAATTTGGCATTTATTTGAAATACTCAACAGTCCTTTTCCATGTCATTTAAGTCGAAGATAGCACATTACACAAAGGAATCAGAGCGATGTGACATCAGCCGATAAGGCCATTTTCTGAAAGTTTAGATTTGTCTTCTTTATCTGGGCCAAAGGTCTTTTACTCTTTTTAATGAACCCACGTTCCTAAAAACCTAGTGGTATGTCCAAGCAAGAGTGATTTTGTTTGTTTTTGGAACTTTTGTATGAAACTCATATGTTACCAATGTTTTTGTAAGTAATATTTTATAGTGCTTTCAAATTTACAAAGTATATAAATATGTATTTAATACATTTGTTAGGTGTTTAAAGTTCAGAAAGCATAAAAAAGAAAACCAAATGGCCTCTAAACCCCATTGCTCAGGTAAAGTTCTTGCAATTGACCAAGCAGGACTCATGGTTTAATTAGAAAACATTTTGATTTATCTCCCGGGGAGGGTTCTTCACCCTTCCTGCTTAAACTTAGGCATTCCCCTGACTATTCATTTTTGGTTAATAAAAAGTACCTTGGTCCTAGTCACAACCCAGTAGTTAAAATGTATAATCCTCCCTTGATCCCTCCCCTACACACACACACACACACACACACACATACACACTCACACTCACACACAAACACACACACACACTCATACACACACACACTCATACACACACACTCACACACACACACTCACATACACACACTCACACTCACACACACACACACTCACACCCACACACACACCCACACACACACACACACACACTCTCACACACACACACTCACACACACACACACACACTCACACTCACACACACACACTCACACACACACTCACACACACTCACACTCTCACACACACACACACACACACACAGCCAGCATCTGTGACCTGTGGGTGGGAGTCCAGAGAGCAGGATTGTTATCTATCCTACCTACCTCATGCTTCATGCTTCCACCCTTCCTCCAGCATTTTAATCAAATCATTAGGAAATGGGGTGAGGGAAGTAAGACTGTGATGCCTGCGTGGCAAAGCCTAGAATGATCTTTGGCTCTTCAGAGGCGGGCTCTCTTTGGTGCTTTCATGGTGAGCGAGGCAGGATTCTGAGATCGTCTCCAACATTCCTTCCCACCCCCACACCCCCACCCCCGTTTATGTGCTCTCCCCTGAGTCACTCCTGTGATTGGGTTTCGTTATATGGCAAAGGTAAAGGTATTTGGCAGATATGATTAAGGTCCCCAGTTAATAAAAAGGAAGATTATGCTGGATATGCCTGATTCAACCCAGTGAGTCCTTAAAAGAGATCAGCAGCAGCAGATGCCTTTCTGCTGGCCTTGAAGGCTGAGTTGCTATGTTGTGAGAAGAGCAGGCCAGGTGGAAGGAAATGGGGAACCGAATCATGCCAGTACCAATGAGGAATGGGGAGGAGGATCCCAAGCTCCAGTTGGCGAGCGCGTCCCCGTGAGACCCCGAGCAGAGAACGCAGGGTTTCCAACCTACAGAACTGTGGGCTGGCCAGTGGGTGCTGCTTTCAGCCACCAAGTTTGTGGTGATTGGTTATGTAGCCGTGTACACGTGTTTGACCTGGGTCCTTCAGAGTTACACACTCAGAACCTTCTCTTGCACTTTGTTATAGTGCGGGCACGCATTTCCCTTCACTGGCCACTCCCCTGCTCTTCGTATGCCCCTGCACACAGACGCTTTCCGTTGGGATCCCTTTGCAGTTGGACTGTCTGGGGAGGATTTGAACTGATCTCAGTGGCTGTCCCTCCAGATCCAGATCCTTGCTTTGCACACTCCAGGAAACGCTTCAATCCCCATTCCGTGCAGCAGGAACAGCTGCTCTCCTTCCCGGCTTCACTAGCATTGCACCAGCTAGTCAGCCTATTGCTTTGGTCTCTAGATTTTGCAGGTGGGACTCAGGCAGGGGTTCAATGGCCTCCCTGTCTTGGAGACTTTTGGGATGGTTCTGTGAACCTCTCTCTGCCTTGGTCTGAGACAGAGGGAGCAGCACAGTTTGCCCCAACCCCTGGCCAGGAGTCCTAGTGGGAAGCACAGCACAGGCTCCAGAGCAGGGTCTCGGCGCAGTTCCCTCCGACCTCAGGGCCCCTGGGTCCGTGCAGCTCAGACATGCCCTCCTCTTCCCAGGGCCCTGCCGTTTGGGTAAACAGTGAAGGGTCTTGTAACTGTCTGGTGCTGATTATTTTTATTTTATGCTTTCCTTTGAAAATACATGCTTCATCTGTACTCTTGCTTTTGACATTTATTGCATCTTGATGCTTCATTTGAAACTTCCAGTTTCTCATTGTCATAACCTCTCTCATTTTTTTTTTCTAAAGAAAGTAAGATATAGTTTCTTTGTGTTTAAAATCAAGTTAGTTAAATAGCAGCATGTTTTTTAATCTGTTTCTTTTAGGGCAAAAATAATAAGCAGAATGGTTACTCCATTGTCCAGTAGTAGAGTTTGAGAAGGGCCAAACCAAACTTTCCCAGTTGTCTTATTACTGGAAGGAAAGTTACTATCGGTATCAGTTAGCTAGTACCTCACTAATACTGTGTAACAAATGACTCCAGAAACTCAAGCTTGAAACAGTAACTATTTATTATTGCTCATTACGTGCCCCTCTCCCCTCCTCCGCACACACACACCTGTCTTTGCTCCAAAACCTGAGCACCCCAGCCCAAGCCATGGTAGTCAGATTCCATGGAATGAGCTGTGTGCGTTGACACTCACACCAGGCGACGTTGCTGATGCGGGATCCCTGTGGGGGCAGCGCTGCGCCCTTCCCCAGCTCTGAATGAACAGGCCCACGATTTTATTCTCAGCCTCTGAAGCTGTAAGTGTGACTCCATCTTAAAAAGAATGAAAATGCCAAATAATTTGGCTTGTTTCACGATCCATCTCGGCCCCGTTCTAAATTAAGGCTGCCCTAGTTAAAGCTACGTATCCTCACCGTGCCTGAGAATCAGAAGAGCTGAGTTACAACCCTGGTGCTCGGTTTGTGTGTGTGCCTTTGCATTGGCGCATGCTCACAAGCAAACACAGACACATCGGTACACAGGCACTCAGGTGCACTGAGCGGCATGCATTTGGAAAACAGTATTTGATGATGGGCAGAGCGTGGTTTGGGAATTGGAAGACCTGCATTTTGAGTTCTGTGTGTGTGTGTGTGTGTGTGTGTGTGTGTGTGTGTGTGTGAGAGAGAGAGAGAGAGAGAGAGAGACTGAGAAAGAGAGAGACTGAGAGAGAGTTTCAGCCAACAATTTAACATCCAAGAGTTGTAGTGTCCCTATCTGTAAAATAGAGATACAAACTTCAACTTTTTGTTTTGCTGGAAAAATAAAGAGCATAGCACGGCACCTGGCGTACAGCATGTGTTCAGTGTGCAGTAGTTCCCACACCCTTTGAATCTCTCATTCAGATCTTATATTTAAACATTTTAAAGCCCGCCTTTCAGACCATGGAGCTACCTCTAGATGCTGGTAACCCTGGACAGCTGGAGTACTAGCCAGTCAGGATGCCCAGGAAAACATGGGTGTTCCCGTAAACTTGATTGGTTGTATAGAACTTCCCGCCACCACTGAGTGAATGAGCATGCTACCAGGGGCAGGAGTCTCGAGTCTGCGCTGTCGGGAGAGCCTTGAGGTCTGGTGGGATGGCCTGCTTACAAGGGGCCCATCCTCACTTGGCTTGAGGAGCCTCTGGAAGAGAAACTCAAGTAGGGGCCACTCAGGTTCGCAGGCTGCCTCAGGAAAGGGCACCAGGTATGTTAAGCTGGGCCCAGCCATGACACCTGAGTCATTGCCGGAGAGCAAGAGAGCTGAGCCCAGGGCGGGGACCAGAACTCCGGCTTCCCTGGGACAGGTCCCCGGGAGAATGGTGCCCTGTGAATGGAAAGTTGAAGCCCCGTTTGACCAAGCTGTGTAGAATACTCTAAAGCAGTGTCACAAAAAGGAGAAGCTGCCGTCCTCCCTCCCGGTAACCTGGGCCACTAGGAGTTGGTGCCCTAGGAGGGGTCAGGGCACTGGTGACACGATGGCAGAGCCCAAGTGACCTCCCTAATGTAGCAGAAATTCTCAAGCAGAGAGAGACCTTGGAGAGGCAGGAGGGGACACAGAATTTTCTGTTAATGTGATTTCATTTGACTCCAGTTGGTGCTCTCACATATGCTGGGTGCTTCCTGGGGATATTTCCCGTGTGCCCACAAGCAAGTTCACTCTGTGTTGCCACTCCCCCTCCCTGGGATGCTCTGAGTCCTGGCCTGTAAGCTCTGCAGCATCCCGCCAGTGGCACCCTCCCATGCGTCGGACCCAGAGCCCCACCTGGGGCAAGTCTGGACCCAGGCATCCGGCCACCGGCTATCATGCCCAGGTTAGTGAGGCCCAGCGAGGAAAGAGCAAGACCCAGAGGCCAAGACAATAACAACAGTGGTATTACTACGGGTCACGTACCAGTCAGCGGCTACTACACCTCACCACTCCCTTCTCCTGAAAGTGCTGTTTCTCTAATGGGTAACGTGCCCGCTCCTGTGTGTGTGTGTGTGTGTGTGTGTGTGTGTGTGTGTGTGTGTGTGTATGTGTATGTGTGTGTGTGTTTTCCCTGTACCTGTACATTTTGAGCAGTTTTACCCATTTCAGAACACTTTAAAATTATTAAACGTGCTTGAAATCTCACGGACTCTATTTCAGTTTGGGAATATTATTTTGGTGGGAGGGGGGAGGGGCTGATTTCCTGTGGGATTTTTTTTTATGGTTCTATTATAAGCAAACACTCCCATCGGAAATGTATGAAATATGTTCTCTGCGCGTGTTCATTTCCCTTCCCAATTTAGTTGAGCAGGGCCTCTGGGGCCTCCAAAACTCCTGGAGGAGCCTCTTAGGCTCCATCTTGTCAATGAGCCTGCAGTGACTCCTTGATCTGCATGTGGTGGGAGAAGCATCCCCAGATCATAAAGTGTGTGGAAGGGATTTTCATGATATTGGAAAACCTGTGGCGCACTCTGAGCAGGGTTATATGCCCAAACACACAAAAGGAGATGTAAGTGAGAGGGGAAGTGAAGTTAGCTGCAACGATGAAGCTGCAGCATGGAAGCCAAAAAGAAAACCACACATTTTCTGTGTCCTCAGATCACTTGCGATTGAGCCATACTTTTAAAATAATGGACAAAATTTTTCTCAATTGCCTTGAGCATTAAGCAGCATTCCTATCTTACTGTCTCTTTTGGTGTTATTTCATTCTAGTCAGAGCAAAATTAAAATGTAAATTCTACAACCTATACTAATAAAAGGATAATATGCTAATTAGACTGGGAGACCTCCTTCCAGACAAAGCCATGGTGGCGGGGCCGACCAAGGCAGAGACGGGGGTGATCAGGCCAGGAGGGGAGAGCATTTGGGGGTGATGAGGCTGGCAGGGGGGCAGTTGGGGGTAAGCAAACTGGCAGTGGGGCCAGTTGAAGGTGAGGAGGCCGGCAGGGGGTACAGTTGGGGGCGAGCAGGCCAGTGGGGGGGAGTGCAGTTGGGGGCTAGCAGGCCTGCAGGCAGAGGGGTTAGGAGCTAGTGGTCCCAGATTGTGAGAGGGATGTCTGACTGCCAGCTTAGGCCCGATCCCTGTGAAGCCTAAACCAGCAGTCAGACATTAGGCCCTGTGGGGCCTAAACTGGCAGTCAAACATCCTCCAAGGGGTCCCAGATTGAGAGGGTGCAGGCTGGGCTGAGGGACAACCCCCCACCCCCACCCCGCATAAATTTTATGCACTGGGCCACTAGTGATATATAATATACAAAGTATTTTTCATGTATTATCATGTTATCTTTACCAAATACTTGAAGGTGTTTTCCATTTGCATCTGAATGAACTGAGCTGAGACTCAGGGAAGGTAAGAAACTTACTATAGAAACAGGGACTTCCAATAAATGGCAGACATGGTTGGTAGTAAGACTTCTGAAACCTGGTCCAAGGTTCTCTTTCCTCCCCTCCTCTCCTTCGCTTCCTCCCTCCCTTCCTCCCTCCTTCACTCTCTTCTTACTCTCCAGGCTGATGCGCGGGCTCACGTGGCCTTCTGTAAGCTCAGCTTTGGGAGACTGGGTTGTTGGCCTAACTGGTCTGTGTGCCGAGGGAGCCTGCTGCTTCAAGGAGGCCACATTCTTCTAATCTCTCCATCCCCACCCAGGTGATGTGTCCGCTGCTGGCCTGTGGACCACACTTTGAGTAGTGAGGGTTTAGCAGTGAGCAGGTGCCCCCCTCCACCCCTGCTCACTGGGCAGCACTGGCCCTCCAGATGCAGGCCCCAGTTCAAATGCCCACTGGGCAGCTCTGGTTTATTTCTCCCACATTCCAGATAGAATGGTACCCCAGAAAGGCATTCTGATGATGGCCTTCGACAGTACAGCGGGGTAGTGATTATTGCAAGCTACCTGGAACGCTGGCTCCTTTTAAAAGCAGGCCCTCCACATGTGGCAGATGGTAAGATGCACATTGAGACTTTGGCAGCCTTGAAGGCAGGCTGTAGCTGTGCGGCACTTTTAGAAAGCCCTGGAGGGAGCTGGGCCACTGCAGAGTTCAGAGCACGAGGCACAAACAAATAATACCTGCTTTTGTGATGGAATCTATCGAGTTGCTTTGTAAAGTGTGTTTTTCATATCCAGAGTGGATGTGCCAAATACCCCTACAAAAGAACAGGAATTGAGCTTCCAGCCATTCTGTTGTGAAAAATAAAAGCACTGAGAAAAAAAACACACGAATCTTCAAATCAATAGAGAGCCTTTATCTGAATATTGGCAGGACATTTGAACATACGGGTACACAGAAGCCATCCTGCTGATGTAATTAACTTGTACTTCATCCATGAATGTTGTCCACACATATTGCATCCTATTGTGTTACAGTTATTGTTCTTTAGAGACATGCCAGATTATAATTTGAAGCACTGTGATCCTTGGATAGTGTTTTTCTATTTCGAAATATCTAGATAATTTAAGGTGACTTATTTAAAATACGGGAGTCTTATCCTCAAATACATGACCTGATGGTTTAAGTTATAGAGGAAAAGGGTTGTTTGATCATAAAATTCATATTTAAGTCCAAAGGATGAAGTTTGCTCCCACCTGTGATTCCTGCCAGGTATCTCCAGATTTTTTTGAAGGATAATTTGTGGGGTCACCAAGCTGCTGCAATAAAAAACATAAAAGTCAATATAGGTATTGAAATGTACTGTGTACTACAGACATTAAAAGTCACAATAGGAAGAAACACATCTCCCTCTGTTTCTCTCCCAGAAGAAAAACGATCGTTGGATCTGAAAGAGATCATCCTTTAAAAAAATGTGGCTGAATCCTATAGCCATTTACTGAACAGTGTTAGATTAGAAAATAGCCATTATGCTTCTAGATAAGGAAAAACATGATTCTAACAGTGTTTCATGTTCTTGGGTAAAGTATTCTTCCAGCACAATTCCAAGAATATCCTGGCCAAAATAAATAAAACTTCTAGAAGCATCCATAGCACCAGCAAATTGACCAAAGAATAATCTCCTGACCAAAGAGGAGAGAGGCGGCTAAGCTGAGTCCGAGCTCTCATTCCCCTCACATAACAAACATAGGCTCTTGTTTTATAAATACATTTTTTATTGGTTTCAGAGAGGAAGGAGAAGGAGAGAGAGAGAGGAACATCAACAATGAGAGAATCATTGATTGGCTGCCCCCTGCAAGTACCCCCCTGGGGAATGAGCCCGCAGCCCGGGAATTGAACTGTGACCTTCTTCATAGGTTAATGCTCAACCACTGAGCAACACTGGCTGGGCAGATATAGGTTCTTAATTACCGTTTGGCAACCTGTGTCATGTGCAGGGACTCTGCAGAGCTACCAGTGAATCTCCAGAGAGAACTGTAAGTCTGCCCTCTGGAAGCGTACAGCGGAGTTGGGAGGAAGGAGCTGGTGTGTAAGAAGCGTTAGCTGGAGCACACTGAGGGACGCAGACAGAAGTCCCAGATATGTGCTCATGTGGGCCAGGATGGTGCCAGCAGTCAGTCTGTGCTCTGAAGGGGCTTCATTGGAAACACGAAGGCAGAACCCCTCTTTTCGCCTTGTACTCCCTCCTGTGTGATGGCACAGTTGGCTCTGGGCCTTCAGTCCTTTGGGTTCCAAAGCGGGGGGGCCCAGTGAGCCCCATCCTGGGCAGGAGCAGTAGACGGAACCCTCAGCCAGGAGCTCAGAGACACAATGTCTAGTTCGCAGGCTGGAAAAGCAAAACAAAACACAAAATGGAGATGAGCCTCTTTGACAATAAGTAGTATGTATCCTATTTTTCTTGTGGTTTTTTTTAATTTTTTTTTAATTGATAACAGCTATTAATCCACCCATTTAATTATTTTCCATTAATTCGTCCATAATATTTTCTCAGCACCTACTATGTGTCATGACAGCATCCCCGTTCCTCAGAGCATTCTTTGTTCTAGTTAGAGCTTCCAGTTTAATATCAGCCAGAGGGGACCCTATCTGAATACATTGTGTACATTAATATACAAAATGAGGTATTTTTCTTGCTCTAATTTTTTAATATTGATAATACAGTCATTTTTTATACTTCTAGTTCCCAACTATTGTCAAACATTTGACTATTGAATTTTCTTAAGGAGAAAAGATTTAATGGTGATGAAAGTAGAAACAGAACTAAGGATTTACATTTAGTTCATGGTCTCAATTTTGTGTATTCTTGGCACAAACTACAGCATTTCCCACTATGCCTCGCAAGAATTTGGTTTTAAATATCTGGGTTTAATTTAAATATGAATTTTATTTATGAATGGTACCCCAGTTGCTCATTATCATTCATGTTTTGGAAGTGATTATGACTCTTACCATAAACTACCCTGTTTCCCCCAAAATAAGACAGTGTCTTATATTAATTTTTGCTCCCAAAGATGCACTAGGTCTTATTTTCAGGGGATGTCTCATTTTTCCATGAAGAAGAATATGGTACACATTTATTGTTAAATGAAAATGAAGGAAATTTATTACCTGTATACGGTACGGTAGTACGGTAGTTGTCAACACAAACCAGACAAACTGTGAATCCTACAGTATCAAGAATTTACTCATTTATTTAATGACAATCATGTCATCATCTTCTGGAACATCATCATAACAATCCAATTCCTGAATTTCCTGGGAATTTCTTGTGACTCCATTTCCTTCAGAATCAGTGGACCAAATCTTTCATGTTTAGCCTAAGGGGGCCTTATTTTCAGGGGGATGCCTTATATTTCACTCAGAAGGAAACCTGTAAGTAGGTCTTATTTTCGGAGGATGTCTTATTTTCGGGGAAACACGGTAGTATTTCATGTATCTGTGTGTGTGTGTGTATGTGTGTGTGTGTACATGTGTGTGTATGTATTGGAGCGGGGGAGGAATTGAAGGGACTCCTGAGTTTCTCTCTTGAACATAATGTGCCTTTCATTGAACTGTAAAGGTTTAGGGAAACTAGCCCAGCTCTCTTACTTGATAAAAGGCAAAATGGAATGATGCTGTGAAAAATGTATGCAATGCACTCATTTTAAATGCAATTTTAAAGTGTATTTCATTTGAATGGGCTGTGAAGCTATTGCCTTCCTATTTGTATTTCTGTTAAATTCCCTGGAATAACATCGGGTGTGTCTCTTGGCTCCAGGCGGCCTTCCTGCTTGTGCTTCCTGTGGATTGTTCGAACCAGCCACATCCTCCTCATTTCTGCCGCTGAGACCCCTTTGTATTTTTCTGCCTTCTTTAGACTTTACAGATAACTATTTCACCACAGTTCTTATCTGCACGTTCGTAACTCCCTCTTTTTCTCTAATACAACATCCACATGAATATATCAACACTTTTTAAAATTAGAGGGTAATTAGCTCGCTGCACAGTCTGGTATGTTTGGTATTTGGGTTCCTTGGTGGTGCTCTACGTGTGTCAAATTTTATTTTCAGAAAGCTTTTAATGTTAAATCTCCCTGTAATCAAAACCTTTTTTATAAAGAGGAATGTATTTGTAAATTTTACCGAAATAAATTCCTTTGCAATTTGGAAGGACATATCTTGGAACAGGGATGTTTTTTGTTTGTTTGTTTGTTTTTTGTTTTTTAAAGAGGGCTAGAAAACTTTCTAATTTATCTTGAACAAAAAGCAAAAATACCCCAAAAGCATTTCAGGTGGTTTAGGCTAGAGTCAGATCCTTAGCTCTGGCTAGGCGTCTTCCCTGGGTAAAGGGTAGAAACACAACAGCATGAGGGATTGCCAGGCAGCGAGCCTCTTGGGAATTTTAATTTTGAGTGTGCTGTCTCAGTGGAGGGGATGTTAGGCCTGCTGGATTCTCATTCATTTAGTTACATGTAAGTTGGCTCTTTTTAAAAAAAAAATTAAATTTATTGTTGAAAGTGTTACAGATTTCCTCCCCTTTTTTCCCATTGACTCCCTCCACCCCACCCCTGCCCCTCCCAGGCCTTTACCACACTGTTGTCTGTTTTCATGGGCTATACATGTATGCATGTAAATTCCCCAGTTAATCTCTCTCCATCTTCCTTCTACCCCTGCCTTCCTCCTGAGAATCATCAGTATATTCCATGCCTCTATGTCTCTGGATCTATTTTGTTCATCAGTTTGTTTTGTTCATTTGATTCCACATATAAGTGAGATCATGCAATACTTATCTTTCTCTGACTGGCTTATTTCACTTAGCATAATGCTCTCCAGGTCCCTCCATCCTGTCTCAAATGGTAAGAGATCCTTCTTTTTATAGCTGCATAGTATTCCACAATGTAAATGTACCAAAGCCTTTTTTCTTATCCACTCATCTACTCATGGGCACCTGGGCTGTTGACAGATCTTAGCTATTGTAAATTGTGCTATTATGAACATAGGGGCACACACATTCTTTCTGATTGGGGTTTCGGGTTTCTTAGGACATAGAAGTGGGATCATTGGGTCAAATGGAAGTTCCATTGTTGATTTCTTGAGGAAACTCCATACTGTTTTCCACAGTGGCCGCACCAGTTGCATTCCCATCAGCAGTGCAGGAGGGTTCCCTTTTCTCCACATCCTTCCTTACCAGCATGTGTCCTTTTTTGATGATGGAAGCCATTCTGACAGTTGTGAGGTGATGCCTCATTATTGTTTTGATTTGCATCTCTTGCATGATTAGTGATTTTGAGCAATTTTTTTTTTATGTCTCTTTGCCTTCTTTATGTCCACTTTGAAGAAGCGTCTATTTAGGTCCTTTGCCCATTTTTTAATTGGATTGTTTGTCTTCCTTTTGCTAAGTTGTATGAGTTCCTTATATATTTTGGAAATTAATCCCTTATTAGATGTATTTCTCCCTTTGATTTTATCTACTTTTGCTTTGTATGTTTTGATGCTCTGTTTTCAGGCACATACACGTTTATGATTCTTACTGGAGGCCCGATGCACGAAATTCGTGCAAGAGTAGGCCCTCGCAGCCCCAGTTGCCTCAGCCTTCACAACCCCAGCTTTGCCTGGAAGGTTGTCTGGAAGTTTGTCTGGGAGGTCGTCCGGACAGTTGTTCTGCTGTTCAGCTGTTCGGTCGATTTGCATATTACGCTTTTAATATTAAAGGTGTCCTGATGAATGGACTCTTTTGTCATAGTAGATGTCCCTTTTTATCTCTGGTGATATCATGAAGTTCATTGTATTTTATATTATGTTGCCATTCTATCCTTCTTATATTTACTCTTTGTATTGTATATCTTTTCAATCAACTTAGTTGAAGCTATTTATTTCTGAAAGGTAATTAAAGGACTGGGCAAGGGTATAGGGGAAAAAGTGAAAAGTCTTTTATTAAAATGGAGACTGAGAAGCAGCCTGGAAACCCAGCAAGCTAAGGATCAGCAATGTGGCCAAGGGTCACATATACCGAGTGGATCAGTGCCCGAGTTGCAGCTGGAATTCAGGTCTCCTGATTGTTGCAGTCCAGGCATGGAGAAATATAATGTGTACAACTTTGATCATATTAGCAATCCTTGATTTCCTCATCTGTGAAATGGGGATAAGAATACTTTTGTATTTATCTCATAGCACATTGATTTATGTGTACCTTTCTGCAAATGACAAAACACCAAAAAAAATTTTTTTTTAAAAGAGTGGGACACTGTAGTATACCTGGGAGCAAAAAGCAGCTTTCCATCATAGGTGGGTTTGCTTGCATGTGAAGGGTGTCATTTAATCTTGTGATTCCTTCCTCTGAGTCTTACTGTCACTGAAAGCCTCTTTGGGGGAGTGTTGGCTCTGGTTAGTGTTCAGGGCTCTCGGCTTATCTACTCTGTGAACCTTTGAAGGCGTGGTGACTCAGCTTTCTCCTATCTGTCGCTAGGGGGGAAACTGAAGCCAGTATTTTTGTACCTTTTTGGTTCTTAACAAGAATGCAGTTTCCTTCAGTGTAACTTTTGATTTTGGCTTTAATTCTGCCTTCCTCACAAAGAGAAAAACCCAAAAAACCCAAACACACAAAACAGAACACAAGTGCTGTCTGCCAAGGTCTGTTTTCTCAATGTGGAGTGATGGCTCTTACAGGCTGGTTGGAGTGGGAAATCGTCTCGATGCCTTCCCAGCAGCACTTTATCCCGAGGCCTCCACAGAGACCGGGGCCCAGACATGGGAGTGGAGCATCTGATTGTGGAGCACAGCGACCACACACCGTGGAGCAGGAGGCGCCTGAGTGAGACCGGCCAGCTGCAGGAGGAATTTGGTGGAGTGATTTTTCAGTCACTAGGTGTAGTTCAATTTCATCTTGTTTTCTTGGCATAGACAGAGTTTTCACGAGAGAAACCAGAACTTGAGGTCAAGCTCAAGTTTTCCCAACAAGAAAAACAGATTCAAGCTCTTTTTTTAAAAAAAAATTTATACCGGTACTTTATTTTTATTTATTTATTTTTTACAGAGAGGAAGGGAGAGGGACAGAGAGTTAGAAACATCAATGAGAGAAAAACATCGATCAGCTGCCTCCTGCACACCCCCTGCTGGGAATGTACCCACAACCTAGGCACATGCCCTTGACCTGAATCTAACCTGGCACCCTTTAATCCACAGGCTGATGCTCTATCCAGCTGAGCCAAACCGGTCAGGGTGTGCAAGCTCTTTTTAACTTTGTGTTTGTGTGCTGTAGATAATCAAACATAGATTATTTTCTTTATTCTTTTCACCTCTTTAATATATATATATATATATATATATATATATATATATATATATATTGATTTGAGAGAGAGAGAGAGAGAGAGAGAGAGAGAGAGAGAGAGAAATATCAAGGAGAAGAGAGAATCATTGATTGGCTGCCTCCTTCATGCCCCCTACTAAGGACTGAGCCTGCAACCTGGGCATGTGCCCTTGAATGAAATCAAACCCGGGACCTTTCAGTTGTCAGGCTGATGCTCTATCCACTGAGCCAAACCATCGAGGGAACATTCTTTTCACCTCTGTAAAGGCAGTCATACTTCCCTCCCCACCACTTTCTATTTTAATATACATCGCTATTGTGTTTGTTTTTTCTTCTTTGCCTAAATGGGAATAACTTAGAAGGTAGGATGGCTTTGTCTTGCTGGAGGAAAAATGTTACATTGGAAATGTATGGGTCTAACAGAGGATTGATATTTGCATGCTTGCATCCGGGATGAAGTACATGCAACAGGTAAAGAGTATCCTGTCAAATGTAATTTTTATTTCAAATAGAAAATCTCCAGTGTGTGAAAGGGAAGTGTCAGACCAGAGGGAAGTAATAGACGCTTAGCTGGCAGACAGATGACCTGATAAGGGGCCAGGTGGCTGCACCCTAGGCTGTGGCCCACTGGGCCCGTGTATACTATGGCCAGGCCCACTGGGCAGATCTAGAGCCCTGACATTCCTGGGAAAGGGGGTGGGGGAGGCAAACTGAATATTAGGCTCCTTCAATATACTAAAGCTCCCTCTGGCCCAAGAACAAGGAAATAAGTAAGATACAGACTTGAAAATTACATGACCAGTAGCCAGGGGAGGTTAGGCAAACACGTTGGTTTTCTGGTTTTGCTTTGTTTTGTTTTTTAGTTTTGTACCAACCTATTTTAACTGTGTTTGTCTTCTGTTAAAAATACAATAAAAAAGAAACGGGTAAGAGACGAGGGCCAAGGAATTCAGAACTTCATAATTCTTTGTTTAGTCTCTAAGGCAAAGTAGATTTGTATCTAAAATTAAATGGACATTAAAGTCAATATGTCTAACAGCGCGAATGTTTGCAAATGTCTGCATTAGCTAAGGGCCAGGGTGAGGAAATCAGGAAGTGCAGGGCTTGTCTTTTTCTCTGGAAGAAACAGGCATTTCAGATGTCCTATAGGGCCTTTTTTGTTTGTTCAGACATATTAATAACTAACAGAGTTTCTGAAAGGTATTCAATTCTGGTTGGGAGCTGGAGATGTGTTTATGCTGTGGATTGTTAAATATATTTACAGCTTTTTAGAGAGTTCAGTAAGGGTCCTATGGTGGTTATTTATTTGTCTGGCTGGAATTAAAAAGAATATTCTATCCAGTGTGATTCATAGAAACATTATAAATTGCTTCAGATGATAATGAGCGATAGGAAAGGTAATTTAAAGGAAACGCCACACATGTTATTAGCATGTCAGGAGAAAGAGCTACTGTGAAATACATAGATAATCAGTGTCTGCTTAGGGCAGTTTTTAAGATGGAAGACTGTTGGTGTCTCAACAGCATTTTTTTCTTTATTCTTACTTCTGGGATTGCCCACTCTGGTCCCGTCAAGTCTGTTGACACCTCCATGTGGGGAGTAAGGGGAACCAGTGGCTGGGCCCTTTTCTGTGGGCGCTGTCAACTGTCTGTAACTGGTGACAAACACTTGAGTGCTTAGATGCATGTTCCACTCTCCACGATGGGGTTTTTGTGTGGCCGATGGGGCCCCATTAGAAGGCAGGTAGCTGAGGTTTCTCCCTCACCTCCACACCCACCTAACCTAACCAAACATTCCCATCGGGGTATAAATTGGGGCTGCCATATTGGAATGTATGGGGGAAAACAAAATATTAAATGTTCATATCTCTCTACTCAGCTATTCAGTGCATAGAGATACCTATTCAAGGATGCTCAGTGCAACAAGTAAAAACAGTTCACTTTAAATTGCTTGTTATAATATGGAGAAGTCGGATTCACACTAACCAATGCCAGCTATGAGGACTTGGTTTAAGAAATTACAGAGACAGATCCATCATAGATTGAGTAGGGGCGGGGCCGGGGGAGGGAAGTAGGGAGAGCCCTTTGATCCTCTGTGTAAGAGTGTAAAAAAGAAAAGAGGAAAAAGTGTATGTGCACACATGTGTAGGTGTGCAGAGATAGAAGGAAGAATAACCACCAAAATGTGAATGGTGGTTTCTCCTGTGGTGGGATTCCCAGGTTCCCTTCTGAGACTTGAGCTGGCTGAGACTAGAACTGCCGTTTCTTACCGAAAGATGGTCGCGTTCAGCAGTCTGCATGTTTCCAGTTAGTACTGCATATTGCTAGCAATTGAGATGCCGTGGACTCTATTCTGTGTTCCCAGTGCTTGGCAGCGCTCTATATAACTGTAAACCGAATTCCCTTTGGACTTGCTCTGCTATAAGAGCTTTAGTACAATGAATGTAATATATGAAAAAAAATTGTGAACATTAAGTGTACTTCCAACCATAGGAAGGCTCTATTCATGGAACTGATATGTAGTTTACGTTGGGGATTCCATATGTGGTTTAAAGAGTTGTGTCACTTTAGTGTGTGTGTGTTTTGGACAAGTTATTTAATATCTGCTTTTGGACAGGCCTTGCTGACTCAGTAAATATTTAGCTCTTATGTAATCCTAAAGTACAGATCACCAGTTGGCATCACCCCCTCCTTCCTCCGAGTCTGGCACTTCCTCTGTAGTGTGCCCCAGGACTACTGGCTCGTTAGCATCTAACTCACACTCTTTCCTCCTCCTCTGTGCACCTTTTCTACCTAAATTAGACCAGTGTCCCCTTCCTTGATGAAGCCAGCCCTGCCTCTCCCAGGAATCTACTGTTTCCCCGCAGATCTGGACCCCGGTTCCTGTGGACGCTGCCTCACCCTTCCTGCTGAGAGGCCAGTCTCCATTCCCGCCTCAGCTCCTCTGGGGAAGGCAGGCCTGCAGCCCTCTTCATGGCAAAACTCAGGAATAGTGCTGATGGAGGTGCTGCTCCAGAAACACAGCTCCCCTTGGTTCTCCGTTTTATTTTGCTTTTACTTGATTCCTTGGTGTTTGTTTGTTTTTTTAAAAAAATTATTATTGATTTTTAGATAGAGAGGAAGGGAGAAAGAATCAGAAACATCAATGATGAGAGAGAATCATTGATCGGCTGCCTCCTGCATGCCCCCTACTGGGGATCGAGCCCGCAGCCCGGGCATGTGCCCTGACTGGGAGTCGAACCCAAGACCTCTTGGTTCATGGGTCGACGCTCAACCACTGAGCAACTCCAGCCGGGCGAGTCTTTGGGGTTTTTAAACAAGTCCTCTTCACTGAGTTTGTTTCCCTGCCGCTGAAGCTATTTCGAGCACAGACCTCTGGCTCTCCAAGTCTGCAAGGAGAAAGGGTCTCTAGCATCAGAGTCCAAGTTCCAAGGGACAGGAGATGCCTTCCCTTTGCCTGTATCGCCTCTGGGAGGTCTGGTCCTCCAGGTGTTCGGCGACAATCGCCTCCCTGGCTAAATAAAGTAGACGTGGTCTTCGTTTCCCGCCTTTGACAGATCACGGTGTGATGGGCACAGAGGCCCGCTCCCACGCCAGAGGCACCGCTGTGGTGCTAGCAGGGGTGTGCATACCATACAAAGGCAATGTAGGGATCACTGTTCACATTCCTTAGGGTTTATTGCTCATGGTTGTTCAGACTCCGTCCTGCCATGAAACCCCAGGCCTCCCTTCTCAGGTGCGGGTGACACGTGCACCGAGGAGCATCAGCTTTGGGTGAAGGTGTGCCTTCCAGTGCCTAAGTCCAGCTGGAGTTGAATGTCTAAAACGATCTTCATCCCGTCTCTGTAGCCTTCCGCTAGGGTACTCCCAGCAGCTGTGAACTTCCTGGGTGTGGAGCCATCTGAGTTTTGAGACCATCAGTCTCTTCTCCACGGTTCGTTCATTTTGCTCCTGAGCAGTGCTTCCATTACCGACGGGTGTGCTGGTGGGAGACAGGGACTCAGACACGTGTAATTTAAGGGTCGAAAAGGTCTGAACTTTCTCCATTGCAGAACATGTGCTCTGTGGCATTATTATTAAAATTAGCATTCCACCGCTTGACAAGCACGGATACATTATCTTTGTGCACTGACCCCCTCGGGCTATCTGACGTTAGGTCTCTGAGCTTCATTGGTGGCGTCACCTGAAGGCGGTTGGCGAGTGAGAGGCAGCATGTTGGGCCAGCCAGACTCTAGTTCAAATCCAAGCTCCTCCCTTACCTGCTCTGTGTCCCTGGGGACGTAGGTCAACCTTTCGGAGCCACAGTTTTTTTTTAATAAGAACCTAGCAACTGCCTAAAACAGGACTGCTGGGTGGTTACTTAAGGAAGTGTAAGCGAGGGGAACCAGCACAGTCTCTGACATGAAGCGGGTGCCCAGGGGCACCAGGACAAGGCCCACCCCACATGCACACCGCACATATGTACACACATACACACACGGTGAGTAACCCACAGGACTGAGCCTAGCAGTCCCAAGCTCTCAGCCCTGACACTGATGTTTAAATTCCTGGGCCCGCTGTGGAACCGAGCTGCTTTTCAAAAATCACATCCAGAAAGACGATTGGGAACGTGGAGAAAACGTGACTGTTGCCCTAGGCACTGCTCTGGTTTGGGGCTGTTTTCCTGGACGGTTATTTTCCAACCAGGGTGCTGGCGTGGGCCAGGGACGTTTTTAGGGTGCCATGGAGTTACAACTGTTGATATTGTTAATAGGGTAAACAAACATTCTTGACACCAGAAATAGCAGAAGCTGTGCTTTCCTTTCCATCTCCTAAGCAGGGAAGGTATTCGAAGCTGGAAGGAGTTGAGCCCTGAGCTTATTACAGTTACAGACCCAAAAAGAAAACTATGTGCAAAGATGTGTTTTCGGGAGACAGAAAACTGTGAAGTCAGCCCCGCAGTGGGCCGGGAGATGGGTTTACCTCGAGTGGCTTTTGGAAACACAGTCGGCACTCCGCGCCTGCAGGTTCCACAAGCACGGTTCAGCCAAACATGGATCAAACATTTTTGGGAGGAAAATGTCACGTTACATCCGTACTGTACACGTACAGACTTTTATTCTTGTCGTTATTCTCTAAACCTACAGTCTAAAACTGTTTACATACCATTTACATTTTAAGTAACCTAGAGTTGATTTAAAGTGGATGGGAGGATCAGCGTAGGTTATGTGCAAATACTACGCCGTCTTACCTAAGGGGTTCGAAGCAATCCCCTGTGGATTCTGAGGGATGCCCGTTATTGATTCTTGATTGTGGTAGCCTGCCCGGGGGGCTGTGAAGGTGAAGTTTGTGTGTAGTTACAAAGCACCTGCTTAAACACATTGATTTCCCTTAAGTCATTGAAGAGGGAGGGTAGTCACAGCATACAGGTAGACCCAACCAGGGACTTACTGACATTTAACCTGAAGTCTGACCACATCAGCAACATATTCAGAAGACAGAGATAAGCCACCTTTATAATAGTGAGGTTCCTTAGACCAAAGAGAGATCTATAGTTCAAGTTTCAGATGCTACCTAGGGCAAAGGGTTCAGCTCCCTGAAATACTTCAGAATGTTAGAACTAATGGTGGGTGACATTTATTTGTCTCTTTTTTATATACTTCTCTGTGCGTTCCAAATTTTCTACAATGAGTTATTATTGAGTAACCAATAATATATTAAATAAGGCATACTTTAATATCCAGTTTGGCTCAGTGGAGAGAGTGTTGGTCTGTGGACTGAAAGGTCCCAGGTTCGATTCCGGTCAAGGGCATGTACCTTGGTTGCAGGCACATCCCTGGTGGGGGGTGTGCAGGAGGCAGCTGGTCAATGATTCTCTCTCGTTGATGTTTCTAGCTATCTATCCCTCTCGCTTCCTCTCTGTGAAAAATCAATGATATATATATATTTTTAAAAAACAAAAAAACTTTTGTAGAATGAAAGATCTATTGTATGAAGTCAGTCCTGAGGTTTTAATGGCCAGACAATTCGATCTTACAGACCGAGGCTCCTCAGAGCATAGGGAAGAAGGCTCCAGGACTCTAAAAGCCTGTGTTTCTGACCTTGCTCTCCAAGACTCATCGCCTCTTTACCACCTTATTGAGCTGCCCACTGGCCATGCATGTACAGGTCAGATCAGATGCCTGGAACCCAAGAACTCTTTGCTCTATTATATCCAAATTATATGTAAAAGAATCCTTTCAGAACCATAATTCATGCTGAACCCTTAGTCGAAGGATGGGAAAATATGGGTTTGATTAAATGTTAACTTTCACGGTTTAGGGCCTCTTCAGCGACTCTAAGTATCCCAGTGTCCAAGGAGACCTGTTCTGTGTAGTCTTGTCTCACCCCTGTTGGGGTTCACGAATGGGCTTTCTCTTCTGTGAAGTGATGTGGTTAACACCAGAAATAACTTTGGTTGTTCTGTTATGTGGCTCCCATGCAGTGGTCCACCATGAGCAGTGGTGTAGCGACAGACGGGTCACAAGGATGGTGTCGGGCAGTAAACCGGAAGGGCTAGAAAGAGATGGGAGATGTCATGGCGTGAAGAAAGCTGACTTATTACACCAAGGCACTTAGTGAGTGCCTTTTAGGTTCAGGGCTTCCTGGGGTTGAGTCATTAAGAAGTCTTGCTTCTAAACATTTCTTGAAAGCCAGGGAAAACCAATTGAGCAGAAGAACTGGCTTAGGAAGAATAGGTGAGAGAGTTAGTTGACTTCATTTGGGGAATCATACTACTGGTATTACCTTAAGCCTAAAGCTAAGATGGAATTATTTAGTAGCAATATGAGAGGATGGGGTGCTGGTCAGTTGCTGTAGCTGTGGGATCACAATCCCATTGCTTCCCCTTTTTTATACCCCCACCTGTGAAATGAGAACATGTGCTTCGGTGCTGAGAGGGCTTTCAGGGCTAAGGACTGCCATTAAGGACAGCCTCTGCCATTCTGTTGGGGCTCGGGTAGGGGGGTACTTGGGAAGGCCAACAGCAGTCGAGGCAGGGAAATAGGTTTCCTTGCACAGGTGGGTAGGCAGGTGCAGTCCATCTTTTTCCAATGCTGATAACTCATCAGGGGGAAACCCCTGGGGTTAGGGAAAGGAAGTCAGCGAGGAAACCCCGCAGGGGAATATCGCGGGCTTACTCTCCCGCCGTTTAATTACTGTGCGTTGCTCAGAGAGTGATTTGTCTAACAGTGAAACAGCTCAATAGCCATCTTCAACGGCTGAAGATGGCGAGTTTTTTTTTAACCACAAACCCCATGGCAGTTTGATGTAACTGAATAATATCAGTGGGTTTGCTCAGCATCCCGCTGTCACACGTGAAGAGGGCGTTTGCTCGCTGTGGTTTGTAGGTCAGTGCGGTAGACACTTCCTATGAACTAATTAGGCGAAATGCTGTCCAGCGGTTCCCATCCCCACCACAGGCTCACCTGGCTCAGTGAGAGCGCAGGCGTGAGAGGGCCGCCCCGATTGCCGGTGGGTTCACCCTGCAGAGGATGAAGCAGCCCGAGAGTGTCTCTGGCCAGGCTGTGGGGAGAGTGAGCTGACGGAGAGGGACAGTTTTACTACAGCCTCTTCTTTACTACATCCTCTTCCCTTTAATCTATGCCATTTAAGAAGATAACATTTGAAATTCTGATGGGTGAGGTGAGGCTGTGCAGCTGTGGTAAATTTTTTTGCCGTCTTGAAATGTATTGATGCTAGATAAGCTTGCATGAGCCCAGATGTTGGCATTTACAGTTCTCCTGCCTGTAAGAATGACACATCTCCTCTCTGCTGCTGACTTTATTTCAGTTAGATCGCCTTTTGTGATAAAAAGGAAGGGAATATGTAGCGTTGCCTCATTTACTTGAGTAGCATCCACTCAGAGCTCATGGTTTATTAGACCCTAAACTTGGGTTTGCAGAGTCTGGGCTTCTTTGAAAGCTAGACCTAATCGAAAAATTACCCTCCTGCACAAGCTACTTGAGAGTAAGAACAGTGCTTTACACTGGTTAGAAAACCCATCCATGACTAGCAATATGGGTTCACTTTGTTAGGTACTTAATAAGTGCTAGATGGCACAATGCAATGAATACTGATTGCTTCCATTTTACTATCTCAGGGTGGGGCTCTCTTAATACTTACACAAGTTCTAAAGAAACTTTTAAAATTTCTAGCTCCCCAAAGTCAAGGAGCTACTTGTTGAGATTCACTTTTGTCATCCATTGATGCTGGTATGCACCTTACAAAGACATGGTCACATGGGAAGGGGGAAGGGAGGGGCCTGGCTGGGATGGCACCATGATATTTCAAAGAGCTGTATAAAGATGAGAAATATTTGCATCCGGGCAGAGAGGGAGGCACCATGCAAGCATCTAATTTGCTAAGCTCCCTGCTGGCAGTTTTAAATGCCCTGTTGATTTTATTAAACATTTGTAATAAGAAATCCGAGTTTTGTTTAGGCTAGAACCATAATGAAAACACTGTCATCATTTCTCAGAAATAGTGCAAGTTACATGGCTGAGGAATCAACATCACACAGGGGAGCCTGCCCAGGTCACAGGCTGGGGTGCCGCTGCTGGAAGGTGCTGGGGTACGTCTGGGCAGGAAGCCTAAGAGCACAAGAGGGTTTTTGCTCGTAAGATTCAAAAAGATCACATGGTTCTGTTAACTTATTTTATTTACAGAAGCATTTAAACTGAAGAACAAATGTATAATTGTGTTTCTACATACAGGGGTGGGCAAACATAGGTTTACAGTTGAAATACAATTAGGCCATGTAATAATTAATAAATAATAATACAAAAGAACACACTGAGTTTTGTGTACTCACTACTGTAAACGTTTGTCCACCCCTGTATTTAGAGAAAGGAAACCAAACCTGAGTGCTTCAGCCGTGAGAGGGAAACATGAAAAGTCTGTGCCCACTGAGAGAAGACTCAGAGTCCCTGTAGGAGGCCAGAGGGAAGAAACTTAGAACAACGAAAGAGCTAAAACTAGCCCTGGACCCTGTTGGGCCCCAGACAAACGGTGCCATGAGGGCACTTAGGACTGTCTTGTTTTAGTCTGAGGGATTCAACAGCTTCTACCTGGTGAAGTTATTACTCTCTTGGTTTTTCTGGTGAAGCCAGAAGCAGAGTGAGCAAGAATGAGATTCAGCTGAAACCGGTGTGGTTCAATGGATAGAGCCTGTGGACTAAAAGATCCCAGGTTCGATTCCGGTCAAGGGCATGTACCTTGGTTGTGGGCACGTTCCCAGTAGGAGGTGTGCAGGAGGCCGCTGATTGATGTTTCTCTCTCATCAATGTTTCTAACTCTTTATCCCTTTTCCTTCCTCTCTGTAAAAAATTCATAAAATATATTTTTTTAAAAAAGAATGAGGTTCAAATTCAGACATTGCCAGGGGAACTTGAGCAAGCTTCTTAATCTTTGTGAACTGCATTTATCCTATAAAATGGAGATGCTATTGCCTGCCTCATGGATATTCTGAACAATTGCCATCATCCAGCTAGCATACTTTCCATTCAACAAAGCTTTAAGTGTGGCCATATTCACAAAGAGAAATCAGGCATAGTTGCTGTTTGTAGTGGGCTTATTGTCTACTTCATATAAGATTTGAAAATAGATTACTACAAATTAGAAATGACTCCACAAAAAGGATTCCAACAAAGTGTGCTAGCAGTCCTGTAGAGAGAGCAGGGCTGGCTTCCTGTGGAGTATAACAAGTACCGAGGCGTGAGCGGAAACTCACTTCGAATGTAATAGGAAAATGGTTTCACCCACAGAACTTTAATTTCCATAATAAAGGGGAAACTAGCATGAGCAAAATCCTCACCTGATTGGTGTTAGGCAACTTGTGAAGGATGAAAACAAAATTCTAGAACCAATAATGGGTCTGGGGAGATATTTAATACTGGCAACAACAAAGAACTTGGAATAAATCAAAGCTTGCAGGTATAGAAAGGAGCTGGGTTCAATTGTATTATGAAGGTGTGTGATGATTATAAGAAAGGAAAATGTCCCTGGTAACAGTGATAGGGAAGGTGCTAGGTGGGATGGATTAGACTGGCTATATTGAGGAGCCTGTAAAGATTGAGTACTGCCAAGCAGTGTTCTGTAATATTCTTGAATAATAATGGCTAAACAAGGATTTACACCACCATTGGTTAAGGAAAATCAGAGAACCAGGAGCAGACTGCAGTCCAGGTGCAAGCCAAAAACATCAGGTGGTCCTGCTGCCATCCCCAGCGGCTGCCCAGACCAGGAGAGTTCTGTGAAGGGCAAGAACCTGAGTCCCACTGAAAATGGTGTCATTGAGCCTGGCTTTGCCCCTCACGTCAGCATGAGTCCCTTCTTCAGTGTGAAGCCAGTGCTGATTTTCAATTTTTTATGCTGCAATCTTTGGTTCCCTCAAACCCCCTGGGCCAGGACCCATGGGCCACACTCCCCACTTACCCACACCCTCCCTGCAGAGGTGTGCGGTGCAGATGTGAGTTCTTCTCTATTCATGCCCACTCAACCTCTGGATCATGAGGGAGCAGAGGGCTCAGCACTTCTAATCTTCCAGGGGCCTTGCCAGAATTTTCTCTTAAGTCTCTGGATGCCAACACCACCTCTTACAACTCTTAGTAGGTCCCAATTTTTTTTTTTAAAAAATATATTTTATCTTTTACTTATTTATTTATTTATTTATTTATTTATTTATTTACAGAGAGGAAGAGAGAGGGATAGAGAGTTATAAACATCGATGAGAGAGAAACATTGACCAGCTGCCTCTTGCACACCCCCTGCTGGGGATGTACCCGCAATCAAGGTACATGCCCGTGATCGAAATCGAACCTGGGACCTTTCAGTCCACAGGCCGACACTCTATCCACTGAGCCAAACTGGTTTTGGCACAGGTCCCAATTTTTTACTTCCCCTCCAGTGATGGCAAACAAAGCAGGGTCTTCCATCCGCTGTAAGCAGTGCTGGGTGTCCGGCCCCGTCCAGGGTCATCTTGGAAAGACATTGATTTAGTGCTGCTGTTGGGTTTTCTTCTATGCAGAGTCATTTCATGTGTTGTCTACATACAGACTTATTTGGGTCACGCTCCTGGACCAGAACTGCATAGTGACACAGTGGGAAGAGCAGGTCCTACAAGGCGTCTGAAGCCTTCGCTGTCAGAGAGCACACGTGACAGAGCTGAGGGCATCCCGGTTTGCAGAGAGTGTGAGAGTGACAGAAGAAAGACAGGGATGGATGAAAATGATGTCAAATAGGGGAGCAGGACAGCACCACAGAGCGCCTGATGGGGGGAGGGGGGCACGGTAGAGGGCCCCAGCTGAGGGGGAAAGCAGGGAGAACAGGGAAGAAACCACTTGCAGAACAGACTGAGAAGGCCCGGACCTCTGGTGCCTTTGGGCTTGTGAAGTGGGTGGATAAGCAAAGTGAGGCACAGAGAGGCCACGTGAGCGTCCCGGACGCTCCTGCGGAGCCCAGTGACCAGCCGGGGCGAGAACCCAAGGCCCTGACTTCCCACAGCCCCTTTCTGTGACACGCCTGTCATGCCTTTGCTGGGGGAGTGAGGATGGAGAGCTGCTGTCATCCTGGAACCCCAGAGCTGCTGGGAGGCAGGCTGGAAGGTGGTTTACTTTTTTCATGGTGCCTGCATTTTATGTGTCTCTGTCTTCTCTGCCCCAGATGAATTTGTGGGACTGTTCACTCTCTCTAGACCCTGGTTTCCTCATCTTTGAAATGTCTTCAAGATTCCTTTCGCCCCTGTTGAGTCCATGCTGCGGGCCGGCCGCGCGTCCTTCCCTCTGGGCCTCTCCCTAATTCTTTGCAGTTTGGTTTGGGCCTTCGGTGGGTGGCCAGGTGCTCATCTTTCTCCCATTCCTTTCTGGCGATGGGGGCTGATTGCCAGTCACTGTGGTTTCTAGGGGACTTTTCCTTCCCTGATGTGTCCCAATGTTAGAAGACACTGCTCCTCTAGAAGGCATGGGGAAGGCAACAGAACCTAAAATCAGCCAGCTTCCCCCTCCGTTAGCTACACGGAGGCAGAATGCGAATGCATTTATTTGCCGAGTTTCAGTTGGGGTTGTCTTGCAGATTTTTTTTTTTTTTTTTAAATCTGGCTTTATTTCTGTCTTGTTAAGGAAAATTAAGTTTGCTATACAAAAAAAAAAAAAAAAAAAAAAAAAAAAAAAAAAAAAAAGGATTTAGAGTTTAGGCTGAAACGAACCATAATTATTTTATTTGGTTCATTTACGGTATTGTGCTTGATTAGTTAAGACTTCACCCATCCTTGATATAGTCTTAAGGAAGGATTTGAAAAATGATAATGGGTTAGTATTTTGTTATATTGATATTTTTAGTAAATGTGACATTCTAGTTGAGTCTAAATATATGTAGACCTGGAAGAGTGTTAAAATTGTTTATAAATAAAAACATTATTTGTGAGTGAGAAATAGATGGAAATAAATTAAAAAGACTTATAGTTGGTGATTTGTTTGGTATCACTTAGCAACATCAATATTTTTGTCCGCAAATAAAGGTCTCCTGTTTGGTGCATGTTGAAAATATTTGTACACTTACGTGTTTGTGACCTTGTGTACACATTATCTGAGGCACAAGGATCATTTTGGTTGCTGCTGGGTTTATAGTACTTAATTTAGGTGTCTAGACACTGATTATAGTGACAGAAAAGTGTCTGAAAATGTGAGATGATATTTTAAAGAATGGTACTCTTAAAAATACATCTGCAAATTGCCTCTTAAAGCAAAATAAATTAAATTACAGAGTTAGAAAATCCTAAATTATAAGGATTTGTTTCTTCTAAAATAATTATTTGTATGATTTGAATGTCAGTTTTTACTCTTCAGAAGTAGAAATATTATGTTCCCTGAACCATGCCAGGAACAGGGGGTGATTCCCATTAATAGCCTGAGATTTAATTAATCTTTAGTTTTCAAATACTTTTATTATCTAGATCTTGTCCAGCTCAGATACAATAGCTAAACTCTATTTCTACTGCTGATCACAGTGTCTGTCCTTCATAAACAATAGCCTTGGCTCATCAGCAGTATGTCGCTGTGTGTGTTTGAGAGTGTACCTACCTTTCATGTTAATATAGGAGGCAATTCTCACTGGTTTCATGAGTGCAATATATGACCTATGAATAAGTCAAGGTAGGTAATCCATTCCCGTTAGTAAATATAACTGATATTTCTTCACTGAAATTGTCATTTGTACTGTGAATTACTGAATAAGTCTTCTCATCCAAGGCTGTCTCTGTCTAGTTGTCTCTGCTTAGGCCAGCTTTTACATCTCTCAATTTTTAAAATTAAAGTTATTGAGGTGACATTGGTTAATAAAATTATATAGGTTTCAAGTATACAGTTCTATAATATACCATCTGTGTTTATAACCAAAGTCAGATATCCTTTTGTAACCATATATTTGACTCCTTTACTACCTACTCCCAACCCCCTTCCCTTATGCCAGTGGTTGGCAAACTCATTAGTCAACAGAGCCAAATATCAACAGTACAACGGTTGATATTTCTTTTGAGAGCCAATTTTTTAAAATTTAAACTATATGGGTAGGTACATTGTTATTAACTTAATTAGGGTACTCCTAAGCTGGCCTTTGCTAAAAATTCAAGGGGCCAAAGAGTCGCATGTGGCTTGAGAGCCACAGTTTGCCAACCACTGCCTTATACTAACCAATACACTGTTGTATGTGTCTATGAGTTTTTGTTTGTTTGTTCATTAGTTGCTTTCAGTTTTATATTTCACATATGAGTGAAATCATATGGTTATTGACTTTCTGTCTGATTTATTTTGCTTAACATGATATTCTCACTGTCCATCCATGTTGCTGCAAATGGCAGTGTTTCACTTTTCTCATGGCTGAGTTAGGTTTCATTGAATATACTAGTATTTGCCACATTTTCTTTCAAAGGATACTTCAGTTGTTTTCATGTTTTAGCCACCGTAAATAGTGCTGCAATGAACATAGAGGTACATATATTTTTATGAATAAATGTTTTCAAAGTTTTCATGTAAATACCCAAAAGAGGGGTCAATGGGCCATATGGTAACTCTATTCTTCATTTTTTTGAGGAACCACCTTACTGATTTCCATAATGGCTGTACCAGTTTCCATTCCCACCAGCAGTGAATGGGGGTTCCTTTTTCTCCACAACCTCTCCAACACTTATTGTTACTAGTCTTGTTGATGATAGCCATTCTTATAGGTATTTGGTGTTATCTTGTAGTTTTGATTTGCATTTTCCTAAAAACTAGTGAAGTTGAAGTTTTAAAAATATATTTGTTGGCTATTTGTGTGCCTTCTTGGAAGAAGTGTCTGTTTATGTCCTCTGCACATTTTTAAATTGGATTGTTTGGGATTTTTTTGGTATTGAATTGTTTGAGTTCATTTTATATTTTGGACATTAACCCTTTATTGAAGGTGTTATTTACAAATATCTTTGCCTGTTTGATTGGTTGCTTTTTTTTGTTTTGTTGACAATTTCTTTTGCTGTGTAGAAGCTTTTTAGTTTGACATAATCCGATTCTTTTTTATTTTTTTATTTACTTTTTTGCATTTGCTTTTGTTTCCCTTACCTCAATTTTTGGATCAAGATCCATAAGTTTAGGACTTATGTTTTCTTCAATGTAATTTATTGTTTTAGGTCTTATATTTAGGTCCTTAATTTTGAGTTAGTTTTTGTGTATTGTGTCAAATAGCAACCTAGTTTCATTCTTTTGCACATAGCTTCCAATTTCTCAGCACCATTTATTGGAGAAGCTTAATCTTTTCCATTGTATGTTTTTGGATCCTTTGTTGAAGATTATTTGTTTATGTTGGTTTATTTCTGGGATTTCAATTCTGTGTGGTCTGTGTGTCTGTTTTGATTATTGTTTCTTTGGTCTGTGTGTCTGTTTTTTGATTATTGTTTCTTTGTAGTATAATTTGAAGTCAGGGAGTATGATACCTCTAGTCTTGGGTTGTTGTTGTTTTTCCTCAGTGTTGCTTCAACTGTTTGGGGAGTTTTATGGTTCATACAAATCTGATGATTTTTTGTTTTCTTTTAAAAAATGCACTGGGGTGTTGATGGGATTGCAGTAAGTCTGTATATTGCTCTAGGTAATATGGTCATTTTAACTATGTTGATTCTTCCAATCTATGAATATCTTTCCATTTGTTGGGTCTTCTTCAAATTTTTAAAGGAATAACTTAAGTAAATGGTTATTAAATCAATAGAGAGATGATTCATAGGCAGTACAAACATAAATGTTTATATTCCAGCTGTATGCTTAATGTCAGTTGTAAACAAAAAATATAATTCCCAAACCATATATGGGATATGAAAGTATTACCAATTATGGCCCAAATCCAAAATTAACCCATAGTATTATATATAACTGAGAACACAACTAATCAGTTGTTTTTATGTTTTTCTAAATCAGAAAGTCCATATTTAGAGTTGTTTATTTTGGTAGTTCTATTTCATGCATTTAACTTAAATGTGGCTTTAGATATGGCCTTTTTTTTTGGTTAATATTTCGCCTTTCTATGGGCAAGTCTACCTGGAAAGGGTAATGTGTAGAATGTGTAGATGCTAAGTCTGCACATGAATGTCTAGACATCAAATACTCAGAGTCCACAGATACTTTCAAATAGATCTACTTAATGTTCTGCTACAGTAACTATTGCCCTTTAATATTTTTATTTCATTTAGGTATAACTAATGTTCAGGAACCCTATAACATAATTTAAATGTTAGTAATTTCCGCTTGTGCAAATTTTCTAAAGGTAATCAGTAATATATGTAAATATCCACTCCCAAGGAGGAAGGGGGAGCCGAGCTCCCACTCTGTAGGTGTGGGTTCTGCGTAATGACTGCCTTCCAGGTGTACAGTATTAAAGGGGAGGTACCTTTACAGTAGAAAAACCTGACAGACACTGCCACAGCCAGATGGTCAGTGATGAGCCATGTTGATAGTATTAGTCCTGATATGGTAGGACAAAAATGGCATTATGCCTTTGTGGTCTTACTCCCCAAAACCAATTTCCTTAATCTAATATCATGGGGTCAGGGAAGGGGGGAATCAGACAAATTCCAATAAAGGGAAATTCTACAAAATGCCTGAGTGTTCCTCAGAACAGTGAAGGTTGTTAAAAACAAGGAAAGACTGAGAAACTGTCACAGCCAAGAGGAGCCTAAGGAGTCATGACTAAATGTAATGTGGTATCCTGGGTGGGATCCTGAAAGAGAAAAATGGCATTATGTAAAAAGATTAAGGAAATATAAATGAACCTTAGTTAATTTTTCTTTTAATTGTAGTTTGTAAGATGAAAGAATTTCATGCAGTAGAGTCATTTTGTTTGAACACTACCTTTCTGAATTAGTTTGGGATACAAAATTTTAAGTGCAATTCAATAAGACAGGAAGTCTCAACTTGCCTCCTCCCTGTTTCTCATTGCAGCCCCTTTCTGGTTTTAGAAATTATCCAGCTAGATTACTTATCTGTGGGGTGCAATACTAGATAAGTCACCAATTTTCAGATTATTATTTTCATTTGAAATGGGCTAGAAGACTGCAAACTAACTATAAGTATCTAAATTCTGGTGAGTATAGCCGTTGTTACATCAGGGTACAAAGAAATGTAGATCAGTTGGTTCTTGAGTTGAAAAATTACACCGTCTGTCCTACCTAACAAGTAAGCCAGGTATGCTCAATGAAACTCAACTATAACTAGACAAAGACAAAATTACAAATGGGAAGAAGTTTATAGAGTATATAATTAAATTATCTTATTTAATAGATAGAGTAACGCTGTGGCTTAGATTCTTACTTAGAGCTTGTTTGAGAATTGTATTATTTTTTTTTTAAGTAATCTTTTGTGTGTGAATTATTCTCTTCATCAGTGGTTTTTTGTTTTTTTTGTGTGGCTTCATTATTATAGAGAGAATGCAAGTTTATGTTAAGCATTAGATTTATTATCCATCTAGTATAAGGTAAATGATCATTTTGAAATGCATTCCTGCCCTTTTGAGATACGTAATTTGCATACTCATAAATTGGGTAAATAGAAATCATCTTCCTTAGCATTAGTGTATGTTGTTTTCCCAGGTCTCAAACTTGATTTAAATGAATTATATTTTGCCACTTTGAACTTCTGAAACCATTGATTTTCATTCCTAGGAATTGAGGGAACATTTTTAGGGAATAGAGCTTACCTTCTTGTGATAGGTCATCATTATTTCTTCATGTTATTAGTAGGCTACTAGAGTGAGAAAGTTTGAGTTGAAAGAAGTTAGGCAGGTATAAACTCTGCTCTCAAGAAATTTACAATCCAGTAGAGATACATGATTACGAGCAATATATGTGTCTCGTTAATCGTGTGAGATATTAGATGAGGGTTACATACATACATAGATGAGGGTTAAAGCGGATGCATTGGGAGAGTGAGGCATGGTGCTTTGGCTATGCCTGAACCCAGATAAACTTTTTATAATAAGAGGAATTAGGAGCCTCTGTCAAATAGCCACACAGACAAAAGGGAGAGTAATTAGTCTCTTCTGACTTAGAGAGAAGGACATCTTCATGGAAGAGGTAGCAGGTAAGCCCGGTCTTTTAAATATGAGGAAGTTTCTAGAGATAGGGGATCCATTGGAGGAAAATGAATTTCAGCTGGTAAAGAAAGACAGGCCAATTGGGAAAAGTTAGGATGCATTTTGAAAATTCCAAGATAGAAAGTTAGTTGTTGCTGATTGCCTCCTAGTCTTTGTACATCGACCAAAAGTACATGCTGTCAACATGACTTACGACTATTAGTGTTGGTCTTTATCACCTGGGGTATTTATCAGGTTTCTCCACTGTTAAGTTACTCTTTTCCCCTTGTCTAAAGGGAACACCTTTTTTTTTTTAATTCTCACCCAAGGACATGGGAGAGAGAGAGAGAGAAAGAGAAACATTGATTAGTTGCCTCCCCTATATGCCCCATTCAGGGATCAAATCCACAGCCCAGGTGTGTGCCCTGACTGGGAACCCAGTCTGCTACCTTTTGGTGCATGGGACGATGATCCAACCAACTGATCCACATGGCCAGGGCAGGAACCACCTTTTAAAGGGTGATTATTGCTCTATAAAATAGAAACTTGTCAATGTATTGTGATTAAAATTATGGATATTTCAGACCATTTATCAGGCATAATAAGCAAATACTAGACTTTGCCTAAACTTTGAAAAAGAAACTAATCTAAACTTGACCTTCTCAAAAATACTACCTAAAGGTGGTTTTCTTCAGATGAAGTTTTTAATAGGGAGAAAAGAAGTAGTTAAGAAATGAATTAAGACACTTGTCTTAGCATCTGGCATGTGGTGATTATCCTATGTTTCATCATCATTATCATCATCATCATTACTTCCATTGAATAGCCGAAACATCCAGATACTGGACACCATTATACCCAAATTCTTGATGACCACTTTTACTTTTTCTACTTTGATTTTGAATTATTAAAAAAAGTTTTTAAAGAAAAATTAAATCTAATCATTTTTTAAGGTATAAGCAAAGTTCACATATTTTACAAACTGATTGGCACTTTAAAAATTGCTGGAGTAGGGAGCGCTGGGGAACTGCCTATTGATTGCACTGTTGTCAGTTCCTAAGCAACTAATGCCAAATTTATCTTCACATCACACAACTTGTGTGTTTATCCAAGCTGGTTGAAATTCTTACCCTTGTATAAAAATAGACCAGGGAGAATGTGTAGTACTATGCCACAAGAATTGGCTGCATTCATACATACTTTCCAGTAGGTGTCACTCTGGCAGAAGAAAACAAGAGTATGAGTTCTGAAGAGTAGGAAGACATCCTTGGGAGACCAGCCTAGGTGTGGAGTGGGGCACAGAGGCCCCTGTTCTGGACTTAGATCCTCCATTCACACCCAGGCTTCTCTGACCAGCAGGGCAGGTTGTCAAGGCAATGTGGAAGATATTGTTCTGCACCCAATACTTTGGCCATAGCCAACTCAGCTTATTCATAAAGCATCAAAGCAGCAATAAACAGAAAAGCCATTATCTCTGTAGGCAAAACCTGAATAATGGGCAGCACTGGTATATGGAGGGCAAATTTTTATTCCTCTCTGTAGGGTAGGTACATAGAGAGCTTCAGTAATAAATTCTCATTGGCTAGCTGAAAGATTCCCATGGGGACTTTATATGTTTCTGGCTGATTTTCCATATCAGTATTTGCTCAGAAATGCAAAATAATTTTCATGTTAGTTAAATACACTATAACTAAGAAAAATGTATAACAGTGTCATACATGAATTCCCAAAGAATATATATGCCAATATTGCTTTCTATTAATAGGTTTAATTAAGAATAAATGTCATAATTTAACTTATGTAATAAATGAGCACCTCTAATTTTCCCAAAAGTAACTCACGCCATCTCCAATATGCTCCAAGAGAAAGTCAGAAAATGGCCATCCCATGATCTTGGACAATCACAGGATTGTGAAGCACATGAACTACCTGGTTGATAATCTTTCTTCTCAGGAATGTCTTTCCAATTTTCAGGAACTTCAGTGTTGGCACTGTCACTGGATATGTCACTGCTGTTACTCTAGAATGCAGTAGCATCCACTGTCTGCAAGACCAATGTGAAATTAATAAAAGTAATTATTGAGTCTAAATTGTGAACCACCATGCTGTAAAGGGCTCGTTAAGGAGAGAATTCCTATTTCCATTTTTCCTCACAGTGTTGATAATTAATAACAAAGGGATGTTTCAGTTCCTAGTAGACGATTAGAACAACATCTGCACAGCTTTTTCATCCTAGAGGTCTCTGAAATGTTACTAGCTGCATTTTTGACTCATCTACCTGGACATTGAATGAATGAATGAATGAATGAATGAATAGCAGAGACCTGGGAAATGGTACCTACCTTGAAATAGCATTAATGGAAAATGTTTAGATATTTAAGCCAAGGTATTTTTATAATTGTTAATTACATATAAAACCCAATTCACTAAAAAAAAAAAAAATGCAACATGATTATTAGCTTCTCTTTGTCTTTGGAATTTCTAATACATGTGCGCACATACATGTATGTATGTATATATGTCTATGTATGCATGTATATATATATGCATATAATGTATTTTTAAAATAATTTAAAAATGTTTTTATTGATTTTAGAGAGAGAGAAAGGGAGAGAGAAAGGAAAATATCAATATGAGAGAGAAATACTATCGGCTGCCTCCTGCATGCCCCCTACTGGGGATTGAACCTGCAACCATGTGCTTTGACTGGTAATCAAAATGCTGACCTTTGGTGCATGGAACAAGGCTCACCAACTGACCCATACTGACATAGTATATTTTCTACTTCTTCAAAGTCTAGAGACCACGATCATGCTGCTTGAGAGTCAGGAATGAGGTTTTGGTAGGCAGCTCCACAAAGTACTTTTTCTGTGACCTTACTTAAATCACTTCCCTTCTCCTGGCATTGGCTTCCCTATCAGAGGCATTGGTGAGAGACCTGTGAGGCCTCTTCTACGTCAAAGATTGCATGGTGTGCAAGATTGCCGCATGTGTCTGGGCACTGCCCATGCCCTCTAGCCAGGAGGCTCAGTCTTCCATTTTATAGTCTGTGAAATTGGGTGTTGAAACCTAGCAACAAGGAATTCGTAGTCCAGTTCTTTTGTCTCATAGTCTTTAAATATCTTGGGTACTTTTTAGCTTTTAGATTCACTGTTAGAAAGAGTAGAACGCCTCAGTTTTGCTTCTATTTTTTTTTTTCTTTATAAAGTTATGATGTTCAATTGAAGAAATGGGGAATTATTTTCAGGGAATCAAAGCCCTCAGTAGGTGATTACAAGAAGGTCCCTTTGCTTTTGTATCTATAGTCATGAGCCAGTTCTATCCCCCAAAAGACTATAGATGAGACTGCTGAAGGAAGGTATGCTGACAACCCAAGTCACTCAGAGTCTGTCTGGCTACTGTGCTGTTTTTCTGTGCCTTCTGAGCAAATATTTGGGAGTGAAAGGTAACTTGGCAAATCTCAGAACCCAGGGGAATTCTGGGTTCATAACTGCCCGGGCTGTGGCTACTGTTTGGGCCAGCCTTGGAAGAGATCTACTATCACAGTCTCCATGCCCATGGGAAAAGGTGGAACTGACATCTTTTCCAAAGGGCCTCAAGCACTTGCATTTCAATGGCTCGGTAGGATTCTGAGTGACTGATCTAAAGGTCATAAGTTTTTGAAACCCAAATTCTTCTCCTTCTCCGTGATTATTTAATTGAATCCTTCCCTACAAGACAAGAAATCAGAGTTCATCTTATTAGCTTTCTGAGAAAGGGTCTCAATTAGATCAAGCTTCCTTTTCAACCTCAACCTTTCATGTTAAGAATAATAATTATACCAATGGACACAAAACACTGGGGGGTGAAGGCATGTATGGGAGTGGGAGGGGGGCAATGGTAAGATATGTACACATATAATACCTTAATATAAAATGAAAAAAAGCCAAAACCGGTTTGGCTCAGTGGATAGAACGTCAGCCTGTGGCCTGAAGGGTGCCGGGTTCGATTCCGGTCAAGGGCATGTATCTTGCTTGCGGGCACATCCCCAGTAGGGGGCATGCAAGAGGCAGCTGATCGGTGACTCTCATCGATGTTTCTAACTCTCTCTCTCTCTCCTTCTCTGTAAAAAATCAATAAAATATATATTTTTAAAAATGAAAAAAAATAATTATTATAGATGACTCTAATTTCAACATTGAATATTCAAGAAGCAATAGCTCTTGTTGGTTGGTAAGAACATAGGTAGTAGAATGCAGAGCTGTGGTTAAAATTGTCCACGGAAGAGTCTAGTCTGCAAGTGGTAACTATGGCTCTCCCAACAAAAAGAAACATCACGTCTGTGTGGAATAGAGGAAACAGTGAGTTTAGTCCTGCATTTTCCACAGGCCACCCATATGGCCTTAGGAAAGTCTCCTGAGAGCTCTGATTCTGTTTTCTCACTTATAAATGGCTTATGGTTTTTGTCCCAGGACCTTAGGGGTGTGTCAAATTTCCCAGTTTCCAGATCTTTTTGTCTTAGGGATATTAAGGGCCCTACACTGTAGCTATTCTTCAAGTTCTGTGTTTTAAAAGTTGAAATATTTTTTAAATTTTTAACCTGAAATGAACAGCTAAAATTATTTGGGGGGACCATACATAAGCAGTTTTGTTTATTCCTTTTTAAAACGGACTTTGTAAATATATCTTATTGTCTCTTACCCCTTTTCTAAAATATCACCCAGTGATTTTTTCCTCTGGTCATAGAATTCTGAAAGTTTCTCAATGAGAACTAGATGCCTAGTTCACAACTCCTTAAGATTTTGCACTTGGCAATTAAAATTTCAAGCGGCATTTTCGTATTGGAGTAAATGAGATAATTAAAAGATTTTTCACGAAGGAGAAGTATATGAGAAAATAAATGGTTTCTGCCGTGTGATTAAACACTGCAGCTGAGATGCTTGATGAGCAGCGGAGTCATTGTTAGGAGTGTACTTGATCATCACGAGTGGGATCTTGATTACAGTTCAAGAAGCATGATCAGAGACAAGAGCGATGGCATCCATTCGCAGACACAGGTCCCGAAATTTACTTCCACTCGATGCAGGACTTGACCGATGCTTCTAGGACCTTGTGCGAGATCAGGCACTGAAATATACATTTGTTTGCTTTAGTGACACAGCATGAGGAGGATGCACTGAGGATCTGAAATTTATGAAAAGCTGAACCAAAAGGTTCTCCTGGTTGTCAAGTCCTCATGCCATCATAAAATCATTGTTGTATTCATACTAGAGAAAACTTAAAAACCAAAGATATGTAACAATGAGTAATGGTAAGAAAAATGTTTAAAGTGTAAAATACCCTATAAGGATTTATGTAACTCCTTAATTTTCCCTCAGCCATCTGGCATCAGAAATCTCCCTCACCTCTGGCATTGCAGAGAATTCGGAGCTGCAGGATTAAGGAGATCCAGAACACAAATCATGACTTTGTCACTTTTTAAGATGTGTGCCCTTAGGCAAGTTGTTTAATGTCTCTAAACTTTAATCTCTTCCTTTGTGAAAAGGTGATAACCATACCTTTTTACTTTGTAGGTATATATAGATGGTTGTGAGAGTAAATAGTAGCGTACACTCACTGTATTAGTTCAAGGGACTGTCATGGATAGCATCATCCTTAACCCCTAGGACCGGGGGTGGGGGTGGGGGGGCGCACATGAAGACTGTTAACTTCCAGCCATTTCTGCTGACCAAATCAATTCAGTCTGAGCCTTTCCCGTTTCTCCACCCTCTTAACGAGGTCCTTTTCTTTTCAAATTAATTCTCAGTAAATGTCCAGAAAAATTCAATAAGGGCCATTGAGAGGACATTGATGCACTTAGGAGACGTAGGAGAGTTCTGAGCTGGCGCTTGCCCGCCCCCCACCCCCACCCCCACCCCCAGCAGTCTCTGTGCTTTGCAGGCTGTGCCCGCATATGTGATCTGAAGTAGGGAAGTGGCATGCTAACTTTTGGAAACATTCAGCTGCCAAGTTTCCTCTGCTCAGACTTAAAATAGATCAGACTGAGAAAGGAAGGTAGAATGTAAACCAACTGTTACCCTCTGCACTGAGTCTGTTTTTGCTTGATCTAGTGTAATTAGTACAGTTCTTTGTTAGGAGGTAAAGAAACTTAGCCCCCATATCCCATTTCTGACTCTTTGGGGACCTGATGGTTTAACAAGGGTATATCTGAAGATTTACTGTTTCTTGTCACTCTGTCTTTTTAAATAAAAAATTTATATCACCAGAGATGACAGATATCTTTCTTTTAGGGATAACTGATGATTCTTTTTAGTAACATGAGCATGTTCACAACACCTGATTAATCCTTAAACCAAAATCCATAAAGCATTTTTTTTAGGTTGATGATTAGATTCAACTTAAAGTTGGGTAGATGGCAGAATTACAGACATGCCTCTGGGCATCTCAGATAAAAATATTTTCAGCCAGGCCTGTGGGTGCCAGTAGCAAAAGGGGTGTATTCTATATGGTTGGACCATGGGCAAACTTAAAGAATTATTGGTGAGTGTACATTGAGTGTCCTGATTCCCAAAATCTGTTCACACACAAAAATGGTTTTCCAAATATTGTGGCATGAGGAAGGAGGGAGGGGGAAGGGAGCTGTTCCTCACTTAGGGAGAGTAAATCTATGGAGAGAGTGGACACTGGCTTTTCCACGTTACTTCTTTCAATTCAACAGAAGAAGAGAGGGTACAGAGCTTCCTTGTAGAATGTCCTGATGGTCATAACATTAGCAGGTCAATGGGGATAGATGGTCCTAGCTACTACTGCTGATAAACAAACCACTCCTCCCTAGTCCTCATACATCAATAAATACTTAAGTACTTATCAAATACCTAGCCCCATGGGAGACAGACCACACGACAGGCCCTAGGTCTCAAGGATCTTTAAATAGATGGCCTTTAAAGACCCCTTAGTGATTTTTCCGAGTCATGATTTAAACACAGATGACCAGGTCATCGCTGGACCATTTTCAAACAGTCAGATTCCTCTTTTTTCTTCTTCTTCTTCTTTTTTTTTAATACTTTTTGCTGGTAGTTACAGAAATATTGCCCCCCCCCCCACTCCCCCTAATGCAGAGTATTCTGGATTGAAGAATGGCTATTATTCAAGTAGTCCTTGTCAGAAGCAAGGACAAGTTATGTCTGGAGGTAAATTAACATCTCTGGCACGTTCCCTCCCCAGGTGTACACTGAGGCCAGCAGCCACACTACCCACCGCTGCCGAGCGGGCCAGCCCGAGGGTGGGGTTGCTTGTCTTTCCCTGACAACACCGGCATGGTCTGCGCTGAACAACTTTTCCTCACCTGCTCTCCTTGATTTGTGTGGTTTTGAGAATGTAAACAGTCCATTTAGATGTTCCCATTTGCTAGAAAAGAAAAGAAAAGAAAAGAAAAGAAAAGAAAAGAAAAGAAAAGAAAAGAAAAGAAAAGAAAAGAAAACCTCAAAATCCAGAACTTTTGTGGGGACTCAGTAGCCACAGCAGGCGAGGGACACCACGGCCCCGTGACCTTTACTCTGCTCCTGCTATCTCTTCCCTCCCTCACCACCTCCCCTTCTCCTGACTTGGAAGTTTGCCTGAAAACCATATTTCTTTCATTACAGTGGCTGCCCTCCAACCTTCCCTTGCTAATTTCCCTGTAGCTTGTGGGGTCTTTCAATTGTTCAAGTGCATGTTATACTTTAGGCTTGAATCTCCTAACTCCTTAGAAGAATTCTTGCTGTCTCTGCTCTGCCCATATTGTCCCCACTCCCTGAAAAAAGAAAAGAAAAAAAGACACACTAAAAGTGAGACTCAGCCCCTGGGAACATAATAGCAAATGCCACTCCACGCCTGTCAGTTATTCTCTTGCGTTGCTATTTTGAAACATAGAGAATATCCTTCTCTGAAAAGTCAAGGTAATTTAAATCTCATGTTATCATAATTTGAGCTCAAAGCAGCAATGTAAAACAAAGCCATGCCACTAAAGAAATACTTTTAAAAATATATATATATTTTATTGATTTTTTTTTTATAGAGAGAGGGTTAGAGAGTTAGAAACATCGATGAGAGAGAATCATCAATCAGCTGCCTCTTGCACTCCCCCCATTGGGGATGTGCCCACAACCAAGGTTGCCCTTGACCGTAATCAAACCTGGGACCCTTCAGTCCTCAGGCTGACGCTCTATCCACTGAGCCAAACTGGTTTGGGCAAAAATACTTTTTTTTTTATTACTATAACAACCCATAAAGCATAAAGTGTCCCTAGCTAGTTGTGTCTCAGAGAGCTTTTGTAAAGTGCATTGTCTTTTAGGTCTACCAGTTGTCTGTAATAGAGGGGTGGCAAAGGGTACCCAGGGTGGACCAAAGCCTTGCTGAGGAGAGTCTTCCATGATCACAGATGCCCCTCCAACAGGCCTTTGCATGGGGAGAGGCCAAGCAGCAGGAAAGAACAGAGCTGTCTCCGCACCAAGCTGGTGGGCTGAGCCAGGGCCCACCAGGGCTGCTCCAAGAACAGGCGGGCGCCTCTGGGGTGAGGGACAGAGGGGACTGCAGATTCCCCGCGCACAGCCAGGGGCTGCTGTCCGTCAGGGTGGGAGATAACAGCCTCTTGTGGTAGTGGGGTCGTGACATTGGCATGAGCTGCCCTTCCCAGCTGGGCCATCCTGGCACCCAGGCTCAGGCCTAGAGAGGCAGCAGCGCAGCTGTACTGAAATACCCATTCTTTCCCCTCTCCCGCTCCCTTGCCAACAAGCAGACAAACAAAAGAGACGACACTGTGGTTCATACAGTCATCAGAACCTTCCTCAGCCGACAGAGAGAAATAGTTGTACTCATTTATAGCAGAATGCTTTACGTACACCTTATTTTTGTGTGAAGAGGGGAAATTTTTAATACCTTTGTATTTTTATAGCTCCTGGATAGTTACTCTTTACTTATGGGGTCATACATTTTGAATGGAGCCGTAAAGGGTTTGTATTTGTCTTTGAGGGAGGAAATCATCCTTGTCCATCAGTCGTGGCTCTGAGGAAGAGTGAGGTCCTGTACAGCATGAATCATCACTTCATCACTCAGCAAACCTGTGCTGAGTCTCCTCCGGCACAGGCCCTGTCTCCTCATGGGGCCTCAGAAATAACCCTGCAAACCCCTGCTGCCGGGAGTGTGACATCTGTCAGACATGGGAAGGTCTGAGATGGGGACGAGGGGGCTTTACTAGTCACATCTGTGTGATGGGAACTGATGATGGGACCGAGGGCCTCAGGTAGGGGTCTCCAGTCAGTGAAGAAGAGACCCTGGGGAAGGCCATGGAGGAGGGTGAACACGGTGTCCCCTGGCTGCTGCTCCCCTGCCCCTGGAAAGCCGGCCCACGACCAGAGAGAAGCCCACTGCTTCAGTCCCTCTGCCCCAGGAATGTCTTCTGCTCGGCACCACAGCATTTTCTTCTCTTTTTCACAGAACGGTGTGCCTGGCATGCTTATCATGTATTAAATGACAACAGGTGTGCGTTGGCCCAGTGAAAAGAACTAATGGGGTGTCATCCTGTGGTTTTATGACTTTATGCTCTCCTCCATACATGAGTCTTCCCTCCAAAAAACAAGAAGCAGTTAAAATATATATTTTGTTTGTTTGTCTATAAACATCTGCCCCAGAGAATAGGAGAGTGTCATGGAAAGTGAAAAATAACTTAGTTTTATTGGCCATCTGTTGTGTGATGAGCACTGTGCTGGGAACTTAATCGGTATCGCTCTGAGGAGAGTGTTGCTGTGCCCATTGAGCTGACGGGAACTCCGTAGCCCAGCGCGCTTACGAACCTAGCCCAGCTCACACCGTGAATGCGGGTGCCATGGAAGAACCCACGCCTACGTCGGTCCATGCTCCACTGGGAAGGGAAGCTGCGAATGCTTCTCAGAGTTTTCCTATTTCGGATTCACTGGCCTTCTCCTCTTGCCTTATTTTGGTCGATATTAGTCATTTCCCCACACCCGGCCTCAGTGTTCTAGCTGTGATGGGCACTCCTGTGGGTACAATAAGCCTTCACAGAAGTGGCTGAGATGAATACACACAAGGAAGAAAAGTATGTATCTCGCACATTCCTAATCCAGAGGTATCTGGAGTGCTTGAGATTCCTGGGGTAGAGGGGCTGAACGCAGACGCGAGGCCTTGCTACATGTGCGAGCTTATTAGCCAGGAGACGTAACAGCTATTTCGCTCAACTTAGTGACGAAGATGGGGAGAAGAGGTGGAATGCACAGTCGGCTGTCCCCCTAGTGCTGCTCACAGAAGCGCTGTCTTCCCATCATGGCAGCAGCCCCGGGGAAGCCACTCTTTTGCAGAAGACCCAATTGCCCAAATAAAAGTAAAAACTCTCCAATTGTTTACAGCTTTAAAAACATTTTCCTCCGCGTGGAAATTCTCCGAAAATTTGAGACTAGTAGCACCAAACCAAGAGTTTTCTTCTCTTTTTTTCCTGAATGCAAATGAACTTCTGCTGCTGCTTCCTGCTCATCTTACTTCCTTCATTGTTGAGCTGGTCAAATGGAGAAGGTTCTTCCTTTTAAAAAATGGAACTAGGAGAAAAAATATTAGACTATTTGCTCATTTTAAAATGAAAATAACACCACAAGAAATGCTGCTTTTGAACTCTAGTTTGAAAATGTTTTGATTTATTGAAAAGTATATATGCATCCTATGTTCATGGCAGCACTATTTACAATAGCCAAGATATGGAAGCAACCCATATTGAAGCGTCCATCAATAGATGAGTGGATAGAAAAGCTGTGGTACATTTACACAATGGGATACTACTTGGCCATAAAAAAGAAGGAAATTTTACCTTTTGTGACATCATGGATGGACCTGGAGAGCATTATGCTAAGGGAATAGGTCAGTCAGAGAGAGACAAGTACTGTATGATTTTACTTATATGTGGAATCTAATGAATAAAATAAACAAACAAAGCAGAATCAGACTCATAGATACAGAGAACAGACTTACACCTGTCAGAGGGGAGGGGAGTTGGAGGGCTGGGTGAAATACTTGAAGGGATTAAGGAAAAAAAAAATCCAAAACTCATAGACACAGACAGCAGTATGGTGCTTACAGAGGGAAAGGGGTGGGAGCAGGTAGAAGAGAGTAAGTTGGATAGATGGCTTATCTTTGGGTGGTGAACACACAGAACAATGTACAGATGATGTATTATAGAATTTGAAACCTATATAATTGTAATAACCAGTATAGCCCCAATCAACTCTCTGCTCTTCTACAGCTGTACCATCCTCCTACAGGCTCAGACTCAGGACTAAAATATTAGCTCAATAATAGAGCTGAACTATCAAGGGAATATATCATTGTATTCTTGCTTGCTTGGGGGAAAAATGCTTATCAGTTGAAGGATAAGTCAATTACAATTGATTTTGGGAATCAGTCTGTTTCATAAGTTGGACTCTGCTTATATTCACCTTATTTTACAAGGAATTTATTATAGATGTTTCAAGGAAGAAATATATGGATTTTTTTTGGTCAATCCTCGTCCAAGGATATTGTTTCTAATTGACTTTTAGAGAGGGAGAGAGAGAGATGTGAGAGACACATATCTTGGTTGCCTCTCGCAGAGCCTGGGAATGAACCTGCAAACCAGGTACGTGCTTTTTTCTGGAATCGAGTGGGCTGACACTCTAACCATTTAGCAACACTAACCAGGGAGGAAGAACTATTCTTTTAAAATCTGTTGCGCTTATGATTAGCTTTACTTTGAGTTAATTTCCCTTTATTAACTGATAATTTTACCAACAATTTGGTTGAATTGTGTTAAATTTGGAAGAATAGGTACTATTTATTATTATTTATTCGTTTTCTTTGTTGTGCATGAGTGAGGCAAAACAGCTGATCTCCATCAAAATTCACATGCTGGAGTGTTTGGGGGAGGAGGGCAGTAGTGATTATATTTTATTTTGCTGGTGGTTTTTCTTTCTTTTTTCTTTAAAAAAAAAAAAAGGAAAATCATTAGGCCTATAAAGGGCATTCTCAATCTAATTGAAGCAAAGCTAAAAGGCAGTGATAGAAGATGACATTTTAGTGTGCTCAGCAAGCTGACCCTCATAAAACTTTGTGTCTTACAACGAAGAATTACAGGCTCATGACCATCCAGGAAGGTCCGAGCAATAGGAAGTCTTACTGATGTGCTGCCCTGCAGCAGGCAGCGGGTCTCCTCAGAATGCCAGTAGGAGGCACAAGACATACAGACATTGTTCTGCAGCCTGCTGCCTCCACTACTGCCAAATGGGAGCCCAGACCTGCTGGCCTCAGGGGTGTGAGAGCCAGTGGGAGGCAAAGGCTCCAGTGAGAATGGGGGAGCTCACAGTCGCCCCAAGATCAGCCAGGTATCTTCCTGGGACTGGGTGGGGAAGAAAGGCCACACAGCTTCTTAATTGGGTAATGAAGGAGTGGAGAAAGGCTGCTGGTCATCGCCGCTCTGTAAACATATAAGGGGCATGCTCCCGATCTTGTACGTGGAGAGGTAAATGTGAAGGCCCTCGACTGACTCCATGTCTGAGGTCACTGGCAGACCTCCCATGATGAGATTTATTTTTTGTTTTATTTTAAATTTAATTTCTTTATTGATTAAGGTATCACATATTTGTCCTCATCCCCCATTCCCATTCCCCCACCCCTCCCCACGCATGCCCCCATCCCCCTGTTGTCCTTGACCACTGGTTAGGCTCATATGTATACACACAAGTCCTTTGGTTCATCTCTCCCTTTTATCCTCACCCTCCCATACACTCCCTCTTAGCGGGCAGGTCACTAGGGATCTGTCAGCTCCCCCGTGCCCAGGACTCGAAGGTTCAGTCTCAGACTGCCGTTTTGAAGTGTGGAGGTGGTATGCATATCTTCTCTTTCCTCCAAAAAGCAGTCAGAAGCTGAGAGCCACTAAATTCGAACAGAGCTTCCATTTCCCAGGAGCTCCCAGTGACTCCAAAGCCCCTCTAAGCATCTGACGCTGAACTAGGCCCCTCACAGCGGCACTGTTTCTGCCAGCTCCATCTGTAGTCCCCGCAGGTGGGGCGGACCCCGAAGCCACGCCTCTTCCACGCCCACTGCCGGCACTGTAGCCAATGAGGTGAAGACCTGGGCTTAATTAATCCTCATCAGGTCAGAGAAAACGTGTCCTAAAATTGTAGGTAATTGTTTCTGGTAGTTCGAGGTTGCTTGATGCCAGAATTCTGAACAAAAGGATAGAGCAATTATTCATAAACTGTAATTAATTCATTAATCATTGCTAACGTGGGTGAAGCATATACAGGATTCATTTTCTAGAACAGCCAGCATGCTAATTGGGGTGATAGTTCAGTTGGTTTAAAGTGATACGTTTCTTGAATGATTTCAAGTAACTTAAGAAATCATCCCTCCCTTTGGTTACCTTCTCAACCACCATTGTTCTGAAGTTGCTAAAAGATACAGTGATTCCATCAGTTCCCCAACTCCGTCTGGATGCAGAGGACAGTGCTTGCAGATCTGGAAGGAAAGGAGATTCTTTAGCCTTTTAGCTCATTTTTGTGTTTGCCTTAAAAGATTTAAGGATCCGTCAGTACTTCTTCAGGAGGCTTTCTATATTGTTTGTTGTGCCTTCATACATTTAGTAAAGAAACCCCAGGAGGAAAGCAGAGAAGGAATTATAAGTGGGAGCAAAGTAGGTTTTCTAACTTAGGTATGCCTCCTTCTAGTGCTTCCCAATGCCCAGAGATCACCATTTTTTTTAATTAGCTGGTAAATTAGGGCTATTAAATCCTGGTAACTGTCACGTGGTGTTTTAGGGCAGCAGCTCATTTAAAGCATTGTTCGTCTAGGAGGGATCATTTTTACATGAATCCTCATAGAGTCAGGCATTTTCCACCAGTTCCAGTGGTAGAACGTCTACCTAAGGACTTGCATTTTTCTGTACTAATATAGGAGCACAGAGGGTACAAAACAGCATAAATCAGACCTAAGGTCCCCAGTGAAGTCCTGGTGCATGTATGCTTGCTTCACATGGTAGAGCTGCTCCTTTTTGCACAGGGTACTCCTTATGGGATGCTTGGAAGGACAGTGTTCATTTGGGAGGGAATTGTTGCTTCGTAAGGTTTGGTTCACAGTGATTCTCCTATAAAATTTTTTCTCAAAATTTTCTTAGAAGTCCTAGTAGTTTGCTGGGCTAATGTGAGGGGTTGACAAAACATCCATTGTAAGCGAACAAGCACTGGATTGGAATTCATTTTCCATTAGATTGGGGAGGAGGGCAACATTTTTTGGTAGAAGGATGCAAGACAGAAAAGCCAACGGAGGGTAGAGAGACTGATGTCAAGTTTAATTTTAGATGTTTAGAACTTTCTTGGGTAATGAAGGTGAGACCACAGCTTTAGAGTTTCTGGAGGGAAGAGAAACCAGATATTTTATGGTTGACATGCTCCATCTCATATCCCCATTTCAATATTTTCTGGTCAGTGACTTCTTGAAAGAGAGCCTGCACTTCCCCCCAGGCTGGTCTCTATAGCCAGTGTGAGCTCTATCGGCTCCAGGCATAGCCGTGGATGGACACTGGTGATGGGGACACTGGTGATGAGGACACCTAAGTAAGCCTAACTTCTTGACCATCAATTTGAAGTCTGTAACTTTCAGTCATTTCCAATGCTCACTTCTCTTCATTGATAATTGGGAAAGAAGGCTTTAAAATGACCAGAATTGCGAAAAGTACATCTGTTATCAAATTTAGTAACGGCTGGTCTATCATCCATTATGTTTACTTGATTATTTTGGTATCATTAGAAAGTCTAATAGGAAAGAAAGCAGCTTTAGGGTGAAGCCAGCCAAGACATCACTTCTCTGGCTCTGTCCCCACCCCCAGGCAGAGTGACCACGCGCCTCACCGTAGACAGTGTGCCATCCATACTGCTGTTTCCATCCTTGTCACATTATGGATAGTACACCTGGACGTCGACTTCACCGCAGCACTAGCTCCTTTGGGGCAGAAGGTGTGGCATGTTCATCTTTGTCCTCCCAACACCTGGTAGCTAAGCCCTCTAAAACATATACTGGACAGTGCACTGCAGAATCGCAGGGTGGTGTGAATGTTTGTATAGAAGATTCCTCCCTTTTTAAAATTTGAGCCCAACTAGGCACCAGGAGCCCTTCTTAGTAGGCCTTTTTCCCCCACAAGGGTTCACATTTATGTTTCTGTTGATTATAATTAGAAAAAAAGAGCAATTTTTGAGAAGAATCCTAAAAGAAAACATAAGAAATGGAGATTTTCTTATTCTCAAGAAGCTAAAATGTGAATTCATTTTTGGTGATGGCAAGGGAAACAGAAAAAGTGAAAGGAGCGGAGTGTATTATCTCTGGCATTACAGAAATCCTCTTTAATGAATAAATAGAACCTTAATATGGAAAACTGCAGGTGTATTATCAGTTGCAATTGATTTGCTGTAAGTTAATGGTTTAGCACCATGGGCCGATGGGGGGTGGCCAGGGGGAGGGGGCCACATGAGGTTGGCTTCGGGAGCACACTGACCAACAGGGGTCAGCTCCTGTGTTGAGCATCTGCCCCATGGTGTTCAGTGCACGTCATAACAACTGGTTGACAGGTTGTTCTGGTGGTTCGATTGTAACATCGCTTAGGCTTTTATATATATAGAGATAAAGTAATTGGTTGCACCATCTTTTTGATGAATGATCACTTTGCTATTATACTAGCATTTTCCTATTTCAATAGCTATTTATATTCCTGTGGAACACCTTGAGATTTCCCCCTTAAATTAGACTGTCCCAATCTATGAGAATGACTTCCTGGTCTCACTCTATGACCTCCCAGACCAATGTTTCTTTTTTTTTTTCTTTCCTTTTCCTCTTCTCTTTCTTCTCCTCCCTCTCCCCACTTCCCTCTTCTTTTTTCCTCACTGACCACCAGTCACCTCCTCTCCTGGTTGACTGGGCTCTGGACCTAATAATGGTCTCTAAGGATTTTGTGTTTTCCTGGTTTATGAAAACATAAAAATGCCTTTGATCCCTAACTCTCTTTTTAAGAAAGCCCTTGGCAAAGAGAAAAAGCAGCATCACTTAATTATAACAAATTCACTTTTAAAATAACATAACTTTAATTACGAAATTGGATAATTACAGGGTTGCCCACTGGTTGGCACCTAGATCTGTGCCCTGTGTAGTACATTCCTTCTGGTTTGTTGATCGTGTAATGCAGTTTTCACAGAGGCTTGTCTCTCCTGGTCTGTCTCCCCAGTAAACTGTCTGGAACAGTCTAGCATATTTCCAACAGCTGAGCTGCTTGCATTCTGTCTTTTCCGGGTAGACTCTTCTAAATTCTTTGGAGCCTTCTCTTTGGGAACATAGAAAAGGGACTTATGCAGTTATAAAAAGAAACTAGAGATCATCCAGCTATAAAATTGCATCTTAGCATTAGCCTCTGTTTTGTCTACCACTCATTTTCTATTCATCCTTTTCTAAAGTTTTTCCAGCAATTTGAACCTGGTAATTTTAGTTCTGTGGTTTCTATTGGCTCCCAAACCCTTATCCAGTGGTTAAAAATATAAACAGCAAACCCAGCTTGGTGGGTGTGTGAGTAGACAGGGGCTGAGGACTCACTGCTCTGCTGGCCCCTGAGCACTGTGAGCTCGGCTGCCATGCATGCCAGCCTGTGTGCATGAGCATACGCATGTGCATGTGTGCTTATATCCACATGTGTGCGTGTATATGTACACATGTGCATATATTTGTGTGTGTGTGTGACAAAGGATTAGCCGGGGCAGACTACAGTACTTGACAGTTTAGAACTTTTTTTTTTTTTAATCGTATTTTTTCGTGATTTATTCCACACTGAAATGAGCATGGCCTTAGAAGACTGAAGTCACTGTCCCATGCTAGCCATTCGTCTTTAGTCAAGTAACATTTCTCTCAGCCTCAATATTTCCATCTATAAAAATGGGCATAACTCCAAAACCGGTTTGGCTCAGTGGATAGAGCGCCGGCCTGCGGACTGAAGGTTCCGGTCGAGGGCATGTACCTTGGCTACAAAAGTGATCTCTCCTCAAACCCATTCCTCATTAACTGTGGATCAACTGGTTATGTCTATCTACTTCTTTCAATTCTGTTTAATTTAGATTAACTTCGAGTTAAGACTATGCCGTGGGGAAGAAAGCGGAGAACATGTCTGAGGATAATACTGCAGTGAATGCCTTGGGATCTGTCTCCTAGTTCATTATATAACCAGGATAAATCACCATTGTCTGTCCACATCCCTCAGCGCCTCCCTTCCGAATGAAGTGATTCAATCCTGCTGTAAACTCTCTCTTGTTCTCGCCGCAGGCTCTGTGCTGGGCCTGCTGGCACCCCAGCTTTCCTGCCCATGTGGGCCCTGAGATTGTCCTTATCCTTCGGTTCTCCTGCCTGGCGAAATATTAGATAACGAAGACAGAGCTTATCTCGCACACGTCTGAGCTGACGAACACGGTAGCCCCTCCACTGCAGGCGAAGGCAGACGCAGCCGCCTCCCTGGCTGGAATAAGAATGAGCCTCGAGCGTGTCTGGCTCCGTGGCTGATGGTCAGATGCGCGTGGCGTGATTTCCATAACACCCAGACAGCCCGCGTCCCTGATGCACCTGTCTAGCCGGTGCCTCGGCTCTGCGGGGGAGAGAGCAGGCGTTTGCCATGGGGCTCATTTCTAATGCATCAAGAGCAAATGTGTTACCAGCTCTCCTTTATATCTCTAGCGGTGAATAGCAGTGCCTCCTGGGCTTCGTTTTGAAAAGGGGCCTTCCTCAGCTTTTCATGTCGGGTTGAAGAGAGGGGAGAAGGGACAGAGTATGCCTGGCCGTGGGGATTAGCAGCCTGCTCCAGGTGAGGGATGGCCACCCTTATTAATGCACTAATGAGGAGGCAGGGTCATTTGGATGATTAGTAATTTTGGCAACACAACTTCTGCCCCAGATTTGATTAAGCCCCTGTACAGACTTCCTCTTCCAGGAGATTATCTTTCAGAAGCACATTTGGTTTCCCTCCCCCTTCAAAGCCCATTAGGAAAATTAAAACATTTAATTTTAGTGATGAATTTGACTGATGCAGACAACTGCTCTCCCAGATTCTCTCCGAATGTAAGTGCAATTGCTATACCAACCAGAATATCTGTTACTGAACACAGGCTGCTGTTAGGTTATGTGGCGATTGCGAATTCCTGGTAACACTACGTCAGAGAATAAGTTCTATGTTGAAAGAAAAATATCTCAACATTGAACCAAGCCAGGGGGACAAATCAAATAGGGGAACTGAAAGGTAGCTAATATCTTCAAAATTAGTTCTTTCTGAATGAACTTGTCCATCAAACCTTGCTTCTTCTCTTTAAAAAGCTGATAAAAAAAAAATGTGTGTAATTCACAAGCTAGTTAATACTGAATAGCTGATGAATTAAAGTGAATTAAAGTTGAAAGTGTGACAGAGTCCTTGAGGCTGAAATTAGTCTTATCTAAGAATTGTGGTGTTTTTTTTTTTTTTTTTTTTGGTGTGTTTTTTTTGTTTTTGTTTTTTAAAGGATGAAGTACTTAGTAAAGAATAAAAGCTGAGAAAGGTTCTGAGTCACAGTTAGCATTTTGTCTTTCTCCTACGGCCAAATGAAGTCAGATTATGATAGTGGTTTTCCCATTATAAGGGAAGAACTCTGAAATACACACATACACACAGTCCCCTTCTTTATCATTTTTCTCTTTCCCTACCTAGATATTACATAGTATCTCATCTCTTGTGGATTTGTTTGACCTCTATTATTATTTAAAAAGGAAAAAAAAAAAGATGCTCACTTGAGTTCAGGCAAAATAGACAATACAAAGTCAAGAGAGAAGAAATAAGAACATCAGTTAAGGAGAATTATTTTTCAAACCTAGCATGTAGAGAAAATGCTTTTATATTTCATTTCAATGTTTGAAAACCTAAAGATTTCAAGTTGGAAGGTTGTAATGTGACTTCGGATAAGAAAAGGGTTACTTTCTTAAGTTCTCAGTTGCATATTACTCATTTGACTGCACAAGATGGAAGCCTGGGGGTTTCTGAGATTTATCTGCTAGGGCTTAAATAAACCGTTGCTTTTTATATCCTTTAGATATGACAGAATGCAAAACTATGTAACAGTCACAGTCTAATGAAAATATTATGAAGTGTATTGGAGTAATTCCTAAAGAACTGGCTGGTTGCTTTAACTAAAATACCAGTAGGAGAATTAAAAATAGACAGTTCTCCCCTTCACCATTTCATTACTTATCATTACCTCCTCTAGCACCGAAATGCCCTTCTGACCACAGTTTTTCTGTGACATTCACGCTGGTTTTGAAATGATGCAAAGAGGAACTTTATTCCCGCAGCCAAAATAGCATGCAAGGGGGAAGAGCAGAGAGAGGGTACAATGTGATCAGAAGTAGCGTTTTCTTTCAGTCCTTAAGATATTTCGACTCAATATTCTTTTTTACAAATTATTTTCATTAATGTGGCTATGTTCTACAGTCTCCCTTGTCCGTGAAAATTAATGCTGAGTCAAAATGGAATGTAAGTAGAAAACTCAAACACAGAATGATCCACATGTCTAGTCCTGTCAGCGGAATTCTTGGAAAAAATTAGACCTGCAAATGAAATGAGCAGAAATGAGAGATGTTAAAGAAAAAAGACACTGATTCAGTCGCAATATTAATTTTAAATAGTAGACTGCTAAAAAAAAAAAAAATGTTACTGTATATTAGAAAGAGGCCCTGGTTGGGGAAATGGGCTGTCTTACATTGGCGAAGGCTTCTTCGAGTCTCCATTCGCAGACAGCAATGGGTCTCTTCTCGGACTCATGAGAAATCAGACTTCATGTGACAGTGTTGTGATTTTACAAGATCCTTTTCAGGGAATTATTTCTCATCATACAGGTTTTGTTTTTGTTTTTCCAGAATGGGTAAATTGAAGATACTGTAGACTTTCTAATTCTGTGTTTATTTACAACACATCTACACACTCATGCATACATGTGTGTTCCCTCACAAATGCACACAATACTCAAGGGTCTAACTTTCAAGTCAATCTTGAAACGGCCTAGATGCCTAAAAATCAGGGTGGACCTATAATGTGTCCCTGTAACATTACACCTATTTCAAAAGACAACAGGGATTGTAAGTCCAGAGTCACGGGAATAAAAGATCTAGCCAAGGCCCAGGAAGCTGGTAATATCAAAACATTATGTGTGTATTTGTTTTCTTCTGGGAGATATTTCACTCTTAAACTGCCTCAACTTCCCCAGGTCTGTAGTTCTCAAACTCTAACATGCATTAGAATATAACGTGCTTTAGACTGTTGGTCCCACTCCCAGAGTTTCTGATTCAGTAGATCCGAGGTGGGCCTGAAAGTGTATATCTCTAACAAGTTCCCAGGTGATGCTGATGCTGATACTGATACTGCTGGCCCAGGAACCACACTGAGAACCACTGCCCTGGGCATTATACTCCAGAATTCTGTTCGTGTTAGATGGTCTTATGCTCATATATTTTGCAAGTACCAGGCACAATGCTAGTTGCAGGGAATCTGAGAGACTTACTGCCTTTGCGTTATTGAGAGCAGTCAACTGTTCTTCACCCATCAACCACATTCACCCTCAGCCTGCCTGCAGGGATAAGGTGAGGACTAGCTAATTCCCTAGCCCTTAATTAGTTTATTGGGGTGGAATGGTTCAGGACACAGAGGCCTAGACAGTTCCAATTACTTCTGTCTGCCTGTGTTAGAACTCTTCCCCTCCAGTAGACATGGCGGTTTTGCAGGGTAAACTCTCTCTTGGATAGCTGGATCTTTGGACAGATGTGTAGGTCCTTGAATCCCTTCTAGAGCCAATGCCCAGGCCAGGTACACAGTGGGATTGGTTTTTTTTGCCAATATTTAAGAACTGTCATTTACGATTGAGCCTAATCTTGTTCATAATTCTGTTTCCTCATATCAAATGCAGCGTACATTTATTTAGCTGTACAGTGCCTACAAAGAAATGAGGTCACTTTCAACCTTAAAAACTAGTCCCAGAATACATTTAAATAATAATAGTTGATCTTGGTTCTTTTTTATGTAAATTAGATGATGTTCATTAAGTTGCCGATAATCTCTTTATTTTAGACTCATGAAACACCTGAGTCCAGAAAGCTTTTGGTACAGGTTGCCTCATTTTCTAGGTTCCTGAGGAGGACATGGTCCAACATCATTCATCTGTGACATGATATGGTCAAAAGAATAAGTTCCTCCTGTTCCCATCCCAATGAAACCTTTACGAAAATACTGTGAGAAGACACACTCATTCCTTGCTTGAGGTTGAAACCACTAGTGACATTTACGCAGCAGTGTTTGGGGCCGCACCCGTATCTTCCCTTTCACCCTTGGCAGGCGCTTCCTTTCTCTTCCCCCTTTAAATATCATTGTGAGCTTCTCTGCTCGAATGAATCAGTTAGATTTGTATGTTTTTACACAAGAATTTTATTTTATTTTATTTATTTTTTAAAATATATTTTTATTGATTTTTTTTTTTTTTTTTTTTTTTTTTTTTTACAGAGAGGAAGGGAGAGGAATAGAGAGCTAGAAACATCGATGAGAGAGAAACATTGATCAGCTGCCTCCTGTACACCCCCTACTGGGGATGTGCCCGCAACCAAGATACATGCCCCTGACCAGAATCAAACCCGGCACCCCTCAGTCTGCAGGCTAACGCTCTATCCACTGAGACAAACAGGTTTTGGCTTTACACAAGGATTTTATAGATAAATAATTTTTTGAGCCTGGGAAACAAACCTGCATATCGATTTATCCATTTTATGGAAATGTTTAGATTATTATTCTTTATTTTTTAATAGGATATTAAAAATAAATTCACAAATGGAGCTTCAATAAGGAATATATTTCAAATATACCATCAAAAATTGATGCATTATTTTTAAAACTTTAGTTTCTTTTCTTTCCTTAGATTTTTTTTTTTTTTTTTTTGAAAGTATAACATGTGGCTGTTACCTCATCAGGTGAAGGAATGAAAGGCACATTTTCTCCCCATGATTTGGTTTGTAGCAGAGGTACCTGGTGTTTTCTGTAAGCAGCTTCACTTTTGGAAGACATTTTTAGACCTGTCTCTGTCCTTAGAGATGATTGTTCTGAGCCATCAGCACAGTCTCCTCACAAAGAATATGTGATCACATTGGTCCCTGGAAACGACCTTGACCCTGTTTTAGAAGAAATGCTTTCCTAATCCCAGAGTCCAGCAACACTGATGTTATGTGTTATTGTACCCACATTCAGCTCTTCTCACACTCAGGAAAGCCAGCTAACTCAGTCGTCACTATGTCATCTTTCTTCTTTTACTATTAGTTCCCGTTTCCAGAATCTCTCCATTTGTTTACATTCACCTGTGGTCGGAGAAAGGCAGTGAAACAGTGTTTGGATGCCGCCATGGGCTGCTGCTTCTGCTTGGCTTTGTCCTGTGTGGTGGTGGAGCTCCAGCCTCCAGTACATGCTCAGCTTCATCCTGCAAGACTTAGGGAACTGTCCTTCTTAAATTTTAATCACAGTTTCTGCTGCCGTTCCCATTGGCTTTTCTGACAGCCTAGCTTGTTTGGATGTTTTGCTTGAGGACGGCTTGTGGCACTCCCACTGTGCCCTCTCACACATGCCCCAGAGATGGAGGAAGTTGAATACAGGTCATTAGCAGTGGGCAGATGGTAGGCCCTGGCCCTCTCTTAACAGAACCCAGCAGTGCTGTTACTGCCACAGCTGCCTCAAGCCTACGTTGGTCTGTCTTTCCCAAAGTAGCATCACTACATCCAGGGTGGGGAAAAGGTGCCTTGAGAAGTAAGAAAAGTCTGGGTGAGGTAAATGAGGTGAAGTTGTGGTGGACAGGAGTAAATAAATGGGGGAAAGGAATGGAAGATAGAGGAGAAATTTCTAACTGCTTGGGATGCTAGATCTTTCCTCCAAGGATAAAACGTAAGGTAAAGGAATATAAAGTAAGAAAGACACCAGGCAGGTAACTGAGAGCATGAGTATGTGTGCACACGTGTGTGTGTGTGTGTGTGTGTGTGTGTGTGTGTGTGTGTGTGTGTTGAGAGTCCACTGTGTAGCAGGAAATCAAAATGAGCCTGAATCTGAAACATTACATGTTTGGGCATGCCACCTCTTGTATGTTCTGAATTTTGTGTTCAGAAATTACATGTTCCTGGAGCATCCACCCTTTCCAACCATCTCAATCCTTACTGGTTTGTTTTCATCTTAAAATCTGCAGCATTTATAATCTCTAGGAACAATTTAACTTATCATGAATTTCTGTCTTATTTGATATACATGATTAGCTTTTAGTTCCAAGGAAATCTTACCTTGTAACTAGTCCTTTCTGTCTCCATCAAAATTGCAAATACATTAAAAGCTCAGGAAATTGAGTCTAACTTTGGGTTTGTTTGTTTGTTTGTTTGTTTGTTTTAATACTTGTATTGATTTCAGAGAGGAAGGAAGAGGGAGAGAGACTTAGAAACATCAATAATGAGAGAGAATCATTGATCAGCTGCCTCCTGCATGTCCCACACTGTGAATCAAGCCCCCAATCCGGGCATGTTCCCTGACTGGGAATTGAATAGTGATCTGATTCATAGGTCGATGCTCAGTCATTAAGCCATGCTGGCCGGGCAGCTTTGGGTTTTTAAGTGTATGGAGCATTTTACATTCAAAACTCTTCGGGAAGACCAATTTATTCCTTTGGTCCAGAGGTCTCATTATCACCAAGTGTAAGAGAAGAAACAGAGCAGAGTTAGTTGGTGGTCTTGAGGCTGGTGCTTGCCTTCTCACTAGAAATCTTGGAGCTTTTCTTTTTAGATGTTTCTTTAAGAATGAATTGCTAACCCAGTAATCATGTGTGGGTTGTAGTTGCCTTTGAAAAGGGAGTTATCGGGCTGTTTTTGTCTTTGAAAAATTGAAATATCTAGAAGAAAAAAGACAACTCAAATCTTCTGCTATTTCTCACTGTAGAATTCTTCTCTTTCCAACAATCTATAGTAATAAAAGGGTAATATGCTAATTAACCAGACATCTTCCAGATGTCCTTCTGGACAAAGCCATGGTGGCAGGGGCCGAGGAAGAGATAGTTAGGGGCGATCAGGCCGGCAGGGAAGGGCAGTTAGGGGCATCAGGCCAGCAGGCATAGACAGTTAGAAGCAATCAGGCAGGTAGGCAGGTGAGCGGTTAGGAGGCAGTGGTCCTGGATTGCAAGAGGAATGTCCAACTGCTGACAGTCAGCATCCTTTGATGAGTCCCAGATTGAGAGGGTGCAGGCCAGGCTGAGGAACTCCTCTCCTCTCCCCTCTTCCCCCCCGAAGCACAAATTCTGTGCACTGGGCCTCTAGTTTAAAAATAATTCCATATAGCCGAGACTGGTTTGGCTCAATGGATAGAGCGTCGGCTTGGGGACTGCGGGGTCCCAGGTTCGATTCCGGTCAGGGGCATGTGCCTTGGTTGCGGGCATATCCCCAGTGGGGGGTGTGCAGGAGGCAGCTGATCCATGACTCTCTCTCATTGATGTTTCTAACTATCCCCCTTCCTCTCTGTAAAAAATCAATAAAATATATTAAAAAAATAATAATAATTCCATATAAATAAAAACTCTTTAGGGATTTTCTTGAGAATATCAAGAGTAATAATTTGTCTAAATTAAAGATTTTTATTATGGAAACTGGTTTGGTGGCAAAGATTTTGTGTCTCACATTTAATATCACTGGGTAATAGAATAGGGATGAAGAAGTTAAGTAAATCGGCCTCAGCTTTTTGTTTTTTTCTAAAGTCAGCTGCAGCATGAAAAAATGTTCTCCAAAAAGATGTGTGTGTGTGTGCACTTGTCTGTCTGTATTTATAGAGAGAAGTAGACAGCAGACAGAATTTTAAAAATAAAGCAAATGCAGCAGTAATCCGGTCTAGGACAGTGATTCTTAACTCTGGCTGCACACTAAAGTCACCTGGGGAGCTTTAGAAACTCCAGACGTCTAAGTCCGCCTCTGGGGCTTCTGATTTAGTGAGTCTGGGATGGAGGCTGAGCCATTGGTATTTGTAAAATACCTGGGCGATAAAATCTGCAGCCAGCTGTGAACCATCGCTCTAAAGAATATATGCAGAGCTGAATTCAAAGATGGTGAGCAATGGAGCCAATGCATTTGTAAATGAGGCCAATGAGATTGTATGCCATGTGCATATACACATGGTTTTATTTGATCTTTATGACATACTTCGGGCATTTAGGGGTGGTGAGGAGGAAACAGGTGCTAGGGAAGTGATGTGAGGAATCCAGCATCACACCGTTCACAGGTCCAGCCCAGGACCTTCCACTAGAAGGATACTCCCTGGTGGCCACGTGTTAGTCTTCTGAATTATAATCACAAACCTTAAAAAGACCTTCACTAATGAAATACTAGTATGTTCCTGATGAAGAATGGACTTTTGAGTCTGTGTCTCTGGAGAGGTGCTCTGAGGAGCAGCTCCCCCTCAGAGGCGGTATGAGTGTGTGCCCAGGTGCTCGCCAGAGAGCAGGGCTTAGAGGAGGTGGCTCCTGGCTCAGAGCCCCTGTCCGTCTGCCATCAGCTGACATTGCCAGCCACCATAGTGATGACGACCACTATTGGTTCAACTTGACCTTATTCTAAGCAATAATGTTTAAATTATACCCATTATGAACCACTGGTTAACAAAGAAACACTAATATCGGAATATGAGTGAGGAGATTAAAAAAACGTAATCACTTTGCAAATGTAACTCAGTGTAGTCTTGCTCAGGTCTCTATGTTTCATTATTCTGATAGATGCTTCTGGTTTTTCAAAATTTAATGTTACCAAGGAAAAGCATATTGATAATTATATTCAGGTTAATTTTATATTTATAGGGAATAATGATCATCTCCTCCCAAAAAGATGCTTGCAAACAATGGCACAGGACATAAATATTACAAATACAAGCCCATTGATTTGTAAAGCTGGAAATACAAAAATTATAACCCTCAGGACAATGCAGTTAATTGTTAATATCATCAAACATTTTCATTTCATAGTTCTTTTTATTATATCAACTTTACTGAGATATAATTTACATACCATACAATCCCCCAATTTAAAATAAAGTGTATGCTTCAGTTGTTTTTAGTATATTTAGAGTTGTGCAGCCATCACCACAATCTAAATGTAGAACATTTCTGTCACTCCACAAAGAACCTCATACCCAATGCTATTCATCCCCATGGTCTCCCAAGCTCCCAGCTGTAGATAACCACTAATCTACTCTTTATCTCTGTAGATTTGCCTACTTTGGACATTTCATGTAAATGGAATCATACAGTATGTGGTGTTTTATGACAAGCTTCTTTTACTTAGCATGATGTTTTCAAGGTTTACTCATGGACAGTATGTATCCATACATCATTCTTCTTTATGGCCAAATAATACTCCATTGTATGGATATACCACATTTACCTGTTGATGGATATTTGAGATGTTTCCACTTTTTGGCCTTTATGAATATGACTGCTGGGAACATTTGTGTACAAGTTTTTGTGTGGGCATATGTTTTCATTTCTCTTGAGTGGGATTGCTGCGTCATATAGTAAGTTTACATTTAACTTCTTAAGAAGCTTCTGGACTGTTTTCCACAGCAGCTGCACCATTTGATATTCCTATCAGCAGTATATGAGGGTTTTCATTTATTCATGCTTTCACCAGGTTATTGGTCTTTTGATTATAGCCATTCGAGTGGGAAGTGGACTTTCATTATGGAATGGATTTTCATGTCCCTGATGGCTAATGGTGCTGAGAACCTTTTCATGTGCTTTTTCGCCATTTGTTTATCTTCTTTGGAGAGCTCTCTGTTTAGATCCTTTGCCCATTTTTAATTTTTTTATTATTGAGTGTTAAAAGTTCTTCATATATTCTAGATACAAGTCCCTTATCAGATATATAAACTTTCTCTCATTCTGTGGGTTGTCTTTTTTCTTTTCCTTGATTGTATCCTTTAAAGCAAATGAATACATCCTTTTTCATTCCTGATTTTAGTCATTTGAGTTTTTTGTTTTTTGTGTGTTTTTTTGGTAAGTCTACTAAAGATTTGTCACTTTTGTTGACCTTTTCAAAGAACCAAATTTTGGGTTTGTTCTTTTTTTCTTTTTCTTTCTGCTTTATATTTGATTATTTTTGGTTTAATCTTCATTATTTTCCACCTTCTTCTTGCTTTAAGTTTCATTACTCCTAAATATTTTTAATTTGCTGTATGCCTTTTGGATAATTTTCAGAGATTTTAAATGGTTATTTTTTAATAATGGTTATTTTTCTGGGGAGTGGGTCCATCAAGCTCCTTACCCTACAATTCTGGAAGTGAATCTCCCCTGTTATATTTTAACTAGAGGCCCCGTGCACAAAATTTGTGCATTTGGGAGGGGGGTCCCTCAGCCAACCCTGTGCCCTCTTGCAGTCTGGGAGCACTTAGGAGATGTCCGACTGCTGTGGAGGTGGGAGAGGCTCCCTCCACCTTCACTGAGCTCACCCGCTGTGAGCCCGGCTTCTGGCTGAGTGGTGCTCCCCTTGTGGGAGCTCACAGACCACCAGGGGCAGCTCCTGTGTTGAGCATCTGCCCCCTGATGGTCAGTGGGCATCATGGCAACCAGTCATTCTGCCATTCGGTTGATTTGCGTATTAGCCTTTTATTATATATGATACATTTTGTAAGGCTATAGTTGCCTCTCAGAGTACTACATGATAATAGACAGTTTAAAAAAGTTTTTTTTTTTTCCTGTAAGGTACATTCCAAGAAAAACATTGTAAAGACATTTACAATGTTGTCATTCTGGCTCTTTAAATTTTAAAAAATTCAGTTTTATTTGTATAACCAAGATTAAGTGAGTTTCTGCCAGAAACTCATTATTCCTGTGAAAACTCCAAAGATTTTTATTATTGCCACTCTATTTTGATGTATTTTATTGCTTTCCTAATTTGGATGTTTTTGTTGAGAATAACAGACTTAAGGTCACTTGTAATCAAAACAAAACCACATCTCTCCTCATCCACATAAAAGGCACTCTCAGGCCTTTGGGCAGTGGGTGCTTGCTTTCCTAACTATTTTGGTTCCTGCCTGTTTCATGGTGGCAAGATGTTCTCAAAAAGCCCAGATCATCTTCATCATCTCGGTAATCATGGGCCTTGTATGCGCACCTAAATTCTTCATGTTTCCATGTGGTGATTTCATCGCCTATGTAGATTGATTCCTCATTTAAACAAAGACAGGACTGACATCAAAGTGTATTTAAAAATTATCGTTTAACCTTGGCTAATTTGGCTCAGTGGATAGAGCTTGTTGCTGAAGGGTCCCAGGTTCGATCCCAGCCAAGGGCACAAGCCAGGGTTTGGGGCTCAATCCCCCCTACTAGCCAATCAATGATTCTCATAATTGATGTTTCTAGCTCTTTCTCCCTCTCCTTTCCTCTCTGAAATTAATAAAAAATATACTTTAAAAAATAAAACTAAAAATTATCTTTCAGTTTCAATACTTTTTCAATTCACAAATGAATAAGATATTAAACTGAACAATTTCTTAGGCACATTAAAATGTTTAGTGTTAGAATAGGTTCCAGTGAATCCCTACACAAAAAGGACATTTTTAAAAGTATATATTTTATTGATTTTTTTACAGAGAGGAAGGGAGAGGGATAGAGAGTTAGAAACATCAATGAGAGAGAAACATCAATCAGCTGCCTCCTGCACACTCCCTACTGGGTATGTGCCTGAAACCAAGGTATATGCCCTTGACAGGAATCGAACCTGGGACCCTTGAGTCTGCAGGCCAACACTCTATCCACTGAGCCAAACCGGTTAGGGCCAAAAAGGACATTTTGAGTTTGAAAGAAAAGGAAGTGTTATGGACACAATAAATTAAAAATAGAAAACAAAAAGGAAGGGGTGCTTTTTTTTTCTGGCAAACTCTGATTTTTATAAATATTTATTTTTACTTATCTTTTTATACAATTTAGAGCCAGCCGCTTCATCTTTTCAGAGCCAGTGAAAAGGAAAGCCATAAAAGACAATAACCTTAATTTGCCAGAGAATAGGTTTTGTTTAACATAAAGGAAAATTGCTCAGTGCTTCAGTGAAGTTAACTTCCAAGTATCTTCCCTGAGGTGGGAGGACTTCATTCTCCGTTGGTGGGGTTAAGTGGTCTCAGTGCACTTCTAGCCCTTTCCAAGAGCCTTGGTCTCAGAGAAGGAGTTCATCTCTTGAATCTTTTAAGTGGAGCTTATGCAGGGTGGGGCAGAAGTAGGTTTAGAGTTGTGAGTATGTGAAACACAGAGTTAATCATGTATCATTATTTAATAATTATTGTATTATTTTCCATATTAACAACTGTAAACCTACTTTTGCCCCACCTTTAGATTAAGGTCCTTCCAAAAATAGGATTAGGCTCAGGGGTCATCTCTGGACCAGCCACATTTAGAGTTAACCTGATTAATGGTTAGTAGATTCTGAAGTGAGACTTTCTGGTTCAAGTTCTGGCACCACCACTAACTAGCTGTGTGACATCCTGCAAGTCACATAACCTGTCTGTGCCTCAGGTTCCTTCTTTGTAAGACTGGGATAATAATGAGTACTCATCTCATATGATACTTGTAAGGCTCAATTAAAAGAGTACTTGCTTTGGAGTGCTGCTTGGCACATAGTAAGTCTGTGTGTTAGCTATTATTATTGTTATTGTTATCATTTGGGTTAAGTGTCCCTGCTATATGCTCCTACAGGACCCCATACATTTATCCACTTGTTCATTCACCTGCTCTGTGCTGAGCACTCTGCTGGGCACTGCACTGAGTCACATCAGCCTCACTGTCTCACTAACCAGCGCTCAGGACATGAACTGGAGACGTCAGGGACAAGGACAGTTGCTGGTTTTCTTTGTATTCCCCGTCCCCTCACAGGGAGTGGCACACAGTTCGTGCTCAGCTCTAAACACTGAGGTAAATGAGAACTCACTTCATGTTTTCAAAGGCGATCTGGTACAGTGATTCTTGTGTTTAAAGTGTATATATGCTAGACTAGTCTAAAGTGCCAAAGATTAAACAGCGTCTAGTTATATAGCTCTGGCGTGGTTTTGGGTTAACTTGGATGTTTCCAGTGCTTGCCTTAACATATGCTCTCATACACTAACCAATACCTTTGGGTGTGCTGTGACTTTATCTCAACTTCCGAGGAAATGAATGCTTTTGAGAAAGCCAGGAATCTGAAGGTCTTAGAATTAACTGGACACAGCCTAGAATTTGTAGGCAAGACAAAGAGAAGCTCCAGAGATGACAGTGTGGCCCTTTTTCCAGAGTCAGACCACTCAGGAAATGCGTGTGACTGCAGGGACCAGAGTCTTACCGTCTTCAGGAGTAATGATCAGTGCCGTTGAGTAATTTAGGAACCACACACACCGAACGAATGTGGATGCCACAGGTGTGCCGTATGCTGTATGTGCACAAAAACACACAGTGTATGCGGTGCTGATGTCAGTGTGGTTCCCATTCCTCAAAGGGTAGTTACAGTTTTTAAGGAATCAAGACCTGGGAGGACATGAGGGAATCGGGCCAGGTGTATAGCAGAAAAGCAATGGCATCTTCATAATTCTGTCTTTAGGAAGAGTCTGCTCATAGCACTTGAGTTTTTCCGAAAGGTAAAATCAGAACTCTTTCTTAACATATGGTATCCAGAATTCCTGAGGGACTTCTGGAGATTTTGTAAAGAATGCCAGATATCCTGGAAATTGTATTCTGATACCACAGCCTCTGTTAGCATAGGTTGGTTGGCTTTGCCATTCTCGTGAGCCCTGAGAGCACCGCCAACCCCTCCTGCCTCTCCTGCAGGGTGTAACAGCCTGCCAGCACAGGCGGGAAGACAGCCAGCAGCACCTGTCCTGTGTGGTGCTGGGCCCTGCCCTTAGCGCAGAAGGGCAGCATTGTGATTTTACACACAGGTGCACACAGGCACTGGCATGCTGAGTACCATTTGTTCAAGTCATTATTGAGTAGCAGTCACTTTGGTTCAAAACCGGAGACCTGGATTCCAGTCTCATTTCCTCTGTGTGGTGGGCAGAAGACAAACTGTCTGAGCCCCAGGTTTTGCTCACTTTGTCCCAATGAGGAGTTTGGGTGAAACCAAAGTTTCAGAAAGACGCTTTGATGTGCAAATGAGTCACCTGGGATTTTGTTCAAAGGCAGGCTCCGGTTTCCTAGGTCTGGGGCTGGGCACAAGCTCCTGCCTTCCTAACCAGCTCCTGGGTGACAGTGCCGCTGCTGGTCCGTGGACCACCCTTGGAGGATTATACGTGTTCTTTATTTTCTCCTCCCAATCACTGTATGATGTGGGTATTCTGAGCCTCATTTTAAAGATGAGGAAACTGGGGTTTAGCTCAAGCTGACATATGAGTAGTAAGATGGCAGGACTAGAGCCCAAACTGGGGTCCAACTGGCCCCCGAACTTAGCCACTATAAAAATTTTATACTGCCTTTCATTTTCTTCTGGGACTTGGAAGAGTATCTGCAGTTTTTAAATGTGGATAACCTACGTATTAGGAGCAGCTTGGCCATTATGAAAATCTATATTGCCATAAATGCAGAATAACATGTAATTCTTTTTTCCATTAGAGGAAAAAATACTGTAGCGGCATGGATAATGCATAAGGTACACTTCAAAGTCTGCTGTTCATACAGGATTATGGTTGCATATTAGGAACCTATTTCAAGGCTATTTTGATTTGAACTAATTTATTTAATAAACTTTTAATCCGCCTTAGCTTGCTAGCTCCATCGTGTCTCATATTTTATATTTGCTGACATTTGTACAAAATGACGGGGAATTGAGTACTGTGGTTGGATCACGCGCAGAGCCACTCTGTGTTAAAATCTTTTAAGAACCCAGAATACATTATAAAATTATTCTGTGCTGTAGGCTAATGTCCACAAATATCAAACAAACTATTGCTGTGTTTTGAGAATGCAGGAGCACCACGTCTGTGTTCTTTTAAAAGCCTCATGACTTTAGGCACAGCGGCCTTACTTAAAACACACTGTTGTGTTTTCTAAAGGCCACATTCCAGGGCCTAATTTTTTATGTGGAAAATTTCATCTCAGAGCAGAGTTTTACAGCACAGTCACAAACCTCAAAGAATGAGAATTTGTAATGGGCAGGGCCATCGATTCTTAACAGGACTCACATTAACAGGCATAAGAGACATATAAAACGGCTCTAAGAGCCTCTGGCAACACGTGAAGATACAGAACCTTTAGCATGGATTTGCAAGTTAGTTCCTAAAAGGAATCAGGCAATCAGGCTAAAGTAAGTCCATATAAATCAACTACCATCCTCTGGTTAGCTTCAGGTGATTTCAGTTTGTTGGCTGTCCGATAATTAATTCTGCGTTCACTGCCCACTGAGCAGGGTGATGGGTGGGTGGGTAGGAGCTTCTGAGTCACACTGCCCAGGGTTCTGACTCCCAGCCTGCCTCTTAGCAGCCGCATGACCTTGGTCAAAACATCCTCTCTGAGACTCAGTTTCCTCCCTAGAAAGTGGAAATAAGAAAAATGTGTGTCTCAAAGTTGTATGAAGATACAGGATATGCTATGGTACTCGGAAGTGTCTAGAACGTAACAGTACACTGAGTTGCCAGATTATTATGATCTCTGGACGCATAATAATCTGGTCACTCTGTGTGTGTGTGTGTGTGTGTGTGTGTGTGTGTGTGTGTACACACATATATGGCCCGGTGCATGAATTCATGCATGGGTGGGGGCCGGCCTGCCTACTGGTCGAACTCCAGGTCAAGGGGACAATTTGCATTTTAGCCTTTTACTATGTAGGACATACACTGAGTGGCCATATTATTACGCGTTCAGAGATCATAATCATCTGGCCACTCAGTGTAGATCTTTATAAGTGTTTTTACATGCTAATTTTATGCAGTGTAACCATTGTAATTTTATGCAGTATAACCATTGTAAAGGTATTCCAAACTCTCCAAATGATCTGTTTCTGTAGAAAAACTCTGTTTTGGCTGGGATGCCCGTTGAAGGTGGGATAATGGAGTGGGTGGGTGGACAGCAGGCCATGTCTGAGAAGCCCACGGTGATTCAGTCAGAGGCCTGGGCCAGGCTAGGTGCTAACCCAGGTTGTATGTGGCAGAGAACGATCCCGGCAGAGCAGAGCACCCCTTCATCACCCAGAGATTTTTTTTTTTCCCGGAAGCTGATGATCTCTGAGTAGCCCCCGAGCTAATAGCCCTGCCCTGTGCTGCCTCTCTTGGCCATGCAGGACACAGACGCCTCCAGCCACCTCAGCTTGTCATAGTCAGATCTGGGCGGGACGCCAATCCTGAGAGCTGGTTCAGTTCCTTAAATAAGCTGCTTTCTACAGATGGAACCTAAGACGAGTTCAGCTCTACAGTAAATGCCTGTCTGTCGGATTACATTGAAGGTCTAATATATTTCCTCCTGAAGACTGTAACCACTTAGTAGATATTTATCAGATGAAGTAATGAACTGAGACCTTTATGTAGGAAACCTGGACCATGCTGGGAGAGCGAGCTTGTGAAGGCAGAGGCTCCAGAGGTCCTTGTTGCTATCAACAGACCCTTGTGTCAATGTCTGTCTTAGTTACCCTCCCTCACACCGCTCCCCAGGCCTGGGCTGCACACAGGGAAGCCTCGCACAGCGTGGGGGCGTTTATTAACTACCCCAAACTTACATTAGTAAAGTCAGCCATCAGCGGGCTCCTGTTAAAGATACATATTTAAAGACAAGGAGGAAAGATTTATTGAACGCACATAGTTTTTTTGTTGTTGTTGTTTTTTTTTTTTTTTTTTTACACTTTCCTACTTGTATGTTTTTGTTCAGCAGACTTAGTTCTTCTCACGCCCTTCTGCTGTGCATGGTGCCATTTTCCCTGAATTAGGGGGACAGAAATATTGGCACTTATTTAAAAGACCCCAGGGATCCACATATCCTCATGGCCAGCTAGAATAAGATGTTTGGGGGGTAGGAGGAGGGAGAAGAGGTGTAGGGAGGAAACACAGTGATGGACAGAGACTTTACTTGAGGCGCTGAACACACAATACAGTGTACAGATGATGTGTGCACCTGAAACCTGTATAATTTTGTTAACCAGTGTCACCCCAATAAATTCAATAGAAAGGGAGGGGAAAAGATGTTTATTATGAGTTTCTCCCCAGAGCATCCTCTTCAGGCTGGTGCTTAAAAGGGAATAGGAACGAAATTAAAACCACCACTTGGTGACTTAGCCCACAGCCCTTCAGTGAATGCAGGAAAACGGTGACGTGCCGAGTTAACCAAGTGGCAGGCAGACGCGCGTGAAACACAGGCCTGTGGCTCTGATGGACACTCACCTCCGCGCGGCACATGCCAGCCAGCCTGCTGCGAGGAGTGGGCAGTGTTTTGAAAATAAGGTGTCCCTTTATTGCTTAAGGGATTACAAATGTGTGCTTATCCTCCCATTGCCCCCCACCCCCCAATTCTGCCCTCACCCTCACCCCCTGTTGTCTGCGTCCATTGGTTACTCTTATATGCATGCATACAAGCCCTTTGGTTGATGTCTCTCCCTTACCCGCACCTTCTCCTACCTTCCCTCTGAGGTTTGAGCACCTGATTGATGCTTCTCTGTCTCTGGATCTGTTTTTGTTTATCAGTTTATGTTGTTCATTGTAATCCACAAATGAGTGAGATCATGTGTTATTTATCTTTCTCTGACTGACTGACTTCACTTAGCATAATGCTCTCCAGCTCCATCCATGTTGTTGCAAATGGTAAGAGTTCCTTCCTTTTTACAGCAGCGTAGTATTCCATTGTGTAGATGTACCACAGTTTTCTAATCCACTCATCTGCTGATGGGCACTTAGGCTTGTTCCAAATCTTAGCTATTGTAAATTGTGCTGCTATGAACATAGGGGTGCATATAGCCTTTCTGATTGGTGTTTTTAGAGTGCCTTTTAAAAGCAGATTTAGCACTGAGCATGATTAAGCAGAATGAACAAGGAGCTTAATTAAGATCGATTTCCTACAACACAAATGCCAGTTGATAAGGAAGCTAGCCAAACAAAGTAAACGTATAAGGCAGAGTGGAATACCCTGCAGCCATTAAAAATGAAAAATATCTCGATTTTTTAGCACATGAAATATGCATTTTAAGTAATAGTTCCCAAGGAGACTATTTGCCACCATGTGAAAATGCTAATATGTCTATTAGCAAATGACAGAATAGATTTTCAAGTCCCGTATGTTGACAAAATCTTAAATTTTCAGTGATAGACCTGCATGACAGTCATATGCAGTCTTGTGAATATGCCTCTCAAAGGACCTGATTCCAGAGTGATCTTACCACCAGGACTAAACTGACCAGAAACTGCCATTCCTGGAGGACCCAGGGCTGCAGAACTAGGGAGAACCCAGGAGGCCCCGCTCACAGTAGGAGCGCCTCTTCATGCCTTCTGAGGCCAGCTCTCCTCCTTGGAGGGTTCCCTAAGCTGGGTGACCAGCCCCAACCCCGTCACTGGAGCCTTGCCCTCTTCATTCACCCAGTTATGTGACTCTGAGCAGAAATCTGGGAAAAGGATAACATAAGAGAGGGGAGTTACATTTTAAATGTGGAAATGGCTCCAGGAAAACCAGGCTGTCTTGATTGGCACATGCAAATGTATACAACTGTTAATTCTCCTCCTGAAATTCCCATGTCTTTTATCCACATGAAACCTTGGAAAAATCTTCTGGATGATTCTTTTGTTCCTTTCCTGCCCCCCGCCTCCCCCAGTCATTAGAACATGAGATAGTGATGTCTTCTCGCCGACCTGAGGACCAGAGGTGACATCAGGCCCAGCCGCTCTCCTTGGCCCCAGGTGACGTGCTGGGGCAGACAGCAGGGACCAGCTGCTGACGTAACTGTTCTTGTTTCTAATGCTGGCTGTAACCAACAGTTTGGTTTTGCTTTGACAACTCCTCCTACAGCCAAAACTATTGTTATGGTCCACATCATTGCTATTTACCCTAAATAAGGAAAAAACAAAGGCTATTCTGGTCACAGAGCAGTGCTTGTGGCTGGGGTTATTTGCAATATCCCCGTGGCACGCTGCCCTTTTCTCTGAGGCCACAGCAGGACTCTTTCGGTACAGCGTGGTGACAGACACCGAGGTCTCTGCACACAGCCCGGGGCGTCAGAAGGCGCTGGAGATGTGTTATGCACACATGAACCGACCTGGGTAGACCTCGGGGGGGGAAAGGACTGTGCTTGCACACAATGAACCGGGAAAAGCGCCCTCCTGAGATACGTCTCTGCTTTAGTGTTTGAATTGCCTTTTCTCATTACCTGAGATTGTTTTATCTGCGATGTCTGAACCTTGTAAACTAGAATTGCACAGTCAGATTGAGAGTCCTCACTGTAGAGGATTCTCTGGGGAATATTTGTACTATCATGCATGGAGACATAATGATAATGATGATGAGATGGGAGAGAGAGACAGAGACAGAGAGAGAGAGAGAGAGAGAGAGAGAGAGAGAGAGAGAGAGAGAGAGAGAGAGAGGAGGGAGAGGAGGGAGAGAGACTGTGAGTGTTCTGTGAGTGTTTCCTGCTGTGGTTATGGCTTTGCCAGTTGCCAGCGCAGAGCAGAGCTGCAGGAGCCATGCAAGCTGCTCCCATCAGTTAGAGACTCTGGGGAGAGGAGGACCCAGAGGACAGCCCACAGCCTGGCTCCTGCCGTGAGGGACACGGCGTGCGCTCTGAGCCCGGACGTGCTCCTGGGGCTGGATCCACAGCAGAAAAGCTAAGCGTCCCTGCCTGTTCACACATGCTGCGTGCTGCCTCGGTAAGCTTTCCCCCTCTCTCTCCATTTCTTCAACTCTGAGAGCCTCTAGCAGAAATCATGGGGAGAAATATTGGATTGGGATTTGTAGATTTCCCCTTCCTCTCGTGCCCGGTTTGATATTTGCCTGTTAAAAAGATTACTGAACGTAATTGAGCCAGAAGAGGATCTGTCTAGCTGCATCCCACTTACCTGTGTGTCTGACACGTCCCGTCTGAGGCCACGCACAAGAAGTGCAGACTAATCATTGCTCTGTGCTGCTCTTTAAAACCGGGGTGTTCAGATGCTCTCCGGAGCTCAGCCCCTGGACTTGTTATCTGCTCTGTGACACCAGCGGCTTCCTGCCGCAGAGCTCCCGGTCTCTGTGGATGGCAGTTGATAATTGGTAGCCACCGTCTGCGGTTGCAGCCGCAGCGTTTGAGTCTAGCACCTGGGCTGGGCCCCGCTGATACAGTAGAAAGACCACACACACACACACACACACACACACACACACACACACACCACCCCACGCTGGCTATAACTGCACCTCTGAGCTGCCTGGAGAGGAGACTGCCTGAGGCTGAAGGGATGCTTTGAACTGGGGGGGCATAATCACGGTTGGACTCCTCCTGGCAAAGGACTCGATTATGTCCAGTGACCACCTGAGCAACAGCACACTGAAGGAGGCCCCGCTTACAGACCTGTTCTTGACAAAAGGTACACTGCCCAAGGCCAGCTGTGCGAGGTGCCTGCTCTCAGGGGTTGGTGGTGGTTGTTCTTGGAGTTTAGTCTGAGGATGGAATTGAGAAAAGTACGAAGTCTGTGTCTCCCTAAGGGGGAGGGTCTGCCAGCTCTGAGAAAACTTCGGGGCTCAGCTCTCTTGGGGAAGTTGTATTTTAGGCTTTTCCATTTTTGTCAGCTCTATAATCATTTCGTTTATGTTGGAGATGGTGTGCATAAATACATAGGCGGGTTGCTTTGGAGTTTGGGTTCTCAAATGCTCTGTGAGTGAGGTGGAGACCTCCCCTGGATATTGTTACTCGGGATTTGCTTGGTTTTCACCCCGAGCCACTGAAATCAGCATTTTAAAGAAAGGATGCATTTCTCGGGGTGTGGGTGGCTCCCTGGGTAGTTTCTCAGACACCAGGGCAGGAACAGTAGATGGTAGGAAAGACTTGTGACTCTGAGAGGGAGACAGACAGACTGACTGCTGGCCAGGGAGCACTCACAATCCAAGGCTCTCAGCTGTGAATAAGGCAGTTACTTGTGCAGCTATTTTTTTTTTTTCTGAGACACTTTTCTAATTTAATAATGTGGGGGTGGACTTTAAATGAATTACAGTGGTGCCTCGCATAAAGAATGCCTCGCACAGCGAACTTTGGACAGGTTTTTCATGAAACCATCGGCCAAAAAGCAGAAAATGGATGAAGATGTGCAAGATTCGGTAGACTCTACTTAGTCTGTCTTAAAATTAAAAAAATGTGTGTTTTTTTAAAAAAAATTTATGTTTTTAGATGTATCTAAATAAAAATATGTCATCTTAGCATATTTTTTTTATGTCATCTTAGCATATTTTATGCTACAGAACGAATTATTTTTTTTAACATGTATTGTTATGGGAAAACGCGTTTCACATAACGAACTTTTCGCATAACAAGCTTGCTCCTGGAACGAATTAAGTTCGTTGTGTGAGGCACCACTGTATATAGAAGGAATTATGGTTTTACCCAGGTATCCTTTCCCATTTACAGCCTGGCAGAGGGGTAGACTTTTCAAAGGTTCTAATTGCTCTTGCTGCTTTGCTGTGTTTTCAGAAAAATCCTGCCAATTATCTTTGATGGGAACATATTTAGCTAAATTTCTTTCTGAAGAGATCACCAAACTGTAGATTCTGAAATGCATGGTGGAAAGTGGTGTTGGATGAGTGCTTAGACCTCAGTAAATAAAAAAGATGTTATTCTAGCCAGATGGACTCACAGTATCTGCATTCTGAGGATTAAATAGTCAATCTGATCGTCTCTCCCTGCTACCTTCGTGCCAATGCCATCAAAGGCCCTGGCCTTGGACCAGAGTCCCTCAGGTGTGCCCGGGGCCATTCCTTGCCCTCTGGGGGCCCTGTGCCATTTATGCTCTGCTTTCATCTCTCCCCTACAGATCATAGGTACATCTCCACTTTCATGATCATGCAGAACTTTCATTATAAACATGTGACTATCAGTAGGATTCTATACATAGGTCATTGGTAGCAGCCTGAGGCTCTTTTCCAGGGCCAATTCACACCACCTAGAGGAAGCAGCAACCGTTGAATAATTGTTACAGAATAGGAAAACTTTAGCAAAACTCTCCTAAAGTCATTAAACAATGCTTAGTGGAATATGGTTCTGTGCTGGACACTGTTCAAATAAGATTTGGTCATGGGGGCCCTTTCCTTCAGGGATTTCTTCATCAGTTCTCTGTGACGAACATGACCTGGTGAACATGACCTCATGGCAGGTGCGTGCTACCTGCTGAGGATGCTATAGAACAGGATGCTGCCCAGGGCTCACTCCAGGGGGGAAGAAGGAAGAAGGAAGAAGGGCACCAACAAGACAGTGATAAGTGCTGTGCCAGGGTTTGTAAATGCATGCAGCGGAGCCCCCCAGGGTAGAGAGCCCCTCAACAAGGGGTTAGGAGAGATGTTCTAGAGCAGTGGTCAGCAAACTCATTAGTCAGCAGAGCCAAATATCAACAGGACAACGATGGACATTTCTTTGGAGAGCCAAATTTTTTAAACTTAAACTTCTTCTAATGCCACTTCTTCAAAATAGACCCTCTCAGGCCGTGATATTTTGTGGAAGAGCCACACTCAAGGGGCCAAAGAGCCGCATGTGGCTCGAGAGCCTCAGTTTGCTGACCATGGTTCAAAAGGAAGCTAACGCTGGGAGTGACCCATATCTGGGTAGCTCTTTTCCCCTCCTGTTGTGCTGCTTGTTGCAGGATAGATCAGAGTAGCCAGCCCACCCCGAGGAAAAGGAAGTTCAGAATACAGGGTGGGGCAAAAATTACAGTTGCTCATGTAGAAAACAATACAATAATTAATAAGTAAGAATACAAGAGTAAACTCTGTTTCATGAACTCACAACTGTAAACCTCCTTTGGCAACACCCTGCAGATAATATAATCGTTACAATTACAGCACTTACTATTTTGCCTTCTGACCTTCAAGCTGTGAAGTTATTCTTATAACACAGGCTGAATTTCCCCCCCTCAACCATGGTGTTTAATGAGTGTGAATTTTCATTCAACCGTTAAAGTCTCTGAGAGTATTTTTATACTAACAGTTCGCAAACTTGAGACAATTATAGTCGATGTGGATCCAAACTCCTCTTCCTGCTCCCACCACCCAGTCTCTGTAGGATTCAGGAAAGAATCTACTAGCCTTTAGGAGCACTCAGCACTTTGAAAAGTGTCACAGAGCCATAAATAAAGAGTAAGACACCCCAAGGCTGTCATCTTTCCACCACACCCATCTCTGCTCAGGAGGACAGAGAGGAAGGCAATGCAGACACTCACTGTGCCTGAGCCACAGCGGGGGGCCTAGGAGAGGTCTGGAGAGAGGGGCTGCCTGCAAGATAAACAAGTCCTGGCAGCTGGCCTTCCCTCCAGTGGTCTCAGTGCTCCCAGGAGATTCTAGCACTTGGGGGGAGCGCGGTGGAGATACCTCATGTGGATGGCCAGGGTGGGAGATGAACCCCTGGGGTGCTGTGCAGGGGTTTGTGGGAAGCATTCATTGCTGTCATTGTATTCTGCTTTGCAACTTTTCTGAATGCTGCCACGGGTTTGCTTGGCCTGGTGGAAGGAGGGGGCCGTTGAGATGCCCAGACCCTCCCCTGTTATAAGGTCAGAAAGGGCATAACTTATGTATCTGAAACTTAAAAATAATTAAGCATTTAGAAAGCAGGACTTCTGTGAAGGATGCTATATTAATGGAGGGAAGACCAAATGGAAGATGGTGTTAACCAGACCACAAATAGAAATGAGTGTTATATTAGGAACCTAAGGTGGTAGAACCACACTTCCCCCAAAGTTCTGTAAAAATAGGACAGACACTCATGCCTCTAGTATGAGTCAGTTCAGCTCTTCATTGAACCAGGGAATAGACCCACAGGCCTCCCTCACACAGCCCCCCGCTTCTGTAATTCTCCACTGCGCATCTTGGAATCTCTTGGAGATGTTTCTATAAAAACACGGAGCTGCCATCATCCCTGTCATCACTGTCACGGGTTTACGGCAATTATACAAGGTGGTGTGGTGCCTTCCTGTACATTTTAGGATGGATTTATTATAAAATTTCTGGTGTTTGGATGGCACTGACTCATCCATTGCAATGTCATGAGCTGTATAGGCCCATGAGAAGAGGAAGAGTGTGAAAATTTGACTTTGGCCTAAAATTCTCTCCTTGTGTGGCCTGCTTTTTGAGGGAATCAAGGAAAACTGGCTCAGTGAGTGGGCTGTGGTCAGAATCCCTTGTGGGCATAGGACATTTTGGAAACCCCAAAGTACCCCTGTTATTCTCTCAGAACTCTACCATTCCTGTAAGTTTTTTTAAAAAAAGGGTTGTAGTAGTTATTGAAATTCATTCTCCTCTTAGCCTCCCCTTTCCATCCCATCCCCTAAAACCAAAGCTGGAATAGGGTCTTGAAGGGAGAATTGATTGGCATTTTTCCTTTCTGTGCACCATTGCACATAGCCTCTGCCCTTCCACGTGAAAATAGACAACATCTTGAAGGGCAAGGCGTGGGCAGACCAGGGGGAGGGAGGGCAGCAAGGCCCAAGTGTAGTGCCAGGTGTCAGCTGGCATCTGCCTCACTTTTGTGGACAGACTGCAGCTCCACAGGGTGGGGGGCCTGGGTTCTCCGGAGCAGTAGCGTGCACGCACCTGTCCGATAATATGGCTCACCAGGCCCTGTCCAGAGAGTTCCCTGTGGCGTGGGTAACAGGCTTTACTGCACCTTCTGCTGCCCCGAGCACAGCCTTGTACCTGGGCCTTCCAAGCCTGGAGCACATGGAAGAGAAATGGGTACAAGCTGGGAGGGTACGTGTGTGGGGGGCCTGTGTGCGGGAATGTGTGGCCAGGAGCTGCCACCTGGAAGGGATGGTGCTTCAGCAGGAAGTGGAGAGGGCATGGCCTGCCTGAGTCCTGACCGCGCAGTACAGGGTGTTGCTGGGTGAGGTCCCCAGAGCCCTGAACAGGTCTGTGCTTGAGATCAGGAACATAAAAATCTTAAAACTAGAGACTTTGAAGAACAGGTGTGCTAAATTTCATCTGAGACAGTCAGAGGTGTGAATGCAGGGTTGTCGAGGGTTTCTTTACATATGAAATTTCTTTTACTTGTTCTATGAAAGTTATTTTCTTGAGAAGATGTAAAATTGGGCTTTTGGCAACAGAGTCATGTCGGGCGCTGGCAAAACACTTTGGGGTCCTGACTGCCTCTGAGCAGTCTCCATGAATGGGTGGGGCACTTGGAGGGAGGGTTCAGGAATGGCGAAAGGAGAGACAAGGATCGCCTATCACAGTAACTACAAAATGTATGGACAGAGGGGAGGAGGGCAGCTGGGTTTGTGGGTCTACAGCCTCCTCCCCATCTGCCCTTCCCATCTGCCTTCCAGGCTGCGGATATCTTACTTAATTTGCTGTTTGTGATGCATTTTTCAGCAGACTCTTCTTGTTTGGAGTGAAAGAGGGTGTGGGAGGACAGGCATGGGGGTTGCTTGTATTCCCCTCGTGAGCTTGAGTAAGGTCTCGAAGGGAGAGGGTATTGGTAGCACAGGGCTCTGAGGTCCAGAAGCCATCATACTGTTTCCTAGAACCCTCTCTCTGTTAGCACGAATTCTCACTTCGAGAATCCTCTGACCCCTCTTGGGGGAGTATTTGTAGCCCCAAAGAGAGCAAAAGCTTCCTATTTCCAGTTCTTAGTGTTCAAGAAAAAAGTCTGTTTTCATTGACTGAAACAAGAGAAAGCAGTTGATGACATAATAATTTATATTTCCTATAGAGAAACTCAGAGCAAAGTTTAAAGAAGTGAAGACTAGGAGAAGATATTTGCACTACATGTAACAGACAAAGATTTATAGCCATAATACATAAAGACTGCTTACAAATAAATGAGAAAACTACAAATAAGCTAATGTGGTTATGAAGAAGAAAAATATAAATTACCAATAATCATAGGGAAAGATCTAAAATTACCAGAAATTGGGTAAATACAAATAAAACAAGATATGTATTTTTGCCCTTTAGATTTGTACAAATGAAAAGGGTGAGTGTTCAGCCGAAACCGGTTTGGCTCAGTGGTAGAGCTTCGGTCTGCGGACTGAAAGGTCCCAGGTTCGATTCCGGTCGAGGGCATGTACATTGGTTGCGGGTACATCCCCGGTAGGGGGTGTGCAAGAGGCAGCTGGTCAATGTTTCTCTCTCATCGACATTTCTAGCTCTCTTTACCTCTCTTCTCCTCTCTGTAAAAAATCAATAAAATATATTTTAAAAAAAGAAAAAAAGAAAAGGGTGAGTGTTCAGTATTAATGAAGATGTGAGGAGCAGGCCCTCTCCTTGGCAAGGGCCTTTTTATAAAGCAGGGTCACCGAGGCCATCAGCATTTAAAAGGAATTTCCTTGACCCAGAAATTTCAATTTTAGGAATCTTTCCTGTAGGGATACTTACAAATGTGGGTCAACACACACATTGTTACCCACACACATATATATGTACACACAATCTTTGGATCATAATAGGAAAGAAAAAAAGAAGAAGAAACTACCTAAACATCCATCAAGTGGAAAAATATAAGTTCTAGTATATTTGTATTCTGGAAGAATAACCTCTATAAAGACTGAGGTTGGTCTCTATATATTCTTATTTAAGATGTCTGTGACGTAGTAAGTGAAAAAAACTAGAACAATGTTTGTACAATGATCCCATTCATTAATAAGAAGAAAGCCCTTATTCAATAGGCATATGTACAAATACACACAATGGGTGAACTGTACCCCCCACCCCCAGGACAGCATGGCCCATAAAGGGGAACTCTTACATTGTACACTATTTCATTCTATATCGCTTAAATTTTAAAGGTCATTTTTATAATAAAAATTCTCTTCAAATGGAACACAACAAATATGCCCAAATATGTCCATAGAATTATGAAAATGTAATTGGGTTACTCTGCTGTGAATGGGTGTCTGCATAGCTTCCCATATTCAGGGAAAGGTGACCTAGGCAGACGCTCTGCAAGTGAAGGGTTAGCCCAGGAAGACTTTGGCCTCATCATTGATTCCCCTCTTAGTGATGAAGTCACTTAACCACCTGACAGGCACTGCCCATGCCTGACACCAAAAGCATAAGAAAAATAGACGCAGGTTTCCAATCATAGTTTCCTGTGAAAGGCAGACAGTCAACAAGTGGCCAAGAAAGGGATCCATCGCATGGTCACACAGGCACCATGTGACATGGGCACCAAAAGACATGGGGTGTCCTGGACATGGAAATGTTTTGTGCAAAGGCAGTATTTCTGGGTTCACATGCATGTCACACACCCCACAGCCTGTGAGGATAAATGAGGTCACATTTATATCTGAATGTTCCTAGACTATTCCCTCTGATGGAGAGGAATTTCGGTCTTTTCCAGGAGGCTCCTAGCATGAAGGCTTCTGATAGTCCCTGGGAGGGGGTTGGGTGCACATAAATTCCCCACAGGAAGTAGATGCTGAAGCCCTCAGAGATGAACTGGGCACCCAGGGCCTCCAGAGGCCTTGCCAAATCAGCCATTGGACCTCACGGTGTGCAGAGCGGTGACACGAGGAAGGGGAGGTGGGGAGCTTGGGTCTTGCTGACTGCCAGCCTCTAGAGCCACTTAGGGCATTGCTGCCTGAACCTCCTCAGTCAGCCATGCCCCCTGGGATCTGCCCTTTTACTGCCAGCTAGTGGTGTACCCAGAAAACCTACCTGGCCTTACTTGCTCCCCACCTGGAGCTCAGCAGTTCCGTTCTCTCACACTCAGCTCTCCACTCTCTAAGGCAAACCTCTGAACCAACGGCCAGTCAGGCCCAGTGCCAAGTGCAGTCTGGCCCAGTCCAGAGGGCGCTATGTAAAGCTCCATGCCCTCAGGTATGTGGGGACCAAGGACAGGAGTGGAGGACACTGCTACAGGGCAGGGCACGGTGGAATTCAGGAAGACCCTCCATCTATCCCCATTTTCAGGGTGCGGATGGTGGAGGCACACAGCTGCACATACTAGGGGGGAGGTGCTACCCAGTCCCCTTTACATCATCCCAAGTGGCCATCATGCTTCCTGATTGGCCAGTGGCCTAAGTCCTGCTGCAGCAAGAGGGTGTGCATTGTGCACATGTACATGTGTGCACATGCCTTGTGTGCATGTGTACCCATACAGGTGTGTATTTGTATGCCTGTGTGCATGAATGCATTGTGCCCATGTGTGTATGTCCACACATGTGCTTTTGTGTGCAAGTGTGCATGCATGCATGTGTATCTCTGTGTGTGCATATATATGTGTGTATGCGTGTGCATGCCTGTATGTGTTGCAAGTGTGACGCAGTAGCATAGTTGAGAGAGCTCTCCCCTCTGTCCCTTTCCCTTCATTATACCCCACGCCTCCCCACCTCACAGCAAAAGTCGGGCACTGTGCTCCTCGCCGTCCTCCTGAGCCTCTCGCCCTTTAACGTGATGCCCCTGTGCAGACAATCACTTCCTTTGAGCGTGCGGAGACTCAGGAAAACGGGTAGCCAACACTCAGCAGACCACGAGCTGGAAGCCGGGAAGCAGAAAGTCTGGGTTCTGCAGCTGCCCTTGGGCACTGAGCCTCTGCTCCTCCCTGCGGAAGGGCTTGAGCCACCTCCCTCTAATTGACAGCTCACCGTGCTGTCCTTCCAGAAGCAGCTCCGAGGCACTACCCTTGTGTGTGAAGCATGAGTTAATGACATTTAGACCATCTCTTTCATGGCAGTGTCAGGGCCCATGGTGACCTGACTGCTCATAAAGTGTGGTCCCCGCGGAGTTCAGCACAGTGATGTATCTTCTAAATTACTTCCAAAGCAGCGGCCTTGAGGAAAGGAGGTGGGAGTACGTTATCAACATAGGTTTTCTCTTCTGTGTGTACCATGTGGGTCCTGCGTGGGATGTGCTTTGGGAAACTCAGCCATGAAGATGGGTTTAACTTTCTCAGAGAGATTACACTGGGAGGAACGGCTTCGGTTTTGAGAGACTTTCTTAACTCCCCTACAGGTGGGGGCGTCGTCTGGCAGGAACAGGGTTTAGGTAATGGAGACTCTGAGCTTTTCATACCCAACAGATGGCCCTTATGGGCTGGCCTGCCCAGTAGGCAGGGGCAGCCCGTGTGTCCACCAGCCTGTGGCATACGCACTGGACTGGTCTTTGCATTTCCCGTGTGAAATGGTGTCAGTTACAGCATCGCACCTCCAGAGGTCTCGTGGGGCCAAGGGAATACATTGTCCTCTGGTTCTTCTCATTATAACATTGCAAAGGCAGATTTGTCTGAGCACCAAGGTTAGGCCGAGACCACAGGTTTGCCTGGCTCTCCTCTTATTGAAATGTTATTAGAATGTCAAAGTCCGGCAGTGGCCTTGGGCGGCAGGCCTGGGGAAAAACAGCTTCTCTCTCATGAGGTTCTCATGCGGAGCGGATTCATGCAAGAGGCCTCCAGTGCCGGGGGTTGTCCTGTCAAGAGGGCCTTGCGGAGACGGGGCCTGGGGAGCTGAGGGCGGCACGTGGTTCACACGGCTTCCTCTTCCTTCACAGCGGAGCTGGAATTCGCCCAGATCATCATCATCATTGTGGTGGTCACAGTGATGGTCGTGGTCATCGTCTGCCTGCTGAATCACTACAAGGTGTCCACGCGGTCTTTCATCAACCGTCCGAGTCAGAGCCGGAGGCAAGAGGACCGGCTGCAGCAGGTAAGCGAGGGCCCGCGCCTCCTCGGTGCTGCCCAGGCCTCTGGCCCTCTGGCCCGGGCTCCAAGATTGCGGCCAGGTGCCCGTAGGGCCACGGAGCAGGACAGCCTCCCGTGTCAGCCACTGCTGTTCAGAGTATGGGAAACTCTCCATTGAAGGTCACTACACTCGTGGGAAAGCATGTGCATCCTGAATGCTCAGCTCAGTGAATCCTCACAAACTGGGCGCCCCTGGGTAACCTGCACCCGAGCAGCAGAGGGACAGGAGCCGCCTCTAGAAACACACCCAGGCCCAGGCATGCCCCAGAAGGTCACCGCGGCCCTGAGGACGATCAGTGCAGATGACTTTCACCAGCTTGAACGTGATTACAATAGCCTTATACCATAGGTGCCCTTTGGTGTCTGCCTTCTTCCGCTCACATCACACGTGTGAGATCCATCCGTGTGGTTACGGAGAGACCTGTCCTTGAATACACATATGCTCATGACCTGTATTTGTAAGATTCCGAGGAGGTCAGCAGTGCTGGGTGTGGGTGAGCTGGAGGGGTGGCGGTGGGACAGCAAGGGCTCGGGGCCTCCTCAGGTGCCTCAGGGCAGGTTGGTTTGTGTGGGGGCTTACAGAACAGCCTTTAGTAAGGCTCTTCAGGTTGGTTTTTTAAAGTTTCTAGCTACTTCTGAACCACCCTCCTCTAGAAAATAGAACACTGATATTCAGCTAAGCTGCTCTGTGATCTGTTCCTGGTAGACCAAGGGCCACGGGAACTCTCTGTTCTGAGCTAGTTTTGCAAACTATGATTCTGGTGGGTTTTAGTTTTATTATTTTATTATATATTTTTTTCTTCTTCTTTTATTGATTTTAGACAAAGGAAAGGAGAAGGAGAAAGAGAGAGAAACATTGATGTGAGAGAGAAACATGGATCAGTTGCCTCCCACACGCGCCCTGACTGGGGGTTGAACCTGAAACCTGGGTATGTGCCCTGACTGGGAATCGAACCAACCACCTTTCCCTATACAGGATGGCACTCCTACCAACTGAGCAACCTGGCCAGGACTGATTCTGGTGATTTCTCGTGAAGTTTGGAAATAGGAAATTTAGGTGCTTATAAATTGTTAGCTTTGGTGGTGGGCAAAGGAGGCAGGATTCCCACATAGTATGAGTTCCTCAGAGTATGTGTCAGGACCAGAGCTGTCTGGTACCTGGCTTAGGTAGACCATCGTGAGTGTGGGGTGCAACTGTCCTAGTGGGTATGGTGCAGCCCAACCGAGGGACCCTGGGACCTCTTAGGAGGTCAGAGTCGTGCTTCATTGGGCTGCAGGGTGGCTCAGTGAGCCATCAGTTCTGCTGTTCCCATGGGTAGAACCCAGGTTTGCCAAGGGTTCTGTGTCCATGGCATGCAGAGGGAGAGCAAAGGGATGGGGCTTTTGTGTGCCACCCTTCAGACCCACAGAGCATGCCATGACCGTGACCAGAATCACTTTCTCTGGTCCTCTGCTGTCCCCTTCCTCCATCTCACCAGATCCCCAGCTGGGTCCACAGGTTAACATGGCTTGCATCACAGCACGATGGCTTTCCTATGGGCCCCCTGTTATCCCAGCAACCCGGCACCTGCTGGATCCAGACTCACAGGACACTGGTGTCCTAAGCCTGTAGATCCCCTTCCCCTCCTCCCCCAACCTATACACACACACACACACACACACACACACACTGTTACCTGAAGGAGAGAACCAATTCCTTTGAAGTTCTAACACATAATCCTCTTGAGTTTAAAGAGAGAGAGGCCAGTCACAGCAGTAGTTTTAGAACTACAAAAGAATTGGCCGGCATTACTTGGCCTATGTCTTAATGCGAGGACTATAAATTCCAACCCCTGGCCTTGGGGTGAAATAGGTAAAAATTATCCCACTCATTACCATCATCTATAGGCAGCTCTCAAGTTTCTGGGGCAGTACCTGCCATGAATGTGTCCAAGTTCTCCATCTTACACTTTCTGCCTCAAGCCCCGAAGTACTTGGAGTCGCTGCACCTGGGCAACTCAGGCTGCATTTGCTGTTGCCCAGCCTGGGCCCCATTACCCCGTCCTCCCCTCAGATTTGCTTTAGGGATCCTTTTTCTTCCCCTGCCTTGCCTTGTCTTGTCTTGGATAGGAAAGCTGGCTCCTTCCTCCACACCTCAGCACAGACCTGGCCAGGCCTCCTCTCGCTGTGCCAGCCCTTGTTGCCTTAGCGCCTGCTCACTGGTCTCTGTCCCCAGACTGGGAGCTCCCTGCCAGGTCAGCACACAGAAAGCCACTCTGAGTAAGGACCGGCAAAGAGGGGTGGCAGGAAAACAATTTTACAAAAAGAGAAAATAAAAAAATGCAAGTGTGGTTTTACTTAGGATGTGCGTTCTGTTTCATTTGGAAGCGGGTCCCCGTGGGTCGCAGGGCCTCCTGTTCTCGAAATCAAGAAAGCCATGAAGTGACTTTCAGAGGTTCCTTCAGGGCCACACGCTGCATGGCAAGTGAGGGTAATCAGTTGCGAAGATCGTGTCTGCAGAGGTCTTGATCACCGTCTGTGTCTAATTTTGTTAATAAACGCTTGGAAGTTTTGCCCCCGGGAGCTCCCAAGGCTTCCCAAGGCTTGAATTTTCTTTCCCAATAAAATGGGAATGTGGATACTGTGCAGCTTAGCAATGGGCTCTGTTCAACGTTTCATAAGCTCAAGATGGAGTTTTTACACAGGGACCACGGCAATTCAGGCCCAGACTGTAGCTCCATTTCATGACGAGGACCGTTAGCCTAATTTATAGTTGAGAGAGGAAAGAGAGAGGGTGAGGAAGCACCTTGACTTCTCTCCTGGACTCAGAAACCTCACCTTTGGCCCAGGAAGGTGCTTCCTCACCAGGCTTCCTGCCTCCCAATTACCTACTTAGGAATGCCAGTTCCCTTCCTGCAGCACCGGGAGAGCCATCACATTCATTTCCGCTCGTGTCCCCCGCCAGCGGTGATTTGCCCTCTAGGGGACATTTGACGATTTGGGCAACTCAAGCCAGGGAGTTGCTACGGGGATGCTCTAAACATCTTGCAATGCAGAGGGCAGCCCCACAACAAAAATGATCTGACCCCAAATGTCAGCAGTGCTGAGTGGGGAGCCCTGATCTTACCGGGTGCTAGATGCCACCCTTCCCAGGGCACTTGAAGAGGATGCCTGTTCATATAAGTGGGTCTCTCATGGCTTCCACAGAGTTAACACTCCCCAGCAGCTCGGCAGAAAATGTTGGGGGTCCACAGAGAAATTGTGTGGTTAAGATGGTCCTCGTCTAGGACTCTGCCTTGGGAGTAGTTTCCCTCCACAGGCTTCTGCCTCCTCCTTTCATTCGGTCATCCACTGGGCAGGAGCCAGGCACTGCCCAAGACAGTGAAGGTGTCCTTGCCGTGCTCTGCTCTTGCCCTGCCCCCATCACCATCAGTGGCATCCACTACGCTAAGGCTAACTGGCATTTTCTCAGCCTCACTGCAGTGGCCGTTGGTGTGTGTGCCCCGGGGTGTGTATCACGTGGATATAAACTGTAGCAGGGATTTGGGATGGGGCATGAGGACTCGGCATGGGCACTTTCATGTTGCCCCTCCAGGAAGGTGGCTCTCCCTCCACATCCCAAGGGGCCAAGCAGCCTCCTCCCCTAAGGGGCCAAGAAGAGCTAGGTCCGGGCTTGGCTGGTGATGGGGAAGGCCCTGCTCTCACTGATAAAACACAAGTGATGGCCCCTGGGCCCCCCTTGGGGTGGTGCAGATTTGTGCCCGGTGGTGAAGATGGATAGGTGTTTGCGGTGACTGCTGTGCATGTGGTTTCGTGTCTGTTGTCAGAGCCCCTGAGTGCCTTTCACTTAGCATATAATTCCTGCCATCCCAGTGGCCTGAGTGGCTGGTTAGCAGCTTGTGGGTGTGGGTGCCCACTGCCGCCCTCCCTGTGGGTGAGCCTGTGTATGCTGGGACCCACTTACTTCTGGGGGCCCTTTGGGCCCATTTGTTCTAGAACTATCTGAGGTCTCCATAAGCATGTTTGTAAAAGGGTGTATTTATTTTAGATGCTGCGAGAAGGGTTGGGCATCTAATGTATCGACTTCTAGGTAATTTGGTTGAACACTTGATTAAATTTATTTGTACCTATTTCTGCCGGAAGACTTGGTAGTCAGGATGGAGAAACCAAAGAGAACAGTTGGGTTTGTGTTGAGAAGGAAGCTTGCTGAGCATGTAGCTGTTACAAATCTGGCTGAGTAAACTTCACTGCGCTGGTGGAGCTGCCCCTCTCCTCCCACCGAGCCAGAAGCAGGGCAGGCTCATAAGTTAGGGTCTCAGTAACTCCGAACATCCCTGGTTTTCACAGAGCCTTCTGGAGAGTGGTGGTTGGACCAGTTGTCCGGGCTTGTCTGTATTCTGGAGGGTTTTCTCTGTATGATGCCCTCATGCCCGACTTCATCATGCCCCGTCTTCCTCATGCAGCACCTCTCTCTCCTGGTTTCCTCCCTTCTCGCTCCAGCACTGCCCGCTGGAAGAACACCCTCTCTTGCCAGGTGCCCTCTGCCCAAGGGAGGACAGGTGGAGTTTGCCTTGGCTGAGGCCGGTGAGCCTGCACCCCACAGTGTCCCTGAGGTGCTGTTCCGGGGAGCCCGGGGGTGGGGCAGCGCTGGCTCTGACTGTAGAGGAATAAGCCGTTTCTGAATGAAATGAAATTGCAGGAAAAGCGAATGCTTCAAAACCGTGGTGAGTGGGCTTGGGATGGAGACCTGATGTGTTCTCTCTGAGATAGCCCAGGCTTATTTTTCAGAGCCTGGTTTGTGTGATTTCAGAGCGTTGAGACTTTCTAGATTATTCACTACCTTAGGCCACCATGTAACAGGAAGACAATAGAGGGGCATAAATAATCCAGACACAACCCTGAGAGCAGTTTACACAAGCCTTTCTTCCCACAGCTGGCGGAGACCTGAGCAGCCTTCCCTAACACCCTGTACCCAGCCCGGCAGGGCCGGCTTAACCCGCCTGGCCAGCCCAGGGCACAGCGGACAGTGGGCAAGGCCAAGGTGGCCAGCCAATTGCTGAGGATCAGCAGCAAAACAAGAACATTTTACTTAGTTTGAAACATATGTAATTGTGGCTATCCAGCTATTGTGACCTAGAAACAGCGATTTCAATGAAAAATTAACAAAAGGAGTTGTGTTGGGCATTTCTTCATGACCAATGGCTGCAGGGGTTCAATCAATAGTGACAATGAGGGTGCCTGGGTCCCCTGTGGAGACGGAGCAGCGCGAGGCAGGCACTGAGTGCATCCTGGGCTAAGCCGGCGGCTGGGGGGCATCAGCCAGGAGGCCATTGGTTCTTTCTCCCAGCTGTTGGCAAGGAGGACCAGGACTGCAGCCACCAGCCTGTTGGGACAGAAACTTGGGTTCTTTGGGTCCAAAGTGCCCTGGTATGGGAAAGTCTATACCCGAGACACTCTCTGCAGAAGTTGTAGATTTGGCTTGGGGTGTGGCCAGTGTGTGTGGTTTGCCCCACAGAGTGTGTTGACAAAACTTGATGAAACTTGTACAGATGAGATTTCACATAAATATTCTAGTTACATCTTGTCTTGGACAGTCAGCCTCTCGGGCCACACTGGCCTCTGTGCCTGCCTGGCACCCCCAGCCGGGGGCTGCAGAGCAGCTGCCACTCAAGATAGCCAGGTGCCCACATTTTGCTGTGGCCCCATCTCTCTGTGTAATTGTTTTCAGACGAAATATTCTTCTGTGCTTGCGCCTTTATCACAAGGGTCAGAATGAAACATAGAGGGCCACTGGTTTCCAGAAAAATGGGAGAGCCCTTCTTGGTGGGCGTAAAGGTCATTCCGGCAAGATGAGGAGTTAAACCAAGTGCGCCTGGGCCAGCGGAATAGAGCATTCCCCGCACCAGCCTGGCGTGCTTGTCCTGGCTCTTGCTGTCCCGCCATCTCCCGATGACTAGTCTGTGGCCAAGAGGGCAGAGTTGGCTGTGGGCTCCTTTCTGTTGGCCTTGGGAACAGGGGTGGCCCAAGGATGGACAGTTCTGGTCCCCTCTGAGAAGTGGCCCAGGAACCTATCCCACTGGGCTCCGGGCTCACAGAGCTGGAAAAGCCCACGGGCTGTGTCCTGAGGTCCAGTGAAGGACGCAGGAGGTAGGGGAGTCACCACACACAGGGTTCATTACCACTGTGACTGAAGAGCTAGACCCCTGGGCACCTGCCTTTTCTCATTTACTTCATCTGCGCTTAGAGAAGCATTTCTAAAATGACAGAAATGAACTGTTTTCATTCAGGAAGGCACCCAAACAATGAGCTAACGGGTTTGAAGATGCAGTTATAGTAGGTATGTCTCTCCAGACTAAGGAGAAGAGAGCCACATGCATCGTTTAGCATCGGGGCGGCATGAAAGATGCCAGGCACCAGTTTCCCATGGGTGAGGCAGATGGTTGCTGGGCCGTAAGACCAGGGCCATTTGTTGTCACCCGTGTTCAGTAATAATTCTCCGTGATGAATGAGCCCCTGAAGCTGCATTTCCAAGTGTCGAGAGGACTGCAAGGGGCAGGTCAGTTCCTAATGTAAACTCCAAGCACAGGCTTCCTTCCATCAGCCATGCTGTTTCTCTCTCTGAAAGAGCGAGGGTGTTAGCATAGTCAAGCTGCCAGATTGGCCATTTATCAGGTTTACCCTTCAGTGTGTGTAGTGAAAGATAGAAAGTTGGTATTTCGGGCGGGGGTGGGGAGAGGTGATAATTTCAACAGCTTCAAAATGAGAATGTCCCCTTCAAGTAAGAAAAACAGAAGGCCAACTTGTTGGCAAAAATTGGATAAGGATCCTGGGCCGTAGTTGTCACCAGTGATTCTCATGTGAACAAAAAAGGCAGGCCTTTTTAATAGCCAAGACTTGTCATTAAACAGTGTAAGCAGCTCAAATAGGCCTTCTTATGTTGACATTGCTCACAACAATTTTGAAATTACCTTCAAAGTTTGCAGTTCTTTTTTGGGAAAAATTTTAGTGAAAAAAATTAAAATTTTTCAATAATGGCAAGTCTTCCTTTTTCTCATTTGCTCTCTAAAGATGGATTTTATTTTTATTTTTATTTTATTTTTTATTTTTTGGTACCAACCAAAATCCATCTAGCATTAAATCTTATGAATTTAACATTATACAATAAATTATACAATTTTGCTGCAAGCCAAGTGTGACTCAGTTAGTAAAAATGATGTTGCCCAAGTTACAGCCTTGGATTCTGAGGAGAAAGGTCAGGAAGGACCCTCGGGGGAGGAGCCAGGGTGGGAGGAAGTGGACAAAAGGAGTTTGGTCTCTGTTGTTAAAATGTTTATGGTAAGCACCTTACCATTAAAAAAGTAATAATAATAAAGTAAAATACAATGTTTATGGTGAAAATGAAAGTATGTGTTATTTTTACAACTAAACAGCAGCCTCTGCTCACATAAGTGAATGCTGAGGACAGTTCCAATAATGTCCTGAGCATCTGCTGGCTCCCCAGGGAACTCGCTTGAGCATGATTTGTATTGTGGCCAAAGCATGCTAAAATGAGATTTTAAAAGCAGAATTAATTAAAAATTTTATGAACCATAACATTTTAATAATCTTTTAAATAGGCATTAGCATTAATAAGCCAATGAGAATGTTTATTTCTTTTGTTTTTGTTTTTTTACTTATAGTTCTTGAAAGTTATTGTGGCTTATTCTGAGGGGGAAACCTTTTTCTAAATTATTCTAATTCTGAGCGCCACCTGCTAGGGAGGCTCCCCAGAGCTGTCAGAGATGCCCAGGGAGGTAGCCGGGTTGTGGTTCTGTGATCTCGGGGAAAGCATTGCCTTAGCTTCCACTCACGCCCTAAAGGAGATGATTGTGCCTGCCTGGGCTGATGGTGTGTGGTTGCACATGTCCCGATTGCCCTGAGCTTTCTGATCCCCAGGCTGGTTTCCAGTGAAATCTGGAATTGCTCACTCTCCTCCAGCACTGAGCCCTGGAGAGGCACCTGCACAGCTCCTTTTTTCCTTGCTCTGTGGGGCCTGTAGACCTCCCTGATCTATTGTATTGTTCTGGAAATAGAAAGGATTCCCTTCCTTTTCTTCCCCACATACCTTCCTGGGTAATTTATCTTTCTCTTAAGGGACTTGCCCTAGATTGAGTAGAGTTGGGAGGGAAATATTGAGTCTTGAGAAATCTGATGATGGATTTCCAAGGAGGAATAAAAGAGGAAACGCTAGAGAGAACGCAGTCATTGACATCTATAGAGGTATTGCCTTTATGTCTAAGCTGTTACTGCCATCTAGGGTGGGAAAGATGGTAATACTATAAAGCATTGGGTAGTAGAGAGGTTGCAGTAGGAAAGGGAAAGAAATAAAGAAAATTGATTTTATTCGGAGGCAAAGGTGTTTTGTTGCTGAACTCTAAGATCATTTTATCTATGCTTGGAAATTCTCACCCTGGGACAAGAAGAAAAATAGATTTCCAAATATTTGAAGCTGTATAATACAGGCATTCATTGGGAGGAACCCTTGAGAAGAAGCCAAAATATCCACCCATGGCCTTGCTTTACCACAAACTAATTGTCACCTTCAGTGAGTAATGTACCCTTTTGGGGCCCCAGTTTCTTCCCACATAAAATGAGGAATAATTGGCTTAGATCAGAGAACTTCAGATTGTTTATGTCCAAGAAGAACAGTAGAGACACACTTTATACCATGATCTACAATACTCATATGCACAACTAAAGCAAAAACTTTCATCAAACAGTACTTACAGACAATGATATTTTCCATCCTGTTTTATTTTTCAAATTCTGGCTGTGACCTACTTAAGTTGATTTCCTAGCTCTCTGAGAGGTTGCATCTCACAGTTTGGAAAACATCATGTTAGATGTTTTCAGTCCCCAAATCTGATGGCCTTGTCTGTGGTCCCTGATGTGTGGAAAGGAGAGATTAGCTGAGAGCATAAAACCAAGAAGGTTCAGGCTATGGGAGTGGCCTTCCACGTGGACCCAAGGCCCCAGGCTTCAGCCACAGTTCACAGTGGAAGTGCCAGTGAGTCATGGCCACAGCTATAAACCAATCCTTCGGGTAGAAAAAGATCCAAGATATATAGAAATAAAAAAGATTATAAGAGAGTGCTATGAACAATTGTATATCAACAAATTGAATAACCTAGATGAAATGGACAGATTCCTAGAAACACACCCTACTAAGCCTGAATCATGAAGAAATAGAACATCTGAATAGATCTGTAACTATTAAGGAGATTGAATTAGTAATCAAAAGCCTACCAACGAATAAAATCCCTAGACCAGATGGCTTCACTGGTGAATTGTACCAACATCTGAAGAAGAATTGACACCAATACTTTCAAACGCTGGTGAATTAGCATTACCCTAATACCAAAACCAGACACAACAGGAAAAGAAAACCATTATCCCTTATGAATATTGATACAAAAATCCTCAACAAAATATTAGCAAACTAAATTTAGTAACATACTAAAAAAATTATACTACACCATGTCTAAATGGGGTTTATTTTTGTAATGTAAGGATGGTTTTACAAATAAAAATCAGTGTAATACACCACATTAACAGGATGAAGTGGAGGGGACTACATGATCACCACATCATGCAGAAAAAAATATTTGACATAATACAACACTTTTTCATGATAAAAACATTCATCAAACTAGGATGGAAGGAAATTATCTCAACATAATAAAGAACATCTATGGAAAGCCCACAGTTCACATTGTACTCAGTGATGAAGGATTGAAAGCCATTTCTCTAAGATTAGGAACAAGATAAGGATGCATGATTTTATCACTTCTTTTCAATATAGTACTTATTGGAAGTTTTATCCAGAGCAATTAGGCAAGAAAAAGAAATAAAAGGCATTCCAACTATAAGGGGAAAAGTAAAACGATCCTATAAACAAGTGACATGACCTTACATGTAGGAAAACCCTAAAGAGTCCAACAAACAACACCTGCTAGAACTAATAAACAAATCTAACAAAGTTGCAGGATACAAAATTAACATGCAAAAATCAGTTGCATTTTTTAATACTAACAATGAACAATCAAAATGGAAATTTAAGAAAATCCAATTTATGATGGCATAAAAATACTTATGAATAAACTTAACCAAGGGGGTTAAAGATTATATTGACGATTGTACAATGTTGCTGAAAGAAATTAGATACAAATAAATGGACCCATATATTCATGGATTAAAAAGCCTGGTATTGTTAAGATGTCAGTACGACCTAAAGCAATCCACAGATTTAGTGCAATCCCTATCAAAATCTCAATGATGTTTCTTGCAGAAATAGAAAAGTCCATCCTAAAATGCATGTGCTACCTCAAAGAAGCACCACCCCAAAGTAGCCAAAATAATATTAAAAAAGTATAACAGAGTTGGACATTTCAGACTTTCTGATTTCAAAACTTACTGCAAAGCCACAATAACAAAAACAGTACAGTACTGGCATAAAGAAAGACAATAGCATAGAAGAGAGAGATCAGCAATAAACTTTCCCATAGATGGTCAAATGATTTTTGACAAGGGTGCCAAGACTATTTAAGGAGAAAGAACAGTATTCTCAAAAATGGTGCTGGGAAAACTGAATGTCCATATGCAAAATAATGACACTGGATCCATATCTTACACCATATTCAAAAAGTTAACTCAATATGGACCTAAAACCTAAATGTAAGAGTTAAAACTCTTAAAAGAAAGTAGTGGGGGAAAACTCATGGCATTGGGTTTGGCAATGATTTCTTGGATATGACACCAAAAGCACAGGCAACAAAACAAAAATGATAAATTGACCTTTAGAAATTAAAAACGTTGGTTTGTCAAAGGACAGTATCAGGAGATTGAAAGGCCACTGGTAGGATGGGAGAAAATATTTGCAAATCATATATCTGATTGGGGTTAATATTCAGAATATATAAAGAACTAAAACTCAACAACAAAGTAATGGACCACCCAATTTCAAAATAGAGTATGGACTTGAATAGACATTTTTACAAAGACGATATACAAAACAGCTAAAAAGAGTTCAGTATCACTAATTGTGATGACTAATTTTATGTGTCAACATGAGTGGGCTTAGATGCCCAGATGACTGAAAAAACATTATTTCTGCTGTCTCTGGGAGAATAATTCCAGAAGAGATTAACACTCACTCAGTAGACTGGATGAAGAAAATATGTCTTCAGTGTGGACGGCATCTTCCAATTCCCCAAACACCTGAATAAAACATCTTCTAATTCCCCAAACACCTGAATAGAACAAAAAAGTGGAGGAAGGCAAATTTCTCTTTCTTCTTGAGCTGGGACATTCTATTCTCTTGCCCTCTGATATTGGAGTTCTTGCTTCTTGGACTTTAAGACTTACACCAGTGGCCATCAGGCCTTCAGTCTCAGATGGAACTATACCACCAGCTTTCCTGGCTCTCCATCTTGCACTTAGCAGGTTGTAGGACTCCATGAGCCAGCTTCTATAATATATATATAGGCAGTGACCATGACGACCAAAATGACCATTCGACCAGTCAACATTCAGTGTTAGCATAGATGCATAGACACAAGTAAAGTCTTTGAGTGAACTAAGAATGAACAAGACAAATGCTTGCCTTCAAGGAGAAGGTTAGGTCAGGGATGAGATTTCAAAATTGCCACCAGCACAGACCCGAGGTGCTACTTCTCAGAGTGGCCAGAGATACACCTGGTAGCGGACTGGGATCATGGCTCTTAGGAACTCCAACATTCAACCAAAATGCAGAGTTAGGGGCACCCCCCGAAGAGCAGGAAAGTGGCCAGAGAAGTCAGGGTGCGAACCAGGAGGGGTGATGTCTCAGCCAACAAGAGAGGACCCGGTGCTGCTGGGAGCCAGGGGAGAGGAGGGCTGGAAAGTGCTGAATGGGTTTAATAATTGATGTGAACTGGGTGAAATGTAAGATTGAGTGTTCATTGAGGAGCTGGGGCAGAGTCTTAGAAGCATCCCAGGATGAGTGTGTATGTTGTTTTCAATATGAGAATTGCTGTGACAGCCCAGACCTACAGTGATGGTTCCTCTTGGTTCAGAGGAGCCTAGGCTCTGACGTGCTATGCAAGCTGCCTTGGCCTGGTGGGTGTGGCTCAGCCACTTCCTCAGATTTGATGAGGTCTGTCACCTGTCGCCAGGTCAGAGCCATGATGGCCCATTACATAATTTTATAATCAAACCTTAAGCCCAGACTTCCTCTAAACGCTGCTGGTCTGTTCCTATTTTTGCTGCTGAGTCCATGCTGTTCTGGAAGGACCATCGTAGGATCAGGCTGTATGTATTGGACAGACATCCTGTTGTCCAAATGGGGTGTTTGTATTAGAATGCTACACCTTACCTACAAAATACAGAAGAGATGTAGGGGTGTCTTGCCGTGCAGGTCTACTTGTGGGCTCTTTCAGGTTCTCGGGAGGCTCAGGGATGGCACAAGATCATGTATGACTATTCCTGGGAATCCAAAAACTCTGACATCTGCTCCTGCTCGCCCACGTTCTTCTCTTCAGGACAATCACAGGCCTTTCACTAATAGCCCAGCAGGCCTTTGCCAACAATTTGGGCTCCAAAGGGAAAACACGTTGAAGTGCTTTGTAAACAAGTCTGTGGTGTTAGAAAAGCTTGCCACCTTGACAGCCTGGCCAAACACTTTTGAAAAAAGATGTTAAACAGCTAGATGTCAGGTCACATCTGCCTTGGGAATGAAGGGACTGAAGAGTAAATTGGCTAGACCCTCGAAGGCCAGCCAGGCGTTGGAACCTCCGTTTTCAGTGTGAAAGCACAGCGTGGCGGGCGGTGCCTGACGTGTGCTGCTGCTTACCTCAAAGCGCACTTCAGAAGGGCCTTGGCTGGCATGCCAGCGTGGCCACGCACCTGCGTAAGGGCTTATCACCCAACCCTGGCCGGTGTGCTTGGTGGTTAAAGTGTCTGCCTGAGCATGGAAGGGTCACGGGTTCGATTCCCAGTCAGGGGCACATACCTGGGTTGCAGGTTCTTTCCCTCGCCCTGGTTGGGGCAAGTGTATGAGGCAACCAGTCAATGTGTCTCTCTCACGTTGATGTTTCTCTGTCTCTCTTCTCTCCCTTCCTCCCTTCCACTCTCTCTAAAAAAAAAAAAAAAAAAAAAAAAAAAAAAAAAAAAAAAAAATCAATGGAAAAAATATCCTCTGGTGAGAATTAACAAAAGAGCTTAAAGACCCAGACTCTACCCAAATCTAGGCAGTGACTGAATATGGTTTGATGACATTTGGAATGTATGTCAAACACGTACATTCTAATTTTCCTTTTGGCCACAGTTCTCCTTTTGTGTAATGAGGAGATTGTTTTTGTAATAACTTCGGTGTAATGAAAGGACCAGTTCTTTGTTGTTCTGTGACTAAAACAGGTCTGCTACTGTGCAAGAGGAATGTGGTTCCTTGATTTCAGGTGCTGCAGCATGAAACTAATGATTTTCTTGTGATGTCCCCCTCCCTCCCCTGCCAGGAAGGGCGCCTGTGGCCTTCAGACAGCTCTGGTCCTCAGCCTGGTGGCTCAGAGGTAAGGAGTTGGACAAGGGAGGGATGTGGGTGGCTGCAGATGGCTGCTCAACCCGATGTGATGGGCGAGGGGAGGAGGGAAATATGCCGTCACAACAAAATAGGTGGAAAAGTCAAGTGTATGACAGTGTAGATTAGGAAATAACAAAATAACATTTAAATTAAGGCATTTGCCCATAACTTTGGTTTTTAATGTGGGGAGAGGATTTTTAGAGTCTCCTATGAATTATTTGTGCTAGTTTAGAGCTCCCTACAGAAAACAGGTTGAGAATCACTGATCTTTACGTGACCCCATAAGCTGCAAACAAGGAGGCTGTGCAGAAGTGGGCATAGTGTATACGGTAAATATAGCATGACTCATTCCCACATCTCCAAGTTTAATAGAATGACCTAAAAGTAACATAGTTTTTTTTGTCTTTATTTTAAAAATATGATGTGGGAGAAGTCAATGGGTGGATACACACACACACACACACACACACACACACACACACACCCACACACACCCTTGGCCCAGTGCGGCATACACATAGCATATGCATTAAACGCACATTTTCAGTTACACGCATTGTCCACTGTTGAACCATCTTGGATAAACTACAGTTTGGCAAGGCGAGGGGTCTAACTCATGGGGAATAATATACCTCCATCTTTGTCTGGGATAATCTTTTCCTGTTTCGTTGGAGGGGGAAATGTTTCAGACGGTTGAGAACACAGACCAAGTGGGGATGTTCTTATAGCATCGTGTCTGATCATTACTGAGCCAAGAACGTCTCCACGCCTTCGCTCTTTTCCTTGCAGATCATGTATGCCCCACGGTCTCGGGACAGGTTCACTGCCCCGTCCTTTATCCAGAGGGACCGGTTCAGCCGCTTCCAGCCCACCTACCCCTACGTGCAGCACGAGATTGACCTCCCCCCCACCATCTCCCTGTCTGACGGGGAGGAGCCGCCTCCTTACCAGGGGCCCTGCACCTTGCAGCTCAGGGACCCCGAACAGCAGATGGAACTCAACCGAGAATCTGTGAGGGCCCCGCCCAACCGGACCATATTCGACAGCGACTTGATAGACATCTCCGTGTACAACGGAGGGCCGTGCCCGCCCAGCAGCAATTCGGGCATAAGTGCCAGCACCTGCAGCAGTAACGGGAGGATGGAGGGGCCGCCCCCGACCTACAGCGAGGTGATGGGCCACTACCCAGGAGCCTCTTTCTTCCATCACCAGCACAGCAGCACGCACAGCGGGGGCAGGCTGCCGCTTCAGCACGACGGCTCAGGGGGCACCATGGTGCCCATCCAGGGCAAGGACAGGAAGCCTGGGAATCTCGTCTGATCCTCCAGCATGCACTCGAGCGGAGAAGAAGAGACCGAGGACGGAGGAGGACTGCACAGCTCCTTGGCTCCCGGGCTCAGTGTTCAGTTTTACGTGCGACAACTAAGTAAAACCAAATATGCAAATGTGGTCTTTGTTTCTGATTCCTTCCAGGGGAATTGCATGCAAACCAGACTGAAACAATACCAACTTCCATCCGGTCTGACCGTCAACAGTGTTTATTGGGGGGTGGGGGTGGGGGTGGCAGGTGTCGGGAGGGAGGGGGGGTGGCATTGGCAAAGGGGGGTGGGCATGGGAACAGAGAAAGGGGTGCTTTGACTCTATCATGAAATGAAACCCAGAGGTATTTGATTTATTTAATTATGAGAGGAGACTGCAGAGAAAGAGGCCAGAATGGCCTTAAATTTATAATTAACTAAATAAAGAAGGAAGCGTTATTATATATTATCACGGGGAAGAATTGGCCAGTTTGCTTTTTCTCCCAAGGTGTGGAACTCTTATTTTGTTTTAAAAATATGATTCAAAAATTCCTGTTTTCTGTGTGCCAAGGAAAAAGTGGGGGAGTTCGACGAATGCAAGGAGTTGATTTTGTGTTGTTATGATGATGTGTTTTTAAAAAGTTGCACTATCTTAATGTTGAAAATATATATGAGGGAACTGTTTCATGTGACGTTCTGTATGTTGTCTTTTCACCTGTGGATTGTTAGGCCCGAGGAATACCCTGGCGTGCTTCCCATAATCGTGCAAGAAAAGATATGTTTGGGGACGTAGGTGAACATGCCAACTTAGGTCCACCCAGAAGGCCGTTCCTGCTGTGAGAGTCTGCGGCAGCGGGCAGGGCGTCTGCAGCATGGGGGCCTTTGGGGGTGAGAGAGGAACGCTGAGGTCCAGCACCGGGGACTCGCTGAGTCACTCTGCTGGCCCAGGCCGCCTGTTCTGGTAAAGTGACCGCCACAGGCATTGACGCATCCAGTATCGCAATGCCCTTGCCCTCCAGCAGTGGTAGTTCTTCAGTCATTTAGGTGTGTTTTTTTTTGGTTTTTTTTTTTCCACTGTAGCATGAAGTAGGCTCGTACATACATTATTTTATGCAATAAATTGTTTAAAATGCAAAGTGGTTATTTTGAATGCTGTTGGAATATGTCACTTCTCGGTGTATTCCCGGTGTCGGCCCCCTTTTCGAGACAGTTCAGTTCAGTGCTGGACGGCTGGTCAGTGCCCGAGGGGCCCTCGGTGATTGCTCTGCATGGAGCCCGCCGGCCTCAGCGTGTGAGTGGTGCTGGTAGTGACTTCTTCTTGGGAAACTCCTGGGATTGGCGGGGGACACCACATTGCTGAGCATGAAAACAAGCCATTGCCCTTCGCGAGTGTGGACGCAGCCTTCTCGGGGGGATGCTGTGCTCACAGCCCAGACTCCCGCGGGAGTTCGTGCAGCCTTTGCATGTGGCCAGAACTGGATGGTCGGTCAGTTCCACGGCTGGGCAGGCAGGGCAGGGCAGGGGGCGACTCCAAAAGCACAGGATTCAAAGCACAACATGCAGTTAAAATGCAACTAGAAACTAATGTTACATGCTGTTAGTTTTAGTTTTAATATTCCTGATATTTACAAACGTGTTCTTAGCTAAAAGAAACGCTTTCTTTTGGGGAAGAAAGCATCTGGCTTTTGTAATAGCACCAGCCAACACGTTCAGCCAACGCCACGCCACCGCCTGCTCTGTGCAGGTGCGACCCCTTCCCTCCGCTTGTAACCAATGGCCACCGCAGCTTTAAGGTGGGATAACACATGTGCTCGGATCTGGCTGTGGGTCTCAGACGATCTGTCAGTGAGGTGACTTGGTGCTGTCGGCCGAGGGCTGGAGAGACTGTTCTGAGCTGCACGTCCTGTCCCCTGCCCTCTGCTCCTGCCTGCCGCTGGTTTTTGTTTTGCTTGGAGGATTGGCCTCTTCATTAAATTGACTCATTTCACCCAGGAACAGCCACAGAACTAGCCAAACTCTTAGAAGAAGAGAATTAACAGACTCTGTGGGGACGTGTGCATGCTAAGAGCCGCAGTGGAATTCTAAGACTGGGCAGAGCCCCGTGGGGACCCCTCCCCGGGCAGCTCACTGTCTGGATCCCACGCCTGTGCTGAGGGAAGCTGGCGCTCTTTGCGGATGGAGCTTTGTCTCACCCTGTCAGGTGAAGGTTAGAGAGCACTTGTTCCTGTCAGGAGCCCTGGTGGCGGTGCTGGTGTCCCCTCAGATGAAAAAATGGCAAGGTCAGCTAATGATACCATCATTCCAAACCTCGCCGGCTATTTTGGTAAAGCAGGTGAGCCAACCCCGGAACTCCAGCTCAGAATGGCTTTGCAGTCCCTCACTCTCCTACCTGCTGCAAGAAGGAACTGCTGTCAGAAACTTGTCGATTCTTAGTCACCTTGCAAGTATGTGGATGTTCTGCAGGCGCCCACAGTATTGGCAAAACAAATATTGAATTCAAGTAAAGGTCATCACCCTTCAAAAGAGAGGTTCCTCCCATTCGGCCACTCTAGAGAATTGCCCTTTAAGTCCAATAGTTATTGAAAGACAGGGACATACGAAACCGTGAACTTGAATGGTCTTGAGGCTGGGCCTCTGGAATGAATTAGCTTAAAAGCCAAGGCCATAAACTTAATTAATAGTAAATTTCCCTTTGGCTCAGGGAAGGGGTGATTTAGACCAGTAGCTCTTTGGAATGGGGCAGCTGACCTGTTCGTACCACGTCGCTCCTCGCTGGCCTGGTGTGGAAAGAGGGGTGATGGAGGGGGGTCTGATGTGGGAGAAGCCTGTGTGCTTACGGAGCCCGAGCACCCCGTTGAGAAAGCAGTGATTGAGACCATCAGTGACGGGCTGATTACCTCAGTAGAGAGTTGAGACAAAGACTTGCAAGTTCAAAAGAGCGGCTGCTGGGAGGGGACTCTGAGCATCCTGCTGTGGCTTGTCCTCCGTCCCAGAGCCGCCCAGCACATGCTGCGTCCCACTGACAGGAGCACGGCCCCCAGGCAGGTGTCTGTCTGTGTTTTCAGAAAGTCTCCTGCTCTTCAGACACCGAAGCAGTCCTGAGTCCCAAAGAGATTGTGCTCAACAGAGGATGCGTTTAAAACGTTAAACTGTGCTTGGTGTTTCTGACCAAAATTCCGCGCTAAGGAAGCTTGACAAGCGTGTCCTCTGTCCTCCCCCATCTCCTCTACACACAGGCACACAGTCGGCAAGGAATTCCAAGATTGTGGAGAAGAATATTTAAAACTGACAAAGACTGGTCATGAGGGAGCACAGACAGACAGCCACTGAGCTCACAGGCGAGGAAAGGGGGCCTTCTACCGCCCGCAGGGGGATGTGGCACTCAGATGAGTGCTCCTTGAGCTTCTGTATCTCTGCTTGATCTTCTTCCCCTTTATCTTCTTCACCTTTATCTTCCGCAACTACTTTCAGAAAGCTTCTGTTATCTAGAAGAATCCATTCTAATCCCTGCCTTCCTCCTGCAACCCGTAGCTGCATGCTGGCAGGGGTGATCCTGCATCTTCCATCTATTGGCTCTTGTCTCCAGGAAGTCCATGGCCTTTAGATCCCGGTCCATCGCAAAGAGAGAGGCCCGGCTGGCCCCTGCCCCGCAAGGGAACGCCCGTGCGCTCCTGGCCACGCAGCCTGCCGCACGTCCGAACCGCCTCCTGCCTGGGTTGCCACCCTGCTGCTTGCTTCTTGAGGTTTGCTACTGAGCACGGTGACAGTCACTGCTTGTCCGTGGGCATGCCATTCGTCTTTCTGAACACTTCGAAAGCTCGGCAGTGTCTGATGGAAAAAACCTGGGAAGGATACTTGGTTTTGGTTAACGTGTGGATTGTGTCTCAGCGACGAAAAGCAAAAAGATGCCCGTGTTTGGCGCCATGTCTTCATACGGTGGCAGGGTCCCCCAAGTCCGCCTGGCTTGCCGCCAGCATCCCCAACCTCGGTTGAAGAGCAGGGACGCGGGCTTCCGCTCTGCTTACCTTCACCTCGATGGCTGGGCTGTGGTAGTTCAGATAAAGTAGCAAGACGGAGCGGCGGCGGGCAGGTCTCCCTCCTCCCGGTGAGGAGCACTGGGTCTGACGGTGGCTCACCTCCCTATTGCAGATGTAACCGTGCTGCCAGCTGCCAGGGATCAGAGAGGTGGATGGGGAACGGGGAGCACCCTCCCGCCGGGGGACCCCCTCCATTTCAGCTTAGGCCATGTGAATCCCCAGAGTGCTGCATCTTTTGCCTAGTTCACGTTTATAGTTCATGCCAGGGTTAGACCGTCGTTCTCTGCTGCTGCTGCTGCTGCTGCTGCTGCTGCTTTCGGGGTTGGCTGCATTGGGAAGCCGCCGTGTGTGAGTGGATGCCTTGCTGCGAAAGCACCGTCTTCCTTTCACCCCTTTCCTTCCTTCCTTCCTCCCCCTCGGTGTGTGCTTGTTGAAGTGGACGGTGGTGGGGCTTAGCGCGAGACAGAGCATGACGATCGCCACACGCCACGTGCATGGGCCACGGACCCACGTCCCGCGGGAGCTCTGCATGCCCGTAGGTCTCTGCAGCCGCCCCGCCTCACGTCCTGGGTTTAGCCGCCGCCGCATCCGCGCTCCCACCTTGGTTGTGCCTCACTGACAATGGTGCTTCTTCAGTGGTCTGTCTCTTCTTACGTTTTTCTTTGTAAGGTGCTGTATATAACTTGAATATATTATGCACATATCCTACCCAATGGGTAGAACATACATTGTTAATACTGTACTATAATGTATAGATACCAATTTTAACAGAAATGGCATAGAACTTGTGAATGCCTATGTGCTTTGTCCTCTTTTGTAAGGAAATTTGCAAATGGATGCCTACAGATAAAAAAAAAAAAGTCTATGTAGTTTATTTTCCTATTAAATACCAATATTATAACACGAGGGAAAGAAGTCTGAACAAGCAAGCATTTATGACCAGCGTAAGCATAGCAATGGAGAGTTGCATCTTTGCTGTGAAAACACTTTAAAAATATATATATATAAGTTTAAAAAAAATTCCATAGCTTTTTGGTTGCCATTAGATGCTTCTTCTTTTCAGCTCTTAACGCTCAGTTGGACCAGTGTTAGAGGGAAAAAAAAAGTTGACTTTTCAGCCTGTTTTATGAAGACATCCATGTTGTGTGGGAGAGTGATGTCAGACCCCAGAGAAAGTGCACATTTTGCAAAAATCACATCCAGAGTCAGGGGGCCTGCAGTGGAGGTCCGCCTTGCTCAGGACGGGGGCATTTGGGACCATCTGGGTCCCGAGTCTCTCTCTCTCTCTCTCTCTGCCTTTCTCCTTCACGAACTGAAGCTGTGGAGCCAGTGAAATAACCGGAGGGTTTGTAGGGAAAGCATACCTCAGGAAACATGAATCCACTTAGGACCCCATTCTTCGAAAAAATCTCGTTATGGGTTATGTTAGCAGAGAACTAGCTATCAGCCAGCTGAGTTGGGAATCTTATGTCCATTCCTTTTGGTGTCTCGTGGTGATCTTGATCCAAAAAATAAACTAGGTTTTGCCACAAGTTATGGATTACATTTTCAGTTGCATGATGTCACATCTCTCTTCTAGCTCGGTTTTTAGTTTCTGAGTGTGCCCTCTGCATTTATTTTCAAATATTCTAATGTTACAAAAAAAAAAAAAAAAAAAAAAAAAAAGAGAGAGAGAGCCGATAACAATGTGCTCACTAAACCACTGTTGAATGTGGGTGTGAGCATCCTTTCCAGTGGTCTGTCCCTGGAGGATCTTAATTCTGATCAGTGCCATGGTTTTTATTTGCTCGGTGGTGTCAGTTCTGATCTTGCAAATCACAATAGGATCACACCCTTTCCCGCCAGAGAACAAATTATTACCGATTATCCTTAAACTGAAAATGCCTCTACAATGCAGCTCTTAATGCTGAATGGACTAAAAGTCAGCCCTTCTTTTATTATCTGTTTTGAAAGATCCATCAAAAGATTGGTATCTCGTGTGTTCTCGTTCCTGTCCAGCCCCACTGTCTGCTGCAGGGTTCCCCAGGCTTCAGCATTAAAAAGAGGGGCTCATGGCTGTCAGGAACCACATCTCCCACCCCACCCCAGGTTCGATCTCTGGGGAGAACTGTTGAGAGTGGGTGTCATCAGAGAATGTTCTGGACTCAGAGGTACTAACATTTGTTACCACACTATGGCTTTTCTCTCTACAGAACTAATTAAGGCTTCAACTTTATTGTTAATGATACTGGTTCATTTTAATGTGCTTATTGGTATATTGTTATTTTTCATTTCATGGCTTTCATATATCACGTTTTCTAATTGTATATTTGTCTAGTGTGAAGCTGTTTTAAAATATGTAATACTATTCACAGCATTTAGTTCATTTAATTATTTTAAAGCAGCCTACTAAAAAAGTACAACTGTATTTGAACTTTTCAAGTTGATCATATGAGTTATAATAATCAGAAGTCATTAAAGTCTTTTTTTTTTAACAGCCATTTGTGCTTACTTTTCAAAATAATTCCCAGTTATGTACTAAAAAAGATCTCCAACTGTTGTGTATCTGCCTCTTTTTAACTGAGCACTGGCGATGTAGTTCTTAGGCCTAAGGTCTGTCATTGCAATACTTTTAAAGAGAGATGTTGCTCTAAGTGCTGTTAAAGCTATGAAATCAGCTTTTTCTGCTTGTTCGTAATGCTATGGTCCAACCACAGCACAAAATTATTAAAAATAATCAGTGACTTATGTGTCTCCTAGTTTGTTTTTTAATCTTTCAAAAATAAAGCACATGTGTGAATGTGTGTGCCTGTATGTGGAGGGTGGAATGGGGATGGGAACTACATAAGTTTTAAAACCCATCTCACACACTTCTATGGTCCCTGGCTAACCTTTCCATTCTGCATTGTTTATTCAGACTTTTAAAAGATCATCATTATATTCTTCTATGAACAGCTCTGGCCGATCACACCATATGATGCTTTTCTCAATTGTGTGTTCTCCACAGCGCACCAGGGATTGCTCAGGTCTCACCACAGGAGGACCACAGAGCTGCGTCACCTGCGCTGAGATGCCTGGGGAGGAACGTGTAGTTGTCGTCAAGTGTCTGCGTGGCTGTCGCAAAGCAACGGAGGTCCACTCACTCTCACAAAGGTGAACAGATTTCTAACAATAAGGCCTGTCCGACGGCGGGACAGCTGCCGCGGAGGTCCAGGGCCCCGGGGATTTCAGCCCCTGATAACGGAGGAAAGAACCCAGCTCCCTTCCCTGAGAGGTTAGAAGGGCTTTATGTCTGAGCTCTAAATAAGTGTATGGCGTCACAGATGACATGACTGTCGATGTAGAAAAACCTCACCCAATCTACCAAACTATTAAATAAGTGAGATGAGAGTGGTGGCAGGAAATACAACTTGTGTTTGCATTTCTCTATGTTAGTAATGAAAATGAAATCTTAAAGACGCCGTTTAAATAAGTATACAACTAAAGCTAAAAGCTCTAGCCATAACTCCCATCTTAGATTCTGAATTATTTTATTTTAGAAAGGGAGCTAGAAAGCTATAAGGAGGAAAATAACTACAAGAGAGGGATTTCTTTTCCTGAAAACAGCACATAGTCACGGATAAACCACACTATGCTCTGCAATACATTCTGTAGCCTTATTCAGGAGACTAGTTGAGAATACTAAAGAACTTTCCCCAAATGTGCTATCCCGGAGGGAAGCGAAGACTCACGTAAACTTCCTTTTCTCTCACCACGTGCTGCTGCCTGAATGAGGGCTCCATTTGTCATGCCCGACTCTGGCATGGGACTCACAGGTGACTTAGCCCCTGTCCCACTCCTGGGAGATTTCCAATTGAGTTAAGTGGCAACACAGGCTTTGGAGTTCCAGACCTGAACGGGTTAATATTACCTTTGCCTCAAGTTAAGGTCGCTGAAGGAAGGTCACCTGTACGGCAGCAACGCCAGTGGGAAGTCCTGAGGAGGAAGCGTGCTTGCCATGCAGGCCCTCAACAAGGAAGGGAGCTGCCATTGCTTTGCTATTTCGTATTCCAGGTTTAATTTTAAAAACATTCTGCCCAATTACTAAAGACCTGTAAACGGCACTTTGTCCTGGGATGCTCACTCTTCTAACTGCTGCAGCTTCAAATGCCAGTGAAAGAAACGGGCACCAATTTTAATGCTCTAGGCCTAGGGTGTCGAACTCAATCAGAGAAGGGGCCAAAATCTAAAATCCAGCCTAAATCGCGGGCCGAATGGTTTACTGAACAGTCATAAACTGACAATGTCATAAACTGACAGCGGAGTGCAGTGATGACAGCGCGGTGTGGGCCACATTGCAAGGCCTGGCGGGCTGGATTTGGCCCGCGGGCCTTGTGTTTGACACATGTGCTCTAGGCAGTGGTCGGCAAACTCATGAGTCAACAGAGCCAAATATCAACAGGACAACTATTGAAATTTCTTCTGAGAGCCAAATTTTTTAAACTTAAACTCCTTCTAACGCCACTTCTTCAAAATAGACTCTCCCAGGCCGTGGTATTTTGTGGAAGAGCCACACTCAAGGGGCCAAAGAGCCACATGTGGCTCGTGAGCCACAGTTTGCGGTCCACGGCTCTAGCAATTAGTACCATATAAGGCGGGAGTACCCAAGGTCAAGGTAACTAAATCATTAGGCCTGAAACTTCTCCCGGTAGGTTTTAAGTAAAACACATCTGTTTATTTCCCCCATTATTCTAGATGTGTACAGAATCTTTGGTCAATGAACCACGTGGAGGAGGACTGGGGGGAGGAATTAGTATTTCTTGTAGCCTTAGTAATAAAATGTGAGATTCCAAGGGGAGAGTAAACAGTTTTACATGTTGGTTTGAGCACTGTTACTGAGCGTTCTCTCCACCTCCCCGGTGTAGACCTGGAGTAGACTCCGGGTGAACCTCAGGCTCCCAGGGCTGGCATCCTGCACTTCGGGGCTCCTCGGCCTTTTCACATCTGTAACCCGTGCCATGCTCTTCACTCCTCTTTGCTAATATTAGCACCATCCCTCTCTGCTGGAACATTAGCAACAAGCACTCGGTCCTTTGTCTTCCCATCCACCTCCTCTAAACATACACGTTCTCCTTTTCTCAATGCTGATGCTTCTCTCACCACCTGCTGATCTCCTCCTGCAAGGGTGACAGCTAAGCAAGCTAAAGGAGAGGGACAGGCAAGAGGCTGCAACTCGCCCAGGCCTCTGCATTCAGCCGGAGGGGCTGCCCACCACAGGATCCTGTGTGGTGCTCACCACCCTCGCTGTGGATCTGTGAAATGGGCATGCATGCTACCCACACGTGAGTGACAGAGGGGCACAAGGCAAATTCAGCCTGACAAGTGTTAGCTTATCTGACCCATTAGACACTGTGCCTTGCAGAGCCCACAGAACAGTAACACTGCGAAGAACACAGCTTTTTCTCTACCACTTCTTGGTATCGCAGAGCTGCCAGGGTTTAAGGGTTGGTCATTTCATGGGATTCAGAGAGGCCAGTCTCTGCCCTTTGGTGAAAACAAAAATTCTCCATCTGGGATGTACTACTGAACTTCTCAGTGCTAACATTTTCCACCAACGCCAGCGTCTGGTCGCTTCCGATGCTCGAGTGCTTGGCCCCAAGTAAATGGAAAATTCCAGTCTGAGCTGGCTCCAAGTATGCCGCAAATGCAGGCTCAGATATCACGCTCAGCGTCGTGACCCGCCACCCAGGGCCCCAGGAAAAAGCAGGCTCACTTTTACCAAGGGGGCCGTCGCGTATTTCCTGAAGTCAAATCCTCTGAGGATGTATGAAATATTAAACATGTGCCGATGTATGAAGACGAGATGTAGTTAGCAAAGTTTAGATTACTTGCTCTCAAGCGTAGATTTAGGTTTTTGAAAATAGCTACCAACTGCTTTGCCAAGGACAGCCTAGACAGTAACAAGACACCCGCTGGCCCTGAGCTGGCCTGCGGCGAACCCTCCCTTCTAGAGAACTGAGCTGAAGCCTGCGAGGAGGGAGGGGCTGCTTCCTCTCTGTGATCACACTGAGAGAGCAGAAAAGCTACTCTCCTCCTCCTGTCATTCTAAAGAAAAATTACCCAGAGCCTAAGTAAGATGGAAGGCACCAGCAGAAAAGAGGGTAAAGAATGTTAACAAATTGGCTTTAGCTCCAAACACACAAAAGAATTTCAAGTTCCAAAGCACAGGCTTGCTTTATTTTAGTGCCCAGACGAGAGGGAAAATATTGACTGGAAGCTGATTTTTCCCCCCCATATTTCAGATCCAGCTCTCCTGTGCCTCCTTCAAGTAAAAATATTGGCCTCAGTTTCCTACAATGACCCACTAATGGCAAAATTCTGTATAAAACCTCTCTAAGCTTGGGGGTTGGACTCAAAACTCCTATTAATCTAAAATGCTTCCAAAATAATGCAGTTGCTAAATGGTCTAGATTTCTCAACAAATCGATTAGGTTTTGTGAACTGAAGTGTTTGATAATATTTTCAGCTTTTTGGGGAAACTAAGACTTGTCCTTTATTTCTGAGAGGAATGCAAATTACCACCCACCATATCCTGCATCTTCTTCAACAGGGGAATAAAAAGTGCATGTTGGTGGAGCACCATGGCAACCGAGCCCTGTAATTCTATCTCCAGACAGAGCTGAAGGGCAGGCAGAGCCGGCATTTGAGGACTTCACAGACCTCACTTTTGGCTCTGAGCATAAGAGAACCAAAGTAGCCACTATTCTTAGAAAAGTAAAGCAACAGCGACAATTAAGTCACCCTATTAAGTGTCCAAAGAAAATATTGACTCAAGTCCAATAAAACAGCCCAAATATGGGTTCATCATTGCAGAATCTCAAATCAAGTAGAGGTACATACAAGGTAATAACAGATATCTGTGTGTAGAGGAAATGCTGTTGTTTTTAATTTCAGTTTTTAGGAGTCTAATTGGTATAAGGAAAGATAAAGAACCAACGTTGTTCCATGTCATGTTATGATACATAATTATCATAACAAAAGGCAAACTTTCACTCGTACTTAACTAAAAAGTCAGGGAACAACTGCAGGTTTATGGTCCCACTCTTACCAAGAATGGGGTGTGTGATCTATCCATGAGAGGCGGAGAGAAAGAACTGGCGTGCCACCCATCAGGCATGCGCATGTGCAAACTTACCTTCTTCTGTCTCACTTCAAATAGAGTTTTTTAACATTTAAATTGGTCAAAATTCAAAACAGAAAGTTGTACAGAGGGAGGATAAAAGGTTCTATGCAATCCTCACTTACACAGAACGAAGATACATTTTGAGCCCTAGATCATTTGGCCCAGTGGATAGAGCATTGGCCTGTGGACTGAAAGGTCCTGGGTTGGATTCCAGTCAAGGGCACATGCCTGGGTTGCGGGCTCGATCTCCATTAGGGGTGCGTGCAGGAGGCAGATCAATGATCATCTCTCATCATCGATGTTACTCTCTCCCTCTCTGAAATCAGTAAGAATATGTTTGTTTGTTTTTTAAAAAGATATACTTTGATTTTGGCAGCATATGAAACATCTCTTGACCATCCCAGGACTTCTGCTCTTATGGACCATGTGGTCTCAGAGAAAACACAACAACGACGCTGGCATGGGTGGCAAGCACTCTTCTCTGTAAAGAGCAACTACGTAGTCTGAGGTTGACTTGAGCGGCCTGTGTGCCTCCCCATGACAACTGTCCCACTCAAGCGTCCAGAATAAAGAGGCTTCCGTTCTACTCTGCCCTGAAGGATTCTGAAATCAAGATGCATTCTTTGTACTAAAATTGTTTTTTATAAAAATAGGCAGACAACTGTCACAAGATAATCATGATCTGTAATTATTATTGCTGGTGACTGTCAATGATGCATAGAGAAGAATACAGCTTGATTTTCAAAGCCTAACCCTGAAGAAGCAAGACAATCAAAAACTTGTTTTGTCTAGTTATAATAAGCCAATTTGACACAGAAGTCACAAAGGGAAAATCTCCCAGAGGGAAAAATATATCCAATTGGCCTGATTTAGCACTTCTCAAATATAACCTACAAGCTCAATGTGCAGGAGAAAGATCTTCCAAGCATCGGAGGGCCAGGGCAAAATGTATGGCTGATGATGAATTCTGGGAAGGAGTAGTGTTCTAGAGCGCTGGTCACCAACTTTTCGGACCTCACAAACCATCAGTGGTCTGAGGATCCCTGGTTAGCAACTGCTGCTCAAAAGGTTTCCTTAAACCAGCGGTTGCCAACCTTTTGGACCTCACGGATCAGCAGTGGTCCACAGACCACTGGATGGTGACCACTGTCCTAGCACATTCAAATCTCTAAGAACAGAAGAATGAAGTCTTGAGTTTGTTCAGCTGCATGATGCAAAATCTTTTGGGATCCCATTTAATACTAACTTGTTATTACATAACATACAGATGGACCAATAGAAACTGAACCAAGTTCATACTGCAGAATGAATAGTTAAAAGTACCTACCTCTGGTTCTATACCTTTCTGGTTCAGGAGGTTAAATTCAAAGGTGGCGGAGTCCCACACTTTTCTACATCCTCCTATGGTACATGGGGACATAGGCCAATATAATCCGATGCATTGTCGACCATGACACAGATAAAGTTAAGTAGTAAGCTTTTAGTACTGAAAAATACTTCCAACTTTGGTAACATTTAGTTTATTTTAGGCCATGTGGAGACACAATTTTGAAAATCTTAAATAAATGAAGGTCCCATTTTCAAAAAATATGAACTGTAGCCAATAGAAGATATGTCTACATAACCATTAAAACAAGTATTTTTCAGAAAGAATCCTTTAAAAATTCAGAAATGTGTATCTCTCATATATATTTTGTAAAAAAAAAGTTATCATTTCAAACATGCTATGAAAGGTGCACACATAGTATTCTGCCTCATTTGCCAAAATCCCCTCCTGTCCATTTCATTAGCATCACCACATTCTACAGTGGCCTGTGTACTGTCTAAAGATGGTCCAATCCTGTGGAAAGAACACAGGAAAAAGCGACATGGGCCTAATATACAACTTGCTTCTTCTTTTTTAAGCACTTCTTCTGCCCAAACTATTAAGATCTTTTAAATTCCAGGAATTATCTTCTAAGATCACTGAAATAAGTCAGCCAATACCTCATTTTATCCTGGAACACACGGGACTCTACTAGTAGTAATATTTTCATTTGTAAATAAATGGAGGGAGATTTTGTAAAAAAATAAATTGAAGACTACATTTGAAGGCATATTATTGTCACTACTGGGAGGAAGCAATCTCAGTGTTTGCATTCCTTTTCTCCTTTCTTGAGGTCTGAAAATAGCACTTGTACGCAAAAGATTTCAGTAAAAGGCATTTTTTTGGTACCTTTAAAAGTTTGGCATTGCTATCATCCTTGAATAAACCACATCTCTTAGCTAATCTTTTTCATTTCAATTGTTAATTTGCTGAGCAAACCCTTTTCATCCACTTATGTATATGAAGTTAAATCTCAGTCATAGCCTCTTGACTTTGTCAACACACCCTACTTAAACAGAGACATGCAGATTAGATGGGGAGCCTCTCTGCCTTGGAGCTCCCAGAATTTATGGGCCAATTAATCCAAGGGGTAAGGTTTATTATAAGTGAAATAGGGTTTATGATATATATTGCAAACCATATATACTTATTCTCTATATAGCTTAACAATTTAACTTCATACAACATATTAGAGGTGTCCTCTTTTAAGCTACTTGTAGTTTACCGTAAATACCAGGTTAGCAATATGTGAGCAATAGCATTTGACATGATATAAATATGTCTGATGCCAAATATTAAAAGAACTTCTCCTATCTTCACAGAATTTTGGGGGGTGTTTAAAAATATATTTATTGCTTAGATGGTTTGCTATAGAACAGCTTTTCTTTCTCATTTTGAATTTGGAAGTTCTATACAAGAGAATACGAAGAGGAACAAAGTACCATGGCTAATCTTGTGATTCTGTTCATGTTGTATAAACCAGTTTTGTACAAACATGTAGAAGTAGTTTTTAAGTTCCCTTTAGAAAAATATGAACTCTATACGTGTATTATTTTTCCTGTTTAATGCATGGGCTGAAATCACTAGGATCAATTTCCTTCTTAAGAAAAGAGAGGAGACGAAGGAGACGAACAGAGGGTTGAAGGTAAGATGAATCTTTCTGAAACTGGCATCCCACTGTCATGTAGCTTCCCGGGGGGTGTGGGTGGGGACACTTGGAAAAACAGCCCTTTGGATTTTTTGTTTTGTTTTCATGGCCAGTATTTCCTTTAGTTATTGAACCTCAGCATTGTGTCCACAAATCAAAGAGAAAAACTTGTGCGTCAAAAAACTTTTTAGGAAAAAAAAAAGTATACATATGTGTGTGTGTGTGTGTGTGTGTGTGTGTGTGTGTGTAGTAAAAGCCAAGGGGAGAATCAAACAATCTTATTTTGTATAAGAAACAAAATAGCTGGACATGCGATCTAAGCTATGATTCACTCAGTTTAAACAAATGACAAATTTCAGTTTAATATTGGGGGAAAGGGCAGCAGAACAACAAACATTTCTTCACCTCACTAATAAGATGTGGCAAGACATTATTGATTATGAGGGTACAGATGAAGGCTAAATAAAGCTTTAAATCAATAGTGATCATTGCGAGCCACAGCCCCAGCACACTGCCAGGAGATTCCTGCTACACCTCACTACTGGTAGAGTTACGTCATGGCCTCTCCAGAATGTTGAGTTTAGTGTGGAGAGTTGCATAGAAAAAGAAAACACTAGGAACCCTAAATAATAACTACAAAAATAACAACCCTCATAAAAAATTAAGGGATGCAAGATCTGGTTTTAACTAAGCAGACCACATTGGTACTTAGTGATACAGGGACCACTGGTTCTGATGAATATCGATATATTCAATAAATAAAAACCTCACTTTGAAACTGGTTCAAATATCTCTAATACAGTTAAAAAGTATACATACCTCAACGTTTTACCTTTCACATTCAAAGAATATATATCTTCCTTTGAAGTCTGGCTGGTTGGATTTTAGCCAGCAGAAACTGGTGAGGAATTCAGAGAATTTTTTTACTAGAGAATTTCAAAGCACCCATCAGCATCTCACTTTCTATAACTGAATAAATGCAACATAATTATGAAACTGGATGGCAGCAAAACAAATGGACTGAACAAAAAGGGGGATACTCAAGAAAATCAAGTTTTAGTCTCAGGATTATTAGTATCTTCTAAGAACCCACAATGTGTCCCCATTGGAAAATATGTCCAGCGCAAAGGGCATAGTGAAAGGAAATTGTTTTAGAAGAGTTCTATATAATGCAAGATATTAAAACACAAGGCAAAGTCTCAAGTGTTTAAAAAAATAAGAAAAAAAAACAAGAAATGTGTTAATATCTTAGCATTTAATATCTGAAAATATGTGAATTATTTAACAAACAGGCTAAAACTCAATTATATTTAGATTTGAAAATGTGCTGTCAATGTGAAATCGTAAGTTCCACTCTGCGTAAGAGGACTAACCATCCTCCTGAGCAGCACTGCACCAGGCACACCAACGGCTCCTGGCCCTCCCCTCACTACTCTGCCGCACCCACAAAAGAAGTTCCAACCTCAGCATATTCATTTATGAGGCGTTCCAATATAATGAATAAATGTATCAAATGTAAACATTCCTTTCCCTTTAAAGTATTTTCTAAATTTGGCCAAACTAAATATTAAATACAAAAACCTGCCAAATAGCAGTGATTTTTGCAGGATTCTGTCTGCTGGTCCCTCTGATAATCTAAACAGACAATCTTAGGCAGACGCCATTCCCTCTTCCAAATATCAATTCAAGGGAGAGAAATGAAGTAGAAAACAGTTTAAACAGATACAGACACACCTGAAACACACCCACACAATCATGACAACTTTCATATCTGACAATGGTTAAATTTCATTTTAAGCAGATAATTTAATGATAGTTTTAGTATAAAAAAATTTCAAGTGAAATGCTCAAGCAAGGATTCAATATCAGGGAAAGAGCAGCAGCTACAATTTTGGAATTTATTCCACAATGAGATCACCATTAACTGGGAGAAGACATTAGGGGAAGACACCGGGAGAGAGCGCTTGCTTATGGAGACAAGACATGCTAGTGGCGGGAAAGTGGGTCCGGTCTGTGACAATCCATTCTTCCAAAGCGGTATTTTCTTGAGAACCACAAACTTGAATCGCTGCTTAAGATCATCTGATTTCAACAATGAACTTACAGAATAATTACTTTCACTTTTCCTCTGAAAAATTAGTTGAAAAGGACACAAACAATTCATAGTTTTATGTTCTAGGTGAAAAGGTACAATGGCCATATATTTTTACTTTAAAAATTTGATTATGACAAGTTTCAGGTAAAAAACACTTTTAAATGGTCAATTTTTTGCATTTACATATAACCAATTCATCTTATTTACATGAATGACTCAATTTTTATTCAATTTTCTTTATACAAAGGATATTATTTTAACTGGAATATAACTGTTTAAGCACTTTTTAAAAAAATAGAAACTCTATTTTCTTATTCATAGGCAGTTTTGATGATGAAAGTTTGTCTCCATACTGAGAATGAGAACTGAATACAGTTAAAGCCTCAATGAATAACATAACTTCCTGTCTAGGGCCACATCAGTTATTCAAGAAGTCAACTGCCTCATCTGCCTAAAGTATAGCTGCAACAAAACATAAGCAAGCATGCTTCTGAGGACCTTGGGGAAAAAAAAGTGTCTGAATCAGACATTAACACTGCTTAATGATGCTTTAGATGTGAAATTCTTATACTGGGTTCATTTTTTTCTTTTCAAAAAAACACTGATTTTTCTAGTGAAACTTAATGTTAAAAAGGTTATCTTAGTTCTTTAACCCTCAGAGAACTGGCATAGTTAGGCAGCCAACCAAAAAATACACTCAGGAGCATGAATCTCTGAAAGTGCAGGATCGTTTATAACCTCTTATACGAGACACCCTATTCCACTTTTTTTTTGAAAGAAACCTTTTCTTTGGTTTCTTGTAGTTTTTCAGTGAGTTTATCCTTCGTTTCTTCCATTTTCTCTGTGAGAAGCTCCTTTGTCTCTTCCATCTTATCCTGCAGATACTCCTTCACAGGAGGCGGTGTTGACATGTAGCCGCGACTCCGCAGATACTTCACGGTGCAGGAGGTTCCCCCCAAAGTCACAGTGTACCGGGCAGGTGTTGCAATCTGAAGGGAAAAAGCAAACAGGCAGATCGGTACCTGATTATGACCATGGTCACAGGCAGAAACAATATGAAATCACCTTACTGCTTTACAAAGCTAATGAAGTTGTATTCTCTATGGTGCTCCCTCCTGACAAGTGGGGCTTCCTCTGTAAACTCACTTTATAAATATCTGTTACTCAGACACTGACCCAGGATTATAGAATGTTCATTGTGGCAGCAAAGTCTGTGACCATGTGCCAGTGAACCTGGGCAAGGGTTTGGAGGGGCGATTCGCTGGGAAATCAGAGGGGGCTCAGGACCACTACCAACAACAAAGGTACACAGGCCTCTATTGCTTAAAACCTGCCCACCCACAGACAATATCTGGAACTAAATTAGAACCAAACTACTTTAGTTTGAGAGGCAAGTGTGGGCCAAATGTTTCTTCTTGACTGAATTTAGCTTTGTTTCCAAATCTCTTTCCTTTGACTTTTCCAGGCCTTATGCTCCTTCCTCATTACAGTCTGCCCTGGGTCTGGAATCCCAACCAGAACCTCCCTGAGACCAAGTGGTAAAATGGTACATGTGTTGCAGACATGCACAGGTTTAACTCTGATCAGGGACATAAGAGCCAAAACTAAATAATAGACAAACTGGCCAAAGAGAATCTTAAAAGTAGAGAGTCTGTATCACACTCAGAGGCTGTTGTATGAAAATTCAGAATTGTATCTGTAGGGTACCAGACACCAAAGGTCTTTGAAAGAGCTGCGTGTGCTATCTCCAATTTTCTTCTTCATTTTCTCTTGAACTTAGTCTAATCAAGCTTTCCTTGCCCCCACCCTTTCCACAAAGACTGCTGTCATCGCAGAGCAGAGTTCCATGAACCCTGAGAACCATCTGAGACAGCTTTTTGGTGCCCGGTCCTCCGCTTGGCAGCCAGGACCCGAGTCCCTGGTTTCCTTCTATCTCAGAGGCTGCCCCTTCCCAGGGGTCGTTGCGGATTCCCCCTCCTGTCGCCTACCTCTGAACATGCAGGGCAGCATTCAGTGCCTGGACCCTTTTTTTCTCCACCCACCTCATTCCCTTGGCAGTCTTACACAGTTTTGTCTGTACTACATCTGTGTGTCGATGATTCTTAAATTCAAATTTTCAGACCCAGCCTTATCCCTAAATCCCAGTATATACAACCACCTACTCGTTTCCACCTGGATGTCTAATAGTATATAAAATGTCATCTGTTCAAAATCGGTCCCACTCCAAACCTCTCCTCTCGAAGCTGTCTACACCTCAGGAAATGACAACTGTATTCTTCAGTTGCTTGGGCCCAAAACCTGTTGGATAGTTTCAAAATATACCCAGAATCCACCTATTTCTTACGGCCTCTCCTGCTATCACCTTGGTCTTATCCACTAGCAGCTCTCACCTAGACCACTGCAGTAACCTCCTGGCAGGCCTGCGGGCTTCTACCCTTGCCATGTTTCCAATACAGCAGCTAAAGTGATTTTGTTAAAGAAGCCAGAGCTCAAAATTGCCCACAGACTTTCCATCTGATCCAGAGTGCTCACAGCAGCCTGGTGGGCTGCCCTGATGGGGTCACGCTTGCCTGTGGCCCTGCTCCCTCTTTCCGGCTACATTGGTTCCTCCTGTTCCCTCACATACTCCAGGCGTCCTGCTGCCTCAGGACCTTGTACATGGGTTTTCCCTGCTTGAAACATTCTTCTCCCCACAGCTGCTTAACTCTCTCACCTTCTTGTAACCCTCCTTCTGGAAAACACCAAGCCACAACACAAATACACCCCCTCACTGGTTTGTTCTTTCTTCTTAGCACTTACCATCTAACTATATTGTGTGTGTGTTTATTTATTTTTTTAACTTTCCCTTCCTTGTCTCTCTAACCGCCTCCCACCACTAGAATATAAGCTTCACAAGAGCAGTATTCTGTGCCATTTTATTTCATTACGGTATCCCTAGTACCTGGAATTGGCACTTGGCACACATAGGGGCCCAACAAGTTTTAAGCAACTCAACCAATGGTGCATTTCAAGGATAGTACAAGGGGGTTATGTGTGTCCTAGCCAAGGCCACAAGGTCATACTCTCAGGTTTTTGGATTTTTTTCCTCATCTATGCCACAACTCTTTGGGACTTTGCCTTATCAAAGCAGTAAATCTGTGTTTGTTGCTCTACTTAAGACTGTGGGTTACAGTAAATACTCAAGAGAACCCCCTCCACATTTCCCACTTTGCACAGGAACAGTGAACGAGAAGAAAAACTGCTAACTTAATCTAAACCCAACAAACATGCATTGAGCATCAATTTGCCTGCAAAGCACAATACAGAGCACACGGAAAACACAAAGAGAAAGAAGACATGATTCTAAATTCCTGGGCACTAATAATCAAATAAAGAAAACTTTAAAAAATAAAAGTAGTGCCCTAGCTGGTTTGGTTCAGTGGATAGAGCATGGGCATGCAGATTTAAGTGTCTTGGTTTTGATTCAGGTCAAAGGCACATGCGCGGGTTGCAGACTTGATCCCCATTAGGGGGCATGCAGGAGGCAGCCAAACAATGATTCTCTCATTGGTGCTTTTATCTCTCTCTCTTTCTCCCTTGACTTATTAAGGTTAAATTATGTCCACAAAAGCTATAAACTTGATAATTTATGAATTAAATTTTAATGTTGCAAAACTCGGCAATTAAGTTTAGCTTGCTAGTCAAAATTATAATAAAAGAGGAAATCTCTCAAGATTTCAGAGGATTCTAATAAAGATGACAGAATAAAACAACTTTAGTTTTAAGTACTATTATAAAACCATAATTTTAAGTATTTTTATATAATAAAAGTAAAATAACATCTAGTTTCCAAATGCTTTGTTTCCTTTCTTAGTATGAAGCTACAAAGAACCTCATAATTATTTGTCAATAGAGAAAAATGAGATTAATATGGCTTAATAATACAATGAATCTCCTCTTCTGAAAAAAAAAAAAAAAAGACCCACAGGTGTAGAAATATTTATAAAGATGTCACTGTCTAAATCCAGAAAAGTTATAAAGTCTATGAACTTCTAAAATAAAACATGCACAACATCTAACAACTAAGTCTAATTAGGTTTATCATATAAAACAACTTGCATTAAACTTTATATTTTACTTATTAAGAAGATGAACTATTTATAAACGGTAAAATAAATGCTAAATTTGACTTAGAAGTCAGGTGGCATGCAGATCTCTGAATAATAAAAATGAATATACCATGTATAGGAAAAAAGTTAAAAAAATAACTTGTACCCTAGAAATTCAGAAGTTTCACATGTGATCACAGCAGGTTATGAATGACCTACCTATTTTCAATGCACTCTTCCTAAACCATCATTTTATTTATACTTAAAATTTTAAAACTTTATAAGATATCTAAGAGATGAAATGCAATATTTTTTAAAAAACAACTATTACAAAAAAGAACTATTGGGTGCTAACATTGAATTTTCTGGGGAGCTGAGCAGGTCATTGATTAAGTGTGAGGAATAATTAATTTCTAATAGTACCTACCTTAAACAAGGCATATGCTGTTAGGGCATTTCCACTCTGGGAATTTTTCAAAATGCTTACTATGCTGTCAGGTAACCCAATAAGCTCTAGAAAAGGAATGACATTCACTCCGCTAAGAAAGAAACAAAAAGTAATTTATATATATATACACATACACACACACACACATTTTAGGGATAAATAGTTTCAAAAGATTATCTGAAAATACCAAAACCAAATTTTGTTTAAAAGTCAAACAAAGTCAAAAGTCAAACAAAGTCAAAAGTCAAAGCTTACTGTGTGCCACTTTTGCATTTAACATATTCAAAAAAATAAAAGCATTTATCAGAGAAAAATTAATAACTTCATGTAACCTAGGAGAAAAGGGTCAGAATCACTTACCTGACCTTAGTTTTCTCAACTATAATAAATACCACTTCATTAGTTAGAATGCTTCAACTCAAACTTCAGGATCTAAGACTTTTTACCTCTAGTATTACATGCCAAACTATAATATTATTGTAAAAGCAAGTTATATAACATTACTTACTGTATTACTATGCAAAGAATAAATTATTCTAATGACTTGAATAAATTTTTTGATGAAAACTTCAATTATCCTAAAAGGGTGCTGCTATTAGCAGGTGAACTGAATAGGCAGGTGAAAATTACCATAAACTGCAAAACATTTTTGGAGGGAGGGAGAGAAGGCAGAGAATGTCTCTAATCTGAGCTGATAAACCCTAATTTATTTGTAGTTTTTCTGATTATCAATATTTCATTACATTGGCACGTGCACAAATTTGCAGATATTGAGACCCTTCACCTCTAAATCAGAATAAGGCTCTTGTTCTGTGAATCTCCTACATTGACATAAAATTTCCTGAATTGGTCTGGCATGTCCCTTAATGCTCTCCTTTTCTCTAGAAATGCTTCCCAGGACCTTCTGAGGAGGAGGAAGGCAGCATGTCTTGCTTGACACTGAGATTTTTAAGCTTTCAGTCCAGTTGCATGGTAGACTATCCCTTAACTTGGATTTGTCTGATTGTTTCCTCATGATTAGATTCATGTTAAATGTTTTTCAAAAGGAAAACTGCACAGTTGATTTCGGTGCATCAACAGGGGCCACATAATGGTAGTTTGTTCCATCACGGATGTTAAGTTTGATTCTTGGTTAAGGTAGGATCCACAGGTTGTTCCACGATACACATACTCTTTCTCTTCGTAATTCAGAAAAAAATTGCCTGGATTCATTATTATTATGGTAGTTGCAAAATCTTCATTTATTTTTAATATTAAAAAATAACTTGGTAACTGGGAAAAAGTTGTCCCTCTCCATGATTTCATTATAATACTAAGAAACCAGGGGTTACTCAATAGATATGGCTGAACATCATCCAGAAAAATTACCTAGGGGGAGGTAAGTGATCAACCAAAGAACTTGTATGGATGCATATAAGCATAACCAATGACATTGGGAGTGTGGAGAGGGCATGTGCTGGGGATGGGTGGGAGTGAGGAGTGGGTATGGGAGGCTGGGGAAAAGTAAATTGGGGGGAAAAAGAAAAGGAGACATATGTACTACTATTTGTAATACTTTAAACAATAAAAAAAAAAGAAGAAAAAAAAGAAAAATTACCTATCATCTACAAAAGAAAACCAGATAAGTGAAGTAATCTTTAAAGAGTTTAAGGAATATGTCAATTATAAATCCAAACTGGTTTCTTCTATCTCTATCACCAGTTCTATTAAAAACCGCTTTCTTAGACAGAATCCTATTAAAGCAAGGCTTAGTATCATAAAGACTATTCTATACATCTAATAGTTACTATTTGCAGTAACATCCTACCACAACATGCTAATTACCTTCCAGTGCCAATAAAATTATAAAGTTACTCCATTAATCATTTTCTAGTTCAGACTAAGCACAAAATGTAAAATCTACATATTTAACAGAAATCATAATGAAGAAAAAGGACAAATATTTGACCAAATATAAACCACAATGGGGTAATTAAAAAAATAAAAACCACCATAATAATAACCCCAGACACCTTGCATATGTATCCTCTGTAAAATGAAGAAGCAAACATCTCATTTCACTTATTTCTAAAATACCAATCTGATGACTTGACTTTAGTAAAAAAATAAACAAACCTTTCATCCTCTTTGGAATTGCTAAGTATGAAGTATTAATGAAGGTTTGATTCAAATAATAATATTCATTTTTTGAAACTTTTTACTCTGAACTTCCCACAGCCTGACAAAAACATCTGCTTCACAAACTGCCAGCTTTATGGACGTTTCTAGTGATGCAGAAACACACAAGGGCAAAGGCACATTCACAGCCTGAATAAAGTGCAGTAAAAATCAGTCAGGATTTTTCCCCAGAGTGAATCTGTAGCTTTAGGAACCTGAGGCCAAAACATGAAGCATCTAAACACAGGAACCAAACCATCATCACAGAGCCACATTTGACCAAACAGAAGACTTCTGGTTAGAAGACATAATGTATCTGCAAGTTTTTGCCAGGTAGGAGGGACAACAAAGCTTAGTTTAAAATAAAATCCATTACCATGCACAATTTAGATCTCCCTGAAATAAAACGTTTCAAAAGCCTGAGATCTTGATCACTGAGTTAACTAAATAAAGAACGGCATTTTGCTTTATGGTGACTAGTAAGGCAGCATGCTGGTTGTCAGAGTGACTAAGACAAACATTGGCAATGCAATGTGACTTCTAATGCCCATCCTTCAAGTTACAAATTATTTTTTCTTCTTTCTTTTAATAGTAAGTAGGCAACAAGCTAAAACTAAAATAAAGCCAGCTTTTTGTCAGTTAAATTAAAAAACAAAACACCTGTATTTAATACAAGCAATTCCAATTTATACATATATATATACATACATATACATATATATACATATACATATACTATACATATACATATACATATACATATGCATATACGCCTAAGCAACTGAACAACCAGTTGACTGGTCACTATGACAGATTGACCACCAGAGGAAGACACTCAATGCAGGAGCTGCCCCCTGGTGGCCAGTGCACTTCCTCAGCCAACCTCCTGGATGGGCCAGCCTCCTGCAGCCCTGATTGCCCGCCAGGCTGAGGGACCCCACCCATGCACGAATCCATGCACTGGGCCTCTAATTTTATAATAAAATCATCTCACAATGAAAGGTAAATTGTCATTTGAACATATCTTAAGTCCTTATGTTTTTTAAGTATTACTCGCGAAAAGATCTTACTAGAACAAATCAAATTTCAACTCCTGCAGTACTACAGATTCAGTAAAATACGAAATACAAATTTTTAGCTATGAGATGCTGTAACAGAATTGGACCAGTAGTCATAGCTAGGCAATAGTGGTGGGTCTGGCACACAGATTTCACATGCTGGCAAACAGCCAACAGATAAGTTCTGGTGGGGAATGGGGTGTGAATTTTAAAGTAGACAGTCTTATCACCATGCTTACACACAAACATTCTGCAGAAAAGAGGGGAAAGGATAGAACTAAGAAAGGTGCATTCCACAGGGGCTGGCAGAATGTCATAACTGCCTCAGATGCCAGACAGCAATAACTATTATCACTAGGTTATTTGGGGTCTGATTGTTTAGTTATAGAAATCTTTAACTCAAGAAAGAAAAGTAAACAAAAGTCCTCTTTTTAATAGTCCAAATGAGATTATCATATTCAATTAATTAGAAATTTAGATGTCTGCCTCTAATGCCAGGAGACTGAATGCTTATTTAGGGAGTCAGAAGAAACATGTATTACCTAGTTATCTTCCACAGTGCTGAATCAAAAAAATCCACAATGGCTCAAAAAAGAAAATTTAAGACATAAAAAGCCATTATTTAAGTATAAAAACTGAATGCCTATAACTTTTATGCAAAATGGTATACACTTTTATTCTCTGCTAATAAATAAGGGCAGTTTCAAAGACTTCTATAAAAATTATCCATGTCCAGAAAATGTCATTAATAAGCAAAGAGAGAATTACATAAAGTGTATATACAAGGACCTCCTAAGAAAAAAACAAAAACATTAACGAAAATAATACATAATAAAGAAAGATATAATTAAATAACAAAAACACAATGGAGAGAAAGCCATGAAGAGAAACAAAAAAGCATCAATTACACAAGGTTAAAAATCCTTTTATAGCTTTTATAAAAATATATCTCTAATCCCGTTTCCCAAGAATAAGTATAATTTTAATTCCATCATCCTTTAATTTAGTAAATAATAAGCTTTCTCCAAGGAGTGAGCTTCATAAACAAAACTATATTTTATTAATTCCCTATTATCAAGTAAGTAAATATAACCAAACACTGAAAATCAATAGACTTTTGGAAAGTATAAAATAATTCTAATCCCATTAGAAAAGTTTACTAAAATGTCAAAATGGTCTCCATTGTGCTGTCATCACTGCCTTCAGGACAGTGAGCTCACTGGGCTTGGTCAGGACCAGACCAGTACTTTTCTTTTCAAAGGAACAGGGACAGGTTGGTACCCACTGGTTTGCTTGAGGCAGAAACAAACTGGAAATTATTGGGAAGCTGTTTCTATGTATATTCTTGCTCCTAAAACAGTGTGAATAATAGAACTTACCTTTAAAAAAAAAAAGAAAAAAAAAGAACAATATTTAACAAGAAAGGAACATTTAGAAATTCTATGTTTTATAATATTAGCAGGCTAGGCCTACTAAATTAAGTTTTTTGAAAAAGTTTGTTTTATTGAGGAAAGAACACTTAACATGAGATCTATCCTCTTAACAAAATGTTAAATGTATATGAAATTAACTTCTGATAAGAATAAACGGTATTACGTTGACATTTGTAAGATATGAGTAACGTTAAATCATAAGTCTGCAATTTGCTCAAGTTTGTGTCTATAACAGTTATTAGCCAGAATTTTGCAAAAATATTTTAGAATTTTCCACATGGAAAAATAATAGATGTCTTTTTAGATTGACGAAAACTTTAAGAAATATATAAGTACAAAATTTCTGGTGCTGCTAAATTTCTGAAATATGATTTTATCTCTGTGCTACCCTAAATGTTGATAGGAGGTGAACACAGTGACTAAGAGCATGAGCTTTGACATCAGATTCCCTGTTATTCTAGGAAAAACTAAGTTATTCTGGCTTATTCTTAAAATCTGGTTTCTCATTATTAAGATGGGAATAATTGCACTACCTGCTTCAAGATTGCTATGAGGATTAAATGAGATAATACAGTTAAAAATTTAGCAATGCCTGATGTACACGGTAAGCAAATGTTGATTATTAAAGTGTGACAAGGTTATGAAAAGTAGTCATTTTCTATCAATTAAAGACATTAAAGCATTTAAGTACACTAAAGATTAACAGACTGAGGAATCTCAGAGGGAAGGCAAAGGTAAGGGGGTAGGTGGGGAGAGATTAACCAGAAAATTTATATGCATATATGTATACCCATGGACACAGACAACAGTGTGGTGAAGGCCGGGGTGGAGGAGGGATGGGGGAGGGGACATCTGTAATATTTCCAACAACAATTTTTTAAAAAGATTAAACATTTTTATAAAACAGGGAAAGATGCTCAACCAAGCAAAAACTTACTTTATGGCTGCATAATAAAATGTTCCAAACCAAACACTAGAAGTTACTAGATGCACTGGAATCAACACTTTTCCATACTGTCTAAAAGTTCTCTTAAATCGTTGATAAAGACTAATAGATTTGTCTTGTAAAGGATCAGGCTCTTCTTTTTTTTCGGAAGGCGTTCCTGGAGGTGTGGTGTTGGATGACATAACCCTCTTGGAGGAAGTACTTTGCTCCCACTGTTTATAATGAAGAATCCCCAGTTGGGGTGAAGGAGCATCGAATGGCTTCCTTTTCTTTGCAGTGCACTGGGCAGCAGATAAATGCAGCCATTGTTTTTGAGGGACTTGTACCAAAACTACTCTGGATTCAGCTGTATACAAAAGTAATGGTCCCTTTATATACTGACAGTGTCCAAAAAGACCAGCTTTATGTGGGTCCATGCATGTCCTATGTGCCAGTTGGAATACAGTCCTTGGTACATTCCATTGCATTTTGAAGAATGGTGATGGATGGATTTCAGCTTCTATAGAGAATAGATTTAAAAATTAGATTATATAGATTCCCATTTTAAACTAATCTACTTAAAAATGAGTCATTAATTATTAAGAAGTAAAAGAAAAGACATTACTACCAAATCCACGAAATGTTATTTATGGTATACAGTTGTAACAATGCAATTTTAAAATCTCATTAAAATACACCATTTAAAAATGATAGAGTAAATGAGTCTAGCAGACATCATGGAGGGTAATGTTTTGAAGTGATTTTATTACTACAAAATGGATATTTGTAGGGCTCTATTATTCTACAAATTAGCAGTATAGTATAATGGAAATAAGTCTTAAGATCTGGGAGCGAAAGACCTGGGCCCTAACGTTTATGGGGACATAATTCCATGCAATTCCCTATTAGATAACAAGCCCACATCCACTAGTAAAATGATTACTTCGCAGATTATTATAGGAATTATATGAAAATTCTGATGTAAACATGCTTTTGTAAATTAACAAGCATCATATAAGTGTTAGTTATTACAAATGTTAAGATCTGATGAGTAGTTATCAGTATCATTTATCCTATAATGCCTTTAGACTAAATTATATAAAACTGTAAATCACATGTTATTGGCTGGTGAGAAGAGATGGACTTTTCCAGATATCTATAACTTTTTGTCAAGAAAGTTAAAATGTAATTTTAAAAGAACATAGGCATTGGAATAAAATATAATATACCCAACAGAGTTAATAGTGGTATTATTTTGAGAAAATTATTAATAGTTGGCCTCTCTAGATAGAGGTTTTCCTACTGGTATGACAGAATTTTAGTATGTATTACTATATAGCAAATCAGTTCCCCTCTGTTGGCATCAGGAAGTGCCACTAACCCCTAATCTCCACCCTATCCCATACTTGTTAACTTATTACTTCTGAGAATACATTGAGAATAGATGATCTTACTTTTTAAAATTGTATACTAAACAAGAGTCAATATATATGTAGATTCAGTTAGCACCTCATAAATCAGTACTCCAATAAACACAGCTACTTCACCACATTTTACACAAATATTTGTTATCTCAGTGCAAACTATTATCCAATAAAATCATCCACTAATGAATTGTTCCCTATAAACCCTGACTTACCCCTCCCTAATTAATGATTAACATCAGCTCCTATCAGGCTCTCACAGATCATCAAACAACACAATGCAAATGAGTTTCAAAACGAAATTGTAAATGTCTCAAAATTAGCAGGTTCTCAGGAAGTCTTAAAAGGTGATACTAGAAATTGCTACAGACAAAAGCAAAGTCAAAGTCAAGTAACAGTCTGAAGAATCAGACTATTTAACAACCAACATGAAAAGCTACTGGTGCTTCAAATAAAGAATATTAAGTAAGAAAGGCCATAAAGAAACAGATTAAGTCCTTAGTTATTTTTACAAAACTAACAACTTATTCTGAAAGCCAAACATGCTAAAAAGGCTCCTGCCTTAAGAACTATGCACTAGATATTTCCTCTGCTAGGAAGTCTTTTCAAGTTAGCATGGCTAATTTGCTTCTCACAAGTCTTTGTTCAATGGCACCAGCTCCCTGATGTCTCCTTTGTCCATTCTATTTAAAACGGCATCACTGCTCCCAATCCCCTCCCTTCCGGCCCTGACATCCATCCCTATCTTCCTGACCTTGCTCTATTTGTGTGTTTTTTTGTTTGTTTTTTTTTTCATAGCATTAATCTTCTAACATCCTATATAATTTACTTATTTATTGTGTTTACTAGTTATGGTCCCACAAGGACAGTTTTTTGTTTTGTTTTTCCTGTTAGTTTACTGCTGCATCCCAGGACCCTAAAACAAAGGCTGGGTGACACATAGGAGACACTCAATAAATATTTAATAAATAATTCAATAAAGCCAACCCCCTCTTCCCTTTAAAAATGAACCAAAGTTATGAGGAGTGAATTTTCTCACCTTTAGCCTTCCCCCTTCCAGAGTTACCTACATCCACACCCATCCAAGAATCCATTAACTTCTTCCTCTTGCTACTTCATAACTGTAATTTTGCGACCCGCTAGCAGGGTCGCCTAAGACCATCAGAAAACACAGATATTTACATTACAATTCATTAACAGTAGCAAAATTACAGTAATGAAATAGCAATGAAAATAATTTTATGGTTGGGGGTCACCACAACATGGGGAACTGTATTAAAGGGTCGCGACATGAGAACCACTGATCTAGAACAAGCATGTCAAACTCAAAGGCTAACATGAGCCAAATAAACAAGGTTTAAGTTTATGTGAGCTGAAAAAAATAAAAGCTTCAATTCATAGAAACAGATTTTTTTTTTTTATATAGAGACATGCTGAATACAAAGGACTGAAATAAATGAGTGATCGCTAACATAAAATAATAAAACTTTTGTTTTTCAAATATATTTTTATTGATTTCATAAAGGAAGGGAGAGGAAGAGAAACATCTTTGATGAGAATCATTGATTGGCTGCCTCCTGCATGCCCCCTCCTGGGGATGGAACCAACAATCGGGGCATGTACCCTTGGCCGGAATGCAACCCGGGACCTTCACTGCCAACACTGTCCACTGAGCCAAACTGGCTAGGACAAATAACAAAACATTTTAATAAAAATTAATATTTTTTCTTGAACATTAACTTACCAGACATTGAATAACTGCACAAATTAATAAGTGTAATGCAAATAAACCTATTTTTCTTGTTCTCTGAAAGCGAAATATTTCCTGTTGTGCACATCAAACAAGTCAGTCCAAGACAATGACGTGGAAATCGGCTGCTAAAATATCCGCTGCTACCCTGTTTCCCCGAAAATAAGACAGTCTTATATTAATTTTCATTCTGAGACAGAGCCTAGGGGGGCCTTATTTTCGGGGGGATCCCTTATATTTCACTCAGAAGGAAACCTGTAAGTAGGTCTTATTTTCGGGGAAACACGGTAGTATTGGTGGAGAGAAATGGTGTGCCTGCGTGTAAGGCAAATGAATGCAATACAATTATAGTAATCAGTCCTTAGCGAACGTTATAGTTCCTTATTAATAATTATGTATAACAGGATATTGTAAAAATTAAGTTACAAAATTTTTATTAAATTATTTCTTACATATCATTATACTGGCTGGGCCGAAAAAATATTCGTTGTGGGCCGCATGTGGCCTTCGGACCTGAGTATGACCTGCTTGTTCTAGAATCACTCTAGTTACCAAAATCTGACACAGATAGGGTTCTCAAAAAACACAGCACTAACAGGAAAAAATATATACATACACATACCTACCTCTCTTCAGAAAAATATTTCTATCTATTAGAAATATATTAGATTATTTACCAGATGGATAAATACAGATTTATTTTAAGGAACTAGCTCACACACCTGTAGGGCTAGTAACTCTGAAAAGGTGTAGGCAGATTTGAAGGCTAGAAACACAAGCAGAAATCGATGCTGCAATATATATATTTTTAAAATAAACTTTTATTTATATCAGAAAGTAAGGGAGAAGGAGAGATAGAAACATCAATGATGAAAGAATCATTTATCGGCTGCCTCCTGCATGCATCCTATTGGGATTGAGCCCACATCTGAGGTATGTGCCCTGACCAGGAATTGAACCTGTGACCTCCTGGTTCCTAGGCTGACTCTCAACAGAGCCACGCTGGCCAGGCAATACTGAAATCTTAAGAATTTTTTCTTCTTGAGATACTTCAGTTTGAAATTAAGTCCTTTAATTGATTTGAAAAGATTCACCGACATTATTGAGGGTAATCTCCTTTACTTAAAGACGAGTAAAGGAGATTACCCTCAATCTCCTTTACTAGATGTTAATCAATCTTCAAAATACCATCACAATAACACCTAGATTAGTGTTTGATTAAGTAACTAGGTACTATAACCTAGTTAACATATAAAACGAATCTCTACACATAATAAACTTATGAGATTTCTCAACCAATCTTACTTTCAACTTTTAAACCTTTTAAACAAGACTATCTTATGTGACCCAAAAGGCAGTATAATTTTAGTAGGGGCACTTTGTGAGTGGACTGGACAGATAGTCCTTCTTCCTCCAAGACTTTGTAAAGAAACAAACTTTCCATAAACCACCTCTCTTTCCAAACTCCAAGAACATCATTCTTAGGAAGCTACAACATTGTATCTACATTTTAAAAACTGTGTTTATATTTCAAAAATGCTATCTTCGCTCAGGTAGGTTTTGTTCAGTGGTTTCAGAGTGTCAGCGTGCTGATGGAAGGGTCCGTAGATTCGATTTCCCTGTCAAGGCATGCACCTCGGTTACAGGTTTCATCTGGGGCCTGGGTGAATCATGTGCGGGAGGCAACCAATCCATGTGTCCTTCCCACATCAAGGCTCCTCTTTTTCTCTCTCCACCCCGCCCTTCCTCTCTCTCTAAAAATCAATGGGAAAAAATATCCTCTGGTGTGGATTAAAAAAAAAAAAAAAAAAAGAAAAAAGTGTGATCTTCTACTCTACACCAGCAATTACACTTTAAAATTGCAAGTCAGAATGTCCTAACTTTGAAAACTAATGACTTAAAAAGCGAAATTGTAACTACTAATCAGTTACTTGCCTTTACTCAGAAAACTTGGTAACTATTAAATCAGTTGCTTGCCTTGTAATCAGAAAACTTACAAGTTGCCACTTCATTTCTTTCACTGATAAAATATAAGTCAAACCAGGAGAAATCTAAACCAGGTGGTGTGAGTGGGTTAATAGTAGGCCAAATAATCAAAACAGCACATAAAGCAATCTTAAAATGGGTTCAAATAATTCATCTGAACTTTATAACAAGTTGATTTTTAAAGACCTTTCTTGGCAATTCATTCATTCAATTAGCAAGCACCACTATGTGCCAGGCACTTATTAAAAACATTCAGGTTAAATTCCTGAACAAAATGATGATCCTGTCTTGGGGGATCTTATCCAACTATTTTTTCTCTGAACATTAAACAGCAAGCATTGAAAATTATCAAAATATTTTCTGAAAATCAACTATTTGTCAGCCAATTTCTAGTTCTGAGTTTGGCATTCTAAGCAGGTGCTGTTTCTTTATTAGCATGGAGTCTGGTCTTCGGAGCTGGCAGCCTAGGTCCAAATCCTAGTTCCACTAATTCCCAAATGCACAACCTTGGCCAAGTTATTTAACCTTCATCTTTAACACAAAAATAACCATAACTATCCCACTGGATTATGTAAAAATTCAATGAGTTCAAATGTGTAAAGCACCTAATCTGGCTGTCACACAGAATTATTACCTATTTTATTTTTAATTCAATTTCCAGAAGAACAGATATTATACATGTAATAATGGGGAAAAGAACACCAACAGCAACTTTCAAAACATTTTTATCTGACCCATTTACTCCCTCCATTATTACTACTCTCAGGAGTTCTTCTATTCTCAACTGAATTTCCTTGACTTCCAGTTGAGCTTTATAAAAATGACAAAATGTGAGCTCTACATATCTCATGCACAACATTCCGTCCATGGTGGAGTTTGTATAAACACATAGGAAGAAACTTTTACTCTAATAAGAAAATTAAAAAAAAATTTTCCCCTAAAATTATTTATGTTAAAAAGAGGCCTCATTCATTCTTGGTCCAAAGTTTATAATGCCCACATTTTAGAAGTGACAGGGCTTTAAAGGAAGTACCTGTGAATGTCGCCTTCCACAAAGCCAAGTCTACTCGTTAATATCATCGCCCTTACTGACAAGTAGCCAGGCTAGTCAAACACGCTCTCAAAGCTGCTTTTAAAGGGATTAATTTTGGTAAAAGTATAATTCAATATGGGACTGCAAATGTGACCACGTTCTGACTTATATACCATTAAGATGGGGAGGTGCTGAGGCACAATAAAGTTAATATGTACACACGCCAATCATCTTAGCCCGCGGGTTCGGTTTTGACCCGTCTCCAACTGAAGGCCTTTCAACTGTAGAGCTTTCCGGTTCCAGTACAGTAGGTGGCTTCCACTCTCCAGTGCAAAGCAGGGGATGGGTGAACAAAGAAAGTGCTGTGTCCCCCAACCACCCATATCCAAGTCCGGACAGCATGGACTACCCCGCTATGAGGCTTTTCTCTAGACTAGGTTTGGGCTGCCCCTTTCTCCAGATTCTCACAGCCCAAAGAGACCTCCCTGGAGGGAGGTATGGTGCCACCTCCCAAATACGGCGATCGGGGACGATCTGCCAATCCCTAAGGAGAAGTGAGATGTGGACCATTCCTTAAGACAACTCCGACAGCGGGGGCGCTCAGACCCCTCCTCCGCAGGCTTCCGAAGAAGGGACGAGCAGAGAGGGTGCAGAGTCACAAGAGCAGAAAGCTAAAGACAGTCCCAAAGGCAGATTTGCAAGGACACAGGACCGACAGAGAAGGGCGGGGGTGACCTCTTTCGGCCGCGGCGGGTGGTGGGGCGGGCAAGTGTGGGTCCCCGCAGGTGGACCTCCGGCCACAGCCCGAAGAGCCGGGCAGGGGCCGGGTTCGCGCCCCGGGTCTGCTCCCCAGTGCGCAGCGGGTTGAAGGTGCCCTCTTCACCCCTCCCGCTGCCCTTAAAGGTCTTGGGCCCAGGCTACCTCTTCGGACGTTGAGGCCGCCGCCGCCGCTTCCCGCCGCCCAAGCCGGACGACAGCTCCTCCGAGGCCACAGCGGTGTCACTCCACAGAATGATCCGGCCGAGCGTGGCTCGGGATGCTGGGACCCGCCGTGCTCAGGTGGACACCCGCCTCCCACCACCCCTTTAGCCCCACCAGCCGCGCCCACTAGCAACGTGCTCGCGACTGCTCGACCCGCTCGTGCGTCCCGGAGCACGCCGCTGCGCGCAGCACCACAGGACTTGTAGTTTCGGCGCGAAGGTCGCGCATCACCTCCAATCGCGGCCGAGAACTGTGTCACGTGACCAACGCCCGCCCCCGGAAGTGGCGTAGCTATACAAGCGTGGCGCGGCTCGCCGCTTCCGCAAACAGAACCGTGTGTGTGTGTGTGTGTGGCTGTATGGGTAAGTGTGCTGCCGGCTCTGCGGCCCGGCTTTCCTTTGTCTTTGGGTCCTCCGCCGCTGCCATCCAGGTGGAAGGGGCACTGCGACTCCCGATAGGAGGTCGCTTTGTCTTAGCCTCGCGCCTTCCGAACCCTTCGCGAGGGGCTGGTGGTGCCCTCAGCGCAGAGCAAAAATGGGCAGTGCTTGTGGGAGCCGGTGGGCGCTCCTGCTCCTCCAGACCTAGAGAATCCGGGTCCCGGGAAGTCCGCCGAAGAGCAGCCTGAGGCCGCTCTTCAGGGTCGGGCGGAGAACGTGGGAGTGTCAGATACAAAGTAGCGCGTGTGTGTGTAACCTGGAGCGGCGAATCCGAAACCTGAGCCGGAGGCTTGGTGTAAGAGCTAGGCCGCGCCAGAGACGGAAGAGGGTGAACTTGGCCGAGAAATTGCCTTCTCGCCTTGTCGCGACTTCTTGGGCCCTCGCGTTGACCCGGACTGGCTGGGGGGCGGGGGGCGGAGAGCTTTCCCCCATTGAGCTTAAGCCTGGCCGTCCCAGCCCTATGCTCGGTGGTTGTCTGTGGAACTGAAATGACGGAGACGGCTTGCGTTAAAGGTGCCTGGAAAAGCCAGGTCAGAACGCCTGGTCATTTCATTGCTTCTCCAACTCGATGTCAGTGGACTCTTCCGTAAACTCCTTCCTCCAGGATTCTGAAGGGCCACACTCATGGATTTGGAGTATGCTCGTTATTACACATGGACAGTCGATTCTCACCTATTTTTGCCATCGTTTGGGGTTTCTTCTCATTTATTCTGACCGAATTCATTGCTTTAATGGCATCTTCTCTGTGGAAGTAGAGTTGCATAATATAAACGTCACACCTATTCCCAATGTAAATTTCAGGCGTCAGTTTCAGCTAAAGAGGATAAATCACATTGATTTCTTATCATTTAAAACCTATTTCTGTTCTTAATTAGGAGAGAGGAGATTATAGGGGTTTGATCATTTGGAGGACAGTTTTACTAGATAATAATTTTAAGTAGTCATTCTGAAGATTACTTTTTGGGTGCTCTTCTCTCCCCTCTCCCCGCCCCCTGATTTGGACTTCTGGTCTCCCCTTTCCATTGGTTTTGAATAATACAGCCTAACATTTTAATAGTGGTACGTATGTGTATACTGTATAAGCTGAAAGCTTCTTGAACAGTAATTCACACAATGCTTCATTGAGCTCTTCTGTAGTAAGAATTGAGTAAATTTGTTAAGTGACAATAAATGGATCTCCATTTCTGTTCAATAGGCAGTTCACTTATTTCCCTCTCGATCCATTAGGCCTAAGAACGTTTGAACATGTCTTAATGGTTATTAAGTTGCTGGCTGAGTCTTGAAACTTCTTGTCGAAAGCTACTATCTTCACTTTTACCTAATTCTGAAACCTATTACGAAATAGGGGTTTCAGAGGTCAACTCCAGGTTCCCACACTTTTCTTGTTCTTGTTTCTGTTAGTGTCTCTGATGTGTGTTTTGTGTGTGTCTTTTTTTTTTTTTTTTCAATATCTCCAGGCCAAAAGAAATACCTAACAGTACCATTCATTGGTTTAGTCCAAAGAATTTAAGTATGCCCTAGCTAGTTTTGCTCAGTGGATAGAGCATTGGCCTGCAGACTGAAGGGTCCCAGATTCCGACAGGGGCACATGCCAGGGTTGTGGGCTCAATCCCCAGTGGGAGGCATACAGGAGGCAGCTGATCAAAGATTCTCATCATTCATGTCTATCTCTCCTTCCTTCCTCTCTGAAATCAATAAAAATATATATATTTTTAAAATTAAATATTTATGTCCTAGCAACTTTATTTAAGAAAATGATATTTGTGTTTAATTTTTAGTTAAACATGAGTTCTTACTAATAGAATCTATGCACCTGTTGGATACTGTAAAACTTCTCAAGCCTTGAAATAAGATCCAACATCACCAACTTCATTTCCTGTTTAATTGATTTTATTCAGTGCCACAAAAATATCTGCTTCACAAAGTTATGATGTCATTGAAAGGGATATAGTGCAATCTGCTCAGCTGAAATTGTGTTCTACTTGAATCTGTATCTGTGATATCTTCCAGATACCAGATATCACTATGCTTCCCTTAAAATTTTAAAATACCCTGCTGTGCCTTATGATTTTGTTATAGTGCCCAGCACACAATTTGGGAATCAAAGCTATAAAGTAAGGTTCAGAATAGAAAAGAAACTTGTATACCCCCCAACCCCACTTCATTTGTCAGTTTTAATGCCAATAGTGACTTTTATGGGTAAGATTGCTAAATGAGTTTGGGGATTATAATTAGTACTCCCACATTAGTATATTCATAAATTGATATTAATGTATATTAACATCATTTTCATGAGATTTAAAAAACTCCTAGTTGGTCATTGAAATTAAATGAATGGTTAGCGTCTGGTTAAAATTATTTTTAAAGTGATTATAAGTAATATCAAATTTTTGCCATTTCAGTGTTCATGAAGTTTTATCTAGTTAAGTAATCAAAAATGGAAAATTCTGTAAAAGCAGAGGAATGTGAAAAGGTCTCTCTTGAAGAAGAGAAAGCATCAATAAATTCTGGAACAGAGTCTTCATTCAGCCATAATGAAAGCACTGCTGCTCCTGAGACTGAGCTTTCTGAAAAGGCTCCTGTGCAAGTCCACACTCCCCAAAAGAGAAAAATGGAGTTTGCAGATGATCTTGTAAAAGAGAGTTCCAGCTGTGGAGAAGACACTCCATCCAAGAAAAGCAAACTTGATGCTGAAATTGAACCAGAGGAAAAAGGTTCTGGTGATGATGAAGGCATTTCAAGGGAAAAAAGGCTGGAAACTGATGATTTTCCAAAAGATGAACCTTCTCCTGTAGACGGTACTCCAAAAAAGAGAAAAAGAGAACTTGAGGATGTTTCTGAAAAGCAGAAAGTATGTTGAATGTATTTTATTCATAATGGTATATGTTAAATTGAAATATGGAGCAGCTTTGAAATAATACTGGTTTTTACATAATCTTAATAACTTCAGAATGTTCTTTTTTATTATATTAAGATAGAGTAAGTTTTTAACTCTTGTACTTCAGTTGTTTTTATTTAGGTGAAACTTCTAATGAGATAATTTTTATGATATCAAACTCTTATTTGACTAGAAACTTGAAAGCAAGTTTTATGGTTTGTCTTTTCTAGGCATTTAAAAAAGACAAGAGTATGAGTCCCAGATGATTTACCTTGTTTCATTTTTTAGTAAGTGTTCATCTCTTTGTATCTGAAATAGTATCACTTAAAAAGATACATTTAAAAATTATACCCAGTTTTACATTTTTTTTTTTTCTTACTGCAACTCTTTTAACTATATTGTTTCAACTTCTTATTTGGGTAGTTGCATACAGTTTTAGCTAAGTGGACACAGAAGCCTGATGTTTAGCAGGGATACTATAGAGCAAGGAATATCAAGTCATTTTCATCTGGGAATACCAGATGTTGTGAAGAAATCAGAGACAAAATCTGGATCTGGAGGGAAAGAGAGCTTCAATAAATGAGTAAAATTCTGCCATCAGCCATGAGGAGTTTGCTTAGATAGGCTAAGCATTTGTCGTTAGTGGAGTGTGAATACTTGTAACAGAGAGGAGCTTGTATTATAAACTCAGTTTTCAAACTTTTACTAGCAGTGGAAGCCTTTTCTCAGGTAAAAATCTTTGGTTGAACAGGAAGTATGGGGATCTGAAGCTCTGTACCTACCATGGGAATTTTGCCAAAGGCTCAGGGCCTTAAGTAGGGAGCACAAATTGAAAATGTTGAAATAGATTAATAGCAAATAGTAGTAAGAATCACTGACACTGAACATAGCCTATTGAGTCCTAATCTCTTTCTGTATATGACCTCATGTAATGGTCCCAGCTATTTTATAAATATACTAGAGGCCCGATGCACTCGGGAGTGAGGTGGGTTGCCTCTCCGCCCAGCCTGTGCCTTTTCACAATCCGGGACCCCTCAGGGGATGTCCACTTGCCAGCTTAGACCCGCTCCCGGAGGGATGGGGCCTGAGCTGGTAGTCAGACATCCCTCTGGCAGCTGGGGAGCCCGTAGTGGAGCAGGTCTAAGCTGTCAGTCGGACATCTTTAGTGCGGCTGAGGAGGTGGGAGAGGTTCCTGCCACCAGGACTGCGCTGGCCAGCCATGAGCCAGCTTCTGACTGAGCGGCACTCGCCCTGTGGAAGCGCACTGACCACCAGGGGGCAGCTCCTGCTTTGAGAGTCTGGTCCTGCTGGTCAGTGTGCGTCATAGCGACAGGTTCTTTCTGGTCTTCCCCCCACCCCTTAGGGTCAATTTGCATATTATCCTTTTATTATAAAGGATAGTACATATTACTCATTTCTATTCCACTGACTGGAATTTATTCAGTTGAGTTAATTAGGGCATTAGAAGAGTACTTGTTTTATTAAAACATTGATAGCAGAATTATATGGACAAAAGATCAATATTAAAATTTTAAATCTAGAGATTTTTTTAAAAGTAGGGAAGGGAAAACAAATCTTACATCTGATTATAATTAGTGAGATTTCTGTGGCTAATGCTGTTGTTCAGTGAAATTTACCAATTTCATTGGCGTTTTATCTGTATATAGGTCAGATGCTCTTTTAGGTTTATTTTTTCCATGTTGTAATCCTTAATGTTGTTCTATTCTCTTATTTTCAGCACTTAAAGGAAGGCCACAGCTCAACAGTGGCTGCCCACTACAATGAACTTCAGGAAGTTGGCTTGGAAAAGCGTAGCCAAAGTCGAATTTTTTACCTAAGAAACTTTAATAATTGGATGAAAAGCGTCCTCATTGGTATGATTTTAAAAAATTTACTCTTTGGAATGTTTTATTTCAGCTTATGTCTCATTTCCCCCACTAAATGGTTAATCATATGCCAAGTTGCTAGATCTTTAGATTCATTTAGTCATCAAACCTTAACTTTATAAAACTGGAGCCAAAACTAAAGACAGGCCTTTGAGATTAAATGATTGTTTACTTTTGTTGACTACATAAAGATACTAATAACTGTTTAATGGATATTAAATTGAAAAGTTAACCAGGCTTTCAAAAGGTAGTATGCCCCTTTTATTATTAGAGTTAATGCTATTAAGTAATTGTTCTATTTTACTCTAATAATAGTTTTGGAGCAATGACATGTTGTTGGATTAAACATTAAGATTCCATTAAATCAAGGAAATTGGCAGTGTCATAATTCTTTATTTTGAGGGCTTTAATGAGTTGGTAAAGATCATGTCTGTTGATTGTCCATTAAACTTATTTTTCTTGAATGGTGTTTGAGGAGAAAATAAAGTTTATATTGAGGATTATGGAGATAGTCAACTTTTTGGATCTAGTATTTTATCTGTGGCAACTCACCTTTGAAATTAAAATGGAAGTCAGTTGAGGAAGTATGATTCAGGATATATTTATTACTTTGTATATCTAGTACATTAGACTATTACACAAGGTTAGGTTTTTAAAAAGCAAGTTTGTTTTGAAGTTTTTCTTTGTTTTTTTAAAACCCTCTTAGAAAAAGTGAAAATACTTTCTTGATTACACTGGAAAGAAGTGCTAATTATGGATACTTTCTACTAGGTTTGATGATAATTTACTAACTTTTAAAGATAAATTAGACATTCTGAGAAGTGGTAAGAATGAAACTAGGCTCATTTTAAAATATATATATATTTTATTCATTTATTACAGAGTGGAAGGGGAAGGGATAGAGAACTAGAAACATCGATGAGAGAGAAACAATTTTTAATCATGTTTTATTACAAAAATATTACTTATTTGACTCTGCCAGTTGTTAGTGAGGGTAATTGAGTGTCAGTTTTCTTTTCTCTTTATTTTTAAGGTTAATTTTATGTCAATATTAGCTTATACTTTTAAGGTAATCTTTGGACCTCAATCCTGATTTATTCTCTCTTGCTTTCCTTCTGCATATCCAATGATGCAGATAACTTATCATTAAATATTTTAATGATGTATAATTTATTCATGTATTTATTAAAAGACTTAAGTCAGACGTAGCAAAAATTTATCTCAGAATATTCATGTTATTTTCCTTCAGCTGTTCGGTAACTCTCTCGGCGGATGCCCTGACATCTGCACTGCCTTTCTGGTCCTAATGCAATCTGGTGGTCTGTGTGTGCAAAGCTCCCTCTGGCTTTTTCCTTTCTCTTCACAACATCCGTTCTTTGTCATTCACTGTCTTTCTTGTTGGTGTTTATAGTTTAGTAAATAGTTGAGTACTGTTCATGAATGTGATGAAGATATGTTTGAAATGTTTTTTGATGATTTCTCTAATTAGTCTTTCTGTATGGAAATAAAGAGATTTTATAATTGTTTTTCACTCTTTTTATATTATTTTTATGCTGTTTCTTAGGATTCATAGCAGTAAGTTAAATATGGGACACTTGTATTTCTATTGAAATTACTTTAAAATCCTGTGGACAGTGAAAGGCAGAAGCATTTATATAGAATATGCTAGCAATCAAAATAATACACATTAAATAGAAAGTGTTAAACTCAGTGATGAAGACAGAAAAAGTAGATTTTGGATGCAGTAGTGTATCAAATTTAGAATTGCTGAATACTTCAATCATCTAAAGCAGTGGTCGGCAAACTGCAGCTCGTGAGCCACATGTGGCTCTTTGGCCCCTTGAGTGTGGCTCTTCCACAAAATACTACATGTGGGTGTGCACATACAGTGCAATTGAAACTTCGTGGCCCATGTGCAGAAGTAGGTTTTCGGCCTGGAGAGTCTATTTTGAAGAAGTGTTAGAACACTTAAGGGGCCAAAGAACCGCATGTGGCTCGAGAACCACGGTTTGTGAGCACTGGTCTAAGGGTATTAAGATGTCGTAACTGAAACATTTGGCTATTGATATATGGGGAACCACTGAGAAGTGTTAAGAGTGAAACTAGGCTCATTTTTAAAAATACATATATATTTTATTCATTTATTACAGAGTGGAAGGGAAAGGGATAGAGAACTAGAAAACATCGATGAGAGAGAAACAATTTTTAATCATGTTTTATTACAAAAATATTACTTATTTGACTCTGCCAGTTGTTAGTGAGGGTAATTGAGGGTAATTAATTGAGGGTAATTGTTTGTTGGCTGTTGTCTTTTAATGTGATTTGGTAGATTGGGATGAAAGATTCCTTTTTTTTTTTTTTTTTACTTCAGAGTATTTAAGAATTCTGATGATTGTAAAAGTAAGGGGTATATATACTTTTTTGTCTACTTATATTTTTTGGGGTGGTAAGCCTGACTGATATCTTTTATGACAAGCAGGCACTCTTATTATCCTATAATTATTTTTATTAACTTAGGTGTACAATAAGCTAAATACTTAGCTTTGGAAAGAGAAAACTATAAAAAAATATGAATGATAAGGTTTTCTCTTATGAACAATTATTGGGTCTTTTTGTATTAATTAGAATTTAAAATGTCTGCTTTTTAATATTAAGTCAGATTCTGAAAGTAATCTTCAAAACCTGTCTTAACTTTCTTAAATCCAGATACATGCCTTTTTATCTTCAGTGCTAGAAGATCAAGTTATTATCTGTCATATTTTGAAATGTTTACCAAAAGTTATGAATTACATAAATGAAAATATAGTATTTCATATTACATGTGAGACAGAAGTTAATAGTTTATTAGGGAAGACAATTTATGCTTTAGTAAAATGGAGATCATATATTATGTCTTATTTCTCTGTTTTAGGGGAATTTTTAGAAAAGTTACGGCAGAAAAAAACACGTGACATTACTGTTTTGGACCTGGGATGTGGTAAAGGTGGAGATTTGCTCAAGTGGAAAAAGGGAAGAATTAATAAGCTAGTTTGTACAGGTAAGATAATAATGGTGTGGAAAAAGTAATTTTTGTCAATCAGGAAAATGGAAATTAAGATGGATCTCATCAAAATGACACTAAAATATTTTATTTCAGGATATGTGGGGGTTATGCATGAGATGGGTGTTTTTTAGATGAGATAATGTTCACCCTTAGAGGTTGCTGCAAAACTTACTCATTATTCTGGAATTTATAAATTAAGATTGAGTATTTATCATCTCTACCCTATATGAACTGTATTTCAAGGTAACCAAATGGTCGAGAAGGAAAATGTCAATTTATCGAAAAATCAGGAGGAATGATGAAAATCACAATTTTTCTTCCTTGATGGAAGCAACAATTATGAACAGATGCTGAAGCTATTGGGTAAACTTGAAAGGAACTTAACTGAATGAATCAAGTACCTGGACCCACTGGTCAGTCTTAACACTAAAGTGGAACAAGCAGACATCATATTCTTCCCAATGTGATGAGTAATAGGAAGTGCACAGCACTACCTATGAAGCATTGCCTAAATTTTTTGCTTTTAAAACCACTGTATACTTAAAAAGGCTTGCAGACCCCAGAAAGCTATTGTGTGTGTGACTATATCAATTGATTATAGTAATTAAAACAGAATTTAAAAAATTGTTTTAATCCATTTTAAAAAATTTAGTAAGAAGACGGGCATTTTAAAAATATTTTTTGCAAATTCCTTTAGAGTCTGGAATAATAGACAACTGGATTCTCATATCTGTTTCTGCATTCAGTATGTTGTGATTTGTTATTTTATTTGATAAGTAGTTGAAACATACAGGAGTATTTTCAGATAGGAAATTCATCTTTGATATTATATCAAAACTTGACAAGTTCCTTAAAGATCCACAGTGAGGAATCTGAAACCATAATAATGAACTTTTCATAATCTGTTAAATTTAATTCCAGTGGTTTATCTTGCACTTTGGTTGGCTGTTTTGCCCCATGAGATTTTGTAATATTTGGAAAATAATGTTCACTAAAGTTATACAGATCTCTATGTTGACATCAAGAAATCACTTGTTTGGTATCACCGCCAATCAGAGAAGGAATGGCAAGATGCCCAGCCCATGGTGGTACATGTCAGTTTTTCTGAATTGTAATTTTCACTTGAAAGCTCAAATTTTATCACTGGTAAAAAAAATATGTCCATTGTTTTTCTTGAAGTGATAAGCTCACTTTGTTTATTTTCAAGATAATAACTGCTATATTACCAAGATAATAACTGCTATAATAACCGCTTTGTCAGTGGTTCTTTCAAGTGAAAATAATTTTCTATGAAAAAATTGGCCAGTCAGCTCATAACACAGTCACACCAGTCCTGTTTATACTTTTGTTATATAGTAGAAGTTTTTTTTATTTTCCATTTCATCACATAGAATATTAAAAAGATGTGTTCAAAAGCCAAGATTTAATAAAATTTATTTTTACTGCTTTATCAAGGATATCCTTACATGAAACTGGCTTTTCCCCCCATGCTAGTTTTATAGTGCTGAAGAATATAAGTATTAGCAATACATTTAGTGCCATTACCTTGTATTCATTAATAAGGTGCCACCATTTTATCCACTATTGCTTTTGCTTCATCGGTGCAAATTTCAACACAGAGAAAAGAGCAAATAATATTTTATTAAAAATATATAAATTCAGTATTTCCAAAACTGGGCATACAGTGTTAGGTTTTATAATTGAAATTGGAATCTAAACTTTCTGTTTTTAACTTTGAATAAGCATTTAAAAATCATTATAGAATTTTAAATGTCTTTTGAAAAATTATAGGAACAAAGACTTCTCTTTTGTTTTGAAGGAAATAGGACTTTTTTTGCTTGTACTAAGGCTAGATTTCATGCTGAAGTTTATCTGTTGAGGTTAATGTATGGATTTGTGCCATCTTTGCTTTACAGTTTCTCTCTGTGCATCTTTGTTGACCGTTACTAACATCCTTTCCCCTTCTAGATATTGCTGATGTTTCTGTCAAACAGTGTCAGCAGCGGTATGAGGACATGAAAAACCGTCGGGATAATGAGTATATTTTCAATGCAGAATTTATAACCGCTGATTGTTCTAAGGTACAAGGTTTTTAAAATTTTGTCAATTTATTTTTTACATATTCAATTTGGGTAAATAATTTGTTTTAAAAATTAGCTTTTTAAAAAAAGTGTGTTTTGGCCAAAACCGGTTTGGTTCAGTGGATAGAGCGTCGGTCTGCAGACTGAAAGTTCCCAGGTTCGATTCCGGGCAAGGGCATGTACATTGGTTGCGGGCACATCCCCAGTAGGTGGTGTGCAAGAGGCAGCTGATCGATGTTTCTGACTCTCTATCCCTCTCCTTTCCTCTGTAAAATATCAATAAAATATATATATTAATATATATATATATAAAAAAGTGTGTTTTGCAACATTAAAAATCCTTATGACACATTTTCCATTTCAACTAGAAATTCTGTCATGATCAGTTTTTTTAATGATCCACTGAGAATTTTTTGTTTTTAATCATTTGAACTTTTGAAATCACTTGTTGCTTTCCCATTTGAGCAAGATTTATTTTCCAGTGTTTTGAAATATAACTGAATTGTTTTGTTCACTTTGTAATTTATGAGGGTAGTTTCCTAATATATTATAGTCTGTTTTTCTTTTTCACCTTCTATCTGTTTCTGAATTGCTTAACAGCTATGAAATGTAAAACTACAGAGACACTTGAATGGAGAAAGTCTGTTCTTTGTCTTATTAGCTCATTAAGCTATTAGAGATATCCTTAATCATCCTACATGTGTTGTTAGCAGTTTTGAAAGGGAGAGGAAAAGTGGTAGTATACTGCTAGAATGTTGGAAACTTTTAAAAACATTAGTGTATTTTTTTTTTTTTTTTAATGTCTGTAAGGCCAGCTTTGGGGAATTTTTTTTGGGGGGGAAATTTTTTAACCCAAGTTATTGTTCAGTGTTATTTTCAAGTAAAGCCAAATAAAAGGATCAACTCCTTTACATGTCTTATTTGATTGATACATTTTAACATGATTTCAGAATCCCTACTTTTTAAAAATTGCTATGAAAATGGGAATCAAATTTCTACTGAGCAAGAATGAAAATATGATTTCGTTATGATCCTCATTATACATGAGAGAAAGGATAGGTCAGTTGGAAGGCATGTCTACTTTTATTTTAAGAGCCCTGATTTTAGAGATTAATTGCTAAAAAAAATTTTATGTTGGACTCTAATATATTTACTCTTTTTTCTTTTGCTTTAGGAACTTTTGATTGACAAATTTCGTGACCCAGAAATGCATTTTGACATCTGCAGTTGTCAGTTTGTTTGTCATTACTCATTTGAGTCTTATGATCAGGCTGACATGATGCTTAGAAATGCTTGTGAGAGACTTAGCCCTGGAGGCTATTTTATTGGTACCACTCCCAATAGCTTTGAATTGATGTAAGTACTTTTAAATATGTTGTGGTTTACAATAGACTCAGTATTAAGCTTATTGTAAAGTAGCAATGTTTATCAGAGAGCTTTTATAAAACATACCATATTGATCATAAAATTGATAAACATTTTGGTAATTTATTTGAATAGATAATCAAGGCTTATGTTACATCGAACCAAAGGTTATAGTGCTAGACAAGCTGCACATCAGATTCCAAGGCACAGAGAATTAACTGTAATGATAATGAGCTTTACCCTCTACCTTAATTTTATTATTAGTGTGATAATTAGTGAACTTCTAGTACATTACATCTTTAAAGTAGCTAAAATTCTATTAAAAAGCTCATCAGCCCTGACCAGTGTAGTTCAGGGCTGGCCCACAAGTGGAAGGGTCAAAGGCGCATACTGGGTTGCAGGTTCTATCCATGGCCATGGTCAAGGTGTGTGCAGGAGGCAATCAGTCAATGTGTCTCTCGTATTAATGTTTCTCTCTCTCCCTTCTTCCCATTCTCTGTAGTAAATAAATAATAATAAAAAATATCCCAGGTGAGGATTAACCCAAAAAAGCTAGTTGATTGTCTTTTTAAAATTGCATCATGGTGTGTATGTGTGGGGTTTTTGTTTTTTTTGTTTTTTGTGTGTGTGTGTGTGTGTGCGTGCGCGCGCGCGCATAATCTGATCAGAATAAATCTGAACTAATAACAATTTTAATCTTTTTTATTTTGGTTTGGGAAAAACAGAAGACGCCTTGAAGCTTCAGAAACAGAATCATTTGGAAATGAAATATATACTGTAAAATTTCAGAAGAAAGGAGAGTATCCTTTATTTGGCTGCAAGTATGACTTCAACTTGGAAGGCGTTGTGGATGTCCCTGAATTCTTGGTCTATTTTCCACTGCTAACTGAGTAAGAATGTCATTTATTTGTTACTATTCTCTTTTGCCTTCCGAGAGGAAAAAGGGGAAGGGGAAATCTGTATTTCTAGACAGTTCTCTATAGGATTCCCAAAGGAAAAATATAGCCTTGTTTTAAAAAACAAAACCCTCAAACCACAGTTGTGCCATTGGTCTTTTACAGCCTTGCTTAGCTTTCTTTTATTCCTATAATTATTTTATCTTGTAGTTAAGAAAGGGAGTCTGTTACCTTCAACTTCTGGCAAAAATACCTGACATTACAAATAGCAAAAGTTTTTTTTTTAAAATAACTACTAGTAATTTGGTGTTATCAAATGAATCCTTCTTTTTATTGGAATGGGTATTAAAAGTTGTTTCCTATTTCACTATGGCTCTGAAATCTCCTATGTCTCATAGGCAGTCTCTATAATAAAGAGCCAGGGTGTAACAACCGAAGCTTGACCAGACCAGAAGTCAGTGCTAGGTTGCCATGGTGGTTAGTGCACATCTAGCAAGATGTTGAGTGGCCTTAGCATATCATTAGCATGTTACGCTTTGATTGGTTGAACAGACATTTAGCATTTTAGGCTTTTATTATATAGGATGGAGTGGGCAATGGACAGAGGGTGATGGTATAGAGAACTCCCAGGATTTCTGGCATGAATCATTAAAGAAATTTACTAAAATAGCAAAGATTGGCAGAGAAAGAGTCTAGTGGGAGTCAGCCTTGGACATAGAGAATGCCTATGCCAGATCTTGGTGGAAATTTGTAGTAAGCAGTGAGGTAAACGAGTAGAACAGAAGAGAGAGCTGAGCACTGATAACTGTGCTGGGTAAAATCAGGGGAGTGAAAATGAGTAAAGGCTCTCAGCCAAACTCTTTAACAACTAAACTTGGTAAAAAAAAAAAACCTGTGAAACAAACAAGCAACCCAATATGTAAGATAAAAATTAATAGTGTCTACAACTTGCCATAGAACCCAAGAGAGGATGACTATTTTAAGAAGGAAGTTGGCAGCTGTTTTCAATACTGTTGTGAGGATTCTATAGAAATAAAATTAAATAAAATGGATTCTATAGAAAAGTGTTCTTATAGGTCATTCCCATCTCACAGTCTTTCATTTTTGTTCCTGACCCATTTGTTGTATTAATAGCTCCCTGTGACCCATTGAGATTTGGAAGACATTTTTTTATAGACATGGCCAATGGTATATTGCTCAGCTTTTATTTTGCATCATTTTATTGTGAATATATGAAGGAAATATGGTAGTTTTTTTAGTTACGTTTAGAAGATGTCACTATCGTGTGAAAGTAAGCTGTTGAGATTTTACAAATATTTTAGAAGCCTTTTCATTATGTAATATTGTTTTGGACAGAATGGTGAAAAAGTACAATATGAAACTCATCTACAAAAAAACATTTCGGGAATTCTATGAAGAAAAGATTAAGAATAATGAAAATAAAATGCTGTTAAAACGAATGCAGGCCCTGGAGGTAAGTATTTTGAAAGCAATTCCATGTAGACACTTAATATTGATATATTACATAGATTATTTATAACTACTCTAGACTCTTCAGCATCTAGAACAAAGCTTGGCACAGAAACTTTCCAGGTTAGGTGCTCAGTGAATGAATGAATGAATGAATGAGTGATGCCGTCATCAAGTTTTACTTTTTAGATAGTAATTCTTTAAAATAACATTTTTCAACGTCAGGACTATTGGAATTTTGGCTGGATAATTGTTTGTTTTAGGGACTATTCAGTGCACTGTAGCATGTTCAAAAATATCCCTAGATGTCAGTAGCACTCCTGTCCCAGCTGTGACAGCCAAAAATGTCTCTAGTCATTGCCTAATATCCCTTGGAGTTCAAAATCACCCCCAGGTGAGAACCACTTCTTTACACTAATGCCCTTTTGCTAAACAGTAATTTAAAACCTTCCTAGGCAGGGTGTGAGACAAGTTAGCAAGATTTCAATCTTTAGCCTATATTGCTCCTGAGACCTGCTTTAACTCTTGGACTCCTCTGCTTCCCCTAATGCAGTAGTGAATGTAGTCTATATAAGCTTTAAACACAGTGGACAGCCATTAATTAATTAGTTTTCCGTATGTATTTTATTACTGATCATAGTCAGGGAGCATTTTTGTTAAAATGCCCTATAAATAGTGCTTGGGGTACTTTGAATAGACATTTGACCAACATACTCTTACACATACACACTTCTTTGTTTGTTTTGTTGACCCTTCTTCAGATTCTTATGAGAATGTGGAGATTACCTATAATTTTGAGGCTAGATTATTTTCCTTATCTTGTTAAACTCACTGGGTTCTCTGTTGACTAGAGTTTTTCATTTGTATTTTTTCTAATTGCTGTTCATACCTTCTGTGGCTATTCAATAGCGATAATGCTCAAATTAACATTTAGGTCATTTGATAATATCTTTCTTCAGTTTTGTGTTGTAACAGAAAAAGCCTTTGACTAAGAGTCAGGGAACTGCAAGTGTTTGCTGCTAAGTGGTCCTTAGTGGTGATTAAATGATATAATTTAGTCCAACTTCAAATATTCTGATTATGATCAAGTGCACCATAACAGCTGCTGCCTGCCACTCTTTATATATATATGTGTGTGTGTGTGTGTGTGTGTGTGTGTATAAGTATGTGTATATGTGTATATGTATATGTATATAAAGGCTCGGTGCAGGAAATTTGGGCACACAGGGAGTTGGGTGTCCCTCAGCCCAGTCTACACCCTCTCGCAGTCTGGGAGCCGCGGGGAGTGGGCCTAAGCCGTCAGTCAGGTATCCTTAGCACTGCTGTGGAAGCAGGAGAGGCTTCTGCCTGAATGGCATTACCTGTGGGAGCACACTGACCATAGGGGGCAGCTCCTGTGTTGAGCGTCTGCCCCCTGGTGGTCAGTGCATGTCATACCACTGTTGGGCCTATTTGCATATTAGTCTTTTATGATATAGGATATATATATATTTCACAAGTATATGTAGTTTGTCTTCCTGAAGTAATACTTGGGAATTATTGTGTTAATTATTTTATTTCGGTGATTTAGTATGTTTGTTCTGCATTGTAAATTTCATGATATATCTTAACAAGGAGTTTGACTTGCTTCCCTAGGCATATCCTGCAAATGGGAATTCCAAACTTGCTTCTGAAAAGGCAGATGACTATGAACATGCAGCACAGTACATAAAGAATAGTCAAGTAAGATTACCTTTGGTAAGTTTTCTAATTTTAACTTATTTTCTAAAAAAAAAAAAAAAATGAAAAAAAGTACATATGGAAACTTAGGAAATTATCTCATTGGTATATAGAACATGGGTTTACTGAGTTATGAATCATATACACATTAACCTGTTTCCCTTAAGTTATGATGACTTTTTTAACCATAGACTGGAGAATAAAATGTACTGAGAATGGAGTGCTATCTATGAAGCAGTAAAGATGGGGAAAATGTTAAGAGGCTTGGTTTGAGTGTTCTTGCTATATCATTATATCTTAACCTAGGTGCTATTATCTAATGTGTTCCATAGATAAAATTCAGGGCTCATGAACAGATGGTGAAAAATTACATTTTCATTTTCACTGACTTCTACATGAAGTTTACATTTTCTCTTATTATGAACACAACAGTAACAGTTGTATTATTTGTAGCTGTGACTTAGTCATTAATAGAAATTATGTATATTTGCATAACACATTTCTGCTGGCATCTTAGAATATTGTTTACTTTCATTAATTCTTCAAAATTACATTAGTTGCTACTATATCTTATTAGCCATTTCATTACTATATCAAAATGTTTTTAACATTTTGATAACTATTTTAAAAATAATTCAATTCCTCTGTATAATGTGTTCTTCATTTGGTGATTTCTTTGTAAAAACATAAAAATTTTATTTCTTTCTGTATTTGATGTTTTGAGATAGGCATTTTGATTTTTTTGTTTTCCTACAAGCTAGATGCTTTTTTCAATTACACACAAACACCCTCTTTACGCAAATTCACCCTTCAGTTGAGAAGTAGTGGTTAAGAGAATTTGGCAGGAGGACAAAAGTGTTGAGAGGGTGGTGGTAAAGGTTACGATTTATTTTAAATGTTCAGGTCACAGTAATATTTATAGTAATTTGTATGTATATTTATAGCAAAGATAGTGTTTGGACTATGTGTGTATATATACACACAGTTGACCCTTGAACAACATGGGGTCAGCGGCACTGACCCCTTGTACAGTTGAAAATCCATGTATAATGTTTGATCCCCCCCCTCCCAATTTAACTAATAGCCTTACTGATAACATAAATAGTTAATTAATACATATTTTATATGTTAAATGTATTAAAGTAAACTAGAGAAAAGGAAATGTTCTTAAAAGCATAAGGAAAATAAATTGGCAGTATTTATTAAAAATTTTTCACATATAAGTAGACATATGCAGTTCACACCTGTGTTGTTCAAAGATCAACTGTACTTCCATATTCAATCTGAAATTTTTTTTTTTTATTTTTATTTTTTTGTAATTTTAGGGAACCTTAAGTAAATCAGAATGGGAAGCTACAAGTGAGTATATCATCAGTATACGTTTACTGATATTTTCAAAGATTGTTTTTTTTGTTTGTTTGTTTGTTTTTTTAAATATATTTTATTGATTTTACACAGAGAGGAATTGAGAGGGACAGAGTGTTAGAAACATCGATGAGAGAGAATCATCGATCAGCTGCCTCTTGCACACCTCCTACTAGGGATGTGCCCGCAACCAAGGTACATGCCCTTGACCGGAATCGAACCTGGGACCTTTCAGTCCGCAGGCCGACGCTCCACTGAGCCAAACTGGTCCTGGCTCAAAGATTGTTTTAATGTGATCATTAAAATATGAAATTGAGAATTTTTCTGACACATATTAGGTTGTGTATATACTTAATTATAGAAAAAATTCTTACTTATGTCCAATTCCCTGTTTTGCACAGCTGTTTAGTGTCAAAAGAAAATATATGCAGAATGTTATTTTTAGATGCATTTAGATGTCTTTGAGTGAATACTCAGTAAAGTAATGAGTTTTATTTAAGAGAGTGCCCTTGGGGCTGGATTCATGGAAGAGTATCATTGTTGGGGCCAGATTAATACCTTTAAGCATTGATTATCATGTAACCTTTGGCTCACTTTCCTTACCAGCCAATTCAGTTATTAGAATTTTAACATGCATGTTATATATTCCTTATCAGTCTTCTGAATAAAATTTTATATATATATATATATATATATATATATATTTATATATAGGGGGGGGCAGTGTATGAAATTCATGCACAGGGGTGAGTGGGTGGGTGGGTGTGTGTGTGTCCCTCAGCCCAGCCTGTACCCTCTCCAATCTGGGAACCCTCTCACAATCCGGGACTGCTGGCTCCCAACCACTCACATGCCTGCCTGCCTGCCTGATTGCCCATAACTGCTTCTGCCTGCCAACCTGATCACCCCCTAAATACTCCCCTGCCAGCCTGATCAATGCCTAACTGCCCTCCCTGCAGGTCTGGTCGCCCCCAATTGCCTTCCCCTGCAGGCCTGGTGCCCTGAACCGCCCTCCCCTGCAGGCCTGGTCTCCCCTAATTGCCTTCTCTTGCAGGCCATCTTGTGGCGGCTATCTTATGTCCACATGGGGGCAGCCATCTTGTGTGTTGGAGTGATGGTCAATTTGCATATTACCTCCTTATTAGACAGGAGATATATATATATATATATATATATATATATATATATATATATATATATATATATATCTTAGGACTTATTTTATTTTTTATCCAGAGCAATATATATGTTATATTTCTCTGGATAAAAAAATAAAATTAGTCCTAAGATTTTTTTACTTTTAATTTTATTTGCTTTTATATTCTTAAATTTTCTTAGAGATTTTTAAAGCCTTTGAATTGGTCTTCTCGGGGGCTATGATATCACTGTGTATACTGACATTTGTTATCAAGTAAACATCATATATAACCCCTTATCTGCTTTTTAAATGACTAATTAAAAGCTGCTTGAAGGCCTAAGAATTTTTACCAAATTATAAATAGGATTGAGATTGTTTTGTTTTCCCCGAGGATTTGATGAAGCAAACTGTAACTTTATTTTTTTTTAATCTTTTTTTTTTTTTTTTTAGGTATTTACTTGGTTTTTGCATTTGAGAAGCAGCAGTGAGCACCAGAACAGCTGTATTTCATCTTACACAGATTTGAATGATCCACCTTAGATAAATTTGTCAACTTTCTGTTTATTTTAATTATTTTAAATGTACAGGATGGTGCTGGAAACTCCAGTGTATACATTCGATATTTGCTGTCTGTGACAGATGAACTTTTGTGTGTGTATATAAAAATAAGTTGGGACCTTTGTTTTTAAAATCTATTTTTAATGTTCTAAGAATTCCATTTGCCTCTACTCTTAGCTCATAAAAATTACAATATGACTTGTTAAAGTTGCTGAATTCTTTCCACGGTGATCTGATTTGTTCAGTCTGCTTACAGTATTAAATTTATTGCAGTTGTAGAATTGATGAGGGAGTATAATAGTTTGCAACTCATTTCTATAGTTTTACATAGTGTTTTTCAAGATTAAGTGGATTGCATATCTATACATTTGAATGTAAGAAGTGTTCAGTAGGTATCGCTAAAGTTATAAACTAAATTTTAAATGGTCCTAATAGTTATTAACCTAGAATTTTAGCCAGTTACTACATTTCATTACAAATAGTAGCTATTTTATTTGCTAGTATGATACATTTCTGGAACTGGATAGAACATTTTGGATGCTAGCACAAAGCTGCTTTAGATCTTGAGGGTTTTCTCTGGAGAAATTCCTGCCGATTAATGTTTCTAGGTATCAGGAATATAATTAGATTTACCTTTCTTCATTGAACAAAAATGCCATCGATGTTTTCTCTCAAGATATAATGAAAGCACGCCCATGTAAACCAATTGCACATTATCCTCAGATTTAAATGTGGAACTGCAATTGTAGGATGTGTCTAAAAAAAGCCGACCAACTTCAGATTCATTTTCCCATGATGATCTAGGTTATAGTGCTATATGCTATAAATCCGTTACTCCTTTCAGCCCAGAAAGAAGCAGCAGTATCTACCCCTCAATTACAATGTTGTATTTTGCATAGTAGGATCCAGCATCTCATCACCATTCAGAATTTGCATTTGCTACTTCAAAACCATTACAATCATGAGCTCTGGCTTCTTGCTTGACTACTTTTCCAAAATTCTGCCAGGTGAACTGTTGTCCTAAATAGTGTCACATCACAATTGAGAAAACTTGCCAATTTTTAGATGTAGTAAAAACTAGAAAAGAACAAAGCAGAGCAACTACAGCATATCCCTTTCATAAATAATTTCTTTAAAGCATGTTTAAAAGACTTCTAATTTCTCTAATAATCCTGAGTACTTGTTTAAAAAGTGTAGTTCTCAATTTGTTCATATATGCTATTGTTTATGGTATTGGAGTAGCAAATCTTTTAGCAAGAAACATGAATTACCTAATTTCTGTTTCTTCTGCAATCTGTCAATCATCAAATTGTTACCAGTTTACTATTTGTCTTGGTGGTGATTGACATGAGCCACTTGGGGAAATAAATAACAGTATTTTTATTATGGTGGCTGCTGTTAGCTAGCTAAGGTTTTTGTAATGGTGCTGAAGAGAGCGAGATGGTGAGCTCTTAATACTACATATCCACGTTTACTTTAGTTCTGGAGGAAATGCCAGAGAGTATTAGGAAAGTTCAATAGAACTAAAAAGCTTTATTATTTCCTGTCGTTCATTTAATGGTCTTAGTTAAGTCTAAGCAAATAATAAACCTGCTGCTCTTTCCACTCCATGGATAACTTGGAGAAAAGAAGAATCACCTACAGGATGGAGTAGTTGTTGGTAATAGAAAGCAGAGAGAAAAGGAAGGTCCAGGGCTGGGGGCAGGAAGGAACAGAAGAGCTCCGGAGTGGGTGGAGCAGGGCCTGGGGTCTGAGTGAGCTGCTGCGTGTGCAGGAGAGGCACAGTCTCACCTGAGGATGTGCAGTTGCCCTTTCCTTTGAGCTTCGTTGGCTCCATTACCTTCTCTGCACTTTTCTCCACTCCCCGATGTCCCCTTGCTGCAATTAAGTGTCTGGGTGGTGTCCTGTATTAGGAAAAGGTGGCCCCTGCCCACCATCACCAAGGCAAACGCTGATAGGACCCCCACCCCCACCCCAAATACACCTGCAGTCAAAATATTTGGTGGTTTTCCATTAAAGACTTGTAACCATTAGGAAATTGAGGCATATGTCTTTCCAATGTTAGATCAGTGATGTAAGTGGTTCATGGGAATGACTGAAGGGTACTCCCAGACCTGCCATTCAGTTTGTTCTCTGAAGATTAAAGTAGAAGTGAGGGGCAATCAGCCACTTGTGGAAAGAACACAACCTGAGGTTGGAAGGACTGCTTTAGGAACATGGCTGGAGTATGGTATAACCAAGAATGCACAATGTGAATTCGTTGGGCCTAGAACAGAATATGCCTAAGGAGAAGCACTACTAGTTCTACATAGTGTTCAGGGAGAGATGGCAATCCCAGCTGCATTCCAAGGGGCGGTGTCTAACCTACAGACAGCACGAAGCCTGGGGGTAGTAACTGCTCCTCTGTCTACCAGCTTCTGGTTCTAGTGTGCCTCCCAGAGAAATGTGCCTGCAGAGAGAGAAGGCATTGATTTGGAGATTGACCTCTGTTTACGAATCCTTGTGATTATCAGCACAGTTTCCTGGCTTATCCCTTCCCTAAACTTGGAAATTGATGAAATGGGATTGTGGTCTACATTTGTGTTAATAGCATCGATAGGGCCTCAGAAAAGAGGTTCACACTGGGAGACAGGCTTTGTGGCGAGGTGTGATGTTGATTGTCACTGGAGAGGCAGAAAAAGCATCAGCTATCAGATGTCCAGATCTCCAGTCCCATTAGCTCTTTTGGGAATTTATTCTTCGGCTTCACAGCGTATTGCCATTATGTTATTTTGATATATCTTCAAGTACTCTTCTAACGAAGATTGGGCTTGCATAGGTGTGAGAAAATGCCAGTGTGAATATTCTTGTGAATATTCGGTAGAACATTATTTTTCACTATTGATAAAAGGACTTTTTGTTGTCTACCTCAGGCTTTGATGTATCATGAACCAGTCACTGCTCCCCTCTCTGGTTTTTTGTTTTTTTTGTTTTTGTTTTTTTTAAGCCAGATCCAGGGTCAGGGCTGTATAAATAAAGTACAAAAATGCTCGTGGCGTTTATGGCCCTTTGGTCAGTAGTAAGCATGGGTGTACGATGTCCTCACCTCCCTAATTGCTGTTCTATAACATACAACACACCTCATAAGAATTGTCTTCATTTTCCACCCTCAGACAGCAACATTCCTGATTATTTGAAGATAACAGAGCAATGGGTGCTACACTTATTTATTTAACGATAGACATATTTATAGATATATATGCGGCTAGAGACGGCCACCTCCTCCACCTTGTGTCCTCAGTTCCTCCTCTGCTCCTCACTGCAATCACGAGCAAGTGTGGGACACCCAGATTTGCCTGGGGAGACTTACGGTCAGTCCTGAAGCCCTCTGCTCCCTGAGCTCCCCGGCCCTGCTTCCCTGGGGATAGCAAACCTTGGGTAAAGTCAGCTAACATGAAGCACCTATCTTATGTCAGTTACTTCTCTAACTTGTATGGGACTCAGTTAATCCTTACAACAACTGCCTGAGGTAAGGAGAGGGCGAAGTTGATTTTGATGAGGAAACAGGCACAGAGGGGATACAAACTTGCCCAAAGCAGAGCCAAGATTGGAACATCCCACAAACCCCAATCAGGCCTGCGTTTCCATTGCATGTTCTATTCCTCCAGGGGTGTTAAAAAGGCTCGAATGACTCCTTGCCCATCCATCCTGCAACTATTGGGACACTCCATCCCTTTTGTTCAAAACTTATAAACTTATTTAAGTGTTCCCTGAGAGGAACAGTTACTACCGAGTGAGGCTTTGGGGCAGAGAGCGGGGACATTTAGGCACTAGGAGAACTAGGAGACGAGGGGAGAAAGGGAGTGATCAACAGGCAGGAAGGCAGATTCAAGTTTGGTAGACCTCAGCCCATTGCTTATCTAGTTTGGTCCGTATGCTAGCCAGTGAGGGGGTGCTTCTCTTCCACCCTCACCATAGGGACTGGCAGGAGGTGAGAGTGTAGCCGAGGGGAGAGGCCAAGAGAAGGAATCATTCCTTCACTCAGCTGCTTGTGCAGGCCGGCCGACGCAGATCATTTTGTTCTAACTTTGTTGAAGTGTAACTGATTTTTCACAAATGAAACATGAATACTGCCTGTAGCCAGATCAACAAACAATATTGCCCATTCCTGGGAAGCCCCTCCTGCGCCTCTCTAGTTACTACCTCCCCAAGGGAACCACTCTCTTCCTTTCTAAGAGCACAGATGAGCTTTGTCTGGTTTGGGAAATTACACAAATTAAACAGTATGTATTTTGTATTTGGCTTATTAACATTGTGAGATTTTTTTATTGCATGTATATGTTCATGGTTCATGCTCATGGCTGTATAATACTCCACTGCATGAATAAACCACATTACTTATTTGATGGATGTTTGGTTCATTCCCAGTTTGTGAACAGTTATTAGTGGTATTGCTTCATATATTCTTGCACATGAATTCTGGTATGCATGTCTGCCTAAGGGTGAAATTGCAGGGTCACACGACATACAATATTTCAGCTTTGCAGGATGCTTCTAGCCAGTTTCCCAAGTTCCAATTGTCCTGTATTTCTGCCTACACTGAATGGTGTCTTTTCCATTTTTTTCCTAGCAGGCATGTAGCAGTATTTCAGTGTGGCTTTAATTTCATTACACTGATTATTAACAAGATTGGGTACTTTTCATATATGTTTATTGGTCTTTAAGTGTCCTCTTGTGAAATAACTGTTTAACTTCTTTTCCATTTTTCTATTGGGTCGACTGTCTTTATTAACTTGTTGGTTTTGAAAAATATATTTATTCTGGATACAAGTTCTTTGTTGAATGTATTGTGTTGTGAGAATGTAGTTGATGAAAAGAAGTGCTCAATTTTAATATAGTACAATTTACCGGTGATCTTCATAGTAGGCATATTTTGCTCAGGATATGTTTGTCTACTCCAAGCTTATGATTATGAAAACTACCAAATTCATACATACCTGAGGTTGTCCTTTCTGCTTATGAGATTTAGGGAAAGAAAACTGCTTTAAGAACTTTAACAGTGGTTTTTCACCACAGATGGCTGCAGTGTCTTTGATTGTCCTGGCTAACCTGGAATGCTGAAAGATGTTTTCTATAACTTTTACCATTGTGCTATTAATGCTACTAATGGTCTCCATTAGCAATGGTCTCACACTTCTAACTTCCTTATAGTTGGTCTTTCCTTGAAGTTGACAGTGATCACCACACTTAGAATGAGTAAATCATTAGCAGCAGACAAAACATTCCTCCCTGGGTTTATTACTTGGGAATTCCTTCAAATTTTCAATCGCCTTCAGTTTCCCAGTGCACCACCTTTCAAACGCAGTACATGTGCGCTAAGTGAAATTAGCCAGGCAGAGAAAGATAAATATCACATGATCTCAATCATTTGTGGAATATAATGAACAACATAAACTGATCAACAAAAATAGATCCAGAGACAGAGAAATATCAATCAGAACCTCAAACCTCAGGGAAGGTAGAGGACAGTGAGGGTAAAGGGGAGAGATCAACTAAAAGACTTGCATACATATAAGCCTAATCAATGGACACAGACAACAGGGGTTGGGGGCATGAATGGGAGGTGGGGAGTAAGGGGGGGGGTAAAGACATATGTAATACCTTAATCAATAAAGAAATTAAAAAAAAAAACTGCACATGTGGATCATTCCTTTCTCATTCTAAATAATGTCTGCACTCCCCTGCCTGCCTTTGAGTGTCTGCCAGATGCCTGTGATGGTGACTGACTCCTTGCTCTAGTAAGCTCTGAGTAAATAGCCTCCCTATTCTCATTTGGGTGGCTTTCATTGGTTTCCACAGCTCCCAGAAACTCGTATGAACTTTCCTTAGAGGGAGTTACTGACTTCCCACATACTTGAGATGGCACTCGAACTATATTGTGCAAACATTTAAAAAGAGGTGGATTTGTGGTGTCAGTTCCAATACTTAAAGAACTTGAGCCCTTCCGCTTTTCTGAGTACCCGTATGATTATGTTGAGTCCACCGGATAACCTAGGATAATTTTGCCCATCCCCATATCCTTAATCACATCTGTCCAGTCCCTTTTGCCACATACAGTCACATACTCACAGGTTCTGGGGATGAGGATGTGGACATCTTTGATGACTAGTTATTCTGTCTGCCAGACATGTGACCCAATGCTGGTAAATAACACACAGCGAAGTCTACTTAGAGGTTTCTGGGAAAGGTTTTACACCCCAATAAGGAGTTTTACGAGAAGAAACTCCTCTTTTCCCTGTCTTTGGACACAGTTTTTGGGGAAAGGTGGTACTGTAGCCATATTTACAACTATGAGGGGGCAAGCCTAAGGACAAAAACAAAAGACAAAAAAGTTTGGATACATAAAGACAGTGTCGAGCTGCTTGGTTAGCCTAGATTGGAACCATCTACCTCCAGACATCTTGCCTTACAGGTGTATTTGGGGCTAGATAATCATTTTATAAATATAAGAATAGACATATTAAATGGCCCCATATAGTGTATAATAAGTATTTACAGGGAGGCAAGACATAGCCCTCTTTAAATAAAGAAAAGGGTCATGGAGGAAGGGCCAATAGGTAGCCAATAGGGTCTGTGGGAGGAGTGACTCCTGCGATACCATGACATCCGGCAAGGGACTGAGGTAGGTAGCCAGTCGTTTGTTTTAATGGTGTACAGCGTGAGGTCAAAAGGAGCAGCTTCTTGCATTAATGTCCTTGGGCAATATATGGCTGTAATAAGTGGAGCCAAGGCTCCAGGTGGCCAGAGAGGAGCCTGCCAAAGCTTTAAGAGTGAAGCCATGTTGAGGACACTGACCTGAGTGCCTATTGTTTTCAATTTGGAAGCAAAGTTTGTCAATAAAGACCATGTTGCCACCAGAACCCAAAAAGACTAATAGATGTTGGATGTGTCCACGAGTGTGTCACACAAATCTCCTTGGGGGAGGAAGTCCTCAGTGTAACGTTCTACCTGTGTTCCTGGGGGCGTGGACGTCGTGAAGATCTTTCCCACAAAGACTGCGCGGGAGGGCAAAGAAACATGGCGCGGCAGTTCCCTGGTAATCACCTCTCTGGGGCGGACCCCCGACTTCAGGTTCCCACTTCTCTCAAGGCAGATTTCTACCTGTTTGTTAGGCAAAAGGAAGATTGGGCTTGAGCAACTCGACATGAATCCTGATCCTTTCCCTTACAAACCATGTGGCCTTTGGCAAGTCATGTAACCATGGAAAGTCACTTAACCACCATTTTTTCGTTGTAAAACGAGATTCTAACAATCTCATGAGATTGAGTAAAAATAAAATAAAAAATAAATGAAAGTGTGCTTTGAAAACTAGGAAGAATATAACTATTTAAACAATTCGTTTTTTTGCAAAATAAAACTATTTCCACTGTCATTGATTTATATGCCAGGATTCCAAACATTACAGGGTGAGACAAATGCTGGAAATGAATTACACTTCTGTGATCCACACGAAATTAATTTTTTCCTTTGCCTCCTTCATATTTTGTTTAGCCAATAAGCTTGGATTAGGAAACATTTTTTGGGAGCATGTACTATTTGAATAGAAGCAATTTATTGACATGTTAGGTATTAGAATATATGATAGGGAAAAGGTATGTGTATAAGATCCAAACAGACCTGCTTAAGAATTGTGGCCTCACCTCTTATAAGCTGGGTGACCTTGGTCAAATTTTATATTTCTTTGAAATTGAATTTTTTATAATACCTACTTAATAGGTCTGGAGTAGGGAGTAAATGAGTATCTATCATCAACTATCATCTATTCATCCTCTAGCTATAGAACAAGTTAATGACATATAGTAGATTCTCAGTAATGTTTATTGTGACATTAACATTTTGATAGATGTCAACTAATATTAAATTCAAAAATTCTCACATCTTCATTTTTTATGACATAGTTTTGAGATATAATTCACATGCCATAAAATTTGCCCCTTTACATGGTTGTGTAACCACAAGCACTTTCTAATTTTAGAAGATTTCATCACTCCAAAAAGGAACTCTGTACCCACAAGCAGTCACTCCACATTGTCCCTTCCCCCAGAACTTGGCACCCACTAATGTACTTTCTGTCTCTATAAATTTGCCTCTTCTGAACATTTCAAATAATTGGAATTGTTTACTATGTGGCCCTCTGTGACTTCCCAGGATTCTGATAGAAACTGTTCTGATTCTGTAGATCAGTTTGAGCAGGACTATAACATCCTAACAACATTCTGTGTTCCAATGGGTGAAGACGGGATGTCTTTCCATTTATTTAGCGCTTCAACATTTTCAGCAATATTTTATAGTTGTCAGTGAAAATTCTTGCTGATATAGAAAAATATATCCTGTGTCCTCCAACTTTGCTGAGTTTATTATTTTAGTTCTAATAGTTTTTTAGTGGATTCCTTAGTATGTCTGTATATAAGAGCATACCATCTGTTAACAGAGATAGTTTTGTTTCTTGCTTTCCAATCTGAATGCCTTTTATTTCTTTGACTTGCCTAATTGCCCTAATTAGAATCTTCAGCACGATTTTGAATAGAAATGGCAAGAGTAAACATTTGCCTTGTTCGTGATCTTAAGGGAGAATGCATTCAGTCTTTCATCAGGTGTGATGTTAGCTGTCCTTAATGAGGTTGAGGATGTTTCCTTCTATTCCTAGTTTGTTGAGTGTGTGTGTATTTAAACATAAAAGGATATTTTTCAAATAGTTGTGTGTGTGTGTGTGTGTGTGTGTGTTTTACCTATTTATGGACCTGCTCATGTAATTTCCACCCTTTGTTCTATTGATATGTTGTATTGCATTTATTGACTTTAACATTTAATTAAAAAAAAAAATCTTTATTGTTGAGATTATTACAGATGTCTCTCTTTTTCCCCACTTTGCCTCCCTCCACCCGGTTCCTGTCCTGCCCCAGACCTTCACCACCCTATTGCCTGTGTCCATAGGTAATGCATATATGCATATAAGATCTTTGTTTAATCTCTTCCCCTTCTCTCTGAGAATCATCAATCTATTCCATTTTCATGCTCTTATTCTATTTTGTTCACCAGTTTATTCTGTTCATTAGATTTCTTATTCATTTGTTTTGATTTGTAGATTCAATTGTTGATAGGTATGTATTTGTTGCCATTTTGTTGTTTATATTTTTTATCTTTTTCTTTTTCTACCTCCTCTTCTTAAAGAATACCCTTCAACATTTCATATAATTCTGGTTCGGTGGTGATGAACTCCTTTTAGCTTTTTCTTATCTGTAAAACTCTTTATCTGACCTTTAATTCTAAATGATAGCTTTGCTGGATAATCTTGGTTGTAGCTCCTTGCTATTCATCACTTTGAATATTTCTTGCTATTCCCTTCTGGGCTGTTGAGAAATCAGCTGACAGTTATATGGGTATTCCCTTGTAGGTAACTAACTGCTTTTCTATTGCTGCTTTTAAGATTCTCTTTTTGTCTTTAGCCCTTGGCATTTTAATTATGTGTCTTGATGTGGTCCTCTTTGGGTTCCTCTTGATTGGGACTCTCTGTGCTTCCTGGACTTGTAAGTCTATTTCTTTCAACAAGTAGAGGAAGTTTTTTGTCACTTTTTCTTCAAATAGGTTTTTTAAAAATATATATTTTTTATTGATTTTTTACAGAGAAGGAAGGGAGAGGGATAGAAAGTTAGAAACATCAATGAGTTAGAAACATTGATCAGCTGCCCCCTGAACACCCCTTACTGGGGATGTGCCTGCAACCAAGGTACATGCCCTTGACTGGAATTGAACCTGGGAACCTTTGGTCCCCAGGCTGATGCTCGTGAGCCAAACTGGTCAGGGCTTCAAATAAGTTTTTAATATCTTGCTCTCTTTCTTCTTCTGGCACCCCCATAATGCAAATGTTGGTGTGTTTGAAGTTGTCCCAGAAGCTCCTTATACAATCTTCATATTTTTGGTTTCTTTTTTCTTTTTGCTCTTCCTGTTTGGTGTTTGTTGCTTCCTCATATTTCAAATCCTTGATTTGATTCTCAGAATCCTCTACTCTACTGTTGAATCCCTGTATATTATTCTTTATTCCAGTCAGTATATGCTTAATTTCTGACTGGTCCTTTTCCATGTGTTTGGCATTCTCACTAAGATCCTTGAAAGTCTCACTAAGTTCACTGGAGGTTTCTAGAAGATTCTCAGGTAACCTTATAACTGTGGTTTTGAATTCTATCTCCAAGAGTTTGCTTCTTCCGTTTCTCTCATTTGTGACATGTCTCTTTGTCTCCACATTTTTGGCTGCTTCCCTGTGTTTGCTTCTATGTATTGGTTAGAGCTTCTATGTATCCTTGTGTTGGTAGAGTGGCCTTGGGTAGTACCCTGTTTCCCCGAAAATAAGACAGTGTCTTATATTAATTTTTTCTCCCAAAGTTGCGCTAGGTCTTATTTTCAGGGGATGTCTTATCTTTCCATGCGCTAGGTCTTATTTTCGGAGGATGCCTTATTTTCGGGGAAACACGGTAGGTGTTTTTAGGGCCTATTGGCTCAGTCACCTCTTAGTGGACTGTGAGCACAGTCTTGTTGTAGTTGAGCCTTGATTGCTGTTGGTATCACTGGGAAGAATTGACCTGCAGGCCAATTTGTTTTGAGGACCAGCTGCAACTACAGTGGGTGATCTGCTATGCAGGAGACATCCCTGAGACTCAGTGCTCACTGAGTCTGCCCCTTGAGTGTGTTGCTTATGGGTGTGTAGAATTGTAATCTGGTATGGTCTGACACTGACCACTGCTTCTTGGGTCTCCAGGGAGGTGCAAAGTCAGCCAGTGTCTCGGGGCCATCCAGTGGGAGCTACAGAGAGATCTGCAGATTACTTCTCTTTGTATCTGGTTTGGAAGTGCCCAGACAAGGCCCAGCTGTGAAGCAAGAAAGGCTGGTGCTGGTGCTGGGTGCTGGGCCGTTTATTAGAAGGTTTGGGGTTCCCTGACCCAACTGCAGCTTGTTGAGATATTTTAGCCTGAGCAAGGGCAGGCCATTCATATGCAAAAGCTGCTGCAGGCAGTTTGGGTGGGATTATAAATTGGATGAGGCAAGTCTTAGGAATCACCAGGGCAGAGAAAACAGAAATGGCTGCCAGTCATCCCTGTGACTGGGGAGTTCCTAGAATAGGAACAATGATCCCTGCGAGCACCTCCATCTGGGAGAAAGCTGGCCCCAAGTTCCTGCCCCGATGCCAGACAAACGTGTCCCCCAGAGCCTCACCCTGGTGCTGGAGCTAAGAGGAAGCAGGACCTTGTAAGTTCAGTTTGTGGTGCCGGCCTTTTAGGATCTCCAGCAGCCTCTGTGTCACTGAGCCCTAATCCTCACTGGTTTTTACAGCCCATGGTTCTTCTGCCGTAGGGACTTCTTTTTCCAGCTCAGGGACCTTGGGCTGAGCTTGGCTTCTGGTGTGGGGCTGGGACCCCTTGCTCCTCACTGGCAGCCTCCACATAGATGACCTCCCTCCCGATTAAAAAAGCAGCCCACGTGAGAGCCAGACCAGCCTGTTCCACACCTCCGTCCCTCCTCCCAGTCTCAGTGCACTTTCTTCTCTAGTTGTAGGACTTCCATTCAGCGAGCTTCCCAGAGGTTCTGGATGATGGTTGTTCTGAATTTTGATGTGGTTGTGGGAGGCAGCGAGTACAGACGTTTGACTATGCTGCCATCTTGGTTCCCTCTCAAACAATATATCGACTTCTACATTTTAAACCACTATTGTGTTTCTGGGATAAGTCATACTTGGACATAATGCATAATACTTTTAATAGGTTGTTGATTTGGTGGCTTGCTTTTTGTTGAGGATTTTTGTGTCTATATTAACATGAAATGTTGTTCTATGGTTTTTCTTATGATGCATTTGCCTAGTTTTTTTCCAAGTATCATTTATTTTTCCTAGAATCTGGATACAATTAACTGTTGTAAGACAGTGCTCAGTATATTTAGGCCTCACGTTAGGTTCTTACACTTAGTATTTGTAAATGTGAATTCACATTCCAGTAAAACCGGAAAACTAAAATTTGATATACCGTATTTTCTGGTGTATAAGACGACCCCCTAATTTTACAGTTAAAACATATGTTTAGGCCTATATTCGCTGTATAAGACTACCCCCCACTTCTGAGGCAACACCAGTTCTTTTTTTAATAGACCGCCTGCTCAGATTGGCCAGAGTCAGAGAGGCGGTCTATTAAAAAAAGAACTGGTGTTGCCTCGGAAGTGGGGGGTAGTCTTATACAGCAAATATAGGCCTAAACCTATGTTTTAACTGTAAAAATTAGGGGGTCGTCTTATACGCCAGAAAATACGGTATGTGTGTTTTGTTTATTCCAGAAATAAACAGGTTCTTTAACATCCAAAAAGAAATTGATCAGTTTTAATATAATAAAGAAGAAAACAATCATCTTAATAGATGCAGAAAATATCATTTGCACTTAAAACTCAGAAAACTAGAAAATGTATAAAACATCCTTAATATGATAAAAAGATTCTATTTTTTTTTAAAACTACATTAAGCTTCCTGTGTATAAATGAAACAATACAATCTTTATCCCTGAGGTTTGAAATATACATTCCAATAATTCGTATTGTTACTTTTCTCTTGCTTATGGAACTTGGTAGATATTTATTTTTTAAAACTCATTTTTTCTTTTTCTTTTTTTCTTCTTGCCTGAGAAAACTTATTATTTTCATTGAAGAGGACTCCTCAGGAACCTGGAATTTGTTGTTTTTCATCCCTTTTCTTGACATAAAAGTGACATTCATGACAACGGAAATAAAAATAATATTCATGATATATAGCAGATTTGATCATCTAACTTATTTGCAATGTAAGCAAGGGATGGTGGGAAGAGCCCTGTAGTTGGAGCTGAAAGATCTGGGTTCAGGTTTGGGGGTTTTTACTCACTTTGTGAGTATATTTAGCTTAAAATATACTAAGAAAGTTGTTTAGTCTCTACATCACTGTTTTCTCACCTGCAAAATAATAACTTTTCTCAAAAGACTGTTTAGAGCAGTGTTTCCCAACCTTCTCTCATGATGAGAATCACCTGGTGGAGTTGTTAAAACACAGATTCCTGAATCCCAACTAAGAAGTGCTAAACTAGAATTTTTTGAGAACATATAGGTAAAATTGCATACCTAACTTAGTGCTCTGTATATAAAATCTGTCTTAGAGCACTAGTTAAGTATACAATTTTACCTATATGTTCCCAAAAATTCTAGTTTAGCACTTCTTAGTTGGGATTCAGGAATCTGTGTTTTAACAACTCCACCAGGTGATTCTCATCATGAGAGAAGTTTGGGAAACACTGGTTTAGAGGATCAAATGGGACAATGCATGTGGAATGGTTGGGCACCTGACAAATGATGTAATATTGACTTAAGATGAGATTTAGGGGATTTGGAGAGGGCAATTAGGTGAAAGGCTCAAAAGTAAAAACTTATGGTTATAAAAAAAGCATGGAGGTGTAATATACAGGTGACTAGAATTAGTACACAATACTGTATGGTATATTTGAAAGTGGCTAAGAGAGTAAATCTTAAGAGTTTACATCACAAGAAAAAAAATTATAACTATGAGTGGGGATGGATGTTAATTAGACTTAGGTTGGTGGTCATTTTGCAATATATTCAAATATCAAATCATTTATAGTGTACACCGGAAACGAATATATTATGTCAATCATATTGCAATAAAAATGAGATCTAGCTAACCTATATTATTCTTAGCTGTGTAGTTGGAATATTGATCCATTGAAGCTATTGATTTGTGTGTGTTTGGGCTTGTGTATTTGTGAGCATATTTTATAATAGAGTAATTATATTTATTACTCTGTGTAATTGTTTTATTGTCTTTAAAAATGTTTGATATATTTCATAAAAATGATCAAACCATGAAATACTGAAGCTCCACATTGTTAGAGCGGTCCCAGGAATGTGTGTGATAGAATGCAGTTTCCTAAGCTCCCACCCCAGGTCCTCCTCAGTTTGAGGGTGGCAATGCTCCCTTACAGGTCCTGCTGTGCTGGGTTGGGTGGTTCTCCACATTTCCTACCCCAATCAATTCCTGAGCTGGATTCCACTTCCTCCTGCCCATGTAGGGCTAGGAGGGTCATGGCTCCTGCCGTTGCTGGCTCTGACACCTCTCCATCTGTAAATAGTCCCACCTCCCCTCTTCCCATATGTCTCTTTAGTTGACCATCTGAGAACTCCATGTCCTGCTGGGATTTTGATAGTAGGTTAGACACATGCCAGTTTTCTTTCTTAATTCCTGTAGATGTTAGTACTTTCCTTTAATTACATCATGATATATAATCACTATTCTGGGCTATCTCTTCCTACCTAACTTGACTATAAACTCCTTGAAGAGGAAATAGATCTTCCTCATCTCTATGCCCCTCATGAAAGCCATCAACCAACTCTGTGGCAGGCAGAAGCCCTTGCATGGAGAAGGGCAAATATTGAATAAGGTTTAACTCATAGATGCCTACATGTTTTTAGTCAGTCATGAAACAACTGCTCTGAAACTATTCCCAAGATGAAGAGGTTTTAATATGAAGAAATAATTTTAAATAGTACTCTTTTCTCCAAAAATAGCCTCCTCTTGTTCTCTGTCTTTTGAAAACAGAAATTCATGTCAAGATGCTACATTATTTAACCACTCTATGCCAAGGTCATTTTATGAACTCGACATTAATTGGAGAAGGGCATGACATTTTAAGTCCACGTGGATTCAAACCTATTTATCCATGGAAATTGCTGCTGCCACTTCTTAGGAACACATAGCATCCCATTTAATGATAGGTTATTCAGAGTAACACAATCAATGTGAGAGAGAAACATTGATTGGTTGTCTCCTGTATGCACCCAACCTGAAATCTTTTGGTGTATGGGACAACACTCCAACCAACTGAGCAATCCAATAAAACGCTACAATAAAACAATGTCTTAACTGCAAAATGGGCAAAAGATCTAAATAGACATCTCAAAGAAGATATATGGATAGTAAATAAGTACATAAAAATTGCTCAACATTATGTGTCATCAAGGGATTACAAATTTGAACAATAAGATACCTACTAGAAGGGCTAAAATCCAAAATACAACACCAAACTCTGATGAGAATGTTGAGCAAGAGCAACTCTCATTTATTGCTGGTGGGAATGCAAAATGGTACAGCCACCTTATTTATTGACATTTCAAATTATATTTACTTACAATATTATAGCTTCAGGTGTACAATTTGACATCATATACTTCTGATGTGATCATCACAATAAGTTCAGTAACAATCTGTTACCATATAAACCTATTATAATATTATTGACTATATCCCCTATGCTATACATTACATTCCTGTGATTTCTGAATTGCATAACTAGAATTTTTACCTCTTATTCTTCTTTACTATTTCTACTATTTCTTCTTCTCCCTCTCCTTTGACAACCATCAATTTGTTCTCTATGAGACTGTTTCTGTTCATTTGTTGTTATTGTTTTAGATTCCACATATAAGTAAAATCATATGGTATTTGTCTTCAGCTGTCTGACTTCTTCACTGAGCAAAATGCCATCCAGGTCTATCCATGTTGTTGCAAATGGCAAGATTTCATACTTTTTAATGGCTGACTAATATTCCATTATTTAACATCTTTATCCATTCATTTATCAATGGACATCTAGTTTGCCTCCATATCTTGGCTATTGTAAATGTTGCACTCAGCATTTGAGTGTATGTATCTTTTTGAGTTAATATTTTTTATTTTCTTCAAAATACCCAGAATTAGAATTGCTGGGTTGTATGGTGGTTTTATCCTTACTTTTTTAAAATGAAATTCCACAGTGGCTACAGCTATTTACAATGCAACAAATTGTGCACAAGGGTTTGCTTCATCAACACTTGTTATTTGGATGCCTTTTATTTTATTATTTCCTTATCCGGTCGCTGTGGCTAGGACTTCTAATACTATGTTGAATAAAAGCAGTGAGAGCGAATATCCTGGTTTTCTTCCTCAGATTGGAAGAATAGCTTTCAGCTTTTCATCATTGAACATGTTGTTAGCTGTGCATTTGTCATGGATGGCCTTTCTTATGTTGAGGTATGTCCACTCTATACCTACTATATTGAATGTTTATCATAAATATATGCTGAATTTTGTCAAATGTTTTGTCTGCTTCTATTGAGATACGACTTTTACTTTTGGATTAAAAAAAAATATATATATATATATATATATATATATATATATATATATATATATATTATTGATTTTTTACAGAGAGAAGGGGAGAGAGATAGAGAGCTAGAAATGTCGATGAGAGAGAAACATCGACCAGCTGCCTCTTGCACACCCCCTACTGGGGACGTGCCCACAACCAAGGTACATGCCCTTGACCGGAATCGAACCCGGGACCTTTCAGTCTGCAGACTGAAGCTCTACCACTGAGCCAAACCGGCTTTGGCTACTTTTGTTAAAGTGGTATAATAGGTTGATTGATTTGCAGATATTTGAACCATTCTTGCACCCTTGTAATAAATCGTGGTGTATTTAATATTTGTTAAATTCACTTTGCTAATATTTGCTGAGGATTTTTATCGCAGTGTCTTTGTTTGGTGTTTTGGTATCAGAATAATGCCAGCCTTATAGAATGAGTTTGAAAGCGTGCCTTTCTCTTCAATGTTTTGAAATTTTTTTGAGAAGGAGAGATATTAATTCTTCTTTAAATGTTTTTCTTCTGGTTGTGGAGGTTGTTTGTTTGAAGGGTTTTGATTACTGCTTTAATTTCATTGCTAGTAATTGGTCTGCACAAGGTCTCTGTTTCAGTATTGGAAGATTGTGTTTTTATACGTTTATTTATTCTAGATTGACATTTGTTGGTATATGATTATTTAGAGTATTCTTTTAAAAAATATATAAATTGTTATTGATTTCAGAGAGAGAGATATCAATGTCAATGATGAGAAAGAATCATTGATGTCTGCCTCCTGCATGCCCTGTACTGCAGATTGAGCACACAATCAGGGCATATGCCTTGACCTGGAATCAAACGGTGACCTACTAAGATCCAGGAGAGCTGGCCAGAGGAAAGTCTCTTTTATCTTTGTGCTTGACTAACAAAAGCTCGTTGGTAGTGGTAGGAGACCTGGCACGGCGAACACAGTCCTTGTGGAGGAGTTCAAGTCTTGATACCAACCAGGGAGTGTGTATCAGCCTCAAAACTGAGGGTCCCAGACTCGGATTCCCCAAAGAGTCATTGGGGACCCTTTGGAGAGAAAGACTGATAGAGGGACAGGAGAATCTGAGCTGTGAATGACCCATCAGCATGTTAATCAATGCATACGAGGAAGAGAAAAGAAGCAAAGTCAAAATGAATAGCCATTTAGGAAACACATTTGGATGCACTTTCGGGGAAGGATTCTCCAGGAACAGAAGAACAGAGGTTGTTCTGTGCAGGTGTCACCCAGAGCTGCATAGGCCGGCAGCCTGGCACCCACCTGTTAAAGGGAGGGTCGCGCTCCAGAGCTCTAACCGCTAGGTGGAGCCTCAGGCCCGCGCCTGGGACCAAAGCAGAGCAAGAGGTCCCCAGGGAGCCGCACAGAGGCGGGGCTGCGAGGCTGTACAAAGGCCGGGGAGCCGCCACCGGGCGCAGGGCGCCTATGCGCTGCTGGAGGAGTCCCGTCCGGGGTGATGGCAGTGCGGCTCCTGGCGGAGGCCCCAGCCTGTGGATGCCGGAGTCCCGCGCGAAGGGCCCCCGGGCTGCTGTGCAAGAGGAGCGGAGCGGGGTAGAGCTGGTAAATAGCCCCACTTTCTTTGTACTTCATTCTTCGCCTTGGAAGGAATGCAAAAGCGTGCCTCCTGTCACGGGGGAAGAGAGCTACTTGGGTATTTAAACAGCTTGGTGCGATGGTGAATGTGATAGTATAATTGGGCGCTCCCGATTCCTGAGACAGAACTAGGCGAAACGACAAATGCTTCCATTTCAGTAAGAGGTTATGACGGAGGGTGGAAAAGGATGACAGAAATTCCAACTCCCAGATGTGCTGAGTTTGGAGGGCAAAGGGATTTTTTAAGAATATAAATCATGGGAGAGACATTGGGCAACCAAGGAGTGATCTTGCTCTAGTTCTTGGTAAATTCAAAATCCCTTGTTTCCCCGTGCTATTTGTATGTGTAACTTATAAAAGTATTTATTAATCAGACGTTGTTGGAATTCAAATGCAGAATCGGGGGAAATGTTTGTTGAGGGGAAAACATCATTCTGTGTGTCTCAAATTCAACAGGCATGTGCAACTAAATGGATGAATGGAAGGCAGTAACTGGTTATTTGCTCTTATATAAAATTAATGAATCACCTTGATGACAGTCTTAATTGTCACTGTGGAGACTGACTCCTAGCGGATTTTAGAAGTGTCAGGACAAATCTTAGTTGAACTATCGGAGGGCCTACTTTGTAAAGTATATGATTTGTCTAACCACTGTATATCTGAAACCAGTATACAATAATATTTAATGTAAACTAATATTACATATTAAAATGATATTTAATTGAAAATTGTAAAAGGATTGAACTGCCATCTTGGACATGAATAATACAAGTTATTTGTATAAACACAATGTTACTACTCTAATAATTGTAAAAATGTTACTAATGTCAACAAAGCATGACACGTATGTTTGTTTTACACATTAGATTGTTTAAAAAAGAAGGCATCCATCTGCTTCTCTTTAGAGAATATGGGCCTACATAGCCTTCAGAAATCTAAGGTCACTGGAGAAAAGGCAGTGGCCTAGAGCCTTAGGAATGTGCAAATCCGGAGCCTGGAAGGGGTTTTATAGGCTGTGTGTTGGGAACACTTTTGAGAGTGAACTTGGGTGCCAGGACAGCAAGCATACAGAGTGAAACTGTCTCAGGCACCCGGGGATGTGTGGTCGCTCTGTCCAGAGGTCTGTGACAGAATGGGAGCTTAAAAGGAGGAGGACCGGAAGGCTGGTGACAGTTCTAAGCCTGCGTGTCGGAAGGACACTGTTCCGGGAGTCCGGGTGCACGGCAGGATGTGTTCTAACACGTAGAATCCTAACACTCAGCGAATGCTCCGAGTCCATTCACTCCCCATTCTCAGGTTTGGCTTGCTTTCGGAATGCTGCTGTGTTTCTCTGGCACACTGTTAACCTCTCTGAATCACGCGTGACAACCTGTTTTGCAGTACATTGGGTGCCGAGAAGAGGAGCAATGAATTCCTCATTTCGCCTGTATTTCTTAGATCTCGGCCTGAACGCCACGGAGGGCAACCTCTCGGGACCACATGCCAAGAACAGGTCTTCGCTGTGTGAGGACATGGGCATCGCGGTGGAGGTGTTTCTCACGCTGGGCCTCATCAGCCTCCTGGAGAACATCCTGGTCATCGGCGCCATCATAAAGAACAAGAACCTGCACTCCCCCATGTACTTCTTCGTGTGCAGCTTGGCCGTGGCCGACATGATGGTGAGCATGTCCAACACCTGGGAGACCATCACCATCTACCTGATCAACAACAAGCACCTGGTGATCGCCGACGCCTTCGTGCGCCACATCGACAACGTGTTCGACTCCATGATCTGCATCTCCGTGGTGGCCTCCATGTGCAGCCTGCTGGCCATCGCGGTGGACCGCTACGTCACCATCTTCTACGCCCTGCGCTACCACCACATCATGACCGTGAGGCGCTGCGGGGCCATCATCGCGAGCATCTGGGTCTTCTGCACCGGCTGCGGCATCGTGTTCATCATCTACTACGAGTCCACGTACGTCATCATCTGCCTCATCTCCATGTTCTTCACCATGCTGTTCCTCATGGTGTCCCTGTACATACACATGTTCCTGCTGGCGCGGACGCACGTTAAGCAGATCGCGGCGCTGCCCGGCTGCGGCTCCGTGCGGCAGAGGACCAGCATGAAGGGCGCCGTCACCCTGACCATGCTGCTGGGCATTTTCATCGTGTGCTGGGCCCCGTTCTTCCTCCACCTCATCCTGATGATCTCCTGCCCTCAGAACCTCTACTGCTCCTGCTTCATGTCCCACTTCAACATGTACCTCATCCTCATCATGTGCAACTCCGTGATCGACCCCCTGATCTACGCCTTCCGCAGCCAGGAGATGCGGAAGACCTTCAAGGAGATTATCTGTTGCCACGGCTTCAGGACGCCCTGTATCTTCCCCAGCGGCTATTAGAAGCGCCCTCGGCAGCGTTCTTGTCTCCTTCCTTTACATTGTAATGAAGTCAGTGAGGGGCAATCCGGGAAACTCAAAAAATCAAAACTGTGCATCCCATTTGTCCTTTCTCTTGCTCTTGAATTGGTACTTAAAGATGCATTCTTCCCTCCACCCCTCTCTTTCCTGTGGTGGTGGTTGGGCAGATGTGCGCATGCAACTTACCCGTTTTGGAAATGATCTGTGACCATTTATTATTGACCCGTTTTCCTACTACGTTTTCTCCTTCTCCCGCCCATTTCTGGGGGCCCCATCCATCTTCCATCTAGTGTGTGCTCAGGGTCTACACAGGATGAAGAGCTGACCATAATGGAAGAAAACCTGTGAATATTTACATCTTGTTGATTGCTTTCTCTCCCCAGAAACTGTTTTGTAACTCTTTGATATCCCTGGGACTTATCCATGCTTTTCAGGGTAAAATAGAGTGGACAAATTCTTTTCATTTGAAATTTCCTGTTTATTTGTTATGGGATTTCTCTATAGCTCTTCTTTCTTGAACTTTTGGCTGTATGGCTTGTGTTCACAATTGTCCAAGGATGGAATTTCCTTAATTCTACTTCTGTCAATCATGTTTTTGCTTTACCCAGATATAAAACTTTATGCTACAAAACCTTACATCATGTGGTGTGAAAGTTTCTGCGACTCTCCTTACTGTCTTATTCTGACTCAGCCTGGAGTTTCCAAATGAATGTCTTGGGGACATGTTATGGGCTCCAAGTGTCCCATGCGATCCTCACATACTCCCTGCCCGCTTGTAACACATGCCCGTAGCCAAGCCATTTCATACTTTCTCAAACTGGGCCTGTCTCTGAATTTGAAACCCTGTCACTCACTGTATGATTTGCACATCACAATCCGACTCCAGCAGCCAGAGAAGGTCAGTGCCATCTCTAACCCAGGGAGTCCCGTCTTCTCCAGTGTGGAACGGAGTTTGAAAATCTGAGTTCAGGTCCTGACTCTGTCTTTGACAGGTGATGTTGCCTTAATCATCTCATTTCAGGTTCCACATCTGGGCTGACCTAACAGGATGGTCTTGAGAACTGCAGATGTGTGTCCAGTGGGAAGGAATACATGTAACATAGTGATTCAGTAAATATCTGCAAATTAGCCCGGCCCTGGGACTCCAACACAAAGTTCCCTAAACAAAACATCCATGTAGCTGTCAAACACTACATGGTATTCCATATGTACTCTTCCTGTTTCTGTAGGAACTTCATTTGATATAACAACATGTGTTCAAAGCGATGAGATGTGTGCTGTTCAGAGTGTTTTGGGTGTTTCTGCCCATTAGTCAGCAGCTGCAGCAAAAGGAGAAGTTAGCATGAAGTTTCCCCGACAGTATCTATTGCCTGGATGATGGCCGTTTCTCAGTTTAAGATGATTTGACTCCCGAAAATCAAATAATACTGTACACTTGACATTATACATTGTCTTACAGTCTGTCTCTTGGTAAATAAGTGTTGTGAGGATGTCACTAACCATGTACTTAGTTGGGGGCTAGAAGCAGCAGCCATTGGATACTCTCTGCCATCAAAGAGCTTATGGGACAAATTATTTAAGACATGAATATGTTAAGATGCGTGAATACACTGCCAACAGTTCAAGGTGCTACGCACAAATGAGAGTTGATGAAGTGCAGACGATACCTGCTGTAAAATAAGGACTGCGATAGCTCTGTGTCTGTAAAGGCAATTTTCGCCTATGGGTTCAGGGAGCATAGCAGTTTTGTGGTGAAGGTGTAACTGAAAAATCCCCCAGGTTGTCTCTACCTCAGGTGCAGATGTGGCTCCTCTTGAGCTGGAGACCAATAAACTAAAAGGACAAGTTATCTGATAAATGATGGTGGGACAGGGGACCACACAGTCACTCCCATTCAGCGGAGGGACAGGAGGAGGCTACAGGGCGTTACATTTCCAGGGTCAACAGCAACGGTGGCTGGTGCTGCCTCACCAGACCGTGCAGATCGGCACTGACCTCCCAGGCTCTGCGTGCTGGTCCTCTTTGTCCCGATGGCTTTTCCTTTCCCTCATCCTAACCCTGTGTGCTGTGAGTCTGTCAGGTTGTGAGGGAGAGTCTTGCTTTTTGTTTTATTTCTCTGAGACCTTTTGTCCAATTGAAAGGACTCACTGGATCCTTTTGCTACATCCCTCTTGGCATTGATTCTGAGACAGCTTCCGTAATCTACTAAGAGGATTTGCAGTGATGGTGAAACCTGACCCCTTGATTTGATCCTAGTGCCAAATCTGAGTTTTAATTTGGCCTATGTTATTCAATGTTTTAAATTTAATTTTTTATTTATTGGGTTGAGAAGAGCTATCTCTTCCCATGCTGGAGTCCCTGACTCTGGATTTTCTTGGAAAAAAAAAAAGTTTAATTTTAAATCTGGTTTCAAATGTATCAATAATCCTATTACTTATTTATTGTAAAATACATAAACCATAAATTTACCATATTAACAATTTTTCCGTTTACAGTTCAGTGGTATTAAGTGCATTCATATTGTTGTTCTACCATCTGGAATCCCTTTTATTCCTGCTTGCATTCAGTTAATTATGTGTGTAGCTCACCACTCCCTTGTAGTATTCCATTAAATGCAGCCAACAGTAGCCAATACACACTCCTGATACCCTGTTTTCAGACCTTCCCCCATATGCTTGTGTATGATATCCATCAGTCAAACTCTTTTCCCGCAACATCACATGCATTGCCATCTGTCTCTGCTCTCTGTGTATTTATCCATTTTAGATTCTGATCCAGCCACTTCTCTATAACAATTTTTGTGCTTGCCAGAATAGTCAAGGACAGTGCTTCTCAAACTTTAATAGCTATATGAAACATGAGAAGAGCATGTTTAAATGCAGATTCACATTTGGTGGCTATGGAGCAGGAACTGAGAGTTTGTGTATTTAATAAGCCCCCAGACGCTGTTGGTCCAAGGATCCCACTTTGAGGAACAACATCATCCTGTAGAAACAAACAGAGCCAAAGTCTCAGCGACTTCACATGATAATAAAAGTTGATTTTTCCATCACGTTACATGTTCTGCACAGAGTAACAGGGAATCTCATGGTAATTACTCAAGGACCCAAGACAATGGAGGCCCTATCCTAAAACATACTTGCAGGTGAATTTCTATTCCACTCATAATCCATTTGCCAAAATAAGTCCCATGGTCTAACATCAAAGTAAGCCAGAGAAATCCAATTCTACCGTTACCTAGAAGGAGGTGAACTGGCCATTGGTGAGTGGCACCTATTGTGTGGTCAGTCAGTGTCTCTGTCCTCAAGGAGCTAATAAACTTAAAAACTCTAAGAATGAACTTGTGTGGAATAGCTATGTGGGATGAGGGGAATGCATTCCGACCTCAGTAGCACTGATACTCACAGGTGGTTGTGGGCACATAGCAGAATTTTGTGATCAGGGGATACGTTTGGAAAAGACCCTAAACTAAACTAGGATATATTTAGCTCTTTCCTTCTTCCTCCTTGACAATAATTATTGTGCAAAATTTGAGAGAGGAAATATTAGAACCAAAGTGAGAATAATACATAAGCATATTTTATAAGTCCTTGAAGGACAGGTTAGAGATGCATAATTGTAGAGAAAAGGGGAACACAGGGTTGGAAAGTACTTTGCTTGATGAAATAGCCTGACTAGAACCAATGACATATGTTAGGGCAAGAGTAAAAAAATTATATTACTGGAAATTATAGAGGTAAGATTATGTGAGCCTTGAAAATCAAGGAGAAGAATCTATTTTATTCTTAAATAGAAACTAGAGAGCTATTGAAAGTTTTTCTTCCCTCCCTCCCCCTTATTAAAGACATGACCATGAACCAACAAAATCTGTGCTTGTAAATAATTTTGAGAACAAATTGAATTAATGTTGGCAGAGATGGGAGGGAAGCTGTCACAGTCAGGCAGGCTGCAGGCCTGAGGGTCTGTACAAGTTGTGCAATGAGATGGAGAGAAGAGGAAGCCATTTTAAAGGAAGGTTCTCTCTGTTTGAGACCCCATTAACTACAAAGGAGACTTGGCCCTTAGGTGCCCCTTTGCCTTACACTAGAGCATGCCTCAATTGTATCAGTAAAGTCTGAGGCATAATAACATCATCTCTCTATATAAAAGCCTAAGCAACCATTACTACTGGTTACCGAACGGCTAGTTGCTATGACATGCCCTGACCACCAGGGGGGCAGATGCTCAATGCAGGAGCTGCCCCCTGGTGGTCAGTGAGCTCCCACAGCCAACCTCCTGTGCCTGGCCAACCTCCCACAGTCTCTCCCCCAGGCCAGCCAGTCCGATTGGCCCCAATTGGGACTGGGCGAGACAGCCCAGATTGGCCCCTATCACTGGTCAGGCTGAGGGACCCCACCCAGGCACAAATTCATGCACCAGACCTCTAGTCAGAAATAATGAGGTATGAAAGCTGGAGCATACAAAAACTTCCTTAGGATCTCCCAACATAAACCGACTAGCTTCTTAAGCTATTTTTCTCTCCTTCTCTTTACCATTAAAATGCTTGCTTGCTTTTCTTTTCTACGCGGGCTCTTCACAATGTGGTGTTAACCCTTACCACCCCTACTGACATACAATTCACCAATTCCAAACAGCTTTCTCAGGCTCTACTTTCTTTGCTTCATGTGCAATATTTGAAACTATTATCTGCTTCTTTAAACTCCTTCCTTAGCTTCCATAACACTCACTGTGCTGATTTTGGGATACTTTCTTCTATCAACACTTTTACTTCCTATGGCTCTCTTAGCTCTCCCATTTCCCACATACAGGCTTGCCCTGTATCTGTAGAAAATTTCCTTTTATTTTATAATTTTTCTCTCAGGAATCTCTCAATGTCCTTGATTTTGACTCTTTTTTTAAAAAAATTAAATTTATTGGGTTAACATTGGTTGATAGGTTTCAAGTATACATTTCTGTGATACATGATCTGTGTATTGCATTGTGTGCCCACCATGAAAAGTCAAATAATCTTCCATCACCCTATTTTGGCTTCCCTTACCCTTTACTATCCGCTTCCAACCTCTCCCCCCTAGTAATCACCAGGTTGTCTGTGTCTATGGGTTTCAGTCTCATATTGTACATATGAGTGAAACCTTATGGTTCTTGACTTTTTCTGTCTAACTTATTCTGCTTAGCATAATATTCTCAAGGTCCGGAATCCAGGGTTTGGTTCTGTGATTTTACTTACAAGCACATGGCCACATCCTGGACAAGAGCTTTGTCAACATTAAGGAGATGCAGGAGACTTGTCTCATCCCGGCACCTTGAGCATTGCTCTATTATTTTTCTTCTTAGCTTGACTTCTAACTAGAGAGAGCAACAGAATCGGGCATTCGAACACAGACCATATACCCCAGGTCAGAGGAGACAGGCAGAGTCCCTGAGATGCCTCTTCATCCATGGTCCTGATCAAACTTTTTTCTGCCAGTAGGTGGCAGTGAACATATCCCAAATTTTTATCATCCATCTAACCCTCTGAGCAGCCAGTTACTGAGTTCAAGTAGCTCCAGGTGAGAATTCTTCCCAAGACCTCATTGCTTGAAAGCTAGTCAAAGATGTCGTGAGTGCAAATTACATTTTGAAAGGATTGTTTCATTTAATTCCCCAACCACCTTAAAAATAATCAAATATTACCATTCTCAGTTTACCCACGAGGAGACTGAAGCTTAGTGAGATTAAGTAAATTATCTCAATTCAAACTGAGGGACTTCAAAAAAAAATGCATTTCTTTGTTGTCATAATATTTAAATTATATTTTTATTGATTTTAGAAAGGGGAGAGGAAGGGAGAGAGAGAAACATCAATGATGAGAGAAAATCATTGATTGGCTGCCTCCTGCGTGCCCCTTACTGGGGATCAAGCCCACACCCAGGCATGTGCCTTTGACCAGCATTGAACCTGGGACCCTTCAGTCTTCTGGCCAACACTCTACCCACTGAACAACACTGGCTAGGGCTGTTGTAATTTCTTTGCTTTCTTTGGCTGCTATCCACATATACCCATCTTGTCTCCTGTACCATGCCACCTCTTGTGAGTGGGCACAGGGCAGGATGGTGGTGGGTGGTGGGTAGTTGAGCTTCTGGATAAGAATGACTATTAAGCACAGGTCCTAGAGGCAGCTGTAAAAATTCTGGTCTCGATCCAGAAGCTGATAATATGGCTGATAATGAGGTCTTGGGGAGAATTCTCACCTGGAGCTTCTTCACCTCATTTCCACCAGCCTGCATAGGGAGCTGGCTGGTCTGGACCGGGGAGGGGTGAAACTGGGAGGAGAAGACAAAAGGGTTATGAAAGAGCTTATAGTTTTGCCTAACACGTGCTTTATTTTTGTTCATGGGCATTTTTGTCTCTCCTCCCCCCTTTCTCTTTTTAAACTTCTTCTCAAAATTTGAGACAATTAGGTTCATGTGTGAGTGTGCTAGAGGAAGTTAGTCACCAGGGTTTTAATTGTGGTTCCCAGTGATGCTTTAGAAAATTCACACAACTACCCACCTACTCTGTCCATTTTTCTCAGACTGCGGTGTGCTTTTTATAACTCTCAGAACCACTCAGGAGTAGGTTAGGAGATTAGAGGCTCCTCACACCTGGGAGCTAGAGCATCTAATGTCAAAAAACAACTATGATTGCCTGGCTGGTGTTGCTCAGTGGCTGAGCATTGACCTATGAATCAAGAAGTCACAGTCCGATTCTTGGTCAGGGCACATTCCCGGGTAGTGGGCTTGATCCCCAGTGGGGGATATATAGGAGGCAGCTGATTGATGATTCTTTCTCATCATTGATGTTTCCATCTTTCTTTCTCTCCCTTCTTCTCTAAAATCAATAAAACATTTTAAAAAGAGAATTATGATTTTTTAGTGTCCATCTGGCACCACCTCTTCCATCCTTATTGGAAGCTGACTTCATCTCCCATGATTTTCACTTTCACTCCTCTAAACTACACACTCCTGCAGCCACACACCAGCCAATTCCAGAAACATTTCCACTTGCAAAATCCATCCAAGACCTTGGGATTCCATAAGTGGCTTACTATGTTCTTTATGATTTGGCTTTTGTTTATTTCTTCATCCTCACCTCTTGCTACTCTGGCCCCTGTACCTGATGCTCTTGTTACAATGGAACCACTTTTGTTCCTCAATTGGAATCATATTCTGTCTCTTGGCTCCAGGTCTTTGCCTCTGTCTAGGACTTTTGTGTTCCTTTCCCTTTCCCCTTCAGCTGACTCCTGTGCATCGTATTCTTTCAGGAGGTTGTATTGAATCCTCCATTCTAGTGGTCTCTTTCCCCGGGTTCCCTTAGTGCCCAAAGCTTTCCTTATCCAGGCCCTTTCCACTCAGCTTTGGCCCTGCTTGTTTCATTGTCTTTATTGAGCACTACTCAAAGTTGCATGAATTGAAGAGAGGTATCCTCTTTTAGTTCTTTATTCAACAAATCTTTATTGAGTGGCTGCCATGACCCAGTTGTGGTGCCAGGTGCTAGGTGGGCAGCCATGAAAATAACTATGTTCTTCAAAGATGTGCCTTTGTTTCATGGCTCTGGGTTGGAACAGCTTGCCTGCAATAGATATCTGTGGATCAAATGAATAGATTTTCCCAGTCAAAATGACTTAGACCTACTTCTAATGCTTTAATAATAAAAAATACAGTATAATTTGTTAATTGCAACAGAAGTCAAGACTGGAAAATCTTTTTCCATGACACAGAATCTAGTATACCCATCAGAAAATGGACCTGCAAGATGCCCAGTGTGGTATCTCACTCCATTTCATCACATGCACCTGTATACATATATACAATATATATATATATATATATATATATATATATATATATATATATACACACACACACACACACACACACACACACACACACACACACACCTGCCTAAAATAGCTATAAACAGACAAGAGGCTGAGGGTCATACAAGGGCCTCAGGAGTAAAGGTGGAAGGGAAGCGCAGAGGCTGGACCAATTCCCATCCATGTTGCTTGTGCATGTGAGTGCAGTCCAGTTTTGCTTCTACTTTCCACAATTCTCATCATCAGTATGTACAGCACTTTGATCTCCACAGGGACCAGAACATTAGCTGTACTCTCTGGACAGTTCACTATATTCATAGTGTTTAAAATTTTAATTCAATTCAGTTCAACTCATTTGTAGTTATTAATGCCTAAAGGATGATCTCTTTCTATTTTATTACTATTTTTAATCCTCACCTAAGGGTATTTTTTCCATTGAGAATGGAAAGGAGGTGGGGAGGGGAAAGTGAGAGAGAAGAGAGAGAAACATCAATGTGAGAGAGACATATTGATTGTTGCCTTCTGTAGGACTGGAGATTGAATCTGCCACTGAGGTATGTGCCCTTGACCAGGAATCAAACCCACTACCCTTTGGTGAAAAGGCTGACACTCTAACCACTGAGCAATGCCATCCAGGGCAGGATGGTCTCTTTTTAAATTTAGTTGAACTGCACAAAGTTAAACTACATTGCATCCTTGTTTAAAAGTTGAAGTCACACCGAAACCGGTTTGGCTCAGTGGATAGAGCTTCGGTCTGCGGACTGAAAGGTCCCAGGTTCGATTCCGGTCAAGGGCATGTACATTGGTTGCGGGCACATCCCCATTGTGGGGTGTGCAGGAGGCAGCTGGTTGATGTTTCTTTCTCATCGACGTTTCTAGCTCTCTATCCCTCTCCCTTCCTCTCTGTGAAAAATCAATAAAATATATTTTTTTAAAAAGGAGTAGAAGTCACATATTAGCACAATAGAAAATCCATTTTCCAGTGGACAACAAACAGTTAAATAGTTAATCTCCATCAGGTGTAAATGGGCAACATATAACACCAGTAGAGTAGTACCTAAAAAATAAAAAATCTCTGTGGAGCAATGGGGAGCCAAAGAGGTAAAATATTTCGTAGTAGGTGCTGTAAATAAACCCTGAATGTATTTTCTCTGCTACGATCTGCTGCTCTTTCCATTAAAGCTGAAGAGTTTTATCAGCCCAGCTGCCATAACTGTGGAGGATACTTTACAGGAAATAGAGAGCAAATTTTATTCATATTCTACCACTGCATAGAAAGTCCTGATGGATAAAAGCAATTCACCAATGTCAGGCCTTGTACATTAGCTGTTAATAGCAAAAATAACTAAAATTGGAGTATTCTGTGGTTGAGGTTTAAGTGTTTTGTACTGCAACTACAACACTTTGCTTATAAAGTGGCTGAGAGCTCCAAGGCTTGATATGAAAGTGACCAGAATTGAATATGAAACATCACAGACTAGCGTGAATTATTCATAGAGATTAGAAGATTTGTGATTATCTGTGAACATTCATGGATAAGAAGACAGCGGGGAATCAATATAATAGAAGAGTAGGAACCAGCAACCATGCAGAGACTTTGTTCATCACAGACACTCCTGGACGAGGGCATCGAACCTAGGAAGGAGGATTAGGAACCTTGAGAGGCTTACAGTATGGTCATAACTCATGGACGTTGAGAAAGAAGATACTAAGAAGGCTACCAGTGGCTTAACCGGGCTTAACTAAATTCAAAACAAACAAACAAAAGACCCAGCCTAGCAGCTGTTTTTAAAAAGGGGGGCCTCTCACACAAACTGCACTTCAGGGAGAAGTCTAGACTAAGCTGCCAGCCTCCTGCACTGAGCTGCCTTCCTGCAATTCCAGGAACATCTTATTGAGAAGTTCCTGGAATCTGGTTTCAACCAATAGGATGGAGATTTTCCCCATCCAATTGGAGCTGCACAGTTATATCCATCAGCATGTTCACCGGTCAATCAGAGTGACTCCAGTCTGACCAATCAGGACAATGCCTTTTGGACCAATCAAATGGCAAGGATTTAGAGACCTCATTTGCATGAGGATAGATTAATCAGTGACCAAGGGTGGGAACTTCTGTCTGTATAAGTCAGCTTCCCTCTGGCTCAAAGAGTGCCATTTCCCTTTCCATCGAAGACTGAAGAGTGCATTTCCCCAGCTGTTACACTACTGAGCTTTAACACTATGAGCTGTTCCACAACAGTGCTGTTCTCAGAATTGTTCTGTGCCACAATTGAGCTGTTTTGCACTGAATCAAGTTGCCTTCTCCACTGCATTCTAAATTGGGAATTCCTGTTGGCATTGAATTGGCACTATCAACCATCAGTTGACAGTCTACAAGTCGTTTCTAAGTTGTGTGCATGCAAATAAATATTCTGCACTTATAATTACTTCTGCTTCCTGTCATGTTTCCTAAACGGAGATTTAATAGGGTGCTTCCCATGTGCCAGGAACTCTTCTAAGTCCCTGTCATATAGAAATCCATTTAATCATCTTAATAACCCTAGGAGGCAGGTACCATAATTGTCTTCATGTTAGGGGTGAGGACATGGAGGCAGAGAGAAATTAGGTAACTTGTCTGAGTCAGAAGATGTGTATTCAAGTGAAAGCCAGGACCCTGATCCATTTGTCTCAGTGGATAGAGCACTGGCCTGCAAACTGAACGGTCCCAGGTTTGATTCCAATCAAGGACATGTACCTTGGTTTTGGGCACATCCCCAGTAAAGGCAGGGGGAGGGGGGTTGTTGCAGGAGGCAGCTGATCGATGTTTCTCTCTCATCCTTGTTTCTAACTCCCTTCCTCTCTATAACAAATAAATATATATTTAAAGGAAAGCCAGGTAGTTTGGTTTCTCAGTTATAATTGATCTACTGGGATTCTACCGTGTTTCCCCGAAAATAAGACATCCTCCGAAAATAAGACCTAGCGCATGGAAAAATAAGATCCCCTGAAAATAAGATCTAGCGCATCTTTGGGAGCAAAAATTAATATAAGACACTGTCTTATTTTTGGGGAAACAGGGTATGTAGAAGACTCTCTCCCAGTAGTCCAGTGGGATGAATAGGTGGGAAGGAGTGGGATGATTACAGCTTGATACCCTCAGGGAGCAGAACAGCTCAGGAGGGAAGAGAATCTGCAGTGGGCCTCACACAGAGGCCAGGAATAAATGCAACGTTTGTCCTGCTGAGTCACCGGAGTGGCAAGGCCACCTCGACAAACGGTTACGGCAAAACAGCGTGCTCACTCAACAACCTTTGCTGTAAATGTCAGCCAGAAAACTGTATCAAATCAGTAATAGCGGTGGTAATAGCATTCAGAAGGAATGTGAGAGACTTCAGCGCCAGATGTGGCTTGCCTGGTCTGATAGCAACTTTTTTACATTTGAATTGGAGGCCTTGAAACCCAAACAGAGGCTGACAAGAAGAGGGCTGCTGCTTCACGGTGGGTATGGGACATGTAGTGTGTTCGTCCAGCTTTTCACGTGACCAGCAAGGCAGAGGTGATGGGCGTGGCCACAGCTTCCTGATGAGTGGGGAATGTATTGCTGCGGATGCTCAGTAGGAGCAAAATGAGCTTCAAGGAGCTGAGCTGGGAACAACCAGACATGAGCATCCTGGTGGCCCGGACAATGGAAGCTACAGAGCAAGCAGCAGAAACGTGCAGTGACCAAACACCAGAGAGACCTGAGCTATCAGTGGGTGTCAAGTGAGAGCTGTGGACAGACACTCCCTTGTCACTGATTCCTTAACACCTCCTGGCCATTAGGTGTCACTGTGTGTGTGTGTGTGTGTGGGTGGGTGGGTGGGTGGTGGTGATGAGGGAGTGAAAGGGTGATAAATGGTGATGGGAGCTAGGCAGGGCTGAGCAATGAACCCACAGAGTTCAAATCGGAAATAATGGTGAAGACAGTGAATTGAACAAATCTACCTGCAAAGAACCAGATTCAATTGTTGCATCAGACCTAGTAAGCATGCAAAATTAGAAATTGAGTTTAGTTAAAAGAAAATAAAAACGACAATTTGGCACACCTAAGTGGCGTGAAATATAACTGAAATATTGGATCCTCTAGCCAGCCTTGGAATTATTTGGTTCAACAAGGTGAAAAAATTACTCAGAAGAGCCAGTGTTGTGAGGGGTGAGATAACTTGGGAGAAGAGTATCCAGGACAAATTTCCGCCCTAGCGCCACTCTGCATCCTGAGGAAGTGGGAGGCTTTGGCTGGGCAGGCGACAACCTCGGGTCTAGAGGACTTGCTCAGATTAAATGGAGTGTAGGTCGGAGGGAGGTCCTTGTCATTGAACACAACCACTGCAGTTTCATTTGCTCTCTGGAATTCACTCGCTCTCTGCTCAGTTCTGGCATCTTCCCAGCACTTAAATCTAAGCCTGGTGCAGGAACGCAATGTTTCTCTCTCCAAACCTATTTTCTAGAAGGTGAAGGGGTTTTCACGGGGATTCCCTCTGCCTCCTCATCTAACAAGTGAGGATCATGATAATTAACGCATAGGGTTGTCGGGAGGATCAATTTGAATGAAATGAGATAACAAGAGAAAGTGCCTGGCGTACAGCACTTGATGGCTTTAAAGACAGCGTGTTGAACATGAAGCTTGTTGGTGATCACATAAAGGTCGTTTAGTTCCTGGTGATACCTAAGACAATAGTGAAAATAAGTTAACAGGAGATTAACTTATTTATGCAATTCTTGCGCCACCTGACACTCCATGATGAGACCCTGCTGCTGACATTATATCCAAAGGATGGTCTTCATGCTCACTCACATCTGCTTCAGGGACGTTCAGCCTACTTTTGAATGTTTTTTAAAAGATGGACGAGGAAGTATCATACTTAACGTATAAACATGAGGTCAATGTCTTCTGTTTTACATAATTAAGAATGATCGTTTCCTTTGTTAAATATCTGCTCAAATCTGGTCCGTTATGACCTTCACTAATCGTGATACTTTAGACTTCATATTAATGACAAATCAAAGCATTCAGGTTTATATAATTTCAGAATTATTCGGGACCTTAGAAATTACTTAGGACAACATTCTTAATTAACAAATGAATAAGCCTCTCCTATATGGTAACAAAGGCTCCCTCCTGTGCCACTCAAACACAGGTAGTTTCCGTGTATCAACCCACATGCACAGCTTCTTAAGGAACGCATTAACGAAAACATCAAGCACATAGAGAGGCCCTTTGATGTGAAGGTAGGAGCTGCCATGTCTGTCCTTGAGAAGGTTCTAGGGATCCTCAGAATTGAGGCTATTTATTTATTATTTTTAATCCTCACCCGAGGACATTTTCCCATTGATTTTTAAAGAGAGAGGGAAATATTGATGTGAGAGAAACACATTGATTGGTTGCCTCCAGCACAAATCCTGACCAGGGCTGGGGCCAGGGAAGTGCCTGCAACTGAAGTACATGCCCTTGACTGGAATTAAACCCTGGACCCTTCAGTCTGCAGGCCAATGTTCTGTTCGCTGAGCCAAACTGGCTATGGCTATTGTATTTATTGTCAATTTTCAAGATGAGCTTATTTCTGCTATTGATTGTCCTTTTTCTTCCCCTGAAATGAATTTTCAAAGACAATTTTTAAAAATTGCTCAAATTTGTTGATGACTAGCAGTTGGAGGCCCAACTAAGAAAAATTTACCAAATTTCTGAACCTTTGAGCCCCAGCCAGCCATTTGCTGGAAGAAATGGACTCTAGGTGATAAAGCACCACATTTATACCAAAGTTCCTGCAAGGGCAAGTTCTTAGCTTCCTCCCGACAATAAAGTCCTGGGATTGCCCCCAAGTGAACTGTGATTGAAACTCATCCAGATGCTCCCATGCACTTAGAAGAGTCTACTTGATGATTGCGCTTAGGCTAAGTAAATTGTGCAAAAAACTTTAAGCTTGAAGGCCATTAATAGTTCAAAAAGGAAAAAAATGACAGAAAAGAGGGAACATGGAATGGTGAGGTTTTTGTGGTAAATTCAACTGTCAAAAAAAAAAAAAAGTATTTTGATTTTGTAACTACAATTTTACACTAAGTGTCCTGACCTTTTGCTTTTTGAGTTCTATTATTTGCAGTCATACTTTGCATTGATGGACTGTGCTGGCAAAGTGAGGACGTCAGTGTGCTTTGTGGATGTACGCTATCATTCTTAGAAAGAGATCTTGGGGGAAATGCTGCATTTGTATAAAACTGGCAAAACAACCTAGGAGTTCAAGTCCTCTTGCAATTATTCACCTTTTTAATTAACAGGTGACTGTGGCCTCTGGGCTTATTTTCTGAGATTTAAAATTCAGAACATAGAGTGTGAAAGTTCTTGTTAACTGAGAATGCTTTGCTTATATATTCATACTTTCATTTACTGAAGGGAACTTAGCCTTAAACACACTTAGAAACGATTGCCAAATTTTCCCAAAAGGTTTATTTCTTCCCTAAGTCTTACTGAAAATTAAATATGTTGTGTTGCAATGTAGCTGGGGATAGAAGCCTCGGAAGGGTGACTGGCTTGAGGACCGTTTGAGGATTCTGAGGACTCACCATTCGTCTCCCAGTGGTCAGGCTTGAGAAGCAGATATTACTTTAATTTGTAAAATGTGACAGAAGTAATGTTTTCCTTTCACAAGCTCTTTTCACACAGCTATATGAAATGGAAAATTAGGAAGAGCACAGGATAAAAAAAAATGGCACTTCAACTTTTAAAGCAGAAAATTAAATATTTGGTTTTACAACCACAATATTTTATTAAATTTCAATGAACTTTGTAAGAGACTCTTTTCCAATAAGACTTATGTTTTTGTAAATTGTGTTCTTCCAGCTTTGGGGCATCATCCTTCTTTCAGAATTTAATAAGACAGCCTTAATTCCGCATCTCACATCCTGTGGGAAGCCCAACACATTGTAAACATTCCCAGGAATTCCAGAGACTATGTCCAATGGCTGCCTCTTAGAACACTGACTCTCATGACTTCACCCTTTCTCACTAGTTCCTTTTCTCTGCACTGTGGTCACAATCCTTTTTACTTCATCCACCAAAGTAGCACTAACATAGGGCTGAAGTGTGCAAAGCTTTTCTGGATTATTTGAGTCCTCTAGGACTCCCTAATCCATATGTAGATATACCTGATGATATCCCACAGATCCCTTAGGCTCTGTCATGTTCTTAATTTATTTTTCTTTTGCTCCTCAGATTGAATAATTTTAAAAAAAATCTTTATTGTTGAAAGTATTACAAATGTACCCCGCCCCCCACCCTGCCCTTGACCTCCTTCATTCACTCCTGCCTCCTTCCCAGGCCTTCCCCTCACTCTTGTTTGTTCATGGACTCTGCATAAGTTCAGGCTGGATAATTTTAATTACCTAGTTTTTAAACTTAATGATTTTTTCCTTTTGCCTTCTCAAATATACTTTATAACCTCCATCTAGTGAATTTTTCATTTCTGATATTGTACTTTTCAGTTCCAGAATTTTTGCTTCCTTTTAAAATAATCTCCATCTCCTTTTACATTATTTTTATATACATTTCATATACATTATTCTCTCAGTTTCCTTTAACTCTTTGTTCATGTTTTCCTTTAGCACTTTGCGCATATATAGGACAGTTGATTTAAAGTTTTTATCCAGTAAATCCAATGTCTGGACTTCTTCAGGGAGAATTTCTGACAATTTTCTTTTTCTTCCTGTGACTTTTTTGTTTCTTTGTGACTTTTTTTTCATTGAAAATTGGACACATTAAATACTGTAATATGATAATTCTGAAAATCAGGTTCTCTCCCCTTGCAAGAGTTTGGTATTGTTGATTGCTAAGGACTACAGCCATCCATTCGTTTAGTGATTTTTCCAAACAATTTTTGCAAAGACTGTATTATCTTTGTGTGTGAGCATTGATGTTTCTGTTCCTTTATCTCTGTGTCCAGCCAGGGATCTGACAGAGACTTGCCAAGAGGCAAAAAGAAAAAAATAAGCATTCCTGGGCTTTACTGGTTGGCTCTAAGCTAGAAAGCTCTTTCAACATTAAGCCAATTTGCTTCAGCTCTGCCTAAACTTTCACCTTCTGTTTGTGCAGTGCCCAGGGGTCAGTCAGAAGTGCAAGATTAGTCCCTAGCTGGTTTGGTTCAATGGATAGAGCATCAGCCTGAGGACTAAAGGGTCCCAGGTTTGATTCCCGTCCAGGGCATGTACCCGGGCTGGATCCCCAGTAGGGGGCGTGCAGGAGGCAGCTGATCAGTGATTATCACTCGTCACTGGTGTTTCTATTTCTCTCTCCCTCTCCCTTCTTCTCTGAAATCAATTTAAAAAAATAAACGAAAACAAGTGCAAGTTTAGGGTCCTTTCAGGTCATTTCTGAACCAGAAATATGCATGTTGCACACCAGATTCCCTGGTGTACATGATGCACTTGAAAGAACTTATTTGCTCCAAAATCTGCCTCCTCTGCATCCTCCTCCAGGGGCTTTTAGGTCTGTCTGCTGCGTGAGGAGAGCACATGTCTTAAATGCGTTCATTAGCTACCTCCTGGGACCTAACGCCACATTGAGGAAGGTACAACCAAGGTCAGCCTCTGTGCTTCCCCAGGGGACCGCCCAACGGGTCAAAAAAGCACAACCCCAGTTTTTTGAGAACCAGGTCCTGGAACCAGCAAGCAGAATTGGTGGGCCACCATTTTTGCAACCACTGGCCAGCTGGGGAATGGAGGACAATAGTGAGTAATAAAATATGCTACTAGGTTTTCTTACTGAAATTCAGCTATCTCTTTCTTCATTAAGCACTCCCCGGATTTCTGTGTTTAATTTTGTGAACATATTTATAGCAGCTACTTTAACATCTTTGCTAAGTTTGACATCTGGTTGGCTCTCACAGGCAGTTCTTGTTGCCAATCCTCCCCCTCTACCACCCCCTCGGTGTATTTATTGGTTATACTTTTCTGTTTCTTTGCATGCCTTGTAATTTTTTTTTGCTGAAAATTGGACATTTTAGATAATAAAGTGTATTAACTCTGGGTACTGGTCCCCTCCCCCTTCTGGGGCTTGTTCTTTGTTGCTAGTTTATTTGTTTAGTGCCGGGCTGGATTATTTTAATGAACTCTACCCCTCACTCCACCCTGCACCCTGCAGTATTATGCCCCTGGTGTTCTTCTGGGGGATGGAGTGCAGACTTGAGCTAGCTTACCATAACCAGGAATGACTGACAGTGGTGTTGACAGTGCTATGTTTGGTGTTTTCCTGACCATACCCAGATGTTAACCCCACTAACTACTGGCTGACTATTGTTTTCAACAATGCCCTGGGGCATAAATTGCTCCAAAGACTAATCAAATTAGGGTTCCTTTGAAGGGATGGCTCTTGAAGTCAGTTTCTGAGATCTGTTTTGACCCCACTGCTCCCTTCTTTTCTCAACAAACTCCCTGGCCTATAGATCTGTCTAGATTTCTAATGAATCTAGGGTTCCTTTTTCAATTTCCTGTTCCTGAGAGTGCTGTGATTTCTCTACCCTCTGTTGACAGTGAAGTCAGTCACTTTGGGAAGAGATAAAGAGCTATTTATTTTATGGCCTGCTTTCCCTTTCAGAAAAAAATCTCTGAGCCAGGGCTCTGGGTGTAGGGTGGGGATAATGATGCCCTCCTCTCTGTGACACCCTACATTAGGAGATAAGTGCTCAGCTGGAAAAGGAAGGCCCAAGGTATTCTTGACTTGCCTGCCCTGGCATGGGATGAGAGAAAGTCATTCTGTCATGATATGACCTTGTTGTTGTTTCTTTTGCATGTGGAGCAGCATAGCATCAGAGAGAGTGGACTTTGGGGCCATACTGCAGCCTAGAATTGACTCCTAACTCTGGAACTCACTAACTTGAGTTGGGTAAATGTGTCAGTTTTCCATGGTTGCACAACTAATTTCCACAAACTTATATGCTTAAAATAGCACACATGTGCTATCTCACAGTTTCCATGGCTTGGGATCTAGGCTTAGCTCACAAGGCTGCAATCAAGGTGCGGGCTGGGTTGCACTTTTATCTGATGCTCAGGGTCTGCCTCCAGACTCACTTGGCTGTTAGCAGCATTCAGGGCTGAGAGCCTCCATTGTTTGCACAGCAATTAGAGGCTGCCTATTGTTCTTTGCCAATGGGTGTCACTCTTTTATATAATGTAATATATCATGAGAGTGATATTCCATCACACTTGCCATTTTCTATGCGTTAGAAATAAGTCACAGTTGGCCCACACTCAAGGGGCAGAGGTTGTACAAAAATGTGAGACTCCAGGGGGCAGGGATCACAAGGACTACCTTAGAGTTTGGTGCCACAGAAGTTACTGAATATCTCTGAACCTCAGCTTATTCACCTAAAAAAAATGGGGATAGTAATAGTATGTAGTCTTAAGATTGTGGTGAGAATTAATGTATGTAAAGCTCAGAATATACCTGGCCAGTAATAGGCATTATTGTTGTTACTAGATGTCCCCACAGTCCAGGAAGCATTAACTCTGGCAATTTTTCAGGATTCATTATTGACATGCTTATGCTTCTCAGTTGGTTTTAACCAACTGGTCTGGGGGTGCTCCTTGACTGTTCTCTCAGGCCAGTGAATATGTGGTTGAAGGAGTGGGGTGTTTATTGACTTACTCATGTCTGTCCATGCATATATGGGTATCTTAGTGTTTTGGGGCTGCTATAATGAAATACCACAAACCGGGTGGCTTGTGAACATCAGAAATGTGTTTAACACAGTTCTTGAGGTCAGCATGGTGGGATGAGATTCCTCCTCTGGGTTCATAGCCGGTACCCTCTCTCAGTGTGTCCTCACATGGCAGAAGGGGTAAGGGATCTCTCTGTAGCCTTTTATAAGGGCACTAATCCCATTCATGAGGACCCCACCCTCAGGATCTAAGTACTTCTCAATGGCCCCACCTCCTAATACCACCACCTTTCAGGAGTAAGATTTCAATCTGTGTGAATTTTTTGGGGAAAACAAACATTCAGAGCATAGCAATGGGGAAATGAGAGAGAGGAAGCTTCCCTCCGTTTTATTAGAGAGGGCACAAAAGTAGTATACCCCTGCCTTAAAGAGGACATCAGACCAGCTATAATATTTCATATTTTTACTAACATTCTCAGCTGAATGATCGAAAGCTAGATCATCAACAAAACTGAAAATATGCCCATGGCATTAACAAAGCAATTTAAAAAAATGATATTTTGACAAAAGAGTTAAAGTAATAATCGTGAGAAAAATCTGAGCCTTGATGGTCTTCCTTACTCAAATGAATGCACTTCCACACTATTTTTGTTTGAATTACATAGGAAGGTAGAGGTAGAAACCATTTTTTTTTCCCAGTAATTCTGAGTTCTGATGACCCTGATCTGAATTGAATCTAGCCTAGAGTTGGAAATGTCTCCGAGTAAGCACTCAGCCTGTTTTTCCTTTATGCACTGTTAGGGTAGCCTCCTTGATTTGTATCTTAGATTAAACACAACAAATCGAAGGCAGTGAGAAGCAGAAGTACATCTAGGCGATTTCCTATGACCACAGCCAGATGTGACAGCTGAGAGCTTGAGAGCCGTAGCAAAGCTGGCAACAATGGCAGAACAGCCGCTTGGGACCGTTTATGACAGGGCTGACATTGCACTACCCACCTCTATAGAACAGCACAACACCGGAGAAAGGTTACAATTTATTGAGAACACTCAGTTTAATCACAGAAAAATAATGCTCTACATTATTCTTTTAATGGTGGAAATAACATTTACAAGTCATTTATAGAGCAGTGCTTTAGGTTTTATGGAAAATAAAGTTACTTATAGTACTTTATCTATTAATAAATTTGGTTTAATATACATTAGTGTAATATATCTCATTAGTGAGGGGGAAGGACCAGAGGATTATTACAGAACAGATAACAAGGGACACTTTAAGTTTCATCTCCAAACTGTGAAGGAGTCCGTCTGGGAAAATGCCTACAACTGTCTTCCCTTAACTCCATGTTTTCTGCTCTGCTTTTTAAGATCCCATTCCTCCCCACACCTAATATCAAACTCATCAGCAGTCCTATGGCTGGCTTCTGCTCTCAGCGGCTCAGGAAAAACTCTACTGAGGTGTAGTGTTGCCCCTTCCAGAAGGTGCTGTCCCTCTCCTTGGATCCTGAAGACCCGTGAATCTGAAGATCTGGCTTCTCTCCTTTCACTCTTTCATCTCTCGCCCCTTTAAGCCACTCTCCAACTTAGCTAGGACTATGGCCAGAAGCTCCTCCTCCTCCTCCTCCTCCTCCTCCTCCTCCTCCTCCTCCTCCTCCTCCTCTTCCTCTTCCTACCCCTCCTCCTCCTCTTCTTCCTCCTCCTCCTCCTCCTCCTCCTCTTTCTCTTTCTCCTTCTTCTTGTTTAATTTTTAAATCCTTTTTGTTGAAAGTATTACATATGTCTACTATTCCTCACTATTGACCTCTTGTAGCAGGGCCCCCTGCCATGCCATCCCCTCCCCAGGCCTTCACCACCCTATTGTCTGTGCCCATGGGTTATGCAAATATACATTCAAGTTCATTGGCTGATCTCTTCCCACCCACCTTCTGCTTCTTCTTTAAGCTTTATTTATTTATTTATTTATTTATTTAGCTATTAACAACAGATGAGTTTACAAACTGTTTCTTTTATTCCCATGGGCAATGCCTCTTTTTAATATCTGGCATCTGTCCTGTAGCTGATGGTATGATGAAATTTTGTAGTGACTGAGTCTCTACATCTGTGAAGAAAATAAAATGTCTTACCATCAGTGTCTGCCTTGGGTCTCAACAATAGCACTGTTCTTCAAATTCTTGAAGTAATATTTTGGTATTGGTTTTTCCCATAGTATCAAAGCATGATGATCTCTCTCTCTCTCTCTCTCTCTCTCTCTCTCTCTCTCTCTCTTCACTTAAAAAAATACATATTGGGACTTGTGGCCTCTTTTCTTTTACTTCTACATTTGGACAAACTCACAAAGATTGGGTATACCTTCTTCAGATGTTCACAACTTTCCTCTGGTCTTTATTTACACACAGGAACCAAGTTGATTAAAATTTTATTTCCTCCTTTGAAATGTATGCTTCTAAGGTACGAGGAGTTTTAACCAAGAAAGGATTTTAAAGGCAGTGGGGTGCTGAGTGTGCAAAGAAGTCTGACTGAGACGGTTCCTTTATTCTTGAAAACTCAAAGCTGGTTGTTTGGCATTTATAATTTATATCCTGCTTGCTTCCAAAAAGATTTGGAATGGCATCCAAAAAAGCAGACAGGTGGGAGGGAGGGCAGGCAGGCATTCTGCAATGCAGTGTGGAACAGGCAAACTCAGCTGCAGCAATTTATTGGCACCTTTGGCTTCCAAAGGCCCATGTATTGTTTCTGGCCTGAATACTTGTCCTGGTACTCTAACTTCTAGAAATCCGTTACAGTGACCTCCAGCCTGGAAAGGCCACTCGGTCATAGGCTTGCAGGATATTGATCAAAGAGCAAGTTCTCCTCTTCGCCCAAAGTTCTCACACATGTATCGCTGTATATGCTCTGTATTCTGTCCCTTTTAGTACATTATTTATCTCTCTATGCATAAAAGTTGTACTCCAGCAAGCCTGTTTACATAGAACCAAACTATTACCAACACTAGTAAGTGGAATAATCCTCATGCACACTAGGGAATGAGAGGGCAGTATTGGTATTTGTTGTTATTGGTATTGGCATGTTATTGGTATTGGCGTGTTATTCTATCACGTGGCAATATCACCACGACGATCATGAATCCCCCTGGTGAGAATCAGTAATGCTACGGGTACCTGCTGCAGAAGATCATCTTTTTGAATGCCTCCCTGAGCTCGGGGCTGCGGAAGGCATAGATAAAGGGGTCAATGACTGCGTTGCACATGATCAGCATGCCATTCACCTGGAAGAGGGACATGTAGCAGGCGCAGTAAGGGTTGTTTGGGCAGAACGTCATTAAGAGGATGTGAAGAACAAAGGGGGCCCAACAGAAGATGAAGACGCCAAGCAGGATGGTCAGGGTGATGGCCCCTCTCATGTTGGCTCTGGACAGGGTTGAGATCTTCCTGGCGTGGGCACGGGCCAGCAGGAACATGTGCACGTAGAGGCAGAGGATGAAGACCAGCATCAGCGGGAACAGTGACGTGAAGGTGATCACCGTGGGGATGCTGTGGGAGAAGATCACCATGGTGATGCCGCTGCAGGTGCAGCAGGTCCAGACGACCACCAGGACAGCCGCGGCGCGGCGCGCGGTCACGATGCTGTGGTACTGCAGCGCGTGGAAGATGGTGATGTAGCGGTCCGCGGCGATCACAGACAGGCTGAAGATGGAGCCCAGGAGGGAGAGGATGAACAGGGAGTCGATGATGTCGTCGGCCGTGGTTTCGAAACTGCCACGAGGCTTGAGATAACCCATGTTTCGGAGCATGATCAGGATGTTTTCCAAGATCTTGTACAAGCTGCCCAGCATATCGGAAATGGCCAGGCTGCAGATGAAAAAGTACATGGGTGCCTGGAGCGTCTTGTTCTTGATCACGGCCAGAAGGACGACCAGATTCTCCAGCACCCCGGCGATAGATATGGTAAAAAATATCTCTTCTGGCAAAACCACGTGAGGACAGTCTGAGTTGTTTCTCGCTGTATCATTGATGTTTTCATAGAGGTTGATTATGTGCTTCATTTCTCCTGCTTGTGGTTAGGACAGTGATGTTGCTTGGACTTGATAGAAAACTGGACTGATTTTTCAGAACCTTTTTTTGGGGGGAGTGGGTGTACTCTTGTGAGAGATCCGAGGGAAAAACCACACGGTCACCTAGGAAAGAATATATAACAATATCAGTTGGGAAATAAACTGCAAAATAAAAACAAGCCACGTTAACTTTAAGAAAGCTCTATTGCCCCAGTGAAATAGAATGGTGTAATATTTTAAATAACACAGTTTACTGGGCCTTCATCTTCAGCACTCAGTGACAAATCTTTACTGGGATTTTGAGCCCAGAAATAAAAATAAAGATTGGTCTTTGTCCTCTCCTCTTTCCCTCCCTGCATCTTCTCATGAATCCAATTTTATGTGAGCCAAATTAGAATGAGGAAAGAAGTAAGGAAATGAAAGAAGTAAGGAAATGTGTAGACACAGGAAAGCACACAGCTACCTTCTCTGACTGGGAGGAGTGGCTGGATTCAGGGGACTGATGAGGTGTTTGGGTCCTTTCTTTTTCACTGTCTGACCTTACAGCATACAGAATAATGGCAAACGTATTGATGGACATGTCCAGAGTTGACTATGCAATGCAATACTCATTATTTTTGTTTCAAAGACTGAACTCGCGGAAATGTATTTCTGGAGATTTCCAACGTTTTCAAGTTTTTTCTAGGTTGAAGTTGAATTATGGCAGTCAAAGGATCCAGTTTTCCTCAAGCAGAAAAGGCCGACTAGATCATAGTTGAGTGACTTTGTGAGAAGTTTGCTTCAGGTGAAAGCATGTAAATTTTTTACTGATTCAGTTTCCAGGTGGCTATACACACACAAACACACACACACACACACACACACACACACACACACACACACACACACATTTTAATTTCAGAGAGGAAAGGAGAGGGAAAGAGAGAGATAGAAACATTAATAATGAGAGAAAATCATTGATTGGCTACCTCCTGCACACGCCCTGGGCATGTGACCTTGACCAGAATCGAACCCAGGACCCTTCAGTCCCTAAGCCGACACTCTATTCACTGAGCCAAACCAGCTAGGACATCACAGATGGTTTTATGAAATGTTTCAAATTTGCCTTTGCCATTGTGGTGGTATTAAGGATATGACCACAAGTTCTTTATACTCCTCCCCACAAGAAATGGAGCTTCATCCCCTCCATTCAGGCTTGCTAGAAGCCGGTGCCATGTTGTAAAGCAGCTCTTGGGAGAGCCAATCAAGTGTAGCTTTTGACCCAAAGTCCACAGGGCATGCATCACTGTCTTACACTAAAGTTTTTCTGAAAAGGAACTGGTTTTCTTACAAAGGACTGGCGTCAGGTATTAAGGTAGAAATGTTAGAGTTAGGTAGGAAGATGAATAGGAAAGGGGTGGAGTGGCAGGTGGTAGCTGCTGGTAGGGTTCAATCCGGGTTAACCACTTGGTCCTGTGTTCCCAGGACTAGGAGTCCTGCAACCTGGGCACTCTCTCAGTGCCAGGCCACCTGCCATGGTTAGTTACTCTAGTTCTACCTACTTGGGCCCTGGGAAGTCTGTATGCTAAAGAGCCCACTCATGTCCAACACGCTGAAGAGAATGAGGCCTTTGATGGTTAACTTTATGTGTCAATTTGGGCCTCCCAGTGCCTGGTATTTGGTCAAACATTATTCTGGGTGTTAATGGATGAGATTAACATTTGAATCAGTAGTCTGAGTAAAAGCAGATTGCTCTCCCCAGTGTGGGCAGGCCTCATCCAATCTGTTGAACAAGAAGGTTCCATGAAAAAGGAGACATATGCAAAATTATATGTAATACTTTAAACAATAAAAAAAGAAGTCTCTCTCTCTCTCTCTCTCTCTCTCTCTCTCTCTCTTTCTCTCCCTCTCTTTCATATATATATATATATATATATATATATATATATATATATATATATATATATATATGCCAAGCGTGAACCACCTATCCAGACTGTCTGGACAGAGTCTCTTGTCTTATAGTTGAGTCCATTAAATATGGTCAGATTTGGTGTATATTTTCAATCTTGAGTGCATTTGATGGTAGAATTAATAAAGAAAAAAAGAAATGCTGGCAAGTTCCTGGCACTTCTTAGGAAGAAATGGTTCTAAAACCCAGCTCTGCTGATGTGCATTCGTGAGCTGCTGCTGCCAATCCTGTAAATCTATGGGAATGCCCTAAAATTGACTAGAAAATGATTACGTGTGTTGGAAATGAAAAAGATAGGAAATACCGTACTGCCCACAAAAATCTAGCTGAGGAGCCCTGGCCAAATGGCTCAGTTGGTTGGAGCATTGTTCTGTGCACCAAAAGGTTGTGGGTTCGATTTCTTATGAGGGTACATATCTAGGTTTTGGGATCAATTATCCAGTTGAGGGCATGTACAGGAGCAGCTGATCTCTCTCTCTCTCTCTCTCTCTCTCTCTCTCTCTCTCTCTCTCTCTCTCTCTCTCTCTCTTCCCTTTTATCTTTCTCTTCCTCTCTCTCAAAAATAAATAAAACATATCCTCAGATGAAGATAAAAAAAATTTAGCTGTGGAGATAAACATGCACATCTGAGAAAGAGAACAGATAAGGTATGGTGACTTGTTAATGAATGAGTCATGGCTGCACGTGTTGTACATGATGTGGAAGAGGACTGGCTTGCCTACAAGCACTGTAGGTAATTCACTGTCCACTGTGCAGGGCCCCACACGTATGCTTAGCAATTTTAATTAATACTCTCACAGATAAAAAAAACCCCAAACTCCCCAAATACATCATTACCTTCTTAAAACTCTTCATTTTAAAGGCAATTTGGTATCACTGTGGCTCCTCTCATAGTGCTCTCTATGTCAAAGGTCAGAGAAGGGGCACAGTAAAAGGTATTTTCTTTTAATGCTCCAATTAAATGTTCCTCGCTACCCCACTAATTTCCTAGATAAGGAAACTGAGGCTCAGAGAGATTAAGTAACAAGGTTCTCCAGCTGCTAAGTCTGCCTTGCTCCAAGGCCCATGTTCTCTCCTGGGTTCCCTGTTAGATAGAGTTCCTTCAAATTCTGTCTAGCACCAGTTACAAGAGGCCTTGAAGTGACCCCGAATTTCAGGGTTGAGGCAGCCCCATTCTTTTCCTTCTTGTCAGGGTGGTATGATTGACAACTACTGTCCCTTCCCCACTTCCTTCATCACCTTTTCATGCCCAGCACACACATGCCTCTCTCTGTGCAGATGTTCCTCAGCGGCCTCCCTCGCCCAAAGGAGCACGAGGGAGCTTCCCCCCCGTGTTCCGCCGCACTGTGTGTCTTTATTTCTCTGGTGGCATTGCTCACATTACACACATGCTCTTCCTTCGTAAGTGGATTCTGAGTTTTAGGATGAGCACTGTCCTTGCCATCTGGGTATGCTCAGCGCCTCACAGAGAAGCCGCCGGGCAGGGCAATATGTGTACAGTGAACGGCAGACGAATGCTGCTTACACCAGACCAAAGGGTCTTAGTAAAAGTTAGTTAGCTATTGAGTTTTTAGATGAGACGCGTACCTAGAAAAATTAACAAGGTTAATAATAAAATGGCTTAGACATTTCTCATGCTGAACTGCTTTAAATTGCCCTGAAGCAGGGAGAGCTCAGTTGCTGTGGGAGCAGAACTCTTCCTCTGCGGTGAGAGATGCAGGAAGCAGGGAAAGTGAAGACTGCTCCGCAGCTGTCTGCTCCACCCCCTGGTACTTGTAGAGGCTCAAGGCAGGCAGGCAGTCTGGCCAGGCTTGTAGCAAGGCCTGGCACCAAGGCCCAGTGGATATTTTTTATAAATACACTAGAGGCCCAGTGCACTGGGGGAAGGAGAGGGTTGTCCCTCAGCCTGACCTGCTCCCTCTCGAGGGACCGCTCAGGGGATGTCTACCTGCTGGCTCAGCAGTCAGACATCCCTCTCGCAGTCTGGGGCTCTCACAGTCCAGTACGCCTTGCTCCTTAGTGCCCACCTGCAGCGGAGGTGAGAGAGACTCTTGCCACTGCCGCTGCACTCACCAGCTGTCAGAACAGCTTCCCGCTGAGTGGCACTCTCCCCGAGGGAGCACATTGACCACCAGGGGGCAGCTCCTGCATTGAGCATCTGGCCCCTAGTGGTCAGTGCACATCATAGCAACTGGTCATTCTGCTGTTGGGTCAATTTGCATAGTAGGCTTTTATTCTATAGGATGAATGAGGGAGCACAGCTTGTCAGCATCCCTCCTGCTCTTCTGTATAGTGTGCACTAAAGGGAGTTCTCCTCTTCCCAGTCTTCTCAGCATCCTCCTCTATCCCTTGCCTATTTCTATCCATGTAGGGTTTTGCATGTGTAGAGATAGGTGTGTACATGTATACACATGTATACAATGTGTATGTGTGTACATGTGTGAGTTTGGGAAGAATTATCTCAAGGCAGCCTAGGGAAATACAAATATAGCAAATAGCTGTTTTCATAGAAAGAAATGGGCTTCTGTTCAATAGAGTGCATGCCCCCATGACAGAGCCAACCACGCAGAGTCAGTGTCTCAAGTCCGCAGTGGCTGCGTGGCTTTCTAAGTGATGACCGCTTTGGAGGAGTTTGTGGTAAGGAATGTTTTTTATGCTTATTTATTTCATACCCTGAGTTGCTTCCAAGGAAGTCAGAGGACTACAGAGTTAATGGATGAGAAAGGCAGAGAGAGAGAGAGAGAGAGAGAGAGAGAGAGAGAGAGAGAGAGAGTGTTGTCCCAGAACCACAAATAATCCATGTGTGTATGTTAATGGCAGAGTTGTAGGAAGCCAATTGCATACCAGGTTTCCTAATTGCCAGGGCAGCAAAACTATGGTGCTTATAAAAACAAAAGGTATTCAGGTAAAAAGGTGACTCTCATGAAAGGGTAAAAGAATCATGATTTTTTTTCACCCTCATTTCCATTAAGAAAAGCCTGGCCATCACCCTTGTACAGAGCCTGATGATCATTTTGAGACTAAGAATATAAAGAAGTTAACAAGTTCATCAACATGCAAGGCTGCTTTAGTTAGACAAACAAGTAATTGATTTTATTGTTATAGTTCAATTAGAAAAATGATATCTTCCCTCTGGAGGGATAAAAAAGGATAAGCTTTTAGGTGGAATTCTGAATACAACCTATTTAGGACTGTCCTACTTAGCATCCCAACACGTAAGAACCTGAGAAATGAGTAGAAAATGTACTTACCTTCCGCTCTGCGGTGGGAACGTTCTGGCCTGGCTCACTGAGAACGAACGAGGTCTGAAAGAAGAGCCAGGGGATGAATGGACCTTGGCCCGGGAAGCCGGAACACATGCATCACCGGGAGTGGCGTTAGTTTGTTGCCATAACCTTGGGAGATGTCATGTGGAAGGGACTGCATGTTTCTGCTGATGTGAAGTCGAAGACACAGATTAGGACACAATTTCCCTGGGTCAGCGACACAGAGCTGCTTCCAAAGTTTATGACAAGGTTCATGGCAGACTGCAGACGATGGCCTTGCTCCTTTTTTAACATCGTTGTAGAGCTGCATTTAATTTCAAACTAAGAAATTCAGTCAACGGGTTTTGAGGAAATGGTTTAGGAAGAATTGCTTTGTACATTTCCAGCAAACTTTTAGAGACATTTCACAAACATTTGATGCATCCATCTCCGTCAGAAGAAGGGAATAACCCTATTGTCCATATTTCACAAGACTGGGCAGTGAGGCAGGGAGCTGTGGGCTCGAGGGCAGCTAAGAGAGCATGGGCCAAGGCAAGAAGAAATTACAATTCTTCAGCAGAATTGGCAGGACTCTCACATCCTGCCAATTCTTCTGTCATAACACTTCACAGGAACCACCACCGATACCTCTATCACTCACAGCAAAATGGTTAGTTGTAGGGTATGTTATTGCTGGTTTTCTGTTTGCCAGGCCGGCAAGAGAGGGGGCGGGGCTGATGTGTATGTGTGTACATGTAAATGCATGTATTTGTATGTAGGCACGTGTGTACATGCATGTGTTGGTGAGGAGAATGGCTAGTAGAGTTCTCTCAAGGCAGCCTAGGGAAACAAAAGTATGAGGAACAGCCATTGGTATCCAAGCACATAAACCTGAATGTGTACACAGGGCATGGGGCCAAGTTTGGGAAAGAACTGGAGCTTTGGGGCGGATGCCAAACCGTCACCATTTCTGAAAATACCAGCTCCAGCCCCGAGCTGAAAGATGTTCCCATGTGGGTGGTCTGGAAGGACTGGGAGCAGAGGTCTGAGCGTGATTTCCCAGGCGGGGAAACACATTCTTACCGATGCCCTTCCTCAGGCCTGTCCCTGAGGCAGAGCATGTTCTCCTGGGCGCTGCTCGACTCAGGGTCATTCCAGGCTTGGCACTGCTGGGGAGGAGCTGTGTGCCTGGCAACACACTCTGGAGCTCAGATGAGCCACACGGTTGAGACGGTCTATATAATTGGGCAGTGCCTCCAGAAAGCCACTGTTGTGGTGTCTGGAAGAGACACCTTGTCCTCGGCCTTCGGATTTGCAGTATCACAAGACTTTGTCAAAGATTTGTGGATCTGATGAGCTGGTTGGGAAAACTGGTGGCAGGATCCAGAAGCCGGCCCCAGGCAGGCTGCCAGATGGAGGGGGTGTTGGAGCTTGGGAAGCTCTTTGGAGATGGCACGTCTCAGCAGATTCAATCTGTGTGGAGACCCAGGCAGCTGAGTCTAGGGGAGATGGAAGAGATTTTGAGGAGGGACAAGATGGCCTAAGAGGGTTTGGCTAAGCCCTAGTATAGAGTAAGTTTTGCTATTTTAGTTTATTTTTTCCTCAAGATGGAGGGTGCTCATCTTCCTCCAATTATTCAAGGAGCAGAGTGGAAAGGACATGCGACTGAAAGCCAGAAGACCTGGTAGAGCCCCAGCTCTGCCGGGTGTCTGGGTCTGTCATTTCCTCATGGAAAGTGGGTCCTTGGGAAGATCAAATGAGACCAGTTTTGTGAAAGTGCTTCGAGAATGTAAAATCATACACCAGAACCTGTGGGACTTATACTCTGGCCCAAAGTATTATTGAAGTGGTGGTCAGTGCTAAGAGAGACCTTAGTCAGAGTTACTGAGCTTGGGAACATTTAAAAGCAAACTAGTGAGCTGAGATGCTGCTAGACCTGTGGTAATAAATGCTGCAGGTGCCACTCACTCCATCCCAGCCTGTCTCACTTCCTCCCAGAGACAGGATCCTGAAAGGGGATTCTAGAGAGCATTCAAGGAGCTCCCATGAGCACCTTTATTTCTCATGCAATCCAGCAGCTCAGCGCCCTTTTTTCCTGCTGTTCACAACTCTACCATGCTACTCAGTCTTATGCTTCCAAACAGGGTGTGTGCGTGTGTGCGTGTGTGCATGTGTGTGTGTGTGTGTGTGTGCACGCACGCACACCAGAAGCCAGTTCCAGCATGTCATAAATGCAAGAGTTGCATCGAAAAGTTGATGGAACTTGGGGACTCAACAAGGGCTAGGCCACATATGTTATCACCTGTTGGGAATGGCTAAAGGCATTTCCCCAAATCTGAAAGGGATGCATTAGTTGATTGCTTACTGCCAGACAGCTCAGTGCATCTTAGTCTACAAGTTATTAACTCCTATTGGCCAAAACACCTGAACAGCTAAAGGCAATTCCCCAATCTGACAATAGATTCTGTACCAAACCCTACCCTTTGATGTGTATATCTCCACCTTGCCTTAGGATAATTTGTATTAATAAAAAGCAAGAGGTATTGAGACAAGGAGAACTTGGTTCTTTTAGCTAAGTCTTCTCTGACTCCCTATAATGCCCTCCAAAATTATGTTTCATCTCTGGACTCTTATTTAATTTAGGCACAGCCCTTTCATTAAGTTTCCTGAACCCTTCTAGATGCTGGATCAAGACCACCAGTGTTGGGGAAGGGGAGAGAGAGAGAGAGAGAGAGAGAGAGAGAGAGAGAGAGAGAGAGAGAGAGAGAGAGAGAGAGAGACATTGCACAGGGACAAGAAGAGAACAGGGTAGGGATCTGTCTTTCAGATATGCCCTTTGGACAGCACATCCAATGCTGGGGGTTGGAAAGTAATTCTGTAAAGAGAAACACGCTCCTCCTGGGTGCTGAAGGGCAGACTGTAGGAGCTAATGTCCAAAAATAACCTTAAAAAGCAGATGATGCTACCAGAAGAGTGGGTGTTTTCCACAGATGAGGCAATTACCTGACACCACTGGCATGTCCCACAATTTACTAGTAATTCAGTTCTGACACAAGCTCCCCAAGACAACAGCATCAGATCCCACAGATTAAGGGCTTAGTCCCACAAGATGGCCCCCACTTCAGATACCAATTGCAAGTCCCTGATTGCCACCCGTGCTTCTGAATAACCTGCTATAAGTCTAGGTTTCTACAACCGCCTCCTTCGGTTGCATAATTTGCTACAGCCCCTCACAGAACTCAGAGAACCACTTATGCTTACTGCTTTATTATAAAGGGTGCAGATGAACAGCCCTACTTCAACTTTGCCTGCAATTTATAGGATCTTATTCCTATAATACATTTCTTATTTCAGAATACTCATGACTTTGCATCTCTGATTGAACACTGATTAAAGAATCATTTGGTAGCTAAAAAAGGAATACTCCAGGAACAGAAACCTAGAAAATGTGACTTTGTCTGAGAGGCCTGGGCGTTTCCAAAAGATGATTAGTGACGCCTGGAAGGACATTTTTATAAGACTGGGGGTGGGGGGTGGGGGAGCCGTGTTATGTAGTGGTGGAACATCTGGTGAAATTGTGGGTTTCCACAACATGGAAGTTAGAATGGGTACCTAACAAACTCAAGGATTTGACTAAGGAGATTTCAAAGCAGAGTTTTAAAAGGGTATGGCTTATGCTGAAGGCCCAGGGCAGGGGGTGAGGGTCGGGGGGCTGGAGAGGGTTAATGAGGGAAAACAGGGGACATATGTAATACTTTCAACAATAAAGAATTATTTAAAAGAAAGAATGAAGTAAATCTTCATATACCAACTTCAAATACATATATACATACATATATACATGCATACATAACTAGAAGGGTATGGCTTATATTCTTGTGAACTAGACAACTGGGCATCTAAGAATCTCAAGGTTATTCTCCCATATCAGTCTCATGTGGAGCTCAAGGTAGCAAAACACATATCTCAGAAAAAATAAAAAAGTAGTATGGCTTTTGTCTAATGGAGTATGATTGTGACTTTCATCTAATTTTATACATAAGAAAGGTTTAAAAGGAATTAGAATGCCTTGGACTTAAAGGGACAAAGACATTTTATAATAAAAAGAGGACCCTGGGCCCTCTAGCTCTTATGGGCAGGAAGCAAGTAGAGAAATATCTCAGCTACAAATACAGGACATTTTTTATGGGAAGCAAAGGATGATTCGGAGGATGAAGCCAAGGATCACAGAGAACCATTCCCAGGCAGCAGGACTGGGCCCTAATCAAGAAACTGGTGATGTGAGTCCAGAGCAAATGAGCTCACAACGCGCCCTCCTTTTGGCGTGGGAGTAACAATAGCAGTGACGCTCTGCCTGTCCTTCATCTCAGTTCACAGGTCCTCAAAAAGTTGTACCCAAGGAACCACAATGGAGGAACCTTATCTTGTGATTTGGGTCATAGAAACTGGAGTTTGAGTTGATTCTTTCCTGAGAGCAAGACTCAGGAGGGATCTGTATATTTTTTATGTGGGAAGGACCTGGGTGGTTGTGCTGGACCCGGGGAGACCGTAGGAGATAATGCCCAAAAATGACCTTAAAAAGTCTATTTCTCCCCGTTTGCACACGATGCTCTGGCATCCGGAGCGTATGTCTCTCCCCTTGATTCTGGGAAGGGTCTATGACTGCTTTGATCAGTAAAAATGTGGAAGAAGTGAGTTTCAGAACTTTTGAATTAATATCTAAAGAGTACCTGCAGCTTCAGTTTCTTCCTTTTTGAAAAAGCCATTATGCTGGAAGGAAGCCACCATATTTGGTGTAATTAGTTATTCAGCAATAGATAATCTATGCTAGAATAACTTTCTGCTCTAAGAATTTCACTTATTGCTAGATACTTTCAAAGATGAATATGAACCCTGGTGAATTAGAGCTTTTGCCCATGTACTAAAGGGTCGTGTTTTCAATTCCTGATCAAGGCAATTCCTGGTCAAGGGCTTGTCCCTGGGTTGCAGGTTTGCTCCTCCCACCCCCTCATTGTCTCTAATAAATCAATGGAAAAAAATATCCTCAGGTGAGAATTAACAACAGCAAAAAAGAATTTGCGATGGAAAGCCCTGATGACTATGAAGGGATTGCAACAACAACTAGAGCATGAAGGCAGGTAGAGGGACATTTGATCATATTTTTGAAATGGAATAATTATATATTTTGGAGCTCTTAAATGTTGAATATAAAATCATAAATCTGCCCTAGCCAGTTTGGCTCAGTGGATAGAGCATAGGCCTGAGGACTGAAAGGTCCCAGGTTCTATTCCGGTTAAGAGTATGTATCTTGGGCACATCCCCAGTGGGAGGTGTGCAGAAGGCAGCATATCAATGTTTTTCTATCATCGATGTTTCTGGCTCTCTATCCCTCTCCCATCCTCTCTGTAAAAAAATCAATAAAATATATTTAAAAAGATAAAATCATAAATCTGACATTGGTCAATTTGAGACTAGTGGCCCATTTTAAAGGAAAAATATTGGAAAAATATTTTTAAAAATTTATCATTCAAAAGAAAAAAACATGTAAAAGTATAATGTCCTTCCTGAGAATAAATTACAAACCCAGAGCATGGAAGAGATGAATAGAGTTGGGTCCAGAACCATTAGCACTGAGAAAGGGGACTATTACTATTTCAATTGTAGATGGTCTGTACTAGTGGAAAAATTGAATCTTAGAAGCAAATTCTGTTCGTTTTTGTTCATAGCTGATAATGAAGCAAGGATGAATCAATTAAATGTTTAAACCATGGGATTTGGTTTTATACATATATCTATGGTTGAAAGTGAAAAATTAATATCCCACTGGATGTACACTGATTTGTGGGAATTCATTTGCTTCTTCTACAGTGACAGAAGAATGCAAACATTTCATCAGGAAACTAACATGCTCATGTCATTGGGGATGAGGGTGTTTTAACTTAGCCCCGAGTGCCACCCACCTCCCCTCTGTGCTCCTCCAGAACTTTGTTACAAAACATGTATTCCTGCTTTGTATGAATGAAGTTCTTCAGCTGAAACTCTTGGGGGTAACAGCAGAGTAACTCCTGGAATAACAAGTTTCCTCTTTGTCTTATTCTCCCCAAAGGCTCTGATTTGTCAGACGGTGGAAAACAATTTGACATCATAATTCTCCCAATATGGTGGAATTTAGAATCATTTAGAACCATTGTCTGGTCTGGATCTGATCTCTGTCCTGGATTTCACAAGCAGGAGTCCTGCCAAGTTGGAGAGGGGAGGCCGCAGGGACTGCCAGTCCCACAGCGTGTGGGCCGTTGTGCACTTTCAAACAGTAGCCACTCCACCCCACTCACCTGGGACAACCTGCCTTGAGTATTCGAATTACACCTTATCTTCCCTCCAAGGACATGTAGAATCTTTATGTTGGCAGAAACTATGCTTATTTACACGCTATGTACTGTAAAGTCTTACTGTTATGAAATTCTCAGTGATTATTTTTAGCAAAAGAAAAGAATGAGAAATGAATGTGGGGACTCTATAAATCTCAAACATCAGTCGCAATAATGCAGGCACCAGCAACCAAATGTTAGGCCCCAATGCTGGGCTGGTGGCAATATTGACAACGAGAACTTGATAAATTCTTTTCCTAAACGGGAAACTTCCCAGCTGAGCCCTGGAGGCCCTGGCATTGGTCAGTTTGATTTGGATCACAGGTTCTGGAGTTTGAATTGATTCTTTCCTGAGCAAGACTTTTGGGATGTCCTCTGTGCCTGTCCTAAATGTGTCCCTCCTTCCAGCCATTGCCCCACACAGGGACCCGCCTCTTCGTCACATACTTAACCTGCATTTGATAGCGCCCAATCGATTTTCCTGTGCAGTGTGAGAAATCAACCTACAAATCATAGCGGGGTGGGCATGCAATAGGCAAACTGCACCACCACAGTCTGCTTAGTGGAATTGACTACCCCAATCAGCCTGCCTTTTTTTTTTCCCTCCACTTTTCTCTTTTTCTCTGCTTTCCCTGTAGACCAGGCAAGATGAACTTTCCACAAGTAATGAATGAGTCTACTAGTAAACAGCAATTTGATTGTACCACATGGTATAAGTTCTGGCTAATATTCAGCCCTCCAAATAATTTTAAAATTCAGCCCTCCAAAATTCTCACACCTTTATTCTCGAAGTCCTTCCATTTTAAGACCAGACTCCTAATTAGTTACTGTTGTTCCAGATGCTGACTTAGGTCGGCCTGGAGGCTGTGTTCATGTCTTCTGTCCCCAGACAGTTGCCTCACTTGTGCCTCAGGTCTCAAATCCCCCAGTTTAGGGTCAAGCTAAGGTTTTACAGCAGTTGGATTCTTCCTCAGATACTTCTGCCCTCCTCTAAACTTCTATAGCCATTGTCTATAGCACCGTTCCATAAACTTATCTGGCCTGGGGTTTGAAACCACCCCAGAGGTAGCCTTAATGTGACTTGCTGCTCAATAGAAGCATGAAGCCATCTTAGCTACCTGTGTATTTCTCTTCTAGCTTTTGCTGGAGTCCATTTCAGCCTCTTTTTATTGCACTACCCTGTATCTCTTTTTAAAATTCATCTTTATTGTTGAAAGTACTACAGATGTTCCCTTCCCATCCCCTCCCCATTAATCCCCTCCGACCCACACTACCACCCCCAGGCCTTCACTGCACTATTTTCTGTGTCCATGGGCTATACGTATACATTCTTTTTTAAATCTTTTTCTGCCCTTCCTCCTCCTTTCCCTCTGAGATTTGTTAATCTGTTCCATGTTTCTCTGTCTCTGGATCTGTTTGGTTCATCCGTTTATTTTGTTCTGCTCTGTGTCTCTTGAATGATGTATTGAGGTGATGTCCCAGTGCCAGAGTTCAGTTCCCCTGTACCACTGCCTGTGAGGGTTAAATGAGATAATATGTCTAAATGAGTATCCTACATACTGTGGTCTTGGCATTGAGCTAAATGCTTTGCATATCTTTTTCAACACTCATAGCAGCCTTGCGAAATAGCTGTTGTTATCTTTATTTTAAAGATAAGAAAACAGAGGCTTTAACAGGGCAAGTAATTTCCCCAGGGTAACATAGCTGGCAATTCATAGAAATGAGATGCAAATTCAGTTCTGTCTTATTCCAGATGCCCTAATTCTTCATTTATCTCTTTACCCCACTTCTCTGCAAAGTGTGAGTATCTTGCCAAAGTTCACTAAACTCCAGAGGCAGTAGCTCTCATTTTTACCCTTAGTTACCCCCAAGTAACATAAGAAACTAGGGCTCTTAGCAAATGCTTATGACACATCTCCTGGTCCACAAACAGAGTGAGGTTTGCCAGAATAAAGCACAATAACCTCAAGTTTCTCAAATTGTTCTTTACCTTGCTGCCAGGAAAACATCCCTGCCTTCTACCTAATGGAAAACCGCTTCAATGCGCTCATCCTCTTTCTGACATTGGCCCCTCATGTCAGCTGTTGTTTCTAACAATGACAAATCAGTCCCAGTGTGTGACACTTTCCCTACCCGTTTGCCTCTAGATTTATATCCTGTTGGCCAAAACTTTCTTCATCTTGATTGCATGTGACCTAGGCAATGACTTTCTTCCTGCCAGATAGATCTTTAGGATTACACAGCCTTTTATTCTGTTTACTTATTAAGGAAGTGTTTCCCTACCCACTTCTTGACATTGGGCATTTGCCATTTTGTGTTGTTTTTACTTAGTGGCCTTTTAGGATCCAGACAGTACAGGCGCCAGCTGCCCGCTCTCCGTTCGGTGTGGGTGCCTGAGACAGCTTCACGGAGGCGTTATGGGAACTCGGGAAATCACCATGTGCCTCAGGGTCTGACTCTGGGCACAGAAAGGAAAAAATACAAGAAAAATAGGATGTTTTCCAGTTAAGGCAATGCATGACTCTATTGCCTTAAAAGAGATGTGATTCCCTACCCCGCAGTTTCCGTTTTCCTTCTGCAGGCTATTTCTGTGATATGGCCCAAGAACATTTCCCCTGGCTAATCAAAGCTTAAGGGCCATGTGAAATGTCAGTTATAATAAAGTGACTTTAGAGGAGGCAAGCTAATTTAAGAGAGTTTACAAGTTGGAAAAGGATATAAAGAGACCAAATGTCTATGAACTAACTAGGAAATGGAGCTATATCATACTGACAGATTACAAAGGTGAAAACCCATTCTGTGAAAAGTCTGTGCTCTGAAGACAATATTAACCCCCAGACAAGCAAAACAAGGAGTTCTGGGGACAGTCTTAGAGCACATACTGAAGAGGAATCCTGGTGGGACTGTTAGATATAGAAATAGGTGGCCTGGCTTAAGAATAATTTGGCAATGAAATGGGGCCACTTGCTCTGGCAAATTGTCAGCAGCTGGTTTTCAGTCAACAATTCATTTATCTTGGGAGCAGTTGTATAAACCCCTAACAATTCCTTGAGTTGATGTTGTAGGAGGATTTGGCACATGGGCAAATCCTCACATGTTCCTGAAGCTCATGCAAGAGTCTCAGAACGAGCGGTTGACCTTTCCCTTCCTACTTTTTTATTCCCATTGGCCATGGCATTACTTGAAATGCTGCCTATCACTTGGATTATTTCACCACCCTCTTACCTACCTTCCTGTCTTTAGTCTCTACTCCCTCTAACCCAGTGGTTGGCAAACTCATTAGTTGACAGAGCCAAATATCAATAGTACACCGATTGAAATTTCTTTTGAGAGCCGAAAACTGACTTCTGCGCATGGGCCACGAAGTTTCAGTCGCACTGTACATGTGCGCCCATACATGGTATTTTGTGGAAGAGCCACGCTCAAGGGGCCAAAGACTGCATGTGGCTCGCGAGCTGCAGTTTGCCGACCACTGCTCTACCCAACTCCATGCCATGTTACCTAATGAATATACCTAAAAGTTTTTGCCATGTTGCTTCTCTGTTCCAGGACTGCGTAGGTGAGATGTTGGAGTGGAGGCAGCCCACTCTACCTCTGCATGAGAATTTGGCATTTAGTTAGCTCTGGTTCCCTGTAACTTGATAAGGAGAGCATGTGAAATATGTCACTAAGAAGCATTGCTTATACCAGAATAATACCTGCTTGCATCTGGATTTGAGGAACTAGAGATGAATTGTAAATACTGGATAAGAAGCCATAGCTTTGATCTCCCCTTCAGAGGGCCACTCTTATAACTGGGGATTTTTTTTTAAAGCAATGAGAATGGATCCCAACATTAAAAGTATTGTAATTTTTGAAATTTATTGTGAAATGGGATTTTAAAAAGTTGGCTGTTTGTGACTTTTCCTAACTTTTTATATATTTGTTGTGGAAAAACAAAAACAAAAAAACCTCAAAACTGAAATAATAAGAAGTTTCCCTCAATGAAGAGTGAAGATCAATGGACAAATCTGGCTATCTGCTTTTGGAACATGAATATGAAGTCACTCGCAAGAACGCGTTTCTGAAGCCTTGTAATGCAGCTTGAATGTATTCCAGATAAGTACAATCTTGGAATAAGTTTTTGTAATTATTAACTTACTGTGATTAATGTTTAGGCCACGGATTAAAAAAGAAGAAGAAGAACAGCTATTGTAGATGAGAGGAAATAATATAATCACTGGTCAGATGGACTGCAAAAGATTATATGATTGGAATATGCAATGTGGGTGGACAAGCCTGAGAATTCCAAGTAGCTTGCACCTCCAGAAAATTGCCCTTGGCAGCTAACACCTACGGGCTTTGCTTCCTCCTTGTGGCTGGTTTTAAGGATGAAGCTTTTCTCATTCCCCACCCAGTTCATCCTAAAACAAACGGAGAAGGACTCAGCTGGATAAAATTTAGGCTACATTGTGTTAATCATCTTGAGTTCAGCCGAATGAACATTCTATAAGCAAATCATGATTCAAGTTCATACTACTTAGAAAACACTCTATTTTTAAGTCAGATAGCCAGTTGGTAAGGACGTTGCCAGGGAGACAGAAGTATTGGATGGTGTTTGGAGGAGATTATTTTTTCATTTCTCAGAGGAAGGATAGTTAAAGCAAAGCAGACTATCAAGTGTAGATTCAAGGGGCTCTGCAACAACACAGTATCTGCAAGGCATGAGTTGGGAACAAAGGATCTAAGTAAAAGAGGAAATAAAGAGGTGTGGAGACTGGGATGCCAGGATACAGGCTTTTTGGAGAGAAGGATACCCACGCCGGCTGCTTCCAGAGAGAAAGAGGCCAGAAGAAACCCGGGGGTCTACTTTTAAGGGGAGGATAGAGGACAGGGCTTAGGGCACTCAGCGCATGCTGATTGGTGATTAGGGACCTAGGGAGTTAGGATTGGGGGGTAAGGGGCTTAGGTATTTGGCAGGTGCCGATTGGTGGTTCAGAGTTCAGGTATGTCTGGCTGCAGGTGGGGTTTACATCTGTCCATCAACTGGAGGAAGGGAGGATCTATCACTAAGCACTAAGATAATATTTTATTACAAATAAAACTTTTGATAGAAATTTATTTTTCTTTTGCTATTAATATATTTTTTAAAAAACCATTTAACTTCGGAGAAAAAATGGAAATTGAAATATTAACATGAAACTACTAATACCATGTTTCCCTGAAAATAAGACCTAGCGCAACTTTGGGAGAAAAAAAATTAATATAAGACACTGTCTAATTTTCGGGGAAACAGGGTAGTTATCATTAGTTTGTGGTGTCATAAAAATTCTGGTTTCTGTGGTTGGCCTGAATTCTCAAAAAATTAGCATGTAAATTCTAAGTTAGGGATGTTATGTTAACATAAAAAAACAACAACATTCAAACCTATAAAGAATTTTTGTGAGTTTATTTGAGCCAAACTTTTGACAGTTGCCGGGAAGCAGAACCTCAACGTATTGGGATAATGCTCCGGAGAATGGCAGTTTTGTACTTTGTTTTATAGATTATAATCAAAGGAGGAGAAGTAAGTGGGTTTCATGAACTCCATTGGTGATAGATTAGGTAGGTGGGAGAGAGCAAAGCGGATTGGGGGTGGGGGGAAGTTCTGGGCTTGATAAAAAGTAAAATGATAGACACATACTTCCTTTATGTGGGTGCGGGATAGTTGACAGCCCACAGTTAATAACGATGTGGTCTCTGGAGAGCGGTGCCTGTGCTTCAAGGGGCCCTGGAGAAGGAACTTACTCCAGAATTGCATGAGAGCTGTCACCATGAAGGGAAACATCTACAATGGATGGAAAAGCGGTGGTTTCGTGGAAAATAATGTGTGGGCAGTAACTGTTGGAATAAACCAAAAAGAAAGAGTGAAAAATGGGGGCAGTAAGCAAAGTCCTAGTTCAAAAATAATGTTACAAAACATGTAAGTAACATTATTGTTTGAAATACAGATTACTAGGAAACATGGGAAGTGTGTTATTTAATAAATACAGGTGGTTTGAAGGTTGTGATTTTAGAGTCATGATCCACAAGTCATTCATCAAGGCAAATGTTCCTGTGGCCCTTCAGTATCTCTTATTCGGTTTTTAGGGAAACTTGGTCAAGACCTTGAGTGGAACACACCTTTAATAAATAGGCTAATTATTGGTGTAATCAATAGACTTAGTGTACAAATCATCAAAAGAAAACAAATCCTGTCTCAGAGAACTAAAAAGTAAATCTCTTGAAAACAGTATTGCAGCAAGGTACATACTTGTAAGCCACACCTAAAAACAGAAGGGGTATAGAAAGTCTGGTCACTGGTTTTTGTCGCATTGGATGCCATCAGAACTGCCTTGGGAAACACAGTGCCAAGGAACTCAGATGTGTTGGAAGCTGCCCATTGCCTTCACTAGCAGAAAGGGGTGGACAAGGAGTCCGGAAGGCTGTCAAGCCATACGTCCACTGTCTAGTTGAGACAAAGGGAGCTGAAGCAACTTCCACCTTTTAGTCTTATATAAATCTTTGCTGATGGGCTATCGCCGAGCTATCACTGGAATTGCCTGCCTAAGGGCTATGGGTGTATCCCAAACCTGAATAAAAGGGATGGCAAGCAAGAGCGAAGCAGAATCTTTCCTTGGGCTTCCACCTGGCCCCCAATTTCCAAACTATTATTTCTTGTCTTGTCTCTTTCATGTGCCTCTAGGAGGAGGCCACACCCGAACCCTGAACCCGAACCCTGAACCTAAACCCTGAACCTGAACCCTGAACCACGCGGGGCATGGGGCATTCGGACAGATGGGTAGAGCACAGAGCCAAAAAGTGTGTGCTTGCTATACCTGGGCATCATCGCGGTTACTAACCTCTTTCACTGCTGTCTCAGGAGGCACAGCGTTTTGTCAGGAATCAGGGCTGTCAGCCACTGTGAGAACACCTCAAGGGTTGGTAGCTCAAAATTGGGCAATGTTTTTTGAGACCCAAAAATACTTTCTTAATGATAAGAAAACTTCATCAAGGATTTTAACAAGAATGTTTCATATGAAGACTAGCCATGAATTTTCACTTTCTCTAATTCAAGTTCAGTTCAATATTTAACCATGCCAGAGGGTATGAAGAGGGGAGCTGGAGAATCAAACACTGGGAAGTCTTATGAGAAAAAGTGAGCATCTCAGCAACGCTGCTAAATAATAGATTTAACAGAATTTCAAATAAGTATCGGCCAGGATGGAAAACCCTCATTAACACCTCAGAGAAGTCATCAAAATCCCGACATATGCTCCTTGTTCCTAAACCTCTTCAGAAGGCGTTAAAAAAAATGTTTAATTTATCTACAAATATTTATGCCACACATTAAACTTATATTTTTTTCCCTTTTTTTCAAGGACTGTTTGTAGTGGGAAAATATTTTAACTGAGAAGGAATAAATGAAGAAGCACCATGTTATGTATGGACATTGCATAAAGTGTTTTCGCCCACAAAATACAAATGAAGCTTAGACTATGTTAGTTATCTCTTGCTGCACAACTTATTCCAAAACTTGGCCACTTAACACGACAGCTCTTTTGAGGTTTCAGGAATGCAGGAGCAGCGTGGCTGGGGAGCTCTGGCGCAGGACGCTCACCAGGTCACGGCCCAGTTCTCGCCTGGGATCGCAGTCATGGCCAGGTCTGTGCGGGCGAAGCCTCTGCCCCAAGCTCACTCACAGGGCTGTTTGCAGGCTCCATCGTCCTCATACATGGACCTCTCCACGGGGATGTGCACGGTGTGGCAGCTTGTGACTCCAGAGGGAGAGGACAGCAATGAGAGAACAGGAAAGGCGGAGTGTATTATTTTACAATGTATTCGCCAAAGTGGCATGCTCTCGGCTCTGCCTCATCGACTGGCCATGCTTACTTTTAAAATGTTGGTTCTTTTCCAACAAAACCACTTCTGACTTTGTCAAGCACTCAAGACCCCAAGTGCAAGAGCCCATTGGTGAGGTGGTAGGACCCTAGCAGAGCGTTTCAGAGGAAGCATCAGGTGGTAGTGCTGGAACACTGTGGAAGGAGACTACACAGGGGTAGGGATGCTGGGAGGAGGGGACCTAGGGACTAGCTACCACAGTTGTTAAATATTTTCCAACTTAAAATAATCTTCCATTTGTAGGTGATACACCATTCCTGAATAAACATTTCCTCTACTTCTGATAGCCGTATTCATCCTGTAGATTTTAAAATTGCCCAGGTTATTGTTTTCTTTGAGTCTTGCATGTTGCCCCTTCTCCTCTTCTTCCCCATTCCCCTTATTTCTTATAAAAACATGGTGGAGGAAACCAGTTATGGGTTGAATTGTGTTTCCCCAAATTCATATGTTGAAAGCTTAACCCTAATACCTCAAAATGGGACTGTATTTGGAGGTAAAATCTTAAAAAAGAGGTAATTAACGAGAAAAGGTTATATAGGTGCGTCTTAACCCAATATGACCGGCGTCTGTTAAAAACAGAGATTAGGATACAGACCATACAGACTGAGGGATGGCCACGTGAAGATGCAATGAGAAGATAGCCATTTGTAAGCCAAGGAGAGAGGCCTCAGGGAAATAAAGATGCCAACATCTTTTTTTTTTTTAATTTTATTTATTTATTTATTTATCTTTTACATTTTTTAATTAAATTATTATCTGTGTACATATTTTAACATTGCGATGCCAACATCTTGATTTTGGGCTTTTAGCCACCAGTGCTGTGAAGTAATTTATTTCTGTTGTTCAACCCATCCAGTATATAGTATTTTATTATGACAGGCTTAGCAAACTAAGACAAAACATTATCATCCTATATAATAAAAGCCTAATTTGTAAATCCCTCCCCCCACCTCGCGGTCAAGCCTAATATGTAAATTGCAACCCCCCCCCCCCCCCCCCCCCCCCCCCCGCGGTCATTCCAGTTTGGGAGACCAGGAGTTCCACAGCTCGCTATGATGTGTGCTGACCACCAGAGGGCAGTGTGGAACATGCAGATGGCTGCAGGCAGCAGTGGAGGCCCTGCCAGCCCCAGGGGGCTCCAATAAGAGTGGGACCACGGTGGGATGGTGGAGCAGTTGAGTAGGTTGTGCCAGGCCAAGGTGGTGCGATCAGTGGCCAGCAGGCCCTAATTGCCCAATTGGGGCCAGGACCTGGGATGGAACCCCTAACTGGGGGGGGGGGGTAAGTGGCGGCAACCAACTTCCCATGACACCTGGGTTGGGAGCTGCGACCTCTCGCCAGCTATCTGGGGGTGGGGGGTGATGGGGACGGAGATGCGGTGAAAATGCCGGTGTCCACAGAGCTAGCTCTCACTCCACCTGCCACCCTCCCCCAGGACGCCAGGGCTCACACACCAGGAAGCCCCCACTCTCAAGTAGTGGGCAACCGTGCTGGCTCTTCTGTGTGAGCCAGGCCGCAGCTGCTGGGACTGCAGGAGCCTGTCTGTGAGTGTTTGGCACTGCTGGGCAGCCCAGAGGCCCACCCCAAGGCGTCCGGCCTTGCTCACTGCATCTGAGGGGGGACGGGGGTGGGGGGGTGGGAGGAGGGCAGGTGCTTCCCAGAGCCCAGAGGTCAGCTGGAACCTGCCCTTCCACTCCAGATGCTTGTGCTTTGACAGCCAGCCAGGCCTAGAGACCGGGCCTCTAGTGGACACATCAAGGAAATCAGGGAAGCTTTTTATGTTACCGAATCCTTTTAATGCCTCCCAGATTTAATGAGGCCACGTACAAGCTGACTCTCTGCTCCACAGTTCCTCCTTCTTCTCTAGATCCAGGTGAAATCATTTTTGTTTTCAAAGTAAAGTTTTAGGTGTCCATCCTTAGAACTTTTAAGCTGCGTTTTATCACAACATTCGTTTTCTAAGTTGTCTCTTTCTTCGTTCTTGTGTGTGAAACTCCAGCAGATTTACTATTGTGTCATTCATTAGTCAGACCTGCAGGTTGTCTTTAAGCCAGTCCAATGTGAGATTCTCGATAGTTTCTGCATTTGGTAGATTAGTGATCCGTAGATTTGATAAAGACCTATTTTTCCTTGTGATATTGTATTTCAAGATGCCGTGTGGATTGGGCTGTAGAATATGGGTTGGTGAACGGTAGATATTTTTTTGGCCACAGTCTCTTAAAGGTAGAGATGGAGAAGGGCAAACAAGACCACAAGGAGACTGGCTCTTAACTGCAAGGCACAGGTGGGTATCGTGGTTTCAGGGGGCTCTGGTGTGGTGATCAAAGGAATTGGTGAATAGACCTGCGTGGGTAGAAACAGCACCAGAAGCAGCTGCCCCAGACTGAGACTGGCCACCATCCCCAGGCCCATGTTGGCCCCACACCTTGGCTCAGGCTGGCCACGTGGTGTGCTGGGGGACCTTGGCTCTTGCATGGTGCTGGGGAAATAACTAGCAGAGTCTTAAACCAGAAGGCATCACAATGGCAGTGATGTGGCATGACCCGCCCACCTGTCCTCACCACTGCCCACCCCCCAGCAAACCATTTGTTTTTCAAAATATCTCAGAGTTATTTAGAGAGCTTGGACCCCTATCCTATCTAACAGAAGGCCAATATGCAAATTGACCAGACGGCAGAACAACCGGTCACTATGATGTGCACTGACCACCACGGGGCAGATGCTCAACGCAGGAGCTGTCCCCTGGTGGTCAGTGCACTCCCACAGGGGGAGTGCCACTCAGCCAGAAGCCGAGCTTAGGGCTGGCAAGCGCAGCAGCGGTGGCGGGAGCCTCTCCTGACTCTGCAGCAGCACTAAAGATGTTCAACTGACAGCTTAGGCCTGCTTCTCAAGGGCTCCTGGACTGCCAAAAAGGCACAGGCCAGGCTGTGGGATCCCCCAAGTGCACAAATTTTGTGCACCGGGCTTCTAATCTATATATGTATATAAAATTCTAATATGCAAAAAGACTAAACGGCAGAAGAACTGAACAACCAGTTGCTATGATGTGTGCTGACCAGCAGGGGGCGCATGTGGAACAATGTGGGTATCAGCAGAGAGTGGAACAGGCAGGCGTCGGCTGCGGTGGGATGGTAGAGCAGGTGAGCAGGGGTGCCAGACCAAGGCAGGGCGCCGGTTGCTGTCATCAGGGCGAGCCTCTGGTGGTTACTGAAAATTATTTCCTCCTGTGTGCTGTGGTCCTGCTCGGTGCTCACACCCGCTGCCAGTGCTGGAGCCACCGCTCGCACCAGCTGCCATCACCTGGCGCCGGCCCCGGTCACTCCGTGCGAGCAGTGGCTGCAAGCCCCGTTCGCCCCTCAGGACTTCTCCACCTCCCCCTGCTCCTGAGGGGCGATCGGGACCCACAGCCACCCCTCACACCCACTCGCACCCACTGTCAGCGCCAGAGCCACCTCTCACACTCTCTACCAGTGCCAGCCCCACTCACACCCGCTGCAGGTGCCCAGTGCCAGTCCCAATCGCTCAGTGCTGTCAGTGGGTTTGAGCAGCAGCTGCCAGCCCTGATCACTCCTGAGGGCTTCTCCACCTCCCCCTGCTCCTGAGGGGTGATCAGGGCCATAGCTGCAGCTCATACCCCTGCTGGTGCTGGCCCCAATTGCTCTGCGCCGTTGGCAGGTGCGAGCAGGGCCAGTGCTGTCATTGCGTGGGAGTGGCAGCAGTTGCAGGAGCAGAGCTGCTGGCAGAGAGAGAACTGGGGGCTGTGGAGGGAGGGGCTGAGTGGGAGTGCAGAGGATGGGCTGAGGCCCACCCCTGTGCCCATCACAGCCTCAAGGCCCACAGTTCCTTTCAAGGTGTACGAATTTATGCACTTGGACCCTAGTAGTTTATATTAGTAAGTATAAAACACATAAAATAATAATGATTTCAGGGATTGCTAGTCCTCCACCCATTTTCCCATGTATCAAAATACTTGATCTTGTGTGAAGTACTAGAAAACACAGCTGCAGGAAGGCACAGGGGTTTCCTTATTAAGACTCCTTTTCTCTGCAGCACAATTCCCTGATGCTTTCTCTGAAACTCTCTGCTATCACCTCATTAATGGGTTCTTGCACTGACGGTCTTTGAGTAGACTTGCCAAAATCAGAGGTGGCTTTTTTTTTTTTTTTTTTTTTTTTTAGAACCAACATTTAAAAAGGAAGCAATAGAACTGAGGTTTCAGAACAAGACATTCAGATCAGGAATTTTACCTAAAACAGATGCTGTTTTATTTTTGGTTTGTTTGTGTGTGTTTTTTTAAAAAGCTGTTTTGACCATTTTTATAATCTCCTTTGAGGCAGAAATGTGGACTGAAGTGAGATCCAGTCAGACACAACTTTACTTCATTTCATTATTTAATAGCATCCAACAGCAAGCCGGGGCATTGGGAGGCTGGGTGAAAAGGGGAAGGGATTAAAAAGTACAAATTGGTAGTCACAAAATAGTCATGGTGATGTAAAGTATAGCATAAGGAATATAGTCAATGATACTGTAACAACTATGTCTGGTGCCAGGGGGGTATTAGAATTCTTGGGGAGGATAAAAAACAAAAACAAAAAACAAAACAAAAACCCCCAGAAAACTGGCCAGTTTGAGAACATGGCCAGATTTCTTATGGAAACTTGATAAGAAGTAAATGTTTACTGGATACAGCACACAGAACTTACCTTTTGGGAAAGGCTCATCTAGACACCTACTTTAACAGCTACCACACACACTTGGCTAATTCCATGTGCTTTTTCTGCGTAGGAGAAAAATATCAATTATAAGATGAAGAGTAGGGGACTTCCAATCGAAGGGCAATTGGCCAAGGGACTCCTAGAAGCTCTATTTCTAAGAGCACCATATAGTGTCATCTCTGTCTGTCTGTACTGCATATGACAATATCCATGGGGATTTCTTTAAATTATCTTTATTGTTGAAAGTATTGCAGATGTCCCCCTTTTTTTTTTTTCCATTGACCCCCTGGTCCCCTCCCTAAACCCCTCACCCTAGGCCCTCACCAAACTATTGTCTGTACCCTTGGGCTATACATTTATGCCTTAAATTCCCTGGTTAATCTCTCCCCATCCACCCACACACCTGCTCCCACCTTTCCTCTGAGATTTGTCAGTCTATTCTATGCTCTATGTCTCTGATTCTAATTTGTTCATCAAATTATTTTGTCCGTTAGATTCCACAATGAGTGAGAGTGTGTGATACTCGTCTTTGACTGGCTTATTTCGCTTGGCATAATGCTCTCCAGGACCTTCCCTGCTGTCTCAAAGGATCCTTCTTTTCTGCTGCTGCCCAGTATTCCATGGTGTAAATGAAAAGGAAGCCCACTGTATGGGAAAACATATTTGCCAATGATACATCTGATGAAGGCCTAATACCCAACACATGTAATAAGAACTCATACAACTTAACAAAGGAAGGCAAACATCCAATTACAAAATAGTCTGAGGACCTGAATAGACACTGCATGTCCACAGTGGACATACAGATGGCCAAGAGATATGAAAAAAATGCTCAAAGTCATATGTAAGAAACGTTGTCTTTCCATTTTAAAAGTGATTTGTGTTTTTTGTTTGTGTGTTTGTTTGTTTGTTTTTTAATATATTTTATTGATTTTTTTACAGAGAGGAAGAGAGAGGGATAGAAAGCTAGAAACATCATTGAGAGATAATCATCAATCAGCATGTACCCGCAACAAAGGTACATGCCCTTGACCAGAATCGAACCCAGGACCCTTCAGTCCGCAGGCCGACGCTCTATCCACTGAGCCAAACCGGTTTCAGCTGTTTTTATTAGAAAGGTTAAAATAGATGGGCGTGATGAGCAGGGTGTGAAGGCTGAAAACGCTGCTCCTCAGCTCAGCTCAGCTCGTCCATTTTCTGGGTATGGAGCAAGTCCCTCAGACTCTCTGATAAGCCTCCGTTTCTTTATATTTGAGCTATAAGGATGATGATAGCACTTAGTGATGGGTTGTTCCATGAATTAAATGAAAACATTTTGTATATTTTCTAATATAAATTATTAATCCAAATAAATAGAATTGCTATTATTTTTATTACTATGTTAAGTTTTTTTGTTTTGTTTTTGTTTTTAAACGTGATGTGATGATTTCCAGAGGCCCCAAAATCCAACTTAGATGTGGAAATCGTCTGGTTTAAGCATGTCTGCTTCCCCCCCACCCCCACTGCTATTAAAGAAGAGTTCATTTTCACACTTAAAAAGCAATGCTCTGTTACTGTTTAGGAATATAATTTCTGTGGCTAACACTTGCAACAATTCCCTAAATATAAAGTTATGTGCAGAAGACTAAAGGAGATATGCCAAAACACATATGACCTCAAGGAATTTAAACTACACATATTGGTACAATTAAAAGACACCCTTTTTTGGCCAGTGAGGGTGGGGGAAGGGAAGTGGGTGTTCCAGTCAGGGGTGGGGGGTGGGGGGGACACATATGCATGGGTCCTGTTTCCTGAGAAGATTTCTCTCCGCACCAGTCACAGTGTTGTCCTGTTACTTCATTCTACTTGTGCTCAGTCTACTCCATTCCTAGATATCTTATATTACTCATCAATACATTATAATAAGGAGAAAAATAAGAAATAATGAATGAAAATATCTAGCAACTCGATCGTATTAGAATTCTAGCTCGCACCAACCCAGCAGCGACCACCCTCTGGGTGTACAGACCTCAGTGGACACACCGGTCTCTATCTCTCCTGTCCCCCACATGCTTGCCTGGGGGAGGGGCAAAGCAGCACTGCTCAGCACACTGCCCTGGCCTCAAGGTAGATGTGTGACTGCTTCATGGAGACTGTAGATACCAAATCCCACTCAATGTACCATTTCTTAACTCTCATTTCTCAAGTCTTATACTTGATTTTAGTGTGACTGAATCAGATGCTGCCCTGCCCCCTGCAGGTGTGCCAAGGCAATAGGACATTCTTAGAAGAGCGGCCCGCCTCCTGGGAAATAGCGTGAAGCTCGTGCTGTGAGAGTCCCCTGTGTCCGCTCTCTGGGGCTGACCCTAACAGCAAAGACAATGGCAGCAGATAACACACATATAGCCCAGTAGACATAGACAAAGGCCTTTTCAGCATGAATTAGTTTATCTAACTTTAACAATCATAGCTAAAAATGGTAAACCACATGTGAAAATCAAGATTCATAGAGGTTATGTGGTGTGCCCAGATCTTTGACTTCAGATTTTGTAGCCATTTCCAGGAAGAATGTCTGTGGTTTGCATTGCGGTTTGATTAGGAGAGAAAGCATTTCAGGTTTGCCACTAAAATAAAGTAAGAGGAGTCTTACTGTATTACTAGCGGCACAGGGAGTGGGCCTAAGCCAGCAGTCGGACATCCTTAGCACTGCCTGGAGGTGGGAGAGGCTCCCACCATTGCTGCTGCTGTGCTCACTCGCCAGCCATCAGCCCAGCTTCTGGCTGAGTGGCGCTCCCCTGTGGGAGCACACTGACCACCAGGGAGCAGCTCCTGCATTGAGCGTCTGCCCCTGGTGGTCAGTGCAAATCATAGCAACTGGTCATTCCACCGTTCGGTCAATTTGCATATTAGCATTTTATTATATAGGATGAAGGAGTTAAGAAAGTAAAAAATATCACAAAAATATCCAGCCCATCAATGTCACTGAATTGGAGCGAGCAATATATAGAAGGGAGTGAAGCACTGCCCGCCCATCAGACCAGTGAGGGTGGGGGAAGGGAAAACCATGCAGGAAAGTCTAGGGAGAGCCACGTCAACCATTTCACCCTGAACTACTGCAAATAGTTTCCAAAAGCTAGTAAAATGTTTGGCTATGAAAACAGCCATCTACCATTATAGCTAATATCTGCAATGAAATGCTTGTTTAAGCACATACTTCTTTTCTCAATACCTTCAGCATGTCAGGACAACCTGTTTTTTAACTTATAGAGGTTGCATCATTTAATGTTTTTCCCTGAACACCCTTAGGGTTTCTTCTCAGAAATATGGTTGTTAGCTTTTTCCATGGAACTTTGCTCTTTATTTCGAAAGAGACCCAGCATTTGCAACATTTCTGTCTCAAAAAAGAAAACAAGAAAAAAACACAGATGCCACTATTAGAAAGGCCAGGCGCAGCTGCTATAATCCAGCAGAGTTTAATGGCAATTTTTGATGGGTTATTCCAGTTTAGTAACTAGCTAAGAAGAAAAAGGGCACAGTTATTCAGTGGCCCATTTCCATGTGTATCAACAGATACAAAAATTTAGAAGATGATCAGTCCCCATGTTAGATTTTGCAACTCTGACATTCTCGGAGGAGATTGCCTTGTTAGATAAGATTTGTTGCAATCCTTCGAAAGTAATGTGCTATGCATGCAATGCCAAAGACAGTAGAAAAATATGTTCCTTGTAGAATATTAATTAATTGACTCATTGATAATTCTGATATGGGACATTGGATGGGCAAATAAAGATACAGAAAATTCTAGGACACTTAAAATTCCCTTACAAAATATTAGTAAGGAATTTTCCAATTGTCTCATGGAGGTTTATGAGAAATGGTTTTCAAAATGTTAGTAATAACTATTCTAATCTTTCTAATCCTTTCTAATAATGAGATAATATGCAAATTCACCATCACTTCAACACAGATGGCTGCCCCCATGTGGACACAAGATGGCCTCCACAAGATAGCCAACAGCGGAGAGCAATTGTGGGCGATCAGGCCTGCAGGAGAGGGCAGTTGCAGGGGATCAGGCCTACAGGGGAGAGAAGTTGGGGGTGACCAGGCCAGCAGGGGAGGACAGTTAAGGGCAACCAGGCTGGCAGGGGAGGACAGTTAGGAGTGATCAGACCAGCAGGGGAGGGCAGTTAGGGGCATTTGGGTCAGTAGGGGAGGGCAGTTAGGAGCAACCAAGCTGGCAGGGGAGGGCAGTTAGGCATCAATCAGGCTGGAAGGGAGTGGTTAGGAGGTGATCAGGCTGGTAGAAGCGTTTAGAGGCAATCAGGCAGGGAGTCAGGTGAGCAGTTGGGAGCCAGCAGTCCTGGATTGTGAGAGGGTGCAGGCTGGGCTGAGGAACACCCTCCTGCCCCCCCACATGAATTTCATACGCTGGACCTCTAGTTACAAAAAATAATTCACTTTCAAAATGAAAAGGTAAAGTTATCAAAGAAAGGTTGAGATAATGGCAGGAAAATTGTCCAGGACTTTGTAATCATATCTATCTGGCATCTTCACAAAGAACAAATCTTTATACTGAGGTTCCTTCATGGTGAAGTTAATTTTTCAATGTTTTCTGAGCCTTTGGGTTTTAAACATCGTATGTTTCCTATAGGCTGAATAGTGTCCCTGGAGCACTCTCTCTATTCCCATGGAAAAAGTTCTCCTGTCACTTAAACAGATACAGATATTCTCTTATAAAAGGAGAGACAGAATAACCTCTCAATTGCATATCAGAGCTGGAAAGCCATTTGTAAAACATCTAGTTTATTGGTTATCAATCTGTATGTGACCCTGCTTATCTGAGGGACACAACACATTCCTGACACATGCGTGTGCCCTGTGGAGAACCATGCCCCTAGAAATGGGGTGCTGTCCCACCCAAGCCAGTAGCATTTCCAGAGAGCCACAAAATCCAGTCAGCCCGGCATGGGACAACAGAGCCCAAGAAGGGAGAATAGGGCATCCATGGAGCCCAGTGCCACGTGTCAAAGCCAGAGCCAGACAAGAAAGCAGTATTCGATGTTGGCAGCAGCCCAGGCTGGGGTGTCAGAACCCCATCCATGTAGGAGGTCGAGGCCTGAATTGGAACACTGAGGCCGGATGAAGTGAAGGGGCACCTGAGAGGCAGAGTACACAGGACCACAGCTCAACGGTGGCGAGGAGAGCATCTACAGGGGGTTAGCTTTCCTTTTGTGAAATGAAACATCTTTGTTCACCTGCTACTTTGGATTTGAGTAAAGAGGTTCAAAATGAAACTTCCAAAGATTTTTTTCTCAGGACTTTGAAACACCTCTAGAGGTGAGTGAGTAAAAAGGTGAGCATTACACACCTTTTTGATTTCCTTCCCAGGGCTATTTTAGGAGTTACCCGGCCTGTAGGTAATTAAAAAACTAAGGAAAATATATTTCTGTCCTATGACCAATGGCACAATTATTTAACTAATGGTACTTAGGTTTTAGTTTAAGAAGAATCCGTTATTCGTATCTTCACACACTTTGATGGATGGTGCTGCAATAACCTACCTCTATGTTGAATCTTTCTTCGCTCAAATTTACCTTGAGTGTTTCTAGAAATCAAGTTCCCTACTACACCACTGTACAAGTTACTCCCTGGTTCATAAATCTTGGATGGCTCCCCAAATTCCTGAGTTGGACACTCAAAATTGTCCATAACTGAGCCCTATTGGCCTGCACTTATTTCCCATTAGTCTCCAGTCAAATGTGATGGGAAGGCACTAACTCTGCAGCCGGTCACACCTGGGTTTGCTTCCCAAAGCTGTGCTTTCTGTCCTTGAACTGTGCCCAGTACGGCCCTTTGCCACCTTTTCTCTTGATCTGTATTTCTGCCAACAATCCTATTACTCAGTTTACAGACTTTGTCACAATCCCCGAACCTCTGTCCACATTCTTACCCACTGCATCTAAGCTATTTCCACTGCCCCAGATTCTCCATCAGTGAGTTCTCAGGTGATTTCCCACCTCCCCTCCTTTGGCATAGCCAAGTCAACCCAGATAAATTGGTTCTGCACACTGCATGAATCCTAGATATTGCCTCATAAAGTCAGCCTGAAGCATAAAATCTATGGTAATGGGCTTTTCCTAGTTCTTTCTCAATGGTTACACGTGTATCATCTCTCCTTCAGGAAGAGGTTAAAGGTCTGGATTTACAGGGGAATGGCCAGGAGATACTGTAGGCAGCACACTAAGAAGTCCCTGTGTAGGTATCTTCCTCTGCCCTGTGGTCATGAGCACAGACAGAAGATATTAGCTGCAGCTAGACAATCGGCCTTGACACGCCCTGTCACAAGCTGAGCGGTGTTCCTCTAAGCCAGTGGTGGGCAAACTCGTTAGTCAACAGAGCCAAATATAAACAGTACAACCATTGAAATTTCTTTTGAGAGCTAACTATTTTAAACTTAAACTTCTAATGCCACTTCTTCAAAATAGACTCGCCCAGGCCATGGTATTTTGTGGAAGAGCCACACTCAAGGCGCCAAAGAGCCTCATGTGGCTCTCGAGCCGCAGTTTGCAGACCATGGATCTAAGCCAACCTTAGAAATGCCTGCTCATACTTGTAACACAAGAAACTCACTCTTCATTGCCTTCCCATACATGTAAAGATCTGGGTTAGGGCCAAGTTTAGTGAGTGAGGTAAACAATCACTTTAATGTAATTACAAGAGAATTACAGCAGTGTGTCCTCTCCAACCCCCCCCCCCCCCCCCGCCCCCTGCCACCTCACATCCCAAAGTCTCTCAAGTACTTGACCTTACCTCATCCTGTTCCACTTTTTACTCACAGTGACTAAGTCCTGGAGGGTCTGTATGGGATACACAAAATGTGCATTGAATAGAATTTTAAGTGGTAGTAACTGATTCAGATGTGTTTTATACCCCAGTTTTTTATTTTTCTGTCCTTTCAATAGGATATGTCATGTTTACTCAAGCTTTTCGTGTTCTTCCCCTATCCTACATACTCTTTCAAATTTACAAAGTTTCTCATTTCAGGGGAGCATTAAAAAAAAAAAAAAAAAAAAAAGCTTGAGAATAGCTCTAGCTGGGTTTGCTCAGTGGTGATAGCGTTGGCCTGTGGACTGAAGGGTCAAGGGTTTGATTCCAGTCAAGAGCCTGACCTGGTTTGCAGGCTCAATCCCCAGTACCAGTTGGGGTGAGTGCGGGAGGCAACCAATGGATATTTCTCTCTCTCTGTTTCTCTCCCCCACCCCCTTTGCTACTTTCCCTGAGAATTCATGGGGGGAAATCGTTGGATGAGGATTAACACACAAAACAACAACAACAACAACAACAACACAACATTAAGAACAAATGGGCTTCATTACAGAGTCTAATGTGAGGATGAGTCATTCCAGCAGGACCCCCATTGGAAAGAAGACCAGAGTTACTCTATTAAGCTGTGGTCAAAATACACTGCATTCCTAATTTGACCAGGTGAACTTCTTTTTTTCTTTTAATCTCTATTGTTGAAAGTATTACATATGTCCCCCTTTTCTCCCCACTTCTGAGGACTCTTGTAATTACACTTCACCCACACACACACACAAAAAAATCTGAGTTTCCCCCTGTCAAGTATCTTAATTCAATCACATCTTCAAAGTCTCTTTGGCCACATAAGAAACAGTGAGTGGGTAGGTGGGAAGAGATCAACCAAAGAACTTACAGGCGTATATGTATAACCCATGGACACAGACAATGGTGTGGTGAAGGCCTGGAGTGGGGGGCTGGGGTGGACTAAAAGGGCTCAATGGGGGGAGGGAAGAGGACATATGTAATACTTTCAACAATAAAGATGAAAAAAAAAACATTTAAAAAATAGAATTAATTTCTGGTAATTTGTTACATCAGCAATAGGAGACTAATACCAGTAGTGAAATATACCTTTTTTTTTTTTTTTTTTTTAACAGTGGAGATTTATTTTAACATTGGCAATACTGGAATTTCCATGTATCAGGAGTTAGAATGAGGAAATGTAACACTGATAATGTATTTCCTCTGAAACTCAATTGAGGAGTCACTCAGCTGACGAAAAGCTTTGGGCAGATGCTAACCACCTGCAGGAGCACAGGTGGGGGCAGTGAGCACGGGGCCTCGGTCAGGCCGCAGAAGGCGCTGTGTGCCCAGGGCCTGGATAAGAGCTTCTCAGGGCATCTGAGTGGTGGAAGGGAGATGCCCTCGCGGCCTTCCCGAAGTCCTTGCCTCTGCACCGTAACCAGCAGCTGAGCACAGTCCCCAAACCGTGAGTGTCGGAGGCAGGAAGGGCTGCCTACTGGTGGGAGAGAAAAGGTAACTGGGGAAAATAATTACCTTACATAATGATGTGCTTTATTTGAACTCAGATTGGTTTTTCTCTCTTCCCTGTTATATGTAGTAGACAATGACAGCAATAAGATATAGATTGCTTAAATAAACTTTTACAGATTTTCATTTTACAAAAAGAAAAGCCAATTCAGTGGGAGGCCACTACTTTCCACAGTTCCCCAAACCGGAAGGAAGCTGTGCTTTTGGTAGACATGGCTCAGCCTCTTAGCAGTGGAGATGCGTACAGGAAATACAAAAGCTGGGTCTGAATCACACACACACACACAGAGCATAGAATCTTAGTGCTGGCCCTTCCTATTTGTGTGATAGGAACAGGACGCCTGCCTAACCCTCATTTTCCTTCTAAAGCAGAGATGACAATAGTACTGTAGCACAGGACTGTATGGAGAATTACACGAGATGATTACGTGCTAGCACACGGGGAAGGGCACCGAGCCATCCTCAGTCATTCCAATGAATGCTTAGTGATCATTATCAGCTGTCTAACTGGGCAGGAGTGTCTGATGGATGCTGGTCCTCCGTTAGTTCTTGTTCATCTCTCTCGGCCTGTTTCTCCTTCGCCAGCCCCTGGGCCCCCAGTGACTTCATTACTTCCAGCTGAAACTCCGCTTTTCACTGGATGTGTTTGGAGAGGAGGATGGGAAGCCACCTCCTCGAGCCCACCCTGTGCCCTTTATGTCCAGATTCCTATTTAATCCTCTTCACAAGGCTCTGAGGAAGAGCTACGCTTTTCCTTGTTTTCCAGGTAAGACGTGGTGCTTTTAGTAACGTGGGCAGGATCCCAGAGATAGTAAGGGACTCGCCTACATGCAGACTGAGGCAAGTTGGCTTCCCGGCTCTCACGCCCACAGGAGAGTTCACTTCTCACAGCGTCTGCTGCTCCACCACTCAGAATGCGGTGATCCCATTCATGTTTCTTTTGAAGTAGCTTTTATAGATTTCCTTTATTACCAGAATATGTTTGTTATTACAAACTTTGAAAAACATTGATAAAATTGAAGAAGGAAATCTAAATTCACCTACAACTAAATTCACCTACGATCTAAATTCAATCCCACAATCCAGAATGTTTACCTATCAGAGATTATCTTCCTTGGTATCTTCTGTTTTAGATAGCGGCATGACATGAAAGGTTCTATGCTTGTTTTAACCAAGTTGCTGCTGTTAAACCATTAAAATTATTTCTCACGTTAGACTAAAAATGTGTATAGTTAAAATATTGCACCTAATTATTTGATGTAATTCTCAGAAGTAAAAATTGACATTTCTAGGTCAAACAGAAACCACTTTTAAAGCTCTTTCATCGGGATCAGGACAGGGCCAAGCAGGCAGGATTTTAGACTATATAGATCTGCAATGGATGGAAGCTACAACCTTTGTAAATTGTATATGATATTATGTTAAGAGATTCCTATTTTTTAATGGAAGAAAAATACTATTTTAGTCTTAATTTGTACAGAGATCATTTTTTTTCTATTTCCTAGCAATCATTTGTATTTCTTCACATGAAAATTACTAAATTATGTTTCCTGCTAATTTTTCTGCTAGAATGTTCATTTTATTATAGATTTGTAGGAGCTATTTGTTAGACTATCAAACTGCTGTTCAATATGTTACAAATAGCATTTTGAATTTGTGGTTCTCCTTTTTTTGTGTGATATATAAGTATTTGACCTCATTATGCAGGAAAAGGCATTCAGCTTTCTTTAGGTAGTATTGTATTAGAATGATGCTTCCATATTCGTTTTCTAGGGATGCTATACGAACATAATGATACTATAGACTGGATGGCTCAAGCAACAGAAATTTGTTTCCTCACAGGTCTGGGCACTTGAAGTCTGAGATCAGGTATAATCAGGCTTGGTTTCTCCTGCGGCTTCTCTCCTTGGCTTGGGGAGGGCCACGATCTCCCTCTGTGTCTTTGCAGGACTTCTCTGTGCATGCCTCCCTCGTATCTCCTCGTGTGCCTCCCAACTTGGTTAAAACAAGTTTAACTCCATCACCTTTTTAAAGGTCCTATCTCTAAGTACAGACACAGTCTGAGGTGCTGGAAATTAGGCTTCAGCATGTGAAATTAAAGGACACAATTCAGCCTATCACTCCTTATAAGGGTCTATTCCATCTCAAGATCATATAAATCTATATTAATAAAAGGGCAATATGCTAATTAGACTGGATAGACCAGACGTCTTTCAGACAAAGCCATGGTGACTGTAAGGGCCAAGGGCCAGCAGCTGCAGTGGCTGTGAGGGTCAAGGGCCAGCAGCCAGGGTGGCCGCTGACAGTGATAGGAGCAGCAAGGTGATGGTGTGGCGTCTTCCCCTGATCAATCCGGGCGCCTTCCGAAGAGGGAGGCCAGACGTAGGCCGGCTTCCGGTGGGGAGGACATCCTCTGAGGCAGCCATTCTCAGCCTTTCTAATGCCTCGACCCTGTAATACAGTTCCTCATGTTATGGTGACCCCCAACCATAAAATTATTTTCGTTGCCACTTTATAACTGTACTTTTGCTATTGTTAATGAATCGTAATGTAAATATCTGTGTTTTCCCATGGTCTTAGGCTCTACAGCAGCAGTTCTGAACCTGTGGGTTGTGAACTGCTAGCAGGGCCCCCTAAAACCCTTTTGCAATGTGGTTTTAGTTGGTGTTCAACCTTGGTTTCATATTGATGAATGCAGTTTATGCTGCTATTTTAATAGTCCACATTTTAAATATACCAAAACCTATCCAACCTATTGTTAATGAATACTTGAATGTCTCTAGCTCTTTGCTACGCGTATCTGCTCTGTGCTCTGAATAAGAATCAGTGAAACAGGGAATGTGCTTGTCCAGCTGGTCTATGCAATGACAAACAATTGATATGCCCACTCACAGGAACTGATGGTTCCTGTTATTTCATCTGAGCCAAGCTTTGTATTGCCAAATGTGTGCCCAACTGTGAGGAGCGAAATGGTGTTTCATTGTGATTTTAATTTGCACTTATTGCTAGTGGGAGTGAGCATCTTTTTAATGTTCATTGGACATCCATATTTCATCTTCTGTGCAATGCCTGTTTATGCCTTTTAGCCAGACTCTATTTTTTAATATTTATTTGTGTAAGTTCTTTATCTGGTTGCACATATTACTCTCACTTCATGGCTTTTCCTTTTTTTTTATGATGTCTTTTGATGAGTAGAAGTTTTTAATCTTAACTTAATCATACTTAGCAGTCACATTCTTTGTGATTTCCACTTTGTGTGTCTTAAAGTTCTTTATTTCTCTGATATCATAAGAACCTTCTCCTACATGTGCTTCTAAACTTTTCATATTTTTTTGTCTTTGCCTTGAATCTTCAATTTACCTGCAATTGCTATTTATGTGAGGTAAGAAAACACATCCATGTGTTCATATGGAAAGCTATTGTTTAAAAATAACTATTTGCTACTTGATTTATTTAGTTGGTTATTGATTAGGTGGGAAGAAAGGAGCAGTGTTCCTTAACATTTAAAGTTCAAGTGGTTGAATTAGGGAAATGACGAGGGGTTCACAGAGTGGGATGGGAATGCATCATTTACGTACAAAGTAACTGCGTTTTCCTCCCACCCTGCCATCCTTCCCTCGGATGAATTCGTGCTGTTCTGGGGTGGCACGTTTCTCACCAGACCATGTTTTACTAGCTAACTTTGACAACCTGACTCACTTTGTGATGTATGCCTGTGTCATTGTACTACAGTAGTGGTCTAGCTTACTGAAGGACCATCGTTTCTAATCTTGCTTTTGTTCTCATTGGGCATGGCAGGCTTACCTTTTATTTTTCATTATGTTTCATTCATAGAGTAGGATTTCAATTACTGAACCTCCTGTCCTCTCATTTCTGCCTAATGAGATTTTCCATGTCTTTTCATTTCTGCCTTTCATTTCTCTTTCAACTTCCTTTGCTTTGTCTACTTTATGGACTTTGGCCTCCTCTGAAGCTGGCGTATTATTCTCGGAATTGAAATGCAGACAAAAGTATAGTCTCAGTGGTAAAAGTCATTGTTGAACTCAAGGTTCATATTTTCATATTCTTGTCACAGAGACAAAACTTGGTTATAAATAGAGAAAATGATTTCACACTGTTTGTCCTAAAGCTGCAGGAACTTGGGTGTCAGTGAAATTTGCTATGAGAAAGCACCTCCTTTTGCCCCTCTCTCTTCTCTCTTTCCTAGTTCCTTCCTTTGCTTCCTCCCCCCGCTCCCCGCCAGAAGGATGAAATGTGTTTTATTGCTAGTTTACTTTTGGTCATTGATCAAAAATGTTGTACCCAACATGAGCCCTGCTGTGCCACACAGATAATTAGCCTTCTGCAGGCTTTCTGCCATGATCCAAATGATGATGGGCAGGCAGGAAAAAAGAAAACAAATGGCTTGGCAACCTGTGGCTTCTTCATTGTCTCCTATATTGACCGTGGCATTGAAAGCCCAAACCTACACCAACTGTGTTACAGTTTTTTCATTTGATTTTATTAGCCACAGGTTAAATTGCTAAAAATAGACATTGTTATTTTAGCAACTACCTTTCCAACGTGAGTACTCTTATTACCTCTGTTATTTATTTAATATAGACTAGATATAGAATGATTAAGATTACTGATAAAATGGATTAAAGTATTAAAATTGATTGAACACCAGAAGCCTTGCTTTGATTTTTTCTGAAGTCCTGGGGCAGTTAGTGCTTAAGGAAAGGGAATTGGTGAAAGGCAGTTGGAGCTTTCACCAATTCCCTCTAGTTTTCACTGTCATGTACCAACTACCTCTGTTCCCTAAGAACCAGGCAGCTGCTATTTCCAGCCTTCTGAAGGTTGAACCACCTGATAATTGAACTTCAGAACTCTCCCGCCATATTCCATCCCAGGACACTCACTCACACTCCACATCTGGAACAGAGCTCACAGCCACACCCTGACCTTCTTAGTAATTGCCAACTCTCCCTGATGACAGTCGTACCTCCTTCTCCATCCTCTATGCCGATTTCACTTACTATTCAATCACAGCCAGTCACTAGTCTGTTTCTCCTACTGCAGCGTCCCTCCCTCTCTATTTGGAGGTTTGGCTATGCTCCACTTGTGCACTGTTGGTGGGAATGTAAATGGGTGCAGCCACACTGGAGAACAGTGTGGAGGTTCCTCAAAAAATTAATAATAGTACTATCATATGATCCAGCAATTCCACTTCTGGGTACTTTTCCAATGAAGTCACTATATCATAGCAATATCTGTACTCTCATGTCCATTGCAACATTATTCATAATAGCTAAGACATAGAAATAATCCATTGACAGATAAATAATAAAAGAAATGTTATAATATATAATGGAATGTTATTTAGCTATAAAAAAGAGGGAAATCTTACCATTTTGGCAACATGGATGGGCTTTGAGGGCATTGTGCTAATGAAATAAGTTAGACTGAAAAAAAACCCCAAATACTTTATGACCTCATTTCTATGTGAAATCTAAAAGGCCAAACTCATAGACACAGAGAGTAAAATGGTGGTTGCTAGGAGCAAGAGGGCAAGGGAAATGAGGAGGTATTTGTCAAAGGATTTCAAACTTCTGGGTATAAGAGGAATGAATTTTTAACGTATAAAGGGCAGCATGGTGACTGTAGTTAACATACTGCTTTATATCCTTGAACATTGTTAAGAGAACAGATCACTCTTGCTACCACACAAACAAAAAATGATAGTTATGAGAGGTGAAGGATGTGTTAACTAGCTTTATTGTGGTCAGCACTGCTGTGTAGTTAGGCTGTGCAGAGTGGGCAAAGATGCTTGTGACTGGACCAGTCATACACAGAACAACCAGAGGACCAGGGTAGGTAAGATCTCCGAGAGGCCCATGACTCCTGAGAGCAGACAATGCCAAGGAGAAGGCAGCACCTTCGAAGCAGGTGGAGAGAGAAACATCACAACTGAGCCTTCTCTGTGAAGCAAATGCAGGGAGGGCAATGCCAGAGGAAAGTGCGTTAAGGAAAGAGAAACAACAAAGAGTGTGGCAGAGCACAAAGCACCTGGTATATTAAAGGAGTCGCACCAGACAGAGACTAGAAGTGGGGAGGACAGGAGCAAAGGGACCTGGACAGCAGGGGTCATGCCAGGTTCCAGGCAGAGGCCTCGATAGAATCATTCCGTATGCTGCCTGTGGAATCCGGAAGGCCAAATTAATTGCGTAGCAACGCAATATGTAACTTATTAATTATATTATTAATCCTAAGTCCTTGAATATTCTCAAGTAATTCCCTTGTTGCTGAAATTTTCATATGAGTACTTACATTCAGATAGTTTCTTTTTTAATATAAACACCTGGACATTGGTTGGCCCTGTCCCCCATCTGGCAGTGCAGCTCAAATTAAAGACAGACCTAGGTTTAAATCTCAGCTCTGCCTCGAATTAGCTGTGACTTATAGCATGACCCTTACCTCTCCTATTCCTCAGTTTCCTTATTTATAAAACAGCATGATGAACTGGGTGAGTAAATAAGAAATTACATGTGAAAGTCTACATGGCCTGGGCCATGATAGACATGCAGCCTTATTATACTTCTTATTAATTCTTTTTTTTTTTTTTCAGTGTGAAGTTAGACACTTTACAAAGGGCATCCTGGTAACTGAAATTGGCACCCAGGTGGCTTTCCACACCTCACTGAGATAAATCCCAGGCAGCAAGCGTCCCTACTGGATCTTTACTCTTCTCCATCTTGGCTTGCATTCTTGTTCTTGTCTGTTCTCTCCTCTCCTCTTTCCAGCCTCTGATGTTGTCAGTGCTGGTCTCTCTCCATGTTGAGTTGTATCCCCTGTTGTGGCAAATGTGAAATGTTCAGTCACTCACAGCGAGAACACCTGACCAAGATTAGCCATAGGCGGGAGGCGAGGGGTGGGGGCTGGGGGGCGGGGGTGGCCACCTCGTAGTAAGGGATGTTTCAGAGCTCCTTTGGGTTCTGCTTTCTCTGTCTGGTGCCTGTAGTCCTGCCACCATTCCCCAGGCAGCCAATGCTCTTCCTCCGTCTCTATCCCAGGCCCTGAGTGAAGCCTTTGCACACTTCAGCAGATGGACTTAACACTGAGTCAGTTTACAGGTCTTTTCTCAGGTGGACTGGTGTAACCATGAGTTATTTGCATTTCTTTAGAAGTTGGCTAACCAGGGGATACAGTGATTAAATTTTCAGAGAGGATTATTTAGAGTTTAAGGATTTAAAAACTTGGTGGTTTAATGGCAGAACAAATCATTGAACCAAATTTGATTACCATATAATATCTTCTGGAAGCTCTCAAATCTTTTCCTGGGGAGCCTGTAAGCCACATTATTGCTGCTATTTTCTCTTTTCACTGCAGCCCAAAATCCTTGATCCCATCCATAAATTCTTAGAGATCTGTGATCGCCACCCATTCAACAGCGTGAGTGACGCACTTAGACTAACCACACATCTTGCACAACAGCCAGATGTTCTGAAGAATAAATCATATTCTTAAAGCCTAGACCAGAATAAAAAGCTCATCCTTGTATTGCTGGTAAAACCACGAGAACCTTGATCAAAGTCAATCTTGGCTGTAACTGCTGACTATTCTTGCTTTCACACATCAGTACTTGCTGGTTCCGAGTGTTTTCTTCTGTGATGAAGTGACTAGTTAGTGGTCTATCAGATGAACTCCACAGAGGGCAGGATGTCCACTTTGCTCTTGCAGTAATGATCCAGTAAAAAGAAGATAAAACAAGTTTGCCTAATTTATTGAGGCGTAATTCAGTTAAAGTTTCCTCACTAAACTGAAGCCACATAATTAAAACCAATTAAAACCATAACTCTTGCATCACTGTTCTATTTATTTCTAAAGTAAGTCTTGGGGCCAGAGCTCCTTTTTCAGCACATGCTGCAATTTGAATGTTTGCTGCCATGGTGATGCGCTGTGATGGCTGTTTATACCATCAAGGGCACAGTTGAAGGCTGGCCTTACACAGAAAGAAATCTCCAGGATCAAAAAAGCATGTATTATTTTTACATAGGTAGCCCGTCTGTTACTGGAAATATATCCTCTTCTTGGTGACCTTGGTTTGGGCTTAACTTAAGGTCACCTTCCTATCAGTAATTAGTTCCATGCTGTGTGCAGTCCAATTGGGTTGTTCTAAGTCCAATCCCATAATCAATCCTAAAGGTAAGTGGATGCCCCCATCTCCTGTGGGGAAATGGTAACAGGTCAGGTGTCTAGGGGAGCCGCTGGGCCTCCTCATTGGCCATCAGATTCATCATTCCTTTCGAACACTTCTTGGCGAGGCTTTCTATCTTAATGTTTTTGAGGTCTGGGCAGTCCTTTCTCCAATGGCCCTCCTCATTGCAACAGACGTATTGATTGGCACCTCGTGGGTCTTTTCCCCTTCCCCTCAAGCCTCACCCCTCCTTCTGGTCTCCCGGTACTCTTTCTAAAAAGCGGTGGCCGGCTTTAATTTCCTGGTTTCCCAGGCATGGTGAACTTTGAGCTATGTCCACCAGCTTGGAGGGACTTGTTTCCAATGACCTGTGTAATGGTTGGAGCTTCCTTCTGATATCTGGGGCACTTTGCCCAATAAAAGTCACGTTTACCAATCTGGACATTTTCTGGTGCCTGTGGGTCAGCACCAGTGTGCTTTCAATAGGCCTGGTAGATCCTTACTAAAAATTCAGGAGGATCTTCATTTGGTTTCTGTTGAACAGCCTGAATCAGATTCAGGCTCTTTTGTTTAGGCACCCCTTTCTTAAGCCCTTCCAGGATGCACTTTTGGAATGTTCTAGGAAGGCTAGGTCTCTGCTTTTCAGGTTTCAGTTGGGCTCTGTCAAGGGAATTGCCCCAGCTGGGTTGGAGGACCCAATGGGATTCCCTTGATGGAAGCGATAAGCTTCTTTGTTAGCCTTACTTATAACTACCCACCTTCCATCTGCCATCAGCAGGGTGTTAAGGAGAGCGTGTACATCTGCCCAGTTTGAATGGTAAGTGGCAAAAATGGAAGTGATAAGACCTGCTGTTTTCTAAGGATTCTTGCTGTATTAGAGGTTGGGGCTCATCATGAAATTTGATAATTTTGTATGACCCATGAATGACATTATAAATATCCAAATGGCCCTTGGCAGAAAAAAGGTTCCCCACCCCTGTGCAGTAACAGTTTGCCAAGAGCTCTGGTGAGAATAAATAAAATGAGGTTTTAATTTTTGTCCAAAAGTTTAAAATATTGTAATACTTTATTTAGATTAAATAGTTTAGAATAATAGTAGCATTATATACTCTAATAACATGTATTATATGAATCACATACTACCTAATGTGCTTAATACTAATGTAAGTGATATCTATGAATGTTCTGGAAAATTGCTATAAAGTCTTTTTGTATTGACAATCTCTGTGTCCTTCAGAATCAGAATTCTGGATTCAGTTCTGAAAAGACACACACAAAGGAGACTAAAAGTTACTGTGCGTGTATTGGGCAACAGTTGGTAGCTGTGAGAACTTGCTGTCTTCCTAAATCTGACTCTAAAGTAAACTTATACCTCAGGCTTCTAATGGGATCCTTTTGAAAATAGTACTCTTCTGTCTTTTAAATAATGAAATTATTTTATTCTTACAACTAAATGAAGGCAAACAAACCCGTCATTAAGAAGTTAACCTCAGTTAACTTTTTCTAGATAGCATAAAAGCATTTCACAAACACCAGCTCAGCCACATAAACCCCTGACTCCAGAATAATAGCAAACCCAAGACAGCAATGGTCAAAACTGGGGAATACACATAAAACAGGCTTTTCCCAGAGGCTTTTTTATTTTTAATACTATTATACAAATTTAATTTTTATTGTAATCATTTGAGACATTTTGTTGTCTAAATAGTTCGCAATAAACTTATTTTTAATATGGTTTTTATGAAAGAATTCCATTATGTATGCTAATAATTCCCTTCATGAGGACATATTTGGTAACTGGGATCTGAAGCATTGAGCAATAATGAAATACTTCCCTCTTGCTTGTCCTCGTGTTTCAGGGTGGATTGCTGAGAGTTCTAGCCATCAGGAAAATATCAAAAGCGATGTCCCTGTAATCATGCACAACCGAGACAAATGACTAAAAAGCCTGGCCACAATGAGGCATTTTCTAACACTTACTGAGTGTGCAACGGTCATGCCTAACCATTATCAGAAATATTCTTTTATTTTAAAAAAATATGAAGCAATTATAACAAAATGTTAACAGTGGCTAATTTTGTGATAAGAACCGGTGTATTTGTATTATGTATATAACAAAAACAAATGTGTTTAAATTATAAACACTAACAAAAGAAGAATGAATGAGATGTGGGCATAAACTTGTCTTTAAAGAGGTTTTACAGTGAAATAAATAGACATAGGTTAATAGCTAAAGGAGAGGCAAAATTGAGGGGAAAATGTGTTTAGTGAAAAACCACAACATGGTTGAAGGTTAATGAGGAGGAAGACGCAGTCAAGAGCAAAATAACATGATCAAGAAAAAGAGAGTAATTATACTGAATGGTAAGAGAGCAATTAAAGTCTTAAAGGCTAATGAGACCAAGGTTGTGTTAAATACCAACACTATTTCTATGACGCTGGTTAAGTAAAGGAAGGCAGGTACCAGTCAGGATGGCAAATGGAGAATAAGGAGCTGGTGAGCATCTGAATCATTCAGAGACCTGGATTTGTAATAAGGATTGATGTGAGGTAAGCTCATAGAGGAAAAATGCTTTTGGAACAAAGTGGGTATCAATGAGCCAAGCTTAAACTGATGTTAACCCAGTTTGTGCAGCTTGCAAGGTTAGTGGAATGAACAACTGACAAGCATCTCCCAGCTCCTTAAGGATTCAATACAGTCTTGCCCTTCGTGTGCTTTGATGAATGAGTCTGAGATAAGGGCACAACCATGCAGGAGCTACTTCACAGTTGCTTTCTTTCCTAAGAGTCTTCCGGGTTACTTATTGAGAGTTTTTAGAAATAAAAAAGGCCAGGACAAAATGATTCATACATGACCAAGTACCTTCCCCCAGATCCTGTGCCTGACACAGTTACAATGACTTCAAAGGGATCTCCCAGGAGACTAGGAGAATAAATTTTGACTATAATGACTTGTAATTTGAAACCAAAGACAAGATGTGACTCTCCCAAGGCAAATCAAATTAGGGGGACATTTTTTACCTTGCAATATTTCTCTGATATCAACGATAATGCCTTTGAAGAAATCTTGTGGTGAAAGCCTGCTTAATTCATTCAAATGGAGACATTTGCTTAAAATAATCTTTAATGCACTTAATTTTTCTTCAGCGTGTATGTTCAGTACTTTGAAAATCATCTGTGAGGAATATTTTGGAGTATTTTTCCAAGAATAGAAACAAATACAAAACTGGGATTGGAAAAATGTTCAAGTCATTTATTTGTGTGAAATTTAAGGTCAAAATAATTCTTACTCTGATTCCTCTAGGTAACTCATACTTGCATGTTGGGCTATGTTGGTCACAATGACCTTGACTTTTAGGTTGTTTGTCATCAAGTGTGTTCTGTCCAGCCCTAAGAGTTAATGCATACCTGAAAGTTCCCCAGGATGACATGCACTGATCCAGGACCCTGTCTCCTAGAATTGGTCAGCTCAACATTCATGCATAAGCCTATCCCTGCAGTCACCCATTTAAAAAGATGCTCAAAAATCCTGAAACACCTGGGCCTGCTACACAGTGAGTGGTCTAGGTGTTTCATTATAGCTATTTCCTTATTCCTGACACCAAACTTCAAGTTACCACTGCAAATGTGGACTTTTAATCATCTTATTCGTTTATATTAACTCAACATACTTTTATCGATGAGCTGCCCTGTGCTGGACAGTCCCCCCTGTGCTGGAGAGTGAGGAGATGAACACACCTGCCTGTGGTGAATGGGAAACACAGACATACCTACATATGCACAATTGCTTGCATGCTTGCATGTCTGGACTTCAGCATGGAGGAGTGCAGGAAGAATGGATGCAGGAGCTGTGCAATTTGAGGGCTTTCTTTCCTGTTTCCTTGGTGTATGTAGCCTTAACATAACTTGGGAATTGAAAGATGAAAAGAAAATTCTGAAGTTATATAGATAAGAAGGGTACATTATTGAACAGAAAATATAATGCCTAACTTAACCTTTGTTCCAATTTTTGCCATTGGGAGCTCCTTCAGTTGGCACTGTGTTCTGACATATCCTTGTCATTGTGGGTTTTAAGAACAGTTGTTTATTCTACATAATCCTATATAATAAAGAGGTAATATGCAAATTAACCATCACTCCAATACATAAGATAGCCACCCTTATGTGGTCAGAGATGGCCGCCACAAGATGGCCAGCAGGGGAGGGCAGTTGTGGGTGATCAGGCCATCAGGGTAGGGACCAGGCTGGCAGGGGTGGGGGGGGACAGTTTCAGGGACCAGGCCTGAAGGGGAGGGCAGTTGGGGGGGACCAGGCCTGCAAGGGAGGGCAGTTGGGAGGGACCAGGCCTGCAGGGGAGGGCAATTAGGGGCAATCAGGCTGGCAGGGGAGCAGTTAGGTATAGATCAGGCTGTCAGGGAAGTGGTTAGTGGGTGATCAGGCTGGCAGGCTGAAGCAATTAGGGGCAATAGGTAGGGGCAATCATGCAGGCAAGCAGTTGGGAGCCAGTAGTCCTGGATTGGCAGTTGGACATCCCTCAAGGGGTCCCAGATTGGAGAGGGTGCAGGCTGGGCTGTGAAACACACCCCCCTGTGCATGAATTTTGTGCACCGGGCCTCTAGTATCTCTATAAAACACCCAGGTTCGTCTTATTATTTTGTGTCACAGTCATAGAGTCAGCATTGCTCTAAGAATCCCTGATTCCTGCTATTGGAGAATGGCATTAGGAACCAAGACCCGAGAGCTAAATGTGCTTATTGTTACTGTTGCTTCCAGGCCCTTTTAGCTAACAGAGGAGGAGGGGGAGGAGAGGGATGAAGAGGAAGGAGAAGAGGGGGACAGAAGGAGGAGGAGGAAGAAAAATGAAAGAAAAAAAAAAAAGAGTACCATTTTCTGCTTCTTCAAAGAAGAATGACAGTCTGCCCCTCACCTCCACCCTTCCAGCTTCACTTCTCCCTGGGCTTCTCTCCCTGTCCCCAGCAGCTCCAATATCTTCTCCCTGTTTTTGTAGAATGTGTTAGCTCTTCCTGGAATTTGGGGGGAATGGGCCAGCTTATCTTAGGAGCGCATGAAAAGCTCTCTTATGACAGTGATTTCTATGGTCTTATCTCTATTTATTTTACACCTGCTGACTTAAGATAAACTGTACCTTTTTGCCTTATAGTTAAAACCCATTAAAGAAGCACACTCTATCTTTCTTTAATATCTTCTACTTCATAAGGCCAAATTTCATGTCCTTTCCTTTTGAGGGTGCTGTAAGCACTGCCTCTAGTGTAGGAAGGAAGTGTCAAGCCTGGCAATAGCCTGTCCTCACGGGCAGGGGGTGTTGTTGTACATGGCACTAATGAAAAGCAGGCTGACTTCTAGTCCGTTTTATTACTGATTTTAAATTGTCTACAGACAGTAGCCTCTCTTACAACCTGCCCTCGGGGCAGAGCACCCCCGGAAGCCCCCTCGCTCCGTTACAGGTGCCAGAGCTGTGCGATGTGCTGGTCCCCACACCAGTCCTGTGAGATGGTGCTCTTCTCCTCCTCCTGTTACCGAGAGGGACGTGGAGATAACCCCCTAACTAAAATAGCCCTTGTTTACCATTCCGTGTCCTTTTGCGAACACGAATGACCAATTCAGTGCTAGCATCCATGGCTCCAGTGGAATTTCTAAGTGGTTTTTGTTGACTTTGCCACCTGCTGCACGATTCCTTCCAGATGGGAGGTTTTCCTTTCCAGGAGCAGGTGTTTCCGAAGGCCACTTACAGGGAGATGAGTTCTCATGAGCAATGCTTGATACATGCTAGATGGTGCCACGATTCTCACCCTTTCTTATGCCATTTTGTTGTAGCTGCTCCTGTTTCCTTAAAATCCCATGGAACCACAGGCTCACGTATCCCCATCCCCAGTGTCATCTCTGAGGACACTGACGCCAAGGCCCCTCTTGATATGAGCAAATGACACCCTCTCTGACTCAGCCTTCCTATTGCAGGAGAGCAGGGACAGCGGGGGTGTGGTCAGCTGCAAGCCTACCCCCCTTTGCAGTGGGGCCCAGCCTGGTGTCCTGGCTAAGCCCAATGAGAGAAACCTCAGCGGGGGCTTCCCCAGGGGCCAGGGTGTCCAGCAACTTTCATTGGTTGGGAGGCCTGTGACCAAACCGCGTTTACCAGGGTCCCTGGTATTTGGGGGGCTGCAGCCCATCTCTGCTGCCCACGCCTGGAGGTGCTTAGGGCTCAGGACAACTGGTGCCCCCAAGGAAGGGTACTGGGCCTCTGCTCCTGCCCTTGTGCCCCCCTGGGCCTTCTCAGTGGTTGCCCAGCCCACTGGGCTCAACCTGGTGGAGTGGCAGACAGGGGCTCCCCAGAGGTGGAGTCACAGCCTCAGTGCCCCCACTGTCCCCTCCTCTGCCTCCCAGGCCCTGGCCCATTTCTGTTGATTTATTGTTTTTCCTTCAAACAAACCATACTTTCCTGTTTCTTTGTATGCTGTGTCATTTTTTGTTGTTGTTAAAAACTGGACATTTGAATCGAATTATGTGGTAAGTCTGTAAATCAGATTCTTCCCCCTTCCTCAGGGTTTGCTGGTTTTTGTTATTGTATTTGTTTATTGTTTTTATTTTCTTAATTGTTGTAGGCTTTGCCACGGTCCCTGAGGTGTAAACTTAAGGTCTTCTTGGGTCTTTTCTGAATTTTTTCTTGGGCATTCGGGGTAACTTTCTAATTTTCCCTGTTGTTTTTTTCATGTAGTTTCTATGCAACTGTTTTGGAACCTTTAGTTCTTGCCTCCCAAATGAGGAAAATGAGAAGGGGTATGGGTGAAAAAGGGGCCCCAGCCCTTTAAATCTCCTGGCGGTGCCTGCAGCTGGAGGGGCGACGGCTTGCATCAGAGCAAAGATTCCTTATGTTTAAAAGTCAGGGTCCTTTCTGCCCACCCAGCTTCCTGAAAGCTGTGTGCAGGCTACTCCAGGAACATGTGCACAGACGGCAGCTACAGAGCTGAGGGGCAGGAGAGGGAGGGCTGGGTATCCGCCACTGTGTTAAAGACTGAAACTCACCAAAATTAACCACAACCTACCCTCCAAACCTTCTCCTGTCAGTTTCAAGCTTTCAACAGAACCCAAAGGTCCAAAATAGTTAGATCAGCTGATCCCACCAGTGGCATAGTCTAGGCGTGGAGATAGGCTCCTGGTGCTTCCTGCTCTGCCATCTTCCCAGAATCCTCTAAACTGCTTTTCTTTTTTGTAAAATAATGCTGGTGTTTGGAGTATCCTTCTACCCTACATTAATGGTTTTAAACATTTTTCCAGTGAGGAAAAAGCTTTGAAAACAAAGTGTTCAAGCCCTGGCCTGGTGGCTTAGTAGGTTGGAGCATTGTCCTGTGCACCCAAAGGTTGTGGGTTCGATCCCCTGTAGGGGCATGTGCAGGAAGCAACTGATCTCTCTCTCTCTCTCTCTCTCTCTCTCTCTCTCTCTCTCTCTCTCATCAATACAAAACATATCCTTGGGTGAAGATTTTTAAAAAAATGTTTAATGGAGAACAGTTTACAAAAATGGAGATAAATGTAGGCATTCTAGTTGAAGTTGGGTGGAGGAGTTCATAATCAAGGAAGGGCTCCATATCCATCCAACCCAAACCTACTTCTTTCAAAGTCTGAGTCATGTGTTCAGCACCCCTGGTTCACCTCAGAACATTATCTGAAAATTGTTATATCAAGTGGTTTAGAAAGGTTACCTCTAGCTGACTAAGCGGCAGTGTAATAGGAGACAGTGCCTCAGAGCCCAGAATCTGTATTCAAATCCTACCTCTAACATATATTAGTGATGTTAACTTTGATCACTTAAGCTCTTTGGCCCTTAGTTTCCTCATGTACAAAATGAAGGTTAACAGTAGTACTGGCATATAGTAATGAAATAATTTATGTAAAACGTGAAGACTGCTAGTAGATAGATGATTTGCTAAATTTTGTTGGAATTTTTGTTGGAGGGGATACTGGTGTGTCATTTTATTTACTTGTAATATTCTTGACAGATTTGATACAGGCTGGCATTATGAAGAGCGTTGGAAAAGTTCCTTCCTCTTTATATTATTGAAGTTTCTGTTCAGATTGGTGCTATTTCTTCCTTTAATGTTTTATAGGTTTCCCAATGAAGCCATTTGGGCCTGCAGTGGGTTTTTGTTTGTTTGTTTGTTTGTTTTTTAATATATTTTATTGATTTTGTACAGAGAGGAAGAAAGAGGGATAGAGAGTTAGAAACATCGATGAGAGAGAGTCATAGATCAGCTGCCTTTTGCACATCCCCTACTGGGGATATGCCCGCAACTAAGGTACATGCCCTTGACTGGAATCGAACCCGGGACCCCTCAGTCCCCAAGCCGACGCTCTATCCATTGAGCCAAACCGGTTTCGGCTGCAGTGGGTTTTATATGAACATAGTTAATCACAAATTCATTTTATTTAACAGGATATAGGGTCAATAATAAAGGATGATTATAATAGAATGAAAGTTCTATTGAGGTACTTCTATTTGTCTAATCAATTGGCAAAGAATCCAGATGAATCATTCAGACGGCTGACTTTATACCCTAAGACTTCCACAGACCTGTTCTGAGTCAGTGTGACATGTAACTTCAATAGATGGATGGATGGATAGGTATCTAGATAGATAAATATCTGAAGAAATTGACAAGGAGTATGCCTAAGAAAAAAAGGCAAAAACCTAATCACCCAATTCTTATAAACAAATTGTGAAATGGGAAGCAGCAATATTTATACAGAGTTCAAAACAAAAATAATTCAGCAATATATTCTACAGTCAAGAATCTTATAATTTTGCTGAGCGGGTATGAGATATAGAAATGCAGTGACCAGAGAATTATGGTTGAGCGTGACAATGGCCTTGAAAACAAAGGAGTAGTTGGAGGAAAAGATAAACTGATATATGTTCTTTATCTTAAAAAAAACAAACACGTTGATTGTGTTGAATAGTTACAAATCCTTAGTTCCTTCACTATGGAGGCCTCCTACTACCTAGTCACTTTGATTTCAGAGCTGCCCTGGCCTAGAGGCTGGGTTAGAGCGAGCATCGGCCCCTACACAATAAAGGCTGGAAGGCTCAATTTTTGGGTCAGGACACCTCTGTATGTATGGGAGGCAACCAATCCATGTTTCCCATGTTTCTCCATGTTTCCATCCCCTGTAGGGGGCACGTGTGGGAAGCAACTAATGGATGTTTCTCTCTCTAAAATCAATAAAAATACATCCTCAGATGAGGATTTTAAAAATATATGTATATATTTTTCTTGATTTCAGAGTGGGAGAGGGAGAGATAAAAACATCAATGATGAGAGATGATCAGTGATAGGCTGCCTCCTGCACCCAACTGGGGATGAGCCCAAAACCTGTGCATGTGCCTTTGACGGAATTGAACCTGGGACCCTTCAGTCTGCAGGCGGATGCTCTATCCACAGAGCCAAACCAGGTAGGGCAGGATTTTAAAAAATAAGAGAATTTGCAACTATTTGATAGAATTAGCATCACTCTTTAATAGATGAGGGATGTGAAGCACATGCCAGCTAAAAAATTGGCCAAGGTCATATTGTGATTTGTCCTGGAATTAGATTGTTTCTAAATTCCATGCTTTTTCCAATACTTTATGTTGTCATCCTACCTCCTCTAATTTGATATATTCTTTTTCTTTTCTGTTTCCCTTTATGGTAAGTAAAAATGATTCATTGAAAAAATCTGTGACTGTCATTGAAAATCTATAAAATACTAGTTAAAGTTTGAAAAATTTCTTTAAAAAACTTGATGTAAAACTTAGATAATAGCAAAAAATATGTGTTATAAATACGGAGTGTCCCCCAAAAATGTATACAAATTTTGAATAATTATAAAGGTACTATTTATTAAAATACATTTCACTTTCAAATGTAATAGAATCTATAGACATAGTTTATACATTTTGAGACATCCTGTATAGAATAAAATAGAATATTTTTGTATGATTCTCAGCCTCTGAAGGAAAATGTTTAAAATTTCAAACTTCTTTGAAATAATTGCAGCTTCTAAGGTATACAGAGTATATTTTTCAAGCTAATTTCTTACAAGGACAATAATATTTGGTTGCACAAGTTCTGGTGTTTCAGTTAAAACAAAAAAAGAAACTTTCTAAAAACAAATTTGCTTCATTCCCATTTATTTTCAAAGACAAACTTTATTTAACAAATAAAAATAGGCTTTCAAATTTCTGATTCTGAAAGAGAAAAGATGCCATCTAGTGAGCTAAACACACATTAATATTGGCAAGTATTGAGGAAACACTGCTTTCAGACAATAAAAAGTCAGAATTACAGTTTCTAAGCCTTAGATGCCTCCTTGGTTCAGTGGATAGGATAGACATTACCCCGTAGACTGAAGGGTCCCAGATTCAGTTCTGGCCAAGGGCATATGCCTGGGTTGTGGGCTTAGTCCCCCGTGGGGGGCATGATTCTCGATTGATGTTTCTATCTCTCCCTTCCTCTCTAAAATCAAGAAAGGTGTATATATATATATATATATATATATATATATATATATATATATATTAAAGTTTCTAAAAGCCTTATTTATAAATCTAACACCGCTGATGTTTCATGAAAATAGTTAATTGCAATGAAGTCACTATACCTTCATCATTTTGTATCTTCCTCTATGTTTTAGTCTTGTAAATGTCTTATCTGCTCAAGTAGATGTACACTTCTGAGAAACAGGCTTCTTTTTTTCTTTTCATATCCTGAAAATACTTTATGTAAAATAATGGGAAGAACATAATAAGGGTTTCATAAATTTTTGAATAATTTAATTTGCTTCTTTATAGATAACTCACACAACGTATGTCATTAGGAAGTTGAGGAAGGACTTTCTGAGTCCTATACCATTACTCTTTGGCCACATATGTTGTATTGGTTCACAGGAATTCAAGGAAGAAATGGAAAACACATGTAATTTGTGTTTTTGTCTAATATGTTATTTTTCTCTATGAAAGTTTTCTACACCTTCAGAATTATTATATATTCCCACCTGTTTTTCCAGTAAGTGTAGTACTTAACTATGGACTTTACATTATATTCTGTGTATAATTAGTCTGTACATTAGGATGGTACAAAGATAATTTTTGCTGTATGTGCAGTAAGACAGGTTCTGTGGTGGGCCTTCACATGAGGCATTATTTAGTGCTTGCAGTAATTTGGAATTCTGGAGCAGTGGTTCTTCCAAGAATACATCAGAACCCCCTGAGGGCTGGTTAAACCCCACACTGCTGGGCTCTGCCTCAAGGCATTCTGATTTGTCAGGCCTGGGGGGAGGGAAGATTAATAATTGGCATTTCTAACAAGTTCTCTGGTGATGTTTGATGCTTCTAAGCTGGAGACTACAGTATGACAAACATTGCACTAGAGAAATGCCAGAGGTTTTCGTGACTTATAGACCACAAGTCTCATGGTTGCATTAATATCTTTATAAACACAAAATGCCAAATGCAATATATTTTATGCTTTATTTTACATTTTTCTGATTATTAAATTTTAAACAGAGGTGTTTGTTAAAAAAAAAAAAAGAAGGAAGGAGAGGAGAGGGAGGGAGGGAGGGAGGGAGGGAGGGAGGGAGGAAGAAAGGAGATAAAAAAAATAAGAAAAGAAAAAAAGGAAAGAAAGCAGCAGCAAAAGTAAATGCTGGGAGTGGATGGGGCCCTGTTCTGGGAAGGGCTGCACACATTTGCAGGGCATCTCAGCAGAGTGGCCTGTGGAGCTGGAGCCAGCAGGTAAGCCAAGACTCGGGCTGACCTGAGACTTGGGCACACAAGGGATCTTCTTCCTGCTCTTCCCCAGTCTGGGCTGCATTGGATTGAAACAGGGCCAAACACCCTCAAAGTGCACTGCCATGTCTCTTCCTTCAGAATCTTCAAGCCTGTGCACCCTGCTCTCCACACATACGTGCACTCATTCACATACTCATCTAGCATGTGGGCACATGTAGACACATTCACACACTCACAGACAGTACTTCTGATTTTAGACTCCATCGTGGCCTAAGGGTCCAACACCAGGGTCAAGATGTGTGAGTCTCCTTTGCAGATTGACAAAGGGCCACTGTCGAGGCAGGGAGACCTAGGGACCCAGCCAGGGAGGAACTGCATTCTGTACCCCATTGTTGCGAGGGAGCATTCTATTGACTAACTGGAGCTGCCTGGTCTCATTAGGAAGGCCCAGATGCTAGTTCTGAAATGCCGTCCAGCTCTGCTTCGCTCCTCAATAACCAACTGATAAGAAAGCACAGTGCTAGGAGGCCAGTCCCTAGGAGGTCCCCGACCCCTGTGAGGTAGGGGATACAGTGGCTGTCAGGATCCAGGGACTGGTGCCACGTCAGCCGAGTCATCACTTCTGCCAGGTACAGCAGGATTGTCACCTGTCACAATAACAAGCAGACAAAAAGACAATGACCAGGTCAGAAACACTAGCAGATTCAAGGGCAGACACCAAGGTCAACCCCATGTAGTCCTCTTCCACAAGCTTCTCTTGAGGTCTGGCGCCCAGCTATGAGCTTGCGCAGGGGCCAAAGAGTCCACCCTCTTCCACTCTTGTCTAGCATCCCTCCCTGTGGTTTTACCCCACTCCTGGCATATTGAAGTGCCAGACAGACCTGTTGCTGATCACTAGCCTTGACTTTCTCAGATGCACCAGCTCCACTCAACATCCTTGGAACCTTAGACACAAATCTTGTTGGGACTTCAATATGGATTTTCTGAAGGCCCACTCACGGGCAGCTTTGGATGATTGGCTTTTCCTGGAGGTGCCAAGGGGTCCACACAGCACTGGTCAGGTGTCAGGGCTTCTCGGTCCCTAGCTGCAGGCTGCCCACAGCTCCTTTCCTGCTGTTGCTCAGGACAATTTCTCAGACTGTCCCAGCCTATGCTTCAGGGTCAGAGACATGCTGAGATTGCAAATGCCCTAACTCAAGGAGATCTGAAAATGCTAGCCCCTTAAAAATTGCCCACCAATGCCTACAGTAATCCCTGCGGAGTCCCCAGGCTCAGCAGGGCATCAGCCAGCTATAGTCTTTAATATCCTTATCATCCAGCTCTGACTAAAGCCCACAAATGCCTTTTAGCAACACCCTAGCAGGGGTCTGGCCCCTGCCCATCCCATCTATAATGAGTGGCACATAAGGTCCAGCTCATCAACTGGACCTGTTCATCAGCTTGCTTCAGGGCAACATGCTGCATTTTCAGGATGGCTCCTCTGATCCTCTGGTGAGGAGTGTAGGGTGAGTTGTATACAGTATGGACTGTGCCTTGTGAAGGGTGGAGTAATGAGTGTGCTCTGTCGAGGGTGGCCTATGCAGTGTGCCATGTGGAGGGGGCAGCAGGGAGTGTCTAGTGAGGAGTGAGGGATGCCTCAGGGTCTAGATCATGCCCTTGAGCTTGAACAAGTTAACTTGACTCCTGGAAGATGGGGACGGTGTCCTACATGTCCAGGACCCCCAACTCCACCTTCTCAGCATCTCTCCCAGGACAGGGACCCACCACTGAATGCTCCTTTGCTACTGCATTACCTTACCTGAATCAGGCCTTACCTGGATCAGGCCTGCTAGCAGATAGAATGCCACAAAGATCTTGCTATTTGGGACCGAAGGGCCTTCCACCAGGTAGATAACATAGAAGAAAATCAGATGGCCTGGAATCACCAGAAAGAGCAGAACTCGGGCTGACATGGAATTAATTTCTGGAAGAAACAGAACCAGCGAGATTGTGTGACCTGCCTGACATTTGAAATCTTCAGTGAGGCTTCCACATTCATGCAGCTACTCCCTGAAGGTGCCAAAGAGTAGTTCACACAGCCCTGGTGGACGATGTCACAGGCATATTTCTGCTGTTGGGGAATATAGCCCTATCCATTCACTCTTTTATAGGAGAGAGAAAAGTTGGAATCGAGTAGCAGAAACAAATAGAAAAGGTCATTTCAAATTCTGACAAGTACTAGGAAGAAAATAAGTCAGAGGATGAGTGTCTATTCGTGGGAATGAGTGACAGAAATTGGAAGCGCTCTCTCTCTCTCTCTCTCTCTCTCTCTCTCTCTCTCTCTCTCTCTCTCTCTCTCTCTCTCGGAGGTGACATTTAGGCTGAGATGTGAATCTGGGAGAGAAGACTCTGGCTAGAGGAAAGAGAATGTGCAAGGGGCTTAAGGTGGAAAGCTTGGGAGTGTCGAAAAACAAAGGCTGATCGGGGAGGGCAGTGCCCTCATGGGGCCTTCAGCACATTGGTGAGGTCTGAGTGATTCCCACTCTTCTCAGGAGCCAGTGCTCCATGAGTTTGAAACGGCAAGAAATGTGATTTACCCTGTCATCACCTTAAAACTATAACATGTAAATATGATGGACTACTCAAACACAAAGGGTTGCAATGAAAAGTAAGCCTCCATTTGCTTATGAGTTGATATAATGTATTTTATCAACTTAAGAAAAAGGAAAGAAAATCATATGTAGCTTAGAAACTGGAAAGTCTACTATAAAATAATATGTAGAGAGAATGAAACCATAGAAAAGCAACAAAATCTATTCATGATGACAAATCACATAATGTTATTTAGATTCTTTAAAAAAAAAAAAAACACACTTAAAAAGGAGGAGGCAAAATAATTATTATTGGAAGGTGACATCTCAACCTCCAGCCCAGGCTACCAGAGCTGGAAAGAGAAGTCCCGTAACTTCAGGCTGTAAAAAAAATAGTGGGGACTGTGGCTGAGAGAGACAGAGGCTGCTGGCGACCCAGCTGTTCCTTTTAAAGGGTGACGCCATACCTCCGAGTTCCAGCCCAGACACATAAAAAGAGGAACTGGACCGTCTGGCATTGGGGCAGGAACTCAGGGGCAGCTTTTTCTCAGACAGGGGTGCTCACAAGACCCATCGTTCCTGTGCTGGGACCTCTCACGTCACAGGGCTGACTGGCAGCCATATCCAAGTCTCAGTCAGCCTGGAGCACACTGTTTGCTCCACTCTGGGGGTTCCCTGAGACCCTGCTCCATCCAATTTGCAGCCCCATCCAAGCTGTTTGCAGCAGCTTTTCCATATGATAATCTGTGCTGAGGTCAGCACTGGTCTTAGACACCATTGCTACAAACACGAGGTTCCAATGACATTAATTTTTATTTGTTTAAACAATGGCCCCGTGGCCTCTGAAAAACCCAAGACCCACCTGAAGTGCAGAACGTGGAACATGGGCTAGGCCAGAATTTTTTCATCCAGAGGGGCAGGACCCCAGGGGTGCTCCACATGTGCAGGTAGGTGGAGATCCGGCTGGTCTGAATGGCCACCAGATTGCCACCAACACCTGTGAGGAGAAAAAGAGCCTGGTTTCCCCTTCTTCGTGCCAGTCTCCGAGTTCTGTTCCTTATGCTAACATCACTTTCTCCAGGACGTCTTTCCGATTCAACACTTGATCTCTTTTCCTTCTTTCCCATCTGACCTCAGATCTTGTTTAACACCAAACGAGGGTGGCCTGGACCTCATGAATGAGGTTATCAAGGTAGCACCTATATCACCTTGACGGCTCTTAAGATGAAGGAAGTGTTGCAAAGTAGGTCCCCGATACATATTTATTGGGTAGAGGGAGTGTGAAAGGGAAGGAGGGAGAGAGGGAGGAGATTCAATAGAGAGGTCAATGAGAGGTCTCTTGATAAGCCACCCAAAGCCACAGGAAGTGACAGGAACCAGAGGACAGACTGGAATACCTGAGAAGGCAAAAGGGATCTTTTCCATCTCGGGTAGGTGGAGAGGAAAGAGAACATTGGTAAGAGCAGTAAGGAAGGAGAGATGACCATATGATGGCAGAGCTGGGGCAGCTGATAGTGTCCAGCTCTGTCAGGAGCAGAGGGCCCAGGGACACCAGCCATGCTAAAGGAGGGAGGGGAGTCAGTGGGGCTGAATTTGGGGCTGGCAGAGAACAGGGCCCTCAAGGGTGACCGTCAGCTTTTGAGGTGGAGATGGGTGGCCCCCATTCTATGTCCTTAGTCCCACAGGTAACAATCTCTTACTGGACCTCACGTGTCTCAGTGATCTCCAGGGGCAAAGACCAACTGCCCCGGGCTTCCAGACGATGCCAAAAATGGTCCATGGGCAGAGGATGGCTGCAGATCTATTTTGCCTGGCCCACACATGATGAAAAAAATAACTCAAATTCATTGGCAGCACTTAGAAATTGGGCCTTCCATCCAGATTCCCAGCTTCTCCTAACAAATCAGTTCAGGCAACTCTAAGACCTTAGTTTCTACCAGGTAGCAAGTGGCCAGAGCTGAGCAGGCCCTACTCCCTTCAGTCCAGGAACACGGGTCCTGTTCCCATCACTCCTCACTGCCTAGCTATTGTCTTATCTGCTTAACTCAGTCAAACTGCTTGGCCTCTATAGGTATCTAAGTTGGTGCCATCCATGGATATCTTCCCGAGCTTATGGCTTTCTGGGCCTGACTTAGCTGTTGCTGTCCTCACTTATAATGGCCTCACTTATAAATACCCTGACCTGCAACTGACCCGTTCCTGTTTCTGAAGTCCCAGAAAGCCCAGCCTGGCATCAAGCAAACTGTGCAATAAGTCATCATGGCTGGTTGCTCCCCTGACCACTGGTCCCATTACAGAGCTTTATCAGAAACCAGACACATACCAAGCTTTGGTTAAAAGAGGGTTCCTCACACAAATACCCACAAGCCCAGAAGGTGAATCAGTGAAGGGCTGCGTGAAAGACAACAGGGAATGGAGGGGATTGAGGCAAACTGGACAACACAGGTCCTGTCTCAGTGGCAGCTGATTATGGCCCTACCCCCCAGTGTGTAAACCCAGTATTGTTATAGCCTTGCTTTTCAAGAAAACAGAAATCCAGATTTTTATGTGTAATGTCTCCAGTGAATCTAAGCTAAAATAAAAGAAGAACCATGAGAGGCCAACACTCCAGTTCCGAATGCCACATTCATTCCGCAGGTGTGAGAACCTGGGTTAGATCCAGGGTGCCTTCAAGGCATGGAATTCAGCCCGTGGGAAAGCTTAGGTCTCAGTGGCCTGTGAGGAGCAGGGTGTGATCTGGTGGAGCAATGAGCATGGCTTCTCCCCTGAGGTCTCCTTCTGTGGGGAAAACCAGCCTTGGTAGCCTCTGCCTGCCAGCTTCCTTCCTGCCTCTACCTCTGCCTCTGGGGGCCGGGGGCTGGACCTCTGACATCACAGCTGCCAGCCCCCACCACTTGGGGCTGCGGGGGGCCAACCCAGCCCAGGGTGCCTGGGTGGCAGGGATTGCCAATACCTACCACAGATGATGGGCGTGAATATGGCCATGCCTTTGTATTGCTCCTTAGAAATGGTTTTGTTCAAGATGAGCCCTCCGAAACTGGGGAGAGAGCAGACGGCAGTTAAATGACTAGAGTTTCTGCTTGTACGTGGCCTTGCAAACCGCCTTATCAGGCTGTCCTTTCAGCTTAGCACTTTCCTTAGCTGCTCCAAGATATCTGCTGCAGCCAGGCTGTCTCCACAGTGTGCCCTGCACCTCCCATGTGCGTTTTTGTGTTTAGTCTAGGCTTTGCTGTTCTCGAAGTGTCTGCCCATTGAACACAAACAATAAACTCCTTTCTGAGGCCTCTCAGCTTGCTGGGCTCTGTGACAGCCCCTGAGCTGCAACTGAGCCGTTCCTTAGCAGAACACGAACCTGCACGAGTGTCCTCTCCAGCCCCTGGTTGTTGGAAGGTGCTGCAGCAAGACCTCGCTCCCAGCAGCCCCTGGAGGTTAGCCAAGCCTGTCCCACCCTGAGGATGGGACAATAAGCGGTCCCTGAAGAAGGGCGATCATTTTGTGTAAGGGACCCAGGTGCAAAGGCACCTACACTATAGCCTTTCTTCTCTGAGAATCAAAGTTAGGACAGCACATCAGAAAAAACTGGGGTGGCCCCTCAGGGTCTGCTAGCAGAAAGGCCCTTGAGAATGGAGCTAGATGGCAGAAGACCTGGGCTCAGCTAAAGGCCCAGTCTCTGGAGGCACTAACCCCTCAGTCCCTCTAGGTCCCGCAGGCAGCCATGCTGTGGAAGTGGTGTTTGCAGAGCCATTGCCTTGAGGCCAGATGAGAGACTCCCTGCAGCTTAAGCAGGGGCCAGGCCAGGGAGAGCTGTGGCAGGAGGGGCACGGGAGGCGGAGTCCCACAGGCCTGGACAGGGCAGGGAGCCATGGCACTATGCACTCAGCTGATGTTTCTATGTTCGGCTCTTCCTGGCTCTCTAGTGCTCTGGCAAATGTAAACAGGGCTGCCTCTCAGAACAAACATGTCTAGGGTTCTTGGTAAGAAAAACAGAGGCAAAGAGTAAAGAGGTCTGACTCAACCAGCCGTGGAAATCAGTGAAGGAGCCGCCGCTGCCGTCCACGCCCACCATGGCCACAGGGCAGTGAGCCACCCCCTCCTCGGGGGTCCTTGGCTCTCAGGCCACTCTCCTGAACACAAAGACCGGGGATGGCACTGAACACAAAGACCGGGGATGGCACAGGGAGGGAGAGAGGCCCTCACTCACGCTCACCTGCTAATCACCATTGCTAGGATGATTGGGAACCACCCGAACTTCAGGATCTTCATGATGGGTGGGTTCTGCTTTGCAATGAGGACCCACACCGGGGTCAGGGCCATGAAGCCAATGCAGAGCACGGGAGTCAGAAACCGGCTGTCTGGGAAGATAAAGAAGAAAAAAGGGGATGCACGCAGCCATGTGGCCAGAGCCAGAGCACAGCATGGCATGGTGGGCAGGTCTGGGTTGTAGAGATGAGAGGTGGGCTGGGAACTAAAGGCTCTACAGGTGTGAGGAGACACTTCTGTCCTCATCAGCTTCAGGTGACTGTCCTACCAACCTCCCCAAGCATCTCCTCATCCTGTTAAGCAACTGGAAAAGCTCCTCTCTGTCCTCAGGTCCTGCCCCCTTCACTTTCACTTCTCGGGTTTTGCTATTTTCCTGACCTAAATACTCTCCTCTGCCTCCTCCCACCCAGCGGACAGCAGCCTACAGGGGTGCCTACTAGCAAGACACCTTTGAGTCTGGTTTCTGGAACTCCTCAGAAGCCTCGGCAGAGGTCCCACCTCCTCTTCCCACAGCCCTGTGGTGGACACGTCATTCCCCTGCACGTGGCTTGTCTTCCCGACTACACCGGCAGGTGAGAGAGTCAATGGCTCACGCCTTGTCGGTGAAGATGTCTGATATGTGCCAGGCCCAGTGACCCAAGATAAATCACAGCCCAGCTGGAGAGACAGACAACCCAACAATGATTCAACATCTAATAAGTCCTGTGTTGAAACCCACTATTTCAGGAGGGGCACAGCAGGGGCGAAGGGGAAGGGTCTGGGGACACCTGTGACCCGTATTAATTTTGCAAATCAAACAGGATGAACCCATACACAAACCTTCTTATTCTAAATTCAGTTTGGCTTAAAATTAATTGAGGTCATCTTATTATGAACTTCATTATCATGTACAATTGTACATGAACATTGAGCAGCTCCCAAATCATTAAATGGTGTTGGTGGTGGGCAGTTCCCAGAGCAGCCAGGAGCCAGCCCAGAGCCGGGAGAGGCTCCGCGTGCCTGAACACGCGACAGCGGAAGGGTTTTGTTGCTCTGCTTCAGCTGCCAACACGTGAACACAGGGTGATATCTCAAACGCTTGGGTGCATGACCTCACGAGGCGATGATAAACGGGAGCTCGCTGTGCTGCTCCTTTGTCTGGTTCTCTCCTCCCACCAACGGTCCCACAGGCCCAGCCTCTCACCGTCTCCTCACCACCCACTCCGTTCCTTATGCTGCTTGCCCCGAGCACCCAGGGCCCTGACGGTGCCCGGAACTGACTCTCACTAGATGCCAACAGTTGTGTGCAGCCTCTTAGCAGGACTGTGCCAGGTGGGAAGTACAGAGGGTGATGCTCAGAAGGGAGTGCTCAGCTGTGGAAACCTGGAGGGGAAATCCCTGGGCCTGGGTGATGCTGCCTGGCTACACTGCCCACGGCATGAGCAGACTGTGTTCATGGCAGCCTCTGGTGGAGGGAGGGCCTGCTGCCACAGATGTGTGACTCCCCGCTCAGCTGCTGAGGCTTCCAGGCCGCCTTCTGAGGGGCCCGGCTTCCCCTGGCTGGCACCTGCAGGGAGAGCATAAGCTGCTGCTGCCCGGGATAGACCTTCCTCTTTGGGAGACTTCCGGGGCAGGTGACATGTGCCCAGTGTGAACTGCCTTCCCCAGGGAGGCACTGCCAGTGTGCTGAAGTGGCCAGGCCAGCCTAGAAGCTCCCGGCCTCCTGGCATACCCTGGTCTAAGGCGATAACTGACAACCTGTGTGTCAGCTAACATGGTTGGGAGAGCCGAGAACACCTTGATTTGTTCAGGGACTTGAGGCTTTGTTTCTACAAAAGGAGGATCCCTGACTCCACCACCACCAAGCCCGGGGTTCCTTCCTGTGGCGCCCGATTTGAATGTTGCAGCTCAATGCAAACCTTCCCGCTCAGCCCTGCTGGCGGGCCCCTCCTCCTCGGGACCCCCTACCTTTGTATTTGTAGAAGAAGCTGCTGATGAAAGCCAGGATGGACAGCGTGATGAGGTCTCCCAGGCTGGCCGCAATGGGCGTGGCGATGTTGTCTGGGTTGACCCCGAGCTTTCGAGCGCCAATCACTATACAGACCATCAGCAGCCCTGCAGGGAGGAGAGAGAGGAGACTCAGGCTCAGGGAATGACTGACCCCGAGGAGGCTCAGCAGCACAGGATGAGGAGGGGCTCAGGAGCGCCCTTCCCTCTGTCAGCACAAGCCAGGCCACCTGGCTGGGAGTGTCAGACTCTGCTTTGTGGCTCTCTGGCATGATGCTAAGGAGCAGCCCAGAAGCTTTGATGACACACTCAGACCCGTTGGGGAGACAACAGCAGGGGCTTCCTGGGCTTCCAAACCACTTGGACTAGAGACATGAAGCTCACAGGCCCTCACTGTCGGGAAGGTGCTCCCAGCTGCTCTGAGCAATGGAGCCCCAGGGACCGAGCATCGCCTTCCGTGCCTGCTGCAGTCCCTGGAGAAGCAGATGCCCAGGTGGAATAAGTCAAGTGAGCAGCTCACGAGGGAAATGGGGGGGTGGTAGAGCAGGGGGGCCTGAGGGAGAGGAGGGGCACATGCAGACTGCAGTGCAGTGCTGGGAGCGGGCAGCACTGGCAAGGGTCCTCAAGCCCAAGGCACATGGGCAGGTCCATGTCTGGGGAACAGGCCCATTTCAGGGGCCCTGAAGAGCCACCACTGGGTGGAGTCAACAGGTGGCCTCTGAGTGGGGCTGACGGATTTTAGGGTGCAGCACTGAGGACCTTTCCCTTAGCTGGAGACCTGAGGGGCACACCACCTCTTCAGGTCCTACTTTCTCTTCTGAGGTGAATGTACACGTGGACCTCGAGCCCCCACCTGCTCCTTAGGCCCTAACCCAGTGGTCAGCAAACTCATTAGTCAACAGAGCCAAATATCAACAGTACAATGACTGAAATTTCCTTTGAGAGCCAAATTTTTAAACTTAAACTATATAGGTAGGTATATTGTTATTAACTTAATTAGGGAACTCCTAATCTGGCCTTTGCTAAAAACTCAAAGGGCCAAAGAGACGCAGTTTGCTGACCACTGCCCTAATCCAATCACATTGCATGTGGGTCTTTATAACGACACTCTGTATCGTGGCTGATGCTGTTTAACATGTTACCCAGTATCCTGTAATTCTAAAAATACTTAGCGTTACCACCTGAATGTCGTCTTAATGCTGGGTTGACCCATGCTTTCAAGCCACAGTCTGTGCCCTATTTTGTGACCAGGTCTTAGCTACTTAATCTCTTTTGAAATAGCAATTCTAAGTGAATCCGAGTTTGCATGGTTAAACTGGTGGTCCGGTGCCAGTTCCACTGGGACCACACACGGGGACACTGTCAGTTTGAGAGCACTGATTAAGAGCCACCACCACCTCCTGGCTTTATGGCACAGTTATATCGTGGTCACACTGTGAGACACCGGCAACCTTTCTGACCTTCCACACGTCTTTGGGTGATCCTGATTATGTCCAAGCAGCTGCACCTCACCCCATCTCTGGGCCTCTGTATTCTCATCTGTAAAATGGGGAGCCATGACATTCTGTACAAGGCCCTGAAGGAACAGGCCTTCTGAATCATTTGACTGTATTGTTTTCAGAGGAAACTTCACGCCAACTATCTCCTGGGCTCTCTATTTCTCCAGGTTTGGCATACCCATCCTGCCTGTCCTTTGACCAGACTGAGTAACTGTGCCCCACCCCATGCACGTGCACAGGCATGAGACCCGGGGCAGACATCCCACCTGCGAAGCACAACTTGTGAATTTGCTCCTAGGCTTCTGCACTCTTACCTCCCCTCCCAGTCATAGGCCCTAGTGCAGGAATGCAGCGGCTCCACCGATCAGCTGCCTGGTAGGAACCAAAATCACCAAATAACCCGCTGCATTACCTTACAGAGAGCTGAGCTCAACGGTGTTTTGTGGGCAGCCAGATGGCTGGACAGAAGTGTAAATAAAAATCCAATGTATAAAGTTATCACTCGTTCCTTCCTGCATTTGCACACATTGCGACATACCAGACATACAATCCACAAGAGAATCAGAACGAAGTCCATCCATTCAGCAAACATTGGGGAGCTGGTTATTTGCCTGGGACTGTTTTAAGTAACCACTGGGCTCTGTACTCACACTTAAATGCCTGTAGGATTGAGGAAGAGACCATGTGCAAGGAAGTGAACAAGCATTTGAAGTCAATAAGTAGGATACTAAACACAAAGAGTGACTGTGGACAGGGCTACTCTATAGAGAGCTGATCAGAGAAGGCCTCAGAAGGGAAGGGGGTGTGCAAGAGGCAGCTGGTCGATGTTTCTCTCTCATCGCCTTTTAGCTCTCTATCTCTCTCCCTTCCTCTCTGTAAAAAATCAATAAAATATATTTTAAAAAATAAAGAGATAAAATGTAAGCCAAAAACTGAGCCTTGCTCCTCACATGACTGCAGACAGCAGAGCAACACAAGCTCACACACAAGCCATGCCTGAGAAATGGTTAAGGAATGACTGACTGACTGAATGAATGAATGAATGTCTACAGAGCCACAGGCCAGTTCTTTAAACAAGCAGAGGGAAGAAATGGAGTTAGCAGCTCCCCCAGCACACACACCTTGCCCAGGACGGGGCTCACTGCCCTTTTCCCCTGCCCACAAGGTGGGTCATGACCTGGCAGGATGCCCAAGGCCCCACCAGTAGTGCTCCGTTTTTTTGGAACTGAAAGCAACAAAGTGCTGAGAGTGGAGCATGGGGCCAGCCGGGAGGAGGAAGGTGCTGGGGTTGGGGCACAGCTCACCCAGAGCCAGGGCCGCGAGGAAGGCGGTGATGACGCTGCTGGCACACAGCAGCTCCACCTTCGCGAAGTCCAGCTCCCCCCGAGACGCAGCCCCCAGCAGCAGGGCAACCACGGCAGCCAGGAGCCCCACGACGGTGGCCTGCACCTGTCGAGCAGGAATCAGAAACGTGAGGAAGTGACCTCTGATCTCTTGCTTCTCTCATTCTCTGAATTTTCCCTGATCAACCTCCCTAGTTGTCAGGAAAATCTTAAATGAAATCATAACTTGAAGGAGACATCTTATTCATTTGTAACCGCTATTGGTCCTCCTCTATTAAAAGATAAGAACGGTCTTATTTTCTGCTGGGATCCTCAACTCTGAGAAGAGAGGCTGAATCTCAGCCCTCGTCTGTGCTCACCAAATAAATGAATGCATGAATCTATGAATGGATGGGATACACTCTTTTTACCCATCAGATTGGGTAAAATTAAAATTTGAAAGGGTGATAATATAAAATACATTTGGAGGGAAATGGTCTCATACATTGATGGTGGTAAAACTGGTACAGGAATTTTGGAGGAAAATTTAGATGTACATTATCCATATACCTTACGATGAAGCATTTTTCAGGGAAACAATGGTACCTATGGACAAACAACCATATAATGATAATGATATTTGGAGCTGCTATTTACTGAGTGCTTACTATTTGCTACTGTAAGAGATTTTCATTCATTAAGTCGTTAAGAGAAAAGTACAAATTACAGAATTAGATGTACAGTGTAATATTTTTTGTGTTGTCAATCCTCACCTGAGGATATTTTTCCCATTGATATTGAGAGATAGAAGGGAGGGAAGGAGAGAGAGACACATCAAATGGTTGTCTCCTGCACACACACCAACCAGAGCCTGGGATCAAACCTGCAAAGCAGGTACGTGCCCTTGACCAGAGAATGGAACCCTCGAGTCTCTGGTGCATGGACCAATGCTCTAACCACATCAGCCAGGGCTACAGTATAATGTTTTAAGCTTAAAAATAAAAATTGTTATCATACATTATCTATGGCATATATACACTGAGTGGCCAGATTATTATGATTTCTAAACATATAATAATTTGGCCACTCAGTGTGTATAAATATGTATATATTAGAGGCCCAGTGCATGAATTAGTGCAGGGGTGGGGTCCAGCCAACCTGACTAGGGGGAGGGGATATACCTATAAGTCGAACTCCTGGTCAAGGGGACAATTTGCATATTAGTCTTTTATTACATAGGATATACACTGAGTGGCCAGATTATTATGCATTCAGAGATCATAATAATCTGGCCAATCAATGTATATGGTAAATAAAAAAAGTAATTTAGAAGAATACTTTCAATGCTGGTGAGGTTATGAAGAAACCAGTATTTCAGATATCAATACTTGTGCTATAGTTTAATACTAAGAAAGCAAATATGCTGTAATCTTTTGGGGGAATGTGGAGCTTTAAACTGTTCATACCTTGTGAACTTGTAGGAAGTTCTCTTAAGGAATTCGTGCTAAAGAGAACATTTTCATTGCAGGATAATTTTTCAAGTAGAAGCTTCCACACAACTGCAGGTGCATCCACAGGGCACCGGTATAGTGAAGTGGGTCCAGGCCGAGGTTAGGCAGGTTTACACTGGTCCTGCTGGGCCAGCTCTTGATGGCTGTCCTTCAGTCTTACTGGGGTATTTCCAGGCTCTACTAATTATTAAAAATTTTAAATATCACTCTTGGTTATATTTACACTAGAGGCATGGTGCACGATATTCATGCACAGGAGGGGTCCCTGGGCCTGGCCAGCAATCAGGGCCAATCGGGACCTTCCAGCTGCTGGCTGGGGCCTTCCTTCATTCTGTGCTGCCCCCAGGTGGTCAGTGAATGTCATAGTGAGTGATAAAATTCCCAATCTCCCGGTCGAACTCCCAAGGGGACACTTTGCATATATATATACACACACACACACACACACACACACACACACAAACATACTAGAGGCCCGATACACGAAGATTCGTGCAAGAATGGGCCTTCCTTCCCCTGGCTGCTGGCACTGCCTTCACTCTGGTTGGAGCCACCTTTCCGCCTTCCCACGCTGCCCAGAGGTCCAGAGCAGCTGGGGTGGTGTGGGTTAATTTGCACACTCACTCCTGATTGGTTGGTGTTTGTTGTGAAGGTATAGTCAATTAGCACGTTACTCTATTATTAGTGTAGACTAGAAGCCCAGCACACGAAACCATGTAGCCCCCCAGACCTATGAGAGCTCCACCCACCCATGCTGGTCTTTAGTTGTTATGGTATTAGGGCCACAGGCCTTTTAATATAGATTAGAGGCCTGGTGCACGAAATTCATGCATAGAGGGGGTGGGTCTCTCATCCTGGCCTACACCCTCCCAATCCAAAACCCCTCAGGGGATGTCCAACTGCTTCTCACAATCCAAGACCACTGGCTCCTAACCGCTCTCCTGCCTGCCTGCCTGCCTGATCGCTCCTAACTGCTCCCCTGCTGGCCTGATCATCCCTAACCACCTCTGCCTCACCTTGCACCTGGGACCCAGGATCCACTCCTCCAGCCAGTTGCAGGCACGCAGGACCTGGGACCCAGACTTCCCTCCCTCTGGCCAGCCACAGGTACCCAGGACCCGGGCCGGCTTTACCCAGGCTGGCTACAGCCGCAGGGGAACGTGGGTGGGCAGCTTCGCCTGGACTGCAGCCACAGGTGCCAAGGACCATGGGGCAGGCTGCTTGTCCCTCTCTCGGATGCAGGCACAGGCGCAGCTGCTGGTGCCCAGCAACATGGGGCATGTGGCCTGTCCCTCTCCTGGGCTGCAGGCACAGGCTCAGCCGCTGGCGCCTGGAACTATAATATGAGTGGGTGGCTTGCCCCTCTCCCAGGCTGCAGGCACAGGCATAGCTGCTAGTGCCCGGGACCACGGGGCGTGCAGCTTGTCCCTCTCCTGGGCCCCAGCCCCAGCCACTGGTGCCCAGGATGGCAGTGCGGGCAGCTTGTCTCTCTCCCGGGCTACAGGTGTAGGCAGAGCCACTGGCACCCAGGACCATGGGGTGTGCAGCTTGTCCCTCTCCCAGACCACATCCTGGCTCGCCCCCATTCCTTTCTCACGAGCTCATTTGTGCCTGGCTGGTCCCCATTCCTCTCTCGTGAGCTCATTTGTGCCTGGCTGGTCCCCATTCCTCTCTCCCCAGTGTTGAGTGTCTGAGCCATTACTGTGTGATGGCTTGAGGGCGTGATGACCATTTGCATATTAGCTCTTTATTATGTAGGATAGATGATGGAATATGCTGACATTAAAAAATTTTATTGTGAAACTTGTTGCACCACTTATGTTTGATGTTTAGTGTTTTAAAGATAGAGGGGACAAAATTTTACCCTCACTATCATTCAGACCATGTGCCAAGCCACTGCCTGGCCCAGAACGGGACTTAATAAATGTTAAGTCCAATCACGTGAAAATATACATACATATGAACAAGGATTTTGTGTAAAACAGAAAAGTAAAACCAGTGACTTGTAGCTGACGTATTTATCACTTACCCCTTGCCAGATCCACTGTTAGTGGTACCATGAGTGTCTCATGATACCCCTTGTAGCTCATGAGCTACAAGCTGAATCTGGCTGTACATTATCCATATACCTTACAGCAAGCATGTCAAACACGTGGCCCGTGGGCCACATGCCTCATTTATTTGGCCTGTGTTAGCCTTTGAGTTTGATGTGCTTGCCTTACAGTAGTATATCACGGGTGGTCCTGGCCCATGAAAGTTATCTCAAGTGGAGAAAGCAAACATCCAAACACAGAATTGCAACAAGGGCAGCCCCAGCAGCATATGCAGGGCACCAAAGAGCTGTACCTGGTGTCAGGCTAGAACAGAGACCCATCTAGAGTCTTTAAAGGGCTTCATCGGCAAGGGAACAAAAGGAGAAAGGACATTCCAAGAAGAGATAACCGTATATGCAAGGCATGTTGCTGGTGGGGAAGGTGGGACCAGGCTGAATGCTTTTGGACCAGGCCCACACTTGGACAAGGGGAACCCACAGAAGGGCTGAAAGGAGAAGGGGTCTGATCAGCTTTAGGCTTTCGAAAAGGTCACTTAGGTAACCATGCAGAGGCGAGTGGAAGGTCAAGAAGCCTGAAACAGTTAAAACAGTGAAGACGTTTGCAGTCACAAGGGGACCAAGAGGCCGAAGCAAGAAGGGGCAAGGCTGGATTCCTGCATAGCTCAGAGGTAGGATGCTCAGTACCTGGATGTAAGGACAAGGGGCAGAGAAGCTGAGGTGACGCAGTTTCCAGCTTCATTAAATGGTGAGACTATGCACTAGGCATAGCTAGCATGACTGATTATCGCGTGCAACCTAGACACCATGCCTCTCCTATGACCCACAGCTCACAGCAGCCCACCTTGCAGGTGAGGTGAAGTGACTTGCCTGAGGGTCCCCAGCTGGTTGACTCCCAGAGTGAGTTTTCAACCATCAAACCAGACAGAGTTGGGGACTTCAGAACAGGTGAGGGTGAGAGGGGAAGGTGATGAGGCCGGATCTAGCTATGCTGTTTCAGGGATACTTTGGGGGCAATTTTCAGCCCAGGCTACGAGAAAAAGAAATGAACAAGTACAGGCAAATCTTTTAAGCAGCCTCCTGCTACTCCAAGAATGTGGTCTGGTGGGCATGGGGTGAATGGATGAGTAGCTCCCGTCCCCAAAGCTCCGTCCAGAGCGCAGGGACAAGGCTCACTGAGGCCTCACTCCTCCTCCCAGCCTGGCTGTCAGGTAAGGGGAGAGTCACCTGAATGAGGGCGAGGTTACTGTTGATGACTCGGTGCTGCTCCCGGGGGTCATCAATCTGTCCAGTGTTGGCCTAAATGGGGAGAAAAGGGCAAAGGGTAAGTCCGCTTAGGCCCAAAGCCAGGGTGGCAGTCTCTCAGGGGAGAAATCAGCAAATACCACTTCATTGACATCAGAACAAATTATTAACCAGCTTTCAAAAGAGTGACTGGGGAGTGGAGAGGTAAAGACACAGGTACCTTTGAGAATCAGATGGTATCGTGAACCATCTCTCCCCTACCCAAGTGAGGAAATGCACACCCATGTATACATGCACACAAGCACACACAGGCATGCGTGTCACCCGCAATTTCAGGGCCACTTGACTCCCAAGTTCCTCCACACACCACAGGGGAGGAGGGCTCTGTGACCCTGGCCCAGGCCCTCTGCCAGTTCTCTGGCCTCATTCTTCTGAAATTCCCTTCTCCAAAGAACGTCTCAGAGAACCACCAATTTCCCAACCTCATCTCTGCAAATCATCCCATTTCAGAAACCCACGCAAGTCCCTCCTCTCTTAGTATTAAAAAACAGGCTCAGAAAGATGACTTTCTCTATCAAAGATGGTAGTAAGGTCCAAATATCATAGCAATTGCCAGCAAAATTCAATACGTAGATAAGAAAAGATTTCAAAGCAAATGTTTTTCTCAGCTCCTTTGTATTGAGTTCATTAAGTTCCTGAACTCCCAGGGGCAAAATATAATCCCTTTTCTTTGTACAAACAAGGAGAGTTTTTTTTGTCATTAGCATGACCACCTTGGGGACATATTACAGAACTGTCCCGGGGCCTCAGTCAACTCTTCCACGGACTGACAGACACCCACCTCAGGGATGCTCGTAGGAACAAGGGAGTAAGGTGGAGCAGAACAGCTGCAGGACCGTCCCTTGCCTGGCTGACTTGTGCCAACAGTGGGATACCTCAACTGACAGAGTAAGACTGCGTTTTGGGATAAGAAAAGGCAGAGCAGTACCTAGAGTGACCATTAAAGGGACACACAGCCCCCAGATCCATAAGGCCAGTCACTGGTATATACCTCCAGGCAACAGATTCTGACTCTCCCCCCAATCACCAGAGATAGCCTGCTCTAAAGAAGGTAGCATTCTCGAAAACACAGAGTAAAAGGAGATCTAAAATACAATTGTAAGAGAGTCAACTTCTGTTGTTTTAAGCCACTAAATTTGTAAGAGTTTGGTATAGCTCTAACAGGGAACCTGCCATGGGCTTAAGACCCAGAATGTATTCTCTTACGGGTCAGGTGGCCAGGGGTCTGCAATGAGTGAGGGGTTAAAATCACGATGTCAGGAGAGCCTTGCTCTAGGGGAGTCTGTTCCTTTGCTTTTTCCAAAAGGTAGAGCAACGTATTTTGGCTCATGGCTCTTCCTCCATTTTCAAAGTAGCAGAATATCTTTTCCTTGGACTCTGCTTCTCTCAGAGGCATTCTCTTCTTTCTAAATCTTCCCTCTGCCTCCCCTACATAAGTGATGACACTGGGCTAATCCAGGGTGCTCTCCCATCCAAGGCCCTTACTGTAATCACAACTGCAAAAACCCTGTCCATACATCTTTGAGGGCTGTTGTTCAGCCCACACCTTTCACCTGTCTTTCCCAAGTCCTGCTCCAGGCAGCCGCTCCCCTTCCCTTTGCATTCCACCTAAAGCCATCGCTCTTCTCTTATTTTCTTGAACACAGGGCACTTCCTCTTGCCACAGGCCTTTTTCACAAACTGGATTGGCTGTCCAATGGGCATCAGAGAGAGGAAAAGAATTTCCATTCCCAGGAGAGTTGGGAGAGGTGAGAAGTGGGGCACAGCTAGGGGCCTTGTTAGAGCCCACAGGAAACAACTCTGGTTGCGGGGCAGTCAAAGGACCTTCTGCAGAACAAAACTCCTCCTGGAGGTCATTACCAGCACGTAATACCCTGTCTCTTCTAAGACATCCTCCCTGTGGTGCTCATCATGGCTTCAGTGTGAAAGCATGGAGCTGGGCTCAGGGTCCAGGTGGCTGAGCAGAGGCAGTCCAAAGACTTGGGCACAGGCACACAGAGCCCTGCCTGACACTGGGTTAAAGAAGAAACTAAGGGCACACAGGGGCTGGGCCCTGGCATACAGCAGTCCAGCTTGGCTAAACAGGATGACGGGCTGGGAAGAGTGACCAAGTAGAGCATCGTGACAGAACAAACCTCAACACAACACTTCATTTTGGAGAGTCCAACCCACCCACCTACAGGCTACGTTGGGGAGACCTGGTGGTGCAGAACGTCCCTCCCGAGGGGTAGGTGACCCCGATGTCCACTTACCGCTGTGGAGAGTCGTGATGCCAGGGTCATCTCCAGGTTCCCCTTCAGGCCCACCAAGGGTGGCACCAATGTCAACAGGTCTTTAACCTCCACAAACACGGGCCAGTGCTGGTGGGACAGAACAAGAAGCTCAATCCATACACACATAATGGCATATCTCGGACATTTCTTGAGAGCTTTTCACAAGTTACTCCTCACTCCCTGTAAAACAAATGAGTAAGATTAAATCGTTTCCTTTAAAAAAAAAAAAATGTTTTTTATTGATTTTAGAGAGAGAAAGAGAGAGAAGAAATATCAATGAGAGAGAAACATCAATCAGCTGCCTCCTGCACGCCCCCAACTGGGAATCGAACCCACTACCTGAGTGAAAGAATAAACAAGTCTTTTATCTTTTTTGTCAAAGAACAGTTTTGAACTGTGTGACTTGGTAGTCGCCATGTTGGCCACATGACTTGCAGCTTCCCTGGAGGTCGCCATCTTGAAACAGCAAAGGACTTTGAATTAGCCAATCGTGAAAGACTGTACGTCTTAGTTCCAATCAAGAGCAAGAGACAGATCACGTGCACCAGAAAATATAAATCCCTGAGCAGACCACCTGCTCAGTGTGCACGCCCTTCTTTATACAAGTAAAGCTGTTTGCCTTGCTGCCTGGCTCCCAAGTATGTTTTGTGTTCTACCAGGACCCCTGACTTGGGGGGCTCGCCTATTTCTAACACTGGGCACATGCCCTTATCGGGAATTGAACCTGTGACCTCTGGGTGCATGGGATAACACTCAACCAACAGAGCCACATTAGCTAGGGCCTAAATAGTTACTTAAGTGGCTTTAAACTAAATACAAAATAATGATGAAGCTGTGAGATTTTCTCAGTACTATTCAGTAGAGACCTCAAAAGAGTCCCTTTCTCTCTCTGGTCCTCAGAACCTGGGAAAATGGGGGGGAAGCTGGTTTGAGCCTGTGGACACGCTTTGTCAGGTGTTTGCAGAAATAGGAATGAGTCACCAATTTCAAAGCTGGGAGGTCCACATGAACTGGGAGAGCGTGCTGAGAGTGGAAATGCTTTATCAGGGACAGGACTCCCAGGCAGCCCAGGCCTGCTGGCTGCTCCAGGCACCGAGGCTGAGCGCAAGTTGCTCTGGAGTATCATGTGGCGGGCTCTGGATTTGTCTAAAGTAGTGGTTCTCAACCTTTCTAATGCTGTAACCTTTTAATACAGTTCCTCATGTTGTGGTGACCCCCAACCATAAAATTATTTTCGTTGCCACTTCATAACTGTAATTTGCTACTGTTATGAATCGTAATGTAAATATCTGTGTTTTCTGATGGTCTTAGGCGACCCTGCTAGCGGTTCTCAACCTGTGGGTCGTGACCCTAAAGAGATAGAAGATGCCTCCAAATAGGTCTCTATCAAACATAAGGAAACAAAAATAAAAAGAATGATGGGGGCGGGGAATTCATGGATATGAACAACAGTGTGGTGAGTGTGGTGCGGGGGAGGCATGAAGGTGGAAGAGGGAATAGAGGAGATAGATACTAAAAAAAATTAAAAATTTTAAAAATTTAAAAATGAAAGAGATACATGTTTCTAGAAAACAATTCTTTGTGAAGTGGAAACTATTCCAACCTATTTAACACGCAACTAGATTATTCCTCTAGCAATTTGTAATGATTCTACTGACTTGTGTGTGCTCCCTGGCCCCCACAGTTATCTGTGATCCCCTATACTAAAAGCTCCTCCTGGTTTTAGAATGTAAGAACTGGAAAAAACAAAAACAAAAACAAAAACCCCTACTTTGTCAACTAGGAGATAGGAGGCCTTGGGACCCCCCATTGCCTGAGACAAGAGCAGTATGAAGCTGTGCGGATCTGCTCACTTCTGGGGCTTGGAGAATCATCTATAATGCAACCTGGAGGAGAAGGACCTGGGCCAGGGCTTCACACACACACACACACACACACACACACACACACACCCAAATATGTACTAGACTAGACTCCTCCTGTGTGACAGGCTCACCTCCGAGCTCTCCACACTGGCGCCCAGGACCACATCCCTGTCCTATGCTGACCTCTCTAATCTCTCCACCTTGACCTCCGCTGAAGGCTTTTCCTCCTCCCAACCTTTTAACTTTTTTAAATGTAATTAAAGAATTTTATTCCCCTCCCCCCAAAAAAATTATTTCCTTTTTCTATATAAGAAAGCTACACGGTTAGACATTTTACCAAAGTCTGATAACCCTTGATTTAAAAGGGGCGCAGGCTTTCAACTCTGCCTAGACCTCAGGATACTGGACAGCCTTGTGGGCTGATCTGACCAAACTAACACACTTTCTTCAGAAAACACAGGGGCAATCTTTTTCAAGAGTCCAATTCGGCAGCTGAGAAACGCGGTTCAAGGACAGATTGAACCAAGCCGAGGGAAGATCAGGCTGCCACCAGACCCCTGACTGCCCTGTGGCACACGCGGCTCCTGACCAATCCTTTCCCACCCTGATTCACCCACCACGCAGTCTGCTCCTGCCAACAGGAAAACCCAGAGTTCGGGAGACCTGCGGGTGCCGACCTTCTGACTTAATCCTGACTTCCCTTCACACTCGGTCTTCAGTTCCCCCTTCTGTCCAATCCTCTCCTTTCCAAGGCTGGAGCTAACGTCCAGAGCCACCCCACCCTCCATCCACACAAACGGCCTGGAGGAGGTGAGGGCTGGACCGTGACCCCTCATGGGTCCCCCCTTCTTACAAGTGGCTGCTTGGGTGTGGGCTGCGACACATCGTGGCCCAGGAGATTTGAGACGTCATGTCTAGAAACATAGGGCATCACACAACCATGCGGGGTCTATTCAGGGTCAAAGTCAACAGACATAGAAGGTAAAGAAGAGGAAGGGTAGGACCCTGGATACTGGGTAACACTGGTAATCCAGCGAGTGAACTAGCTCCGGAGCTGCCTGATCTGTAGACATCTTTACAGGGATCAGAAATGGTTTAGTGACTTTGAGTTACGTTTTCTATTCCTCACAGCCAGAGCACCCTGGCTGACGCACTGGGTTCTGTGCTGGTGATGTGTGACATCCCTGGCTCAGATCTGCCTTCTGAGCGTCACACTCGTGGACCCAACTGCTGACTGAACCTTGATATCCCACAGCCCCTCTAACACAGGATTCTCAACTCAACCCTCCTCACCCAGCCCCCCTTCACCCACTGGTTCCAAGCACCCTTCCTGCTCTGCTCTGCCAGCCAGGATGGAATTAACCCCTAGTGTTCCCCGACACCCTACCATCCAAATCTGTGTTACTGTCTTACATCCTGCCACTGCCCTCTCCAGCAACACTCTAAAGACATCTAGCCGAGGCACTAGGGAGGCTGAAATCAATCAATCAGGAGTGATGATTCTTCACTTGTGCATCACGGCCTGGAGCCGCACCCTTAGTATATCTCTGACCCTGCTGCCAGGGTTGAGTTTTGTTGCACGTAGATGACCATGGCACTCAGCCCTTAAGAACCTTTCATTGCCAGTTCCCCTCCTGGACATATACCCAGTAGATATGAGTCCTTTTGCCCCACCTCCCAATAGTATCCAAAAATGAACCTCTACCAATGGAGACCACCATAGCCCCTGGCCGGCCTGGACCCCAGCCTGACCTCTGTCTCTTGTCTTCCCAAGGAAGAGCCCCACGAAGAGTCTGGGGGTTGGAGGGAGAAGTGCCCATCACCCTCAGGTCACAACACAAGGACCACTTGGTCATCCATCCTCACAGTCCTGCAAGGTGGGTGCATTTATGAGTCCCATCCATAGGTGGGGAAACTGAGTGGGGGACACTAGGAGTTCTCTCAGATACTGAGCAAATGGCAGAGCCAGGATTCGAACTCCTCAGTCCCTGCCTAAGGAGTCTGCATTCCCAGGAAGGAAAATGGTTTGAGCTCCTGGCGCGCATGTGGCTCATGAGGGCTGACCTTCAGAGAGGGCCCAGAAGCTGTAAATCTCAGGCACTGGAGGACCCATCTGTTAGCACCACTGAGCCTCAAGGCCTGGCTTAGGCCTCAGCCCCACTCAGGGGCTCCCTGCATCCCCACCCCTGTCCTATCTGTGATGCCTGGGAGCCCCAGTCCGCCCAATCCCAGGCCCCACACTGCCCCTCCGATGCCCAGTACGCACTTGGATGGTGTTCATCACCAGGCCGGCAGTCATCATGCCCAGACCCGAGAGCAGAAGAGGCACCACAATCTGGCACGTGATGGTGAAGGTGGTCTCAGGGAAGACCCCGTGGGGGGACCGGGTGAGCTCACAGCTGAAGCCTCGCAGCTTCTTGCCCTGGAAGCGGAACTCCAGATTCAGCTGGGTGACCACCATGGTCAGGCTGTCAATCACAGTCGCAGGAGCAAGACATGCAGGTCCAGGAAGCCCTCCGTCCTCTGTCCTCCTCACCCGCAGTGAAATACGTTTCCTAAGAAGTCCGCACAGGGAGGAAGGCCAGGTGCCCTGCGTCCGTGGAAGGCTCCCCGAGTGCCCCTCAGCCTGAGTCAGAGCACGCAAGTGAAGAGAAAAGGCCTGTGTGACTCAGCCTCATTCGGGGCCTAAGCCACTCCTGCTGTCCATCTGATCTCTGCAGATAAGGCTTTCTTCAGAGTGGTTGCTACGTCAGCCGGGACCTCCCTCGGCTAGCCTGCCACAAGGAGGCTCACTGTCCCTCGGCACGACCTTGACAGCATCCAGCCCTCTGGCCCACGCTGGCTCTGGCCGGACCCAGAGATGGAGACACGTGAGGCCTGGCCTTGGCAAGGGCCATGCAGAGGCCTGCCTACCTTCGTACATGTGCTCTGGGCAGCCTCCACTCTTGGCAGATAAGGGTCTAGACCAGTGGTTCTCAATCTTCCTAATACTGCAACCCTTTCATACAGTTCCTCATTTGTGGTAACCCCCAACCATGAAATTATTTTCACTGCTATTCGTAACTGTAATTTTGATACTGTTATGAATCATGCTGTAAATATCTGTGTTTTCCGACGGTCTTAGGTGACCCTGCTTGCGGTTGTACAGCCTAAGACTGTCAGAAAACACAGATATTTACATTATGATTCATTAATTGTAGCAAAATTACAGTTATGAAAATAATTTTATGGTTGGGGGTCACCACAACATGAGGAACTGTATTAAAGGGTTGTGGCATTAGGAAGGTTGAGAACCACTGGTCTAGACAATCTCAGCATGAGGAACCCACGCCTCAGGCCAGGACTACAGCCCTCTGAGGGTCTGCAGGTCCCCAAGATACACCTGGGGTCACCTCGACTTTGATGTCCAGGGGGTCATGGGCACACAAAGAAACTGTGTTCAGAGGAATCACAGCCCTGTTCTTTTAAGGGCCCAGGAGATTTGTAAACGTGCTTCCAGAGGGACCACATTCTCATCTGCTACCAAGGTCAAACCAACCCAGACCAGGAGAAAGGGCTGGACTGCCGCCCGACTTCCAGGAATTCTGCTATTGTTGGGCATGTCCATCATGCATTCACAGGTGCCAGGCTGGAGCAGGGATGAAGGCCATAGCCAGCAGAAGCCCAAAGCTGAAGGTCAGGTGCACACTTACCTACAGACTGAGGACCTTACCTAAACCAGGCTCTGGTGTGGGCCTCACCTCCTGTTCCTAAACCACAGCCCCCTTGGGCACTTAACTGGTTCCCCTGACTATCCCACGCTCAAGTCCCATCCCTTTAGCCTGAGGTTCGCTGCCCTCACAAGTCTAGATCCTACGACCTCTCCTTGCCAACTCCAGCCAAACATCTCCAATAACTGTTTCCTTCAAGCCCCAGATATTCCTCTCACTGCTTCTTTCCTCACACCATTCGTTCACTCATTCATTCAACAGATATTTTTAAACCCCTCCCAGGAGCCAAACATAAGCAGCTCTAAATTTCGTTGGCATTCTTTCCATGGCGAGTTGGGAGTTCTGTCTCCTCCCCTTCAATCTGTGATTGCTGGTCCAGTAGAACTCAGCGGAAGAGACACTGTGCCAGTCTGGTTCTGGGCCCAGACCTTGAGAAACTGACAGCTTCCCCTGCCCATCTCTTGAGATGTTCCTGCTTGAAACCCAGCCACCATGCTATGCAGAAGCCCAAGCAGTCTCACAGAGAGGCCACACAGAGGGGTTCCCGCCAAGAGCTCCAGCTGAGGTTCCAGCCGACAGCCAGCTGCAACTGTCATGTCACGTGAACTATTTCGGAGTGCCTAGCAAGCCACCCCTACAGATGCTGCATTGAACAGCCAGCCAGTCTCACTGAGCCCTACCCAAAGCCCTGCAGATTCACAAACTGAATGACTAGCTTCAAACAGCCACAAAGTTTGGTATGGTTTGTTGCATAGCTGCACACCACAGGAGACAATTCCTGCAGACCCTGCCATGGACCATGCCTGCGCTCACATGGCTCCTTTTGCAGCTCTGCACGTGGCCAGGGACAAACTCCTGCCTGGACTCATGGCCAGGTGAGGCACCTTCTTACTTTTGAGGCCTCGCTAGCTTCCTGGCCACAGCCTAACATACTTTCCCCAGAATTCCCAAAGTACTTTTTTTTTTTTAAGCTGTCTGAAGGTAAGTCCACTTAATGCAAGCATGAATTGTACAAGAATCTACTCTCCCTTTCTGGACTGTGCTCCTCTTGAGAAGGGAGTCTGACTGACTCACTACTGCAATCTTCACTGCACCGAAAATGATTAATTTACTCCACAGATTAGTACTCAGGGCCTAATATTTGCCAGATTCTGATCTAACTGTCTAACAGATGTGGTCATCTGTCAGTGGAACAGATATGTACAGTACTGAGCTTTCCGGTGTAGTAGATCATCGTAAAAAGGAAAATGCAATTATAACTTGGAGAAAGTTATCTGAAGGAAAGTCAAGAAATGCTGAGTGCAGAGAGCAGCATCAACCACACACATGTGCTAAATGACCAGCAAATGAATGAACAAATGAATGAAAGAATGATAGATCTTCAGTTTCCCGTGCTTCTCAATACCCTTTAACAAGGAATCATTTCATGTTAAATCAATCACCAGACTCTCAAAATATCTCCAGATGCTTACCAGCAAGTACTGCCTTCCGTAGGCCCTGAAAGCTTCACCCTAGTAGTATCAGAGGCAGGACTAAGACTCTTAGCTCTTGACTCCCAGTGTAGCCTGCCCCCACTGCCCTCCCTGCTGAACACTCCCTGACCTTTTCGCCTGTACCAGGAGGAGGCTGAGATGAATGTTGTGTTTCTGAGAAAACAGGTGCAGAAGTTATCTGGTTTAAGGGAGCTAACCGGTTTAAAACAAAACCCTGCTCAGCTGGCCCGAGACACCGATCACACCACTCCCAAGGCACGCTGCTGGAGAGGCCCCAGCACGCAATCACTTTCTTCTGACCTTGGCAACTCCTGCAATTTCTTTATAGTTTCGAATGTGTTCAAACATCATAATACAATATGTCAACACACACAGCGAGACCGTAAACCATTCTCATCAGTACAGAAGATATGGAAATAGTTAATCACGTATACAATTTCATATAGATTCCTGATTAAGCAAGTTATTAATCATTACAAAAATGTGTCTCAGTTTTAAAAACATCAACTGAGAAATTAAGATAAACACACTAATACAGACATACAAACAGTAAAAAATTCAGAAAGGCCAAAACCAGTCTGGCTCAGTGGACAGAGCATCGGTCTGCGGACTGAAAGGTCCCAGGTTCGATTCCGGTCAAGGGCATGTACATTGGTTGCGGGCACATCCAGTAGGAGACAGCTGGTCGATGTTTCTCTCTCATCGATGTTTCTAGCTCTCTCTCTCCCTTCCTCTTTGTAAAAAACAATCAATAAAATATATATTATTAAAAAAAAAAAAAAAGTTCAGAAAGATATATATCCAGGTGCTCAATGTGGTTATGTTTGAGTGGCATAATTATAAGTGACCTTTATTTTATAATTTGCTACATATTCTATTGTGATTTTTTTGCTTTTATAACCATCAACTGTCACCAAAAATAAATAAAAGATTTCATTATGTGAGATAAATTACTTTCCTTGAAACTTGAGAACAAAATGTGTCAACATAGTTTATTGGGTCATAATCCAAAAATAAATAAATAAATCTAGAATGTGATTTTAAAAATAGTTCAGTAGCACAGTGGAAAATCTCCAAGGAGCTTAAACTGGATCCCAGGGCTGTACCAGGTAGCGGTGGAATCTGGGTCAAGCATCAGGTGGATTGCTGGGTGACCTATAACAAGTCCCTGCCCTTGTGGCCTCTAACCACGCACAGCCCCCAGCATGAGGCAGGACTGCATCAGCGGTTTTCAGTCCACAATGCCATCAGAATTACCTGGGAGCTCCTAAAACGTGCAGCCCCACCTCAGGGCAGACCAATGAATCAGATCCCCAGGTCTATGGCATCAGAACCACACCTTAATTTTTATGCCAACACCCCTTGATTTTTAGGGTGTGTGCCACTGCAGCATAGTTAGGAGGTGCCGAGGGTGGCAGAGGACTCTGGAATGCATATTGCATATTGCCGTTCCTAGCTTTCACTTCTTATTCTTCAGTGAGAACTGGCCATATTCCCAGGAGCATACCTTCCAAACGGCCTCCTGTTCCTTTCCTGGGTCACCTTGAGCCTTGGCTGATTCTGAGCCAAACGGTCATTCTTAAAGGCCTGAATTCTTTCCCACCCTGTCAGGTCCTCAGAAATCAAGCCAATTACTTTTTCAATAACAGGAAAAGTTCTTTATTTTCTGCTTCTTTGGCTAGGCAGACCTACCCACAAGTAAAAATGGGCTGAGTCGCTCGCTCCCAGCCCTGTCCAGCTTACTCTCATGAAGTTTCTCTGAGCAGCTCCTTCAGGTCACTCAGGCCTCACTCCAGCATCTCCTTCTCAGATAGGCCTTCTCGGACTCCCCTGAAGCCTACCACCCAGGTCTATTTTCATCGTAGCCCTTACTGCCATCTGACATTGACTTATGCATCTACTGTCTGTCATCGATTGTTGCCTTCTGTACATGCCCTGACCAGGGCCTGGGCTGGGGAGGAATCTGCAAGCAAGGTACGTGCCCTTGTCCAGAATCGAACCTGGAGCCCTTTGGCCCACAAGCTGATGCTCTAACCACTGTGCAAAACTGGCTAGGGCTCCCCACTTGGTTTTGACAGCTGTGAGAGCAGGGCCTGGCTGTCGTGTCCACCCTGGTGTTGTCCAGCATAGTGCTGGCCCATGGCACACACACTCATGTTGCACGAATGAGTGAATGAATGATCTTATATAATAAAAGGGTAATATGCAAATTGACCCTAATGGCAGAATGACCAGAAAGACGGCTCGATCAGTCACCACGAAGTGCACTGACCACCTCTCGGTCCCTTTCCCAGGCTGGCGGGCTCCCATCGCCTGATGGTGAACAGGCAACTGGGGGTGGGTGGCAGGGGATGCCAGTGGTGCCAGGCCAATGCCCCTGCCCTGCCAGTTGCCCCACACACAGAGGGCGACCTATAGCGGGGATGGGGCCGGCGAGCGGGCAGGAACAGACTACCTATTAGTCCCTCCCCACCTCCCCCACCCCCTCCCCACCATCAGGCTCCAATCACCCATGAATGGGGAACGAGGAGTGGGTGGCGGTGGGGGGCAGGCCGGCTGTGGGCAGCTGGGAAAGATGGCCCTGATCACAGGCCAGGCCTAGGAATCATACCCGTGCATGAATTTTGTGCACCACGGCCTCTAGTTAATGAATAAACAAATAAACAGAATCATAGAAACAAAGAGAAAAAGAAACCCAGACAGCCTTTCATACGGTTGAGTGGTGTCAAGCCTAAAATTATGATTTGCTGCCTTGACATTTGGCGAAACCATGGCCTCATTGCAACTTCCCCTCCCCTCTCTGCTCCAGCAGATAAGGTCCCCTACTAAGCAACGCTTCTTATCAGGGGGACCAGGCACAGTTCCCGATTATCCCCGAAGTGGGTTTTAGTTCCTGCCAGCCCATGAGATTATTCAAACAAGCTAATCTCCCCCTCCCCCAGAACCAGTGGGCACTTCACCCTATTGTTCCTACACAGCCTGCCTCCCACAGCCCCTGGCGATTGGCTCTGCTCCCAAGCACAGCCTGTGTGGCCCTGAGTGGTAGGCAGTGTCCTTCTCTCCCAGGCTGTGAGTGCTGTGACTGACCAACTCTCTATCCCTCTCAATTCCTCTCTGTAAAAAATCAATAAAATGTATTTAAAATTTAAAAAAAACAGTTAATACAGCCCAATGTAAGCTAACACAAGGCCTTCAAGGACTGATACTTTTCATATAAGACCTACTGAGTGAGGGTCTGATTACCACCTTTTAAAAGTGCTTCTCCTTTTAAAAGTCCAGTTTGGCCTGTTCTTAAACTTGGAAAGAATATAAGGTGCTTTGGCGTGGATGACCACAACCATAATGCCGTGGTTCCATCCAGTGAGACCCACAATCCAATGCTATTGAACTTACTGACTCCATCCAGTCAGCAACCAGTAAATATTTTGCTACTACAGACCTGGCTAACATGTTCTGTTCAGAGCCTATTTCAACAGCCTCTCAGCCACCGTTGATCTTCAGCTCCGACAGGACACGAAGCGTCTTTTCCAGGCTTCTTGTGGGCCCCCTCACCAGCTCTGCCATCACACAGACTTTGCAGGCAAGATCTTAACTGCGTGCACCTTTCTCCTTAGCATAGGTCTGACAATACCCTGTGGCCACCCATCTCCAAGAAAACTCACGTGAACACACCCATTAAAATCATCCAAATACTCACACAGGAGCTCACAAGAAAAGGGTGGGCTATGGTCCCACATGTGGGGCAATTTGCCACGTTGGTCAGATTCCTAAAAATTATTTGGTACAGCTGAAACCGGTTTGGCTCTTTAGATAGACATCAGCCTGCGGACTGGAAGGTCCCAGGTTCAATTCCGGTCAAGGGCATGTACCTTGGTTGCAGGCACATCCTTAGTGGGGGGTGTGCAGGAGGCAGCTGATCGATGTTTCTCTATCATCGATGTCTCTAATTTTCTATCCCTCTCCCTTCCTCTCTGAAAAAAAAAAATAAATAAATAGAATATATTTTTAAAAATTATTTGGTACATTGAGGGCAATTCGATCCTCCACACAGTCATAAAACAGCTATTGACCTCTCGGCATCCACAGTGCCCGACATCTTTCAGTCCTTTTTGGATTCTGGAGGCAACGCAGTCCGCATCTACACACTTCACGGATGCCCACCGATGCTGTCACTTCAAAGCAGCCTGCAGTGAAGGAGCACCTCCAGCAAGAGGCGCTAGAATCTGTCCGAATTAACATCAGCAGGCACTTCCATCAGTGCCCTTGGGGACTCTTTCACGGTAGACAGAGGCTCCACCTATGTTTCCTGGAGTCTCCGGACCACCTACAATAGTCACTCACGGGGTTCTGGTCCCAGAAACTGCCCTCCTGCCTGCACTACATGTCAACAGAGCACTGACTGCTGGATGCACATGGCGCACTCCTGGAAAGACAGGCTCTCACAGGCCCTGGCCCTGGACCCTCAGTACCCAGATGCTCATTGAGCCTTGGGAGGCACAGCTACCCAGGCCTCCTCAATACAGGAAAGAGCCACACCTGAGCCCTCTGGCATATCCTACCTGCAGGAGAGACTGGCTTCCCCTATCCTCAGTCCTTTGCCAGATGCCACAGTGCCAGAGGGATCACCCCTCCCCCAAGCTCCTTGGCTATGTGGGGACACCCCCCCCCCCCCACCTTGAGATCCACTGAGTGAGCAGTGTTGACAAGAAACATCCAAACCCTCATTTTGGCCAAAATGAGGACATATGCTGGGGAGCAAGATCTCAAATGCTCCCAAAAGTAACAGTTTTGTAGATTCTTTCATGCATTTGAAATTAAGGAGGGACATAAGGAAGACTGGAGAGAGCAGAGCAGGGATTGGATTGTAGGATCATTAAAATGATGTACTCTCATGGGGGTTAATACCCTCTCCGAGGGGAAGTTACCTCTGTTATTTCAAAGGTGTGTTGATCTAGATGCACAGAAACAATGGGCAGGGCTTACTTAAGGCAAAGATAAACCTTTTACTAAAAGTTATAGGCCTGAGGCAACACTACTCACCTTGACCTGCCCAGTTAGAAGTTTATGATCAGATCATCCTATGAAATTACTTTCCATGGAACCCCTGTTTTACGCACATAGTTAAGTTACAGGGTGGCAACCCCGCTGAGGCCATCAATCAGTCTGGCATTGATTAATGTGGATTGCTGCTCCTTGGGGGTACACACTCCTTGCACCCCCAGTCCCACAGGTCTCTAAACTGAAGTTATTGGCCACCAAGGGGATCGCATAGAGTTCACCTCTCCTTCCTGGTCCAGAGCCTGCTTAACCTGGGTTACGTTTAGTCTCTGTCACCAATAACGAAAAGAACCTTTACCAATTTATAGGAAAGTTGTATTTGAGAAGAGGAGGCCCTACCCTCCTCAAGCTGGGCCAAACATGTAGCTGCCTACCCTTTAGGGTGACATTAGGCAGTGCCCCCAACACCATCATCCCCACTTAGTTCCCACTTACCTGGAAATAGTTCAGAAGTATGCCAGCCCCAGACAGTCCCAGGCCTGCAAACATGAAGGGCACGGTCACCTCAAAGCCAATGGACAAGGCCGTCTCCTTGCTGAGTTCAGTCCCCAGCAGTTTAGAGGTCACCCTTTGGCTCTCAGCGACGACCAGAGGGCCATCTTCGGAGGCTGCGTGGAGTCTCCCTGGGCTGAGGGCGGGTGGCAGCCCCGGCTCCTCCGGCCTCCGCTCCTCCGGCCTCCGCTCCTCCGGCCTCCGCTGCCGGGTCTCCGTCCCGTCCATGTGAGCACAGCTGAGCCCCTGGCAGCCCGCACCTGTTGAGAAGGAAAACCTCTATTTTGTAACATACTGTTGTTTGGAATTTTCTGCTCTTAGATGGCGTCTTATTCTAAAATGTTGCTTTCTAGTCTGCTTCATCAGAATAACGATGAAGATAAACTTAGCTGTATGACCTTGTAGGCCAGAGACTAGATATGCCATAATCTCAATGCCATGCCAGGTGCACTTTTTAACTGGATAGAACTGTGTTGTTTTCAAGGCCAGCATGGAGATAACCACTTACTGCACATAGGGCTGGCTCTTTAATAAAAAGGGAAGTTCTGCTTGTAGCCTTGCTTAGAATTTGAATTCATTTTCTCTAAGCCCATGGCGCGTGATGAATAAAGTAAGTCTCTCCAAACTCTCCTCCTGCATTGTTTGATTGTTCGGGAACTCTGTAACACTGGGAGACACAGAGCAGCAGGGATGGTAGGGCAGAGTTCCTGACCCCCAACAGAGCTGATAGCCTCTAAGACCTCAGGCCCTTCTCTCAGAGGCTGCCGTTGTCCCAGTCAATCCACAGCCCTTCACTTGGTGCCTGCTCCAGGCAGCCTCCTGCAACCCCAATTCACACACATTTTTATTTAATATGCACACGCTTGAGAACAAAACACATACATACAAAAGACAACATTAAAATACATGAATTGTAACCAGCAAAACCGGTAGTATACAGACTTCTCAAAATTCTCTCTTTCCTAAAAGCAACAGGAAAACTGTCAGAAGTAACTTTTTCGGAACTCTGAGACCCTTCAGTCCGCAGGCCTGTGCACTATCCACTGAGCCAAACCAGCTAGGACAACACAGGATTTATTCAAGAGAAAATGCTGAATCTCAGCAAGAATAGCAACACTGTAATGTCCATAATGTTTCAACTTGCCTTATTCCCATCCCGGGCTCCCTGCTCTGCAGCAGCCTTTAAAAAAAACCTTAAAAAGAGAGGCAGGGAATAGAATGGGCTTGAGCTATTTCAAAGCCTCATTCCCAAAGGATTTTCATTATTTGACCTACCAGGTGGTTCACTGGAAGATGCCACTTGTAGACAGCATGATTTCACAGGATTCCTAGGTCACTTCGCATAAAAAGCCTTTTCCCTAGAGCTGTGGTGGGCGGCCACATGCGGCTCTTTGGCCCCTTGAGTGCGGCTCTTCCACAAAATACCATGGCCTGGGTGAGTCTATTTTGAAGAAGTGGCATTAGAAGAAGTTTAAGTTTAAAAAATTTGGCTCTCAAAAGAAATTTCAATCATACTATTGATATTTGGCTCTGTTGACTGAGTTTGCCAACCACTGCCCTGGAGGACATTTGTTGAAAACAATTGTGGCTGCTTGAGGTAGTAGATAATAGTTGGGATAAACAATACACTAACAGAAACCTAAAAGGAAAAGCTAGGGAATAAGATGGCTTTACAGACTTTAAAAGTTCCTACACATTTGGGGGAATCTAAAAGGCCGCTCATATTGAGCTGAGCATATGAAATACCTGCAAAGGCCTTGAGCCTGCTCACCCCTGGCTAACTGGGAGACGCTGCACAGGCAGAAAGGGGAGGGGAAGGCAGAGTTGTAATGACCTGACTGAATGTTAAAGGTGTGCCCCTACAGCAAACAGAGCCCCTTGGCAAAGACTCAGAGACTTATAGGTTCCGGGCACAGTGATCAAGGAAATCTCTAACCAAACATTACCTGACCTCTAAACGGAGACTTCAGTGACCACAGGTAATAGGGAATACAGCCTAAAGAATGAGCTCAGAAAAGTTACTAAACAAATAACAACTACAACAAACAGCAATAATAAGAAACCCTAAGAAGGGAGAATCTGATTTCCAGAGTCAACAGTGTGCTAACAGGAATCAAAAAATCAACAAGCCCGGCTGGTGTGGCTCAATGGTTGAGCATCAACCTATGAACCAGGAGATCACAGTTCGATTCCCAGTCAGGGCACATGCCCGGGTTGCAGGCTCCATCTCCAGTTGGGGGGGGGGGGGGGGTGCAGGAGGCAGCTGATTAATGATTCTCTATCATCATTGATGTTTCTATCTCTCCCTTCCTCTCTGAAATCAATCAAAAAATATCTATTTTTCAAAAATCAACAATTCCTCCATAACCCCAAGGAATGGAAATGCTGATGGAGAAAGAGGTAAGAGACAGGTGCTCAATAGAAGAACGAGAAGCGTCCAGTCAGCAGGACAAGACTAGAGTCTGGGGGAATGACTTAAACCCAGCAGGCGGAACCCCTCTCATCATCAGAGGGCCCAAAGGCCCAGGGAGAGAGAAGCGCCCCACACTGCCTGGGGGAGGGAGGCAGTGGGTCCACCTCTGTGAAAGGCAACTTGGTAGTGACTATCCAGGGCCCACACGGCACAACCACGGCGACGAACATGGGCACAGGCGGAGACACAACCAAGAGCGGTGACGGCAGCTGGACTGGGCACCTGACAGCACCGCCCACGCTGAGCTCCTTGGTGTCCCCGAGCGGGAATAAGTGTGGCTCTGCAGGAAGTGCAGCACTGCGGGCACAGCACAGAAGCCTCTTCCTCATGGAACCACTGCCACCGGGGAAAGCAGGCCGAAGGATGGCGTCTGGAAACATCCCACACTGTCCCGGCCTGTGGTCCACCTTCACTGCACGTGTGGGGGTGGGCAGGGAAAGGTCTGGCCAGGGGTGGCCTCAGGAGGGAGGGGAGCTGCTGGGACAGAGGCCCCAATTCACTGGAAACGTGGGAGTGTTTTGTAAAGAGAATGTGTTCAAATGTCACTGAGGCTGATAAGAAATGAGTACAGTTGGACAAACCAGATCCCGAAGGACTGGCCTGCTGGTGAGAGACGCTCCTGTCAGGAGTGGGATGTGGGTGCAGGAAAACCCTCCTTTAGCTGCAGAGAGAAGTGAGGCTGGGGGAAGACGACCCCAATGAGAGACAACAGACTGAGGAGGGCACTGACACATGAGAAGATGGGGGGGAGGGGGGAGGGAAAGAAAAGAAGCCAGCTCTGGATCCCCAGCCTCTGGGCACCCCAGTGTTCTGGAACCTGGTCCTTAGCACCTCATACAAAGGTGGGGGGCAGAGCCATTCCTGACCACTCTGGGGGCTGGGGGTGGGTCCCAATGCTGTGGTAGGGGTGTCGAACTCAATCAGAGAAGGGGCCAAAATCTAAAATCCAACCTAAATCGCAGGCCGAATGGTTTACTGAACAATCATAAACTGACAATGTCATAAACTGACAGCAGAGTGCAGTGATGACAGCGCGGTGCGGGCCACATTGCAAGGCCTGGCGGGTTGGATTTGGCCCGCGGGCCTTGTGTTTGACATATGTGCGTGAGGCCTCAGCCCCCTGGGCTTCACAGGTGACCTGGGCCAGGGGGAGAGCTTTGGAGCCTGCCACAGGGATTACAATCTCAGCTTCTCCCCTTTCTGGATGCATGGCTTACAACAGTTCCATTTCTGTGGCTCCACTGCCTCATCTGGTAAATGGGGATAATTGCACCTACTTCACAAGAGTGGTGAAGAGTGTGTTATCGTAAAAACCATTGAAGCCTGTAAAGAATTTTTGTGAGTTTATTTGAGCCTAGCTGTTGACATATGCTGGGAAGCAGAACCTCAATGAACTGAGATAATGCTCCAGAGGTTGGCAGGTTACATCTGTATTTATACATCTCAGTCAAAGGAAGAGACATAGGTGGGTTACATGAAATCCTTTGGTGACAGACTAGAGAGGCAGAGAAAGCAAAGCAGGGAACCCCTGGGATTGCATAAAAAGTAAAATGATGAACACATACTTAGGTGGTACCGGAACAATTAACATGATAATGAAGGAATTTGTGGTCTCTGTCCTGGTGCCCAACCCAAGGGGTCCAGAAAAAGGGAAGTTACAAGTTACCAGACATTTCAAAGAGTATGTTATTATAGATGCAAAAAGACAGTTAAGGAAAAGTTGACTTTGTCAGTGAAGATACCAGCCTAGGATGTAACCCAGCATAACTGCTTTTTTAAAAAAATAATGTATTTTATTGATATTCTACAGAGAGGAAGAGAGAGGGATAGAGAACTAGAAACTAGTTTCGGCCATAACTGCTTTTAGTTAAAGTTTAATTTCAGCTGAAACCGGTTTGGTTCAGTGGATAGAGCGTTGGCCTGCGGACTGAAAAGTCCCAGGTTCGATTCCGGTCAAGTGCATGTACCTTGGTTGCAGGCGCATCCCCAGTAGGGGGTGTGCAAGAGGCAGCAGATCGATGTTTCTCTCTCATGGATGTTTCTGACTCTCCCTTCCTCTCCGTAAAAAGTCAATTATATATATATATATATATATAATTATATATATATAATTTTTTTTTTAAGTTTAATTTCAGACCATCCTTTGTGGTAACTTTAAGGCTCTGAGTTTGCAAGGCCGCCATGCAGACCTCCCCTGAGTTTGTCAGGTTAGCACAGTGGTCGGCAAACTGCAGCTATCGAGCCACATAAGGCTCTTTGGCCCCTTGAGTGTGGCTCTCCCACAAAAAACCACGTGCGGGTGCGCACATACAGTGGCCCATGCACAGAAGTCGGTTTTCGGCTCCCTCTCAAAAGAAATTTTAATTGTTGTACTGTTGATATTTGGCTCTGTTGACTAATGAGTTTGCCGACCACTAGGTTAGCATGTGGCCCCTTTCCTCCACAAGTGCAAGGAATACCTCATTTGCATCACAGGACACACCTGGCTGGTCAGGATCCACCTGAGCAGTTTCTGACCAGCTGGGGAGAGGGAAGAGCTGGAGAATCTGGGTAGGGAGCAGGGCAGTTAGCCCAGACACCAGGAGTTTGGGGTGCCCCCTGTAGGGGACAGAGCCTCAGCGATACCTTAAAAAACAGGACTTGCCCCTCACCCCCAAGCTCTGGGTCCCCTCTCCAGCGCATTCCCCACCCCACACCCGCCAGCACCATCCCGCCCGGCACCCGCGGTATCCCTCCCGCTTACCAAGTGCCCTAGACAGCGCCCCCTTTCCCCAGCCCAGAACCCGTCTTGTTCCTTCCCCACCGCCTTCCCTCTCCCCCTTTTCCTCCTCCACCGCGTGCCTCCCGCCGCGGGTTCTTAGCCAGCGCGCCACGAACCCGGGCCTCCCATCGGATCCCTGCTCCCTAAGCCCCGGGCTCCCCGGTGTGGCCCACCCAGCCCGGGATCCCCTCGGACCGCTCCCTACTCTGCCTCTCCTCCGCCTTCTGCACGTCCCGGCTCCGGCTCCGGCTCTTCCCCGCCCGGGGCCTCCCTCCCAACGCCCGGGCTCCCCAGCGGGCCCCGCACTCCGCGCACCCGGTCCGGTCCCGGCCCCGGCCGCTTACCGATCCCACTCCGGGCCGCAGGCGGAGGACGAGCGGCCGCACGCGGCTCCCAGAGGAAGCGGCAGAGGCGGGCTCCCCACCGCCTCCCCCCCTCCCGCCCTGCGGCCTGCGGGACCGGAGGAAGCCGATCGCCGCGCCGGAAGGCTGGGCCGCCAGGCCGCGCCCTCGGGGCTGGAGCGCGGGGTCGCAGCTGGAGGTTTGGGGTCAGTACCTGCCCCAGGCGGAGTCACCCCGGGAAAGACAGTCTCCTGCCCGCAGAGCTGTCCCAGGCCTTTTTGGGGGAAGAAGCTTCGCTTTTGAGGCCGCTTTACAAAGATGGAAGCGGTCTCCAGCTAAGAAAGCTCCAGGGAGGAAAGGGGGCTGGCGGGTTTCTTCTTTAAAGGGTGTGGGAAGAATGGCCGCTCCTAAGGCGTGGACGCCTGGCCTGCAGCTATCCAGTCTCCAGGATTAGTGTCGTGCTGTTGTGGGTAACTTTAATCATGGAAATAAATGTTCAGACCTACGAACGCCTGGAAACAAGGAAATGGCCCACACCCGGCGGCCACCTTCAATTACGTGCATCTTCCTTTACCCATCTGTGCTCCTCCCCGCGCACACCTGCCCACACCCACCCGTCATTTTAATGCATTCCCCTAAGACATAGCTCACCTTTAAATACTTGAGCATGTTTATCTAAATGATAGATCTGTGTAGGTTTTTTTTTTCCTCCCACATTCACAGTATCACACCTACAAAATTCACAACACCCGGTTCAATTTCTCCTGATTGACTCAAAATAGGTCTTTTGACAACTGGCCTTTCTAATCAAGAGATTTTGGAAAGCGGGGGGTGGGGTGGGGACAGGCTCAAGCAGTTATTAGAAGCCTGCTCATGCTCAAAGAGCCAGAAAGTTAGTCCCTCCAGAGGGAAGGCTAAAGGGTGGAAATGTCAAGTGGCAATAGGAATCCACAATTTGGGGAACTTGGAAGAAAGAAACTTCACTCAGTGCAAACAACTTCATTGTGATATAGTCCATGCAGGGCTGTTAGGAGCCCTGGGGCAGCCCCTGACTAGCTAGACAGCCCTGGCCCCTGCAGGTGCTTTCTGCCCTGAGCTGGTCTATCCATATGGCAGTGGAGGAGACATCTTCCCACATTCCAGGTGGAAAAGCAAAATGAGCTCTCAGAGGTAGAGGGGGGCTGGCTTACATAGGCACAAGTCCCCACCCCTGGTCCATGATTGGCTTCTCCTCATACAATTAAGGACTCCAAATCCTCAAAATTTGATTGGTTCAAAGGGCACTGTCCTGATTGGTCAGAATGGGGCTGCTCTTATTGGTTGGTGTAGATGTTGACCGTGGGATATAGCTACATAGCTCCAATTGGATGGGGAAAGCCTCAGTCCTATTGGTTGAAATGGGATTTCAGGAACTCCTTTATAGGGTCTGGCTCCTATGACAGAAACACAGTGCTAGCAAGTAACTTGTTGCAGGCTTCTCCCTGAAGTGCAATTTGTGTGAGAAGCCCCTGTATAGAAATGACTGCTAGATTGTTATTGTTGTGGTTTTTGTTTTTGGTGTTTTTTTTTTTTTTTCATTTGATCCCAGGTCACCGCCAGGAGCCCTTCTTAGTGTTAGGTCTGTTCGAATAATTGAATGGACACTCCCGCCCCTGGGAACTGACCTTTAGACCACTTCACAACAGACATTCCCTTTTGCTTAGCACTTAGCACTTGCTAAGACTACATTCACTTGCTAAGACCATTCTCTTTCCCCTCAGGACCCGCTCAGAGAATTCTCCGCCCAGAAAAAGCCCACCTAGAGTCCTTTAAAATCTCCGACTCACCGTCCTTGGGTGCTGGCACCCTTTGGGGGCTCAGCCCTTCTGGGTTTCCAGATGACCTAATAAACTCATAATTCCTTACCCCGCTTGGCCTCATGCATCCCTCCTCTGGCAACCCTAACACTTAGTAGGTATCTTCTTTCTCAGGGCTCACTGCTATTTAGCAGGATTTAGGAAATACTGCATTATATTATTTCAACGAAGGACAATTTTGCATGTTTAACACAAGAGGTTCTCCAGGTTCACAGACACAAACTGGCAGCCTTCTTCACTTACGGCTAGGTTTGGTTCCACCCGCACAAGTCCTCAGGAACCTGGCTTCCGAGGGCCAGCCGTGCTCTGGCTCCTCCTGCCTGCCCCAGGATGGAGGGGTCAAGACTATGTTTCTAAGAGTGAATTGGCCTCATGTAGGCATTTTGGGCAAGACTGACTACTGTATGTGCATTTCAATTTGATGCTGTTTTTAGAGTGTTATGCATCCTCACCTTTTTAATATATTATCATTAAGCCCCTTTTCGGGGGCCTGATGCTATGGGGGCCAGACACGGCGGGGATCTCCCTTTTCAGTGTTCCTCATGGAAAGAGATACACAAACCATTTCTAAGTGGAGGCGGCCAGGGATTGAGAAATATTAGAAATAAAGAGAGGAGACACAGAGATGGATTTTAAGCTGGGAGCTGGGTGGGCCGCCATCCTGTCTGCTGGAGAGGCAGGAAGACGACGACAAGGGCCCCTCTCAGAGCATTTATTTTATACCCCAATACCAGGAGGTAACACCAACTTATTTGCATTCTTATGTGGGCCCTAGCATGTCTGGATTTACATATCTAGTGCCACTCCTGCCGATATCTGGGCTGATATGAAGGCCAAGCTGACAACATGTCCACCATCTTGGGGAAACATGTTCCCAAGGTGTGGCTCTGCCTACGCCTTGAGTTCAGCTGACGATCATTAAGGAAAATTGCCTTCCCAGGAGGCCCTCTACACCCCTTTTCCTGTTTGTAAGGTAAAACACTTCACTCCTTGGACCAGCTCAGAACACCCCACAACAGCCAGTGAATGATTAGAGTGACCATCAGGCACTCATCAGAGAATAGAAAGCAGTTAATAATTAATTGTGCCTACTTGAGGAAGCCTTCATAAAATCCCCTAATACAGGGTTCAGAGAGATCCCAGGTTGGCACACAAATCCACACCGAGAGGGTGAAGCATCCCAACTGCATGGGGAGGGGACTCCTGTACGCAAAACCTGCCCAGACCTCACCTATGTCTCTCTTCACCTGGCTGTTCATCTGTGTCCTTACCACATTCACTGGTTATAGTGAACTGATCAACGTAAGTAAACGTTTCCCTGAGTTCTGTGAACTGCTCAAGCAAATTAACTGAACCTAAGGAAGGGGTCGGGAGAACCGCTGTTTTATAGCTACATTGGGTAGAAGTTGGAGGTTCACTGGAGACCTACTAACTGACATCTTCAGATTGACATCTGAAGTGCGTGGGAGCAGTCTTGTGGGACTGAGCCTTAGCGTGTAGGGCCTGATACGATCTCCTGGGAGATAGTGTCAGAACCCAGTGATATCATAGGACATCAGCTTTAGTGGGTGTTGCAGGAAATTGCTTGATGTGGGAAAACACCCCCCACATGTGTGGTGACCAGAAGTGTTCCAGGTGAAGTGTTCTATGTAAAAGTAAAGGAAACACGCTGGCAAGAAACACATAGGAGGGGGAAACGGGGTGGTTTTTAAAATTATACTTACTTAGCCAAAACCGGTTTGGCTCAGCGAATAGAGCATCGACCTGTGAACTGAAAGGTCCCAGGTTCGATTCCGGTCAAGGGCATGTACCTTGGTTGCAGGCACATTCCCGGTAGGGCGTGTGAAGGAGGCAGCTGGTTGATGTTTCTCTCTCATCGATGATTCTAGCACTCTCTATTCCTCTCTGTAAAAAATCAATAAAATATATATTTTTTAAATTATACTTACTTATCTTTTCAGGAAATTTGTAAAGAGCGAAAAGAGCTTTTCTGGCGGTGATGAGCCCCCTCCCTCCCCAAGACAGCATGCCTCTCACTGAGGATCCTCTTCACCCCTCTCCGGAAGAGGAGGCACAGGAAAGGCTCCTGGTGCCGGGCCCAGTTCCTACCGCAGGGCTGCGGAACGCCCAGGGGCTGCAAGATCACCGCTGTGTGTGTTGGTTGTCCCACTGTCCTCTGTCAGGCGACAGGAGGAAAAGCAAGGCTTACAGAGGACGCTCCTTCAGAAGGAAGCAGCACAAAAGCACCTCAAATCGAGATGAGTGGGCAACCATCCCATAAACACATTTTGGATTAATAATAATAATAATAATAATAATAATAACAGCAACAATAATAAAGGGGGAGAAGACTCAGAGCCTACTCTTCGTACTAGTATCTAAACCTGAGGTCTCAGGTAGAACTATCGTGAGAGGCCTGGCTAAAGCCAAGCTCCATGTGTGTGTCTGAAGAGGGGAGGACAGTGTTTCTTGGCTTGACTGGCTTGGGTTTGAATAGGACTGTGCTGGAGGTGTTGCCTGCTTTTCTGCTGTGAAGGGCTGTTTGCAGGGAGGCCAGGTTGACCCCCTCCGAATGCTTCCCACCGGGAGGAGCATGAAAGAACCAGCTGAGGGCCGCTGCATTCGCCCGGGATCCGCTGCTGATGCCCTGGCTCTGGGGTGTTTGAGGCACAACAACATGGACCCAGAAAAGGGACAGAGGTGAGACTTGTCTGGTTAAGGCAGGTCCACAGCCCCTTGAAGCATTGCCCCTTCACTGAAATGCCAGTCCGGGGCAACGACCCCACAGTGGTCCAGGGGCCCCCTCCCACTGCAGTGTCCTCTGATCAGCCATCAGCTGAGGCCTCTCTGCCCTGGGGTGGCTCCCACAAAGGCCATATTTGCTGCATCAGAGTCTGCGCTTCTTCAGCCCTTCGTGCTTCCTCCCCTTGGTGTCTGGGAGGAGAGGGCTATCCCCACAAGCCTCTCAAACTCTTACCTACTCTTCAGCACCTGCTTTCTGAGGCTGGAGCTAACACACGCCCATTTCTCAATCCTGTGTCTCTCCCCACAGCAACTGGCTCTCCCGGGCCGAAGCGTCACTTGTGTGCCAGGATTTGCAGGGCCACCGAGGGCACCCCCGTATGGACGGGAAGAAAAGACACGCAGGTGCTGGCTGCTGCTGGTCAGAACCTTTATTCACCCTGGGGCCACTTTCTCAGTAGCCACATGTTGGACTGGGGTTGTGGGGATGGGGTCCCCGACAGGGACCGGCCAGTTCAGGTGGAGGTGCTGAGTACCCAGGAGGGGGCTAGAAGGACAATCAGGCTGCCAGGGGAGGCAGGTCCAGCTGTGGAAGGTGAGACGGCTTTCTTCTCACGAGACCTTCCTTCAGTACTCAAAGGTAACCGTCTTAATCCTCAGGTACTCGTTCAGGGCCGCCTCTCCTGCAAAACAGCACGTACCATTGGGACCATCATCATCAGAGTACCTCCTGCACGAGTATTATCTCACAGAACCTGCAGCCAGCGAGGGGGGAATGGCTCAGCCCCAGGTTCAGGCAAGAAACCGAGATCCAGGGAGGTTATCATCAGCAAGGGGGGATTCCAACAGGCATCAGAGTACAGAACCAATCTGTTCCGGAGACTTCCCCAGCTCCAGCCACCTGCACTTAAGTGGGGGGGAGGGAAGAGGGGAGGGGAAGAGGGCAGCCTTATCAGCTCCAGGGCAGCCCAGAGGCCCTCGTGGTGCCTTCCTATTACCCAAGGGTACAGCCTCTCCACTGATGTCTCCCAGCTAATTTCAGATCAAGTTGGGACTGGAAGAAGGGGTGCCTCACAGGGTCCCTGGGACCCCTGGAACTTGGCAGTGCTATGTGGCTGGTGTGTTTCAGCCCCACAACCGGCATGAGAGGCCTGTGGCTGCCTGACAACTCCCCCCCACCGCTAAGGCTCGCTCCAGAAGCCAAGCTTCCCTGACGCTGCTGCCCACGCTGTTCTCACCGCCAGCTGGGGCCCGCTGAGGTCTCTGGCCCATCCCAGCTGGGCTATTTGGAAGGCCTGGCTTGTGGGCACAGGACACAGGAACAGTGGGAGGAAGGTCTAGGGGTGCAGGAGGCAGACTTGAAAGTGACAGAGATCCTATCCTGGGAACCCGTGGCCTCCATCGAGGATGATGGTCCTCATGGATTTCTGTGGAGGACACCAGGAAGGTGGCCCAGGGGAGGCGAGGACAGAGGGGGCAGAGTGATCAGCATGCATGTGCATGCGTGTGTGTGCATGTGAGCACCCTGGTTCTGCATGCACAGTATTTGTAGACAGTCAGGCTTGGGGGGTATTGCTGAGCTCCTTTCATGAGAGCCCTTGGAGCTTTCCTCGGGGTTTGAAAGATGGAGGGAAGGAAAAATAAAGTTGTAACTACCTTTTGGTTTCAGCCTCCGCCAGAACCTCCCTGAAAACCCTGAGCTGGGCAAAGGCAGCCAGAAGGGATGGAGTTTCTCCGAGACAGTGTGCTGCTCTCTCATGCCTTTGCTCCCTGATAAGCTTGGCATCAGAGCTATAGTCCCCAACTGCAGCTGGTCCCCAACTGCTGGCTTCCGGAGTGGCAGGATGGGGGAGCGGGCCTCACACCAGGTCACACGGTAGCTCAGGGAGAGAGGGTGCTGGAGCAGAACTCCACTTTCCTGGCAGGTCAGGCCCGGCTTGCATTCTGCTTGCCACCTAGGATGGCCTTGTCTCTACACTAGGGACTCACACTGTACCGGTGGGTACACTTGGCCCTGTGGCTTCTCTTCTCTCTGAGGATGAAGCTGGAAGCCTGTCTGTGGCCCCTGGGTCTCTCGATCTGGCTCCTGCCTACCCCTTTGGCCTGCTCTGTTTTTTCTGTTCCCGCCTTGGGCCCATACCAGCCTCTCTCAGCAGCTCTGAGACCAAAGCTGATGCCCTCAGGACCAGGAGCACACATCCTCAGGTCGTTATGGCTCCTCCCACCACTGGGGTCTCAGACAGGCCCTCCCTGGTCCCTGGCTAAAGCTGCCCTCCCAGTCTCCTTGCCCGGATTACTCTGACTTGTCTGCTTCCCAGCATCCCTCACTTCCTAGAAGGACCTTGTTTATTGCCTCAATTATCACTGTCCCTTCCCAGTAAGAAGTGAGACGCCCAACCATCTTTGATGAACAACCGTCTTTCCATGTTACACCCTTGCCCCCAGGGACAGGGCCTGGCACCAAGTGGCTTAAAACAGATGTGGAGGGTCAGGTTACCCAAGTCTTTGCCAAATCCAGACTGCTTGAAGCCTCCGAAGGGGGCGGCCACGTCGGTCTTGTTGTACGTGTTGATGAACACGGTGCCTGCCTCCAGCTTGTCACTGATGTACAGGGCCTTGCTGATGTCCCTGGTGAAGACGCCGGAGGCCAGGCCGAATTCTGTGGCGTTGGCCCGAGACAGCACCGTGTCCACGTCGCTGCAGGGAAACGCCAGGAAGAACTTGGTGAAGGAGGGCTGGAGGGTAGCGTTGGATATGGGATTCAGGGAGACCTGCATCCTTTCCCCCAAAGGGAACCTGGCCCCCTCCAAGCTTCCCACCGCTCAGGACCTTCTGAGGAGAAACGTGGAGGAGACAGGGCAGCAGAGAGGACCAAGTTAAAGAGAAGAGGAAGAACAGAGTTGGATTTGTACACAGTTGGTCACAAGGACCCTTCGAGAGGTCACTGTTCTGGAGACTTCCTACATTAAGGCAGGGGAATAAGGGTCAAGAGGAGGCCAGTGAGGCCCCCACCACATAGGGAAAGGCATTTGTGTTGGGTATCCCCCAGGGAGCCATGTCCAGGGGTCCCTTGAAGAGTTAGCACACTATTTGCTCCGTAGATGGCAGAAAAGCATCTTATTCTAATACAATCAGAATGGGATGATAATTTTTTGAAAGGATAGTGCATTAGGAGGAGATATCATTTGGTAATTTATTCAGAGGCTCTTCTCTGAAAACTAACAGTCCATAAAAGACTAGTTCAAACAGGGCCACAGAGGGAGTCCAATCCCTCTCTGTGGTAGTTCAAACATGGCCACAGAGTCCAATCCCTCTCTCTTTCAACCCAGGCTGGCCTTGGTGAGTTGCTGGCCCATAGATCCTGGTGAAAGTTAGGTTTTGGGATTTCTGAGGCTGACCAATGCATTTTGGGAAGCCTTGAAACATACGTCCAGTTTCAGTGTGGGCGGCCTTGAGGCTGCCATGGCAGAGAGCCTTCAGGGAGGCCGGACCCACTCAAAGACAACCATTCCAGGAATTACCACAGAGTCCCGGACCTGGGACAGAGCAGAGCAATTAGCTCCATCAATTCCTAACCAGACTGCAGATTCATGAGTGAAATAAATCGCTGTTCCAAGCCACTGTTTTGGGGTGGTTTATTACACAGCAGTAGATGATTAGGGCACAGACCAAGCACACCAGGAGAGACACCCAAAGGCTCAGAGAATGCTCACTTGGGGACCCAAAGCCCTGCCAGTGCCCTGGGGCTCTCCTCACCTCAGTGGTTGATGGGACCTCGGCCGCCCACCTGTCTGAGTTCCCCTCCTGAGTTCCCACAAGGTCATGTGGAGGACCCATAACACGTGACAAAAACCAGGCTCTTGAGAGACAAAAAGCAGGATTCCCTACCCATTGGCAAACCGGGAGATGACCATGACCGGCCCGAAGGACTCCTCCTTGGCTATGAACATGTGGTCCTCCACGTCTGTGAAAACCGTTGGCTCGAAAAAGAAACCTGTTGGGGAGACAGAGGCCCATGGCATGGGGAAGCCCTCCCCCTGCAGCCTCTCCCCTCCCGGCTGGGTCCTGCCAACCACACGCACATCCCACTCCAGCAATGCCATGTGGGATACCTGCATGGTGGATGCCACATGCTGTGCATGGCTTTCCTGTCCCACACATGTGAGCTCACTTCAGCCTCACCACCCTTTCAACTAAATGCTGCTGAGGAAAATGAGGTTTAGAGTTGGTCTGTGATAAAGCTGACATTGGGGTCCAAGTCTGCCCAAGGCCAGCACAGATGCTCCAGACTATGCCAAAGACTTGGGGGTTTTTTGGGGTTGTTTTTTTTTTTTTTTTTTTTTTTTTTTTTTTGGTGATATTCAATCTGAAAATATATGCAGATGTTTTTGCTTCATGCAGCCTCCCAGATGGCTGTCCATTGGTCACTGTGAAATGGTGGGGGAGGAGGGTTGACCACTGTCCTGATAAACAAGACCTCCCAGGACTGCCTCCCTTCTCCTTCCTGGCACCTCAATGTGGCCTGACTCCCGGGTGCAGGGTAAGTGCTCTTGGCCAAGATACAGCCTCCTGCTCTCCTGTCAGCATGGATCCTCCACGTATCTCCTGCAAGCCCTGGCTGCCTGGACAAAACCATTTCTGATGGCAAAAATGCGTTCTCTGACTATTTCTCCACTGAGACCCTGCTAGACTGAGCTTTAATTCTGACTTAGGAAAAATCAACAGACCTCACATTTTCTGTCTCGGGGTTTTGTTTTTTTTAAAAAATTCAACTTTAAAAGTCATTTAATTAATAACATATTCCATATTTTATATATTTATAACTATATTTTAACATTAATTACCATTTTAAAACTGTGAGTTGTATATGAATACATCTTGAGTCCTGTGGTGTATGTGGCCTGTATTTGCCCACCAGCTGCTGGGAGCTTTTGGCTGGCCAGCTGCTGTCCCTCTCCCATCCCTTCTTGCTCCTTTCTCTGTGCTCCTCTGGGGAGCTCCCTCAATTTCCAGTTGGGTTTGGCCACTTGGAGGCAGCCCCTCTCCTGCAGCTCTGCCCCTAAACAGGTCCCAGGAATTCACTCCCTCTTCTTGCCCTTCAGTTCAGACAGTGGTGGTGGTGAGGGTTCCCCACTGCTCTTGGTTCCTGGAAGCTGCACCCCAAGCTGCTCTTTTGCATGGGGTGCTCTTTTGCATGAAAGCACATGAATAGTGCTTTCATGCCTCTCTCTCTCTCTCCCATCCACCCCTGAGCTCTGGCCTCATGGAATCCCCAGTAGATTGGGGGTGGTGTGTGTGGGGGGGGGGGCGGACGCGGGGAAGAGGTAGATAGATAGTGGCAATAAAACTGAGGTCTGAGGTGCTCAGGAGTGCCTGTGGCACAGCGATGGCCTGAGCCTGGCTGCCATTTAGGCTGGAAAATGAGTTCACTGGTGGGGAAACCAGGGAGGTGCTGGCTAAGCAGAGAAGCAGCAAATGCACAGAGAGCGAGAAAATGTGAGACCTGTTCAAAGCGAGCGTTAAGCATGGCCAGAGCATGGGTCAAGGGCGAGCAAATGAGACAGAGATCAGGATCCTGTTGGTGGGAAATGGAGAAGTTGGGGTTTGCTCTGCGAGAGACGGGGTCACTGTGGAAGAGTTCCAACACCGGGCTGGCACAGCCAGACCGCTGGCAGCCGCACAAGCAAAGGATTAGCGGGTTCTAGAGATCTCAGAGGAAGCCAGGGTGACGGTCCAGGCAAGAGCTGAGCAAGAGGCAGAGGGTCGACCTCATGGTGGCAGCGATACAGGAGAAGCAAGACATGTCTACACTTCAGAGCATTGAATTAATTAGATTAATTAAAAGTAAGAAGTCAAGAAAAGTCAGGAGTCATGAATGCATTCTTTCCTTCCCACCTTCATTCCATCAACGTAACTCAGGCTTGGTGTAGGCTTGGTGCTGACACGAAGGACCTAATGGTAGAGAAGGGACTCGTGGCGCCTGTGCCCCTGGAGCAGGCAGTCTAAGGGGAAGCAGTGCAAACAGTCCACACCTGTGGCTCCAGCCCGCCTGGCTCTGCTGACTTAATCAAATGGAAGATTCTGGAGACACTGGTGTGTGTGTGTCTGGGGTCAGGTTGGGCATGGGGCCGCTGTGATGATGTGATGGATTTGTTACCCTTGAGTTTGAAGGGCCTAGGGGACATGCAGGTGGAGGTGTCCAGGAGGTCAGGAGTCCTGAGTGAGGAGGAGCCTGGAGACAGATATTTGGGAGCATCTGAGCCATTGCTGAGAATGAGATTCTCTAGGGAAAGCATCTCACATGAGAAGTGATTCAAATTTGGGACAGACCTAGGATCTACCTACATTTAAGAAGGAGCTTCCAGCAAAGAGCAACTGCCAAGAAGTAATGGCCAAAGCCAGGAAAGCCATGCACTCCAGGGCCATGGACCCCACGGGAGGAAAAAATGTCAAGGTTGCAGTGATGTTAGTGGCAAGTCAGAGTCCACTACGATATCAATTAAACCAGCCTTCACCTTGCCAGTCCCACACCTGGTTTGGCAGGTGTCCAGCTAGCCACGGCCACCCCATGCAAGACACTGGATGGCGCTGAGACCTGGGAGTCTGACTGTGCAGGTACCAGGCCTTCCCATACCTCCTGTTAGAGCTGAGCAAGAAGCCACAGGCCATGCTACCTGCTGCCTCAGTTTCCCAAGTGCGCCAGCAGTGCTCTGACTGACCTGGCCGAGGGACCTGGTTCCCACCGCAGACCAGAGTGGCCCCTTCCTTCACGCCCCGCTGGCAGTACTCTATCAGCTTCTGAAGGTGGGCTTGGTGGTTCTGCGGCCCGTGGTTGGTGTCCCGGTCTAGAGGGTTGCCAATCTTCATCTTCTTCACCTCTTCTACCTGCGGAAAGTCCTCCCAGTCAGGACTCCCTCAGCTGCTGCGGTTTCTGACTTTGCTCACTATCTGACCCCTTTCCCATGTTTGCATTTTCACTGGCCCCTGAAGAAAGGCCACACGCCAGTTTCTGGCACTCAGGACATTCCCTATTCCTGTTCCCAGCCTGCCTTTCGGTCTGAAATGCGAATGTATGCTACATGCAAGGATACCTGAGCTCAGTGTTGGATGGACTGGGAAACACAGTTGTGCAGGGATACGAGTGAATGGAAAGAGAGGCAGGTGTGCCTGTGAGTGAGGGATGCCGGGGTAGGGGGCAGCACAGTCTCTGCACTGGCCCTGCACCCAGCTTCACGGACTAAGAAGCTGAATGAAGGCTTATCCTGGGAGTCCAGTATATGCAATGCCCTGGCGACAGGTGGGAAAGGCGCTGAGTGGAATGGAAAAGCCTGGGCCTTGAAACTATCCCCCTCACCCCCACTTCTGCTGTTTCAGAATCGAATTTGAAGGACCCCTTCTCCAGGAAGCCTCCCCTGTCGCCTCAGCCAACATACAAGTAAGTCTTGGCTTTGCTACCCAGAGATGGCCTGGGTCTCCTCAAGGGGTGTACGAGATGTATTTGCCGGTTCAGGGGCTGGGATGGGGAGAGACAGAAAAGACTGGGGTGTGGGATGCTGTGACAGGAAAAGGAATTCAGGTGAACATAGCCATCCTGTGGGGGTGGAGGGGCAGCACCGGATATTCAGGGCTCTAGGCTGGAGTCAGCACCTCCTGTTTTTGTCACCAGCTTCCCAGCTCCTCCCTTGGTTTCCTAAGACCAAACAAGAACATCTCTGCCCTAACTGTAGCCTCTCCGAAGTCAGACCCAACTGGCCTCCTCCTCTGTGGCCTGGGCCACTTCACTCCTGTGCAGGCTCCATACCCGCAGCCCAACTTAGTAAGATGCAGGAGGCGTTCAATCCCCAAACCCTGCCCTCCGGCCAGGGCCCCTTAGCTCCTCTGTCCTGAGGAGTCCCCCAATTCGGGAGAAGGCTTTACGTGCTCCCGCCTGGCCACCCAACTGCTCCCCTGTCTGCCCAGGACAGCAAGAGCAACCTTGCAGTGTCTCTTGATGTGAAACTCACTCTCTGCATTTGGGAATCCGAGCCCTGCCCTCCCCCAGGGGAGCTGAGGGAGCTCCACTCTCCCTCTCGGTAGCCCTGCCATGGGCCCTGCACATGCCCGAGCACAAGCTGCAGACTAGAGGACCTCGGGGACAAGATGAGCCACCCAACAGCGTCACCAAGAGCTCCAGCTGACCTGGCAACTCACCGCAGTTGTGTGACCAGCTCAGGCGGACCTGGGCTGGTGTCCACTCTGCCAGCCCACAGGAGCGTGTGATGCATGAGCAGCTGTCATTTCCAGCTACTAGGCTGGGAGTATTTGCTCCCTTTTAGAGAATCTGCCCCTTTTTTCACTGCCTCTCCCGTTTTCACCCAAGTATTCAAGGTCTCCTCCAGGAAGGCCTTCTAACAGCAGTCCCACCCTCTCCCCAGCCTACTCTCTCCTCTTTCCTTGCTTCCTAAACAGTTTAAACCTGCGCATAGAGGCCGTGCCCCCAGCATCCCCTTGTGTATCCATTGGGATTCGATTTTGCTCTCCATGACACGAAGGGGAAAGGGGCTCTTGGCTGAAGCAGCCAACCAGAGCTCCCTACGCCCTGCTATGCCTGAATGGATCCCGGATGGACCAGAGACCCGGAACCACCAGCCCGCACCCTTCCCCACAGCCTTTTCCAACAGAATTTCCAGGGACAGAGTGATTTTCCTCTCTTCATCTATGAACGGAGGAGATGCTGTCAGCCCCACCCATCCCCTATGCTGTGGGAACCCCCTCCGCAGCGGCCGTGGGAGGTGGCCGCTGGCAGGTCCCAGAGCTGACAGGGGCTGCCTCCTCCAGCTGGTGGAAGGCTACAGTCAACAACTGTTGACAGAAGACAGAAGCCTGGCTCCTCAACTCCAAGGCACACCTGAGCGGTGTCACTGTGCTCCAAATCTCCTGTCTGTGGGTCAGGCCAAGGCTGGACGTCACCTGAGACCACGTCCTCAGTCCCCGTTCCCTCCTGGACCCTGGCATCTTCCAGGCTTCGTGTGAGAGCTCATTTCTGGTAGGCCACATGGATTCCTGCCTCAAGCTCCACTGCTAGGGACCTGGCCCAAGATAAACCCTTGGTGTTTATGTCTATTTCTGCTGCTGGGTTTCTAAAATAATAAAATCCAGTGAAGGCTTGATACAGCTCCCCTGGTGCCCAACTCCACCTGGCCCAGCCCTTGCAGCCAGCTGACTGCCCCGGTGCACCAGCACTGCCGAGACCCAGTGGCAGGACTTACCACCTTCTGCACAAACTGGTCGTGTATTGAGTCCTCGATGAAGAGCCGGCCCGCTGCAATGCAGTTCTCGCCTTTGTTGAAGAAGACGGAGCTCATTCCCTTTGGCACATAGACAGGAATGCTGGATTACATCTGCTCCCAGAGGTGCCAGCTCCCCACTCCCACTGGGCCCTGGTACCCCCTTCCTACAGGAAAGGGGAGGAATGCACGTGTCCTGGCCTCCTAAGGTGGCCAGGCCCAGCCAGTGCTAGGCACATGCGCTGTACCCATTCCTCAGTCACCTTGGGAGGAGAGGCAAAGGGTGACCTGCCCCGGGGACAAGGCTTGTGTCCATGTGGCAGAGAGTGGAGAAGAAGAGGAAGCGAAGTGGAGTGAGCCTGAGGACCCTGCACACCGGATGGGCTCCCTGGGGTGATTCAAAGAGAGACAGAGCCCATACTCTTGGAGTTGAGCCTGGCAAGTCTGTTAGCATGGAACGGGCAGCAGAGGGTGGGCCAAGGCAGGCGGCCATCCCGACTTGGAAGGGATGGGGTGCCAGCCCAGGCTGAGGGAATTCCTGGCAGGAATCCAGAATAAACGTGCACACAGGCCCAAGGGAGCCCGCTTTGGGGGCCTGGAGAGCTCCATGTGGGGAAGGGGGAGGAGCGAGAGGCTGGCTGCTCGGCTCTCCTGACAGCTGGGCCTGCACTGCCCCAGACCTTGGGCCAAGCTCTTGAGCTGAGGGGCTGGCCTCCCTTGGTTTCCCCATCTAGTGAGGCTGGGCTCCCTTCCGTGTCCATGCTGGGTGTCACATCACCCTCCACGGTACAATAGGACTGAGATGGGGTGGGGCTTATCTGGGTGCTTAACTGAACAGGCACCCAGATAAGTAAGAACTGATGCAAGGCCCCTGCCATGTGCGGCCACCATTCTAAGACCTTTATACATAAACACTTATTTAATCCTTGTCACAGCTATAGGAGGTAGGTCTACTATCCTCCCATTGTACATGTGAGACCACAGAGGCCTAGAAAGGTTAAGCAATTTTGCCAAGTCTGCCCAGTGAGTCTGTGGCAGAGCTGGGCAAGGTTGGGGGTAGATCGCTGGCAGCAGGGCTGTGCCCAGGTTCAGGGTTCTGCTTTGCTTTTCTAGGGCAGGAAAGGCTGCCGCATCCGTTTCCAGCATGTTTCCCATCCAGGAAGCTGATTCCAGTTATCCTTACAGCTATGACACTTCTTGGGAAATTGGTTTCAGAGGGCACACGTCATTCCTTGTCCCCAAGACCCCCTCTGACCACAGTCTATGCTTGCGGTGACACCACAGTTTAGGTTAAATGTGTAAGTTTGACTGCAGAATCAGAGAAAGCCTCCCCACCTCGCTCCCTGTTTGCTCCCTCACCCCACAGGCCAGCCCTCACCATCTGCACCGCCTTGCTGAGGTCACAGTCAGCAAAGATGATAAGGGGTGACTTCCCACCGAGCTCCAGGGACACCTTCTTCAGGTTGCTCACGGCAGAGCTGAAAGAGACAGTGTTAGTGGGTTGGGTCCATGCAGATGGGTGCGCAGGGCTGGAGAAAGAGGGGGCCAAGGACAGCTCCAAAGCATGCTTCACTTGAAAGAGCAAGCAGAGGGTTAGAGGGAGCCCATGTGAGACCAGGCCCAGCACCTTCCCCACCCCACCCTGGCCAACTGCTCCTTCCTGTCCTTCCTGCGGTCCGGACTCATTGGCTTTCCATGGTGCTTCCTCCTCTTCCAACACCCAAACCCACACCCACATCAGGCCTTGCTCTCACTGCTCCCCCTTCTGGTCATTCCTTCTTCAGCGTTATGTCCCTGAAGCTCACGTCTCACTCCCTACAGGTCTCTGTTCCCGAGCTGTCTTGTTAGGGTGCCTGCCCTGTCAGCCCCGTGTAAGATCCAAGCTCCCGGGCACCACGGTGCATTTGTCTGACCCCCTCCACCTGAGCCTAAGGCCCACAGGGTGGGCAGGCATTTGTCTGAACATGCAAGTAGGTGTTCCATAGTGTCTAACTAATAAATCAGACAGTCATTCCTTCCGGGGGCAGCCGTAGTTCTGTAGTGCAAACAGGAGTAGCTCGGGGTCCTGTGCCTGTTGCCTCAGTGGACACAAAATGGACCTATGGATACTGTCCTCAAAGAGACCCCCATGGACTGGGCTAGGGGAACACGAGGCATCATCCAGGGCAGGGGGCTCCTGGCTCAGGACTGACTGCAGGAGGAGGACTCCCCTGTTTCAGGCACCATCCACAGGGCCGTGGAGAGGATCCTGGGAAGACAGCAGCCGCAGAGCCACAGGATGCTGCTCACCAAACCCTTCTTCCCTGGAGTTCTCAGAGTGGACATTTCCTGAGTCCTTCCTCTACACGTTCACTCACGCATGTGAACGTGACTGTCACCCACACATCACAGAAGAGACTGGCCAGCTTCTGAGTCAGAAGAGGTGAATGAACTGCTATGACTACCGGCAGTTACCTCCCTGCTTTGTCACCTGTCTGTCTGTCCATCCTTCAGTCCCTCGCTCTCTCCACCTTCCTTCTCTTCAATACCGAGGCTTGCTCTGCTGCACTCAAAATAAATCAGAACAGCCAGCCCTGCCTGGTGCATCACAGGCTGACATCAGCCTCTACCGACCCTAAAGACATGATCCACCAGCCAACTGGCTGTGGCTTCTGACCCAAAAATGGATGTTACATGAGGTCATTGTTAGTTGGACATCCTCTGCCATGGTGCCCACTTGAGAAGGGGGTAAGGGCCCAGGCTGGCTCACACAGGGCCTGTGCAGGACCGAGGGGCACAGAGAGGCCCGTGGAGTTGTGGGGTCAAAGGCTTCAGAAAAGACCCTGGGAAAGACAGCATTGCTCTGCTTTAGTTTTAACACAAGAGAAGCCTTTCTCCCTGCAGAACTGTCATGATGTAGCTGGACTCCTTTCACATGTGACTCTTGGAACAGAGACAGAAATGAGTGGTCATGTGTCCTTGGAAATCCTGAAGGTCGATTGGCTCAGAAGAACCCTTAGCTACTCTCTATTTGCACCCATCACTCAAAAGGCAGATACCCAACACCCACCCCAGAAATTCAGCTTCAGTGGGTGGGGCAACTGAAGGGTTATGCACTCCGCCCTGGGATCTGCCCTGTGTACCATTCCAAGCTCTTCCGCTTTGCAGACCGGAATTACCAAGCCTGTAAACTGCCTTCAGTGAACTGGTGAGGAAACTGAGGCCTGAAAGGGTCAGGGCTTGGCCTGGGGCCAATCGTGAATTAGCGACAGAGCTTGAAACACACAGCCCAGTCAGTTTATGGCCAAAGCCCATGGAATAAAAAATTAGAGGACATCCTAGATCACTGCCATCTATTGCTATAGAACAGAATCTTAGCCACATGTGTAATGACACTTTTTTTAGTAGCACATTAAAAACAAAACAAAACAACACAAAACAAAACAACCTAAAGCAAAACTGGTGAAATTAACAAATATTTTTAATTTAACACAATTAATAAAAAATATTATCATTTCAACCAGTTATATATATTAAAAGGGTAATATGCAAATCGACCAAGCCTCAGAATGACCATTTGCTATGTCACTCACTGACAACCAGGGGGCAGATGCTCAATGCAGGAGCTGCCCCCTGGTGGTCAGTGCACTCCCACAGGGGGAGCACCACTCAGCCACAAGCCAGGCAGATGGCCGGCAAGTGCAGTGGCCCGCCTTCAGGGCAGAGGATGTCCAGCTAACAGCTTAGGCCTGCTCCCCACGGGCCTAAGCCATCAGTCAGACATCCCTGAGGGCTCCTGGACTGCAAAAGGGCACAGGCTGGGCTGAGGGACACCCCCTCAAGTGCACAAATGTTGTGCACTGGGCCCCTAGTGATAATATAAAATTATTAATATAACAATTATTGAGATGCTTTACTTTGTGTGCTAAGCTTTGAAAACCCAATGTCTTTTACACTCCCCATCACATTCCAATTCAGAGCAGCTCTATCCCAGGCGCTCAGCAGCCACCTGAGCTCCAGCATCCCACCCATCCAAGGGAGCACCACGGAGCAGCTACCACCACCCATATCAAGAGCATGCCACACACTAGCAATCAGAGCCTGTGTTAACTGGGCCTGTGGGGACTGCACGCACATGGAGGCTGAGGAGCAGGATCGAGCTCACACACAGCACCAGTTCCAGGTGCCAGGACCAGCACCACAGGGTAGCCTCTCCCACACACCCAAACCACCTACCTTTTCATGATGTGCTTTCCCACCTCTGTGGAGCCTGTGAACCCAATTTTTCGCACATCAGGGTGGTCTAAGAGACTCTGGCCAGCCTCTGAACCTGCGGGTGGGAGTAGGCGGGGGAGGGGAGGGTGTCAGGTGGTTTCCGAGATGCTGGGGTGGAGAGGCATGAGCCTCTTTACCCTCCCATGTGCAACTCATGCCCTGTGTGCTTAGTACTATCGGTTCCTGAGGTCTTCTGGATCTTGCTCCCTGTTAAGAGCATACTTGTATCTCCTCAAAGCCCATATTGTATATATGTAGATGTGAACAAAACCAACTCCATCTCTGTGTCTGGATTTCATTTCATTGCTAAGCTTCTTGCTGTGACCTTGGACCAACCCCACTGTCTTTAGCAAGTACACCAAAGCTTTCTAGAGGATTATCTGTGTTCCTTAAATGTAGCCATAGAGTTGCTGGGTCATCCCTTCCACTCTGATTCAATCTTCCCATAAGTAAATTAACCTCCAATAAATCCTGTTACATCTATGGAGTGGCCTGCTTCATCTTTGGGTCTGAAGATACCTCCTCCCTATGGTGGCCATTACCTTTGCCTACCATTGAACATACATGTTGAAGCCCTGACCCCCAGTTTTTCAGATGTGACTGCATTTGGAGACAGGCTTTTTAAAGAAGTAATCAAGGTGAAATGAAGTCATCAACCCATCCAATCAGGGTTCTGATGCCTAACTCAATCTGACTGGTGTCCGTATAAGAGCAGGCTAGACAGACACACACACGGTGGAAATGTCCCAAGAGGACACAGGGAGAAGCCTCTGAAGGAACCAACCCTTCTCACACTTAGATCTTAGACTTTTAGCCTCCAGAACCATGAGAAACATATGTCTGTGTATTTTTAAATGTTTAAGTTTATTGATTTTGAGAAAGAGCAAAAGGGAGAGAGACGCTGATTTGTTGTTCCACTTACACATCCATGCATTCATTGATTGATTCTTGTATGTGCCCTGACAAGACCAAAACTACAACCTTGGTGTATCAGGATGAGGCTCTCTAACCAAATGAGCTACTCATCCAGGGCTAAATGCCTATTGTTTAAGCCCCCAGTCTGTGGCATTTTGTTACAACAGCCCAAGCAAACTCATACAGTCTTCAACCTATCAAGGTGGACACCCAAGGGTGCAGGTACCCAGACTTCCAGCTTTTACAGGGTCTCCAGCAAAGACCCAAGGATTGCCTGGCCTGGCTGTGGGGGTGGTGGTGCCCCAGCATCACAGTCTCCAAAAGGCCTTCCTTGGGGATGCAGCCTGGCCAGGAGGGCCCCCGGGCATCGAGAGACTGGGTGTGGAGGGCCCAGGTGTGCAGACCCAGGTGTTCACTGCCCACCTGTTTGGAATGCTTGGAACCTAGCTTGCCCTTTATCCCACGGCCTTCCACTTTACCGCAAGCCCTGTCCCGTCCCCAAATGTGGCTAATTCCTATTCACCCCTCAGATCCTATTTATCCCTTTTCAATTAGGCTCCAGGGTCACTCCTCCCCCATCCCACTGGCTCTGCAATGGGTTGCTCGCCTGCCAGGGCACATAATGCAGTAGACCTTGTTCTGACCAAGTGTATCTCCAGCTGCCTGGAGCCCTGGATCCCCCAGATGCCCACGTCCCCATTCACACCCTTACCAGATCCTGGGATGATGTTGATCACGCCCTTGGGAATGCCAGCCTTCAAGGACAGCTCTGCAAACTTCAAGGCTGTGAGTGGGGTCACCTAAGGAGGCAGGAAAGAAGACTGGGTCAGAGGGGATTGGGAAGTGGGGCTCTGCCCTCCTTTCCCAGAAGCCTAGGTAGCAAGCAGGGAGGGGCAGCCATGGCAGGAAGACCCTCGGGGAAGCCATGTCCATGCCTCATCATAGTGGCACCACCAACCAGTCCGCTTCCCTTGTGCTCCAGCTGGGAGCCCAGAACAGGGCTTGCTAACCTCACTTTCTAGCACCTTCTCCTGGCAGGGCTTCAGCCCCTCAGCCAGGCCTGGACCCTTTCTGCATGTGTCACGGTTTACACTGAACCATCAGGGAGTGCAGAGTCTGAGGACTGCCCAGCAGGGCATCATACTCAGAGGGCTGCAGGGCATACCCACTTCCTGCCTCCTCAGAAAAACTGCTCCTTCTCTAGCTGTGGTGCCACTTTAGCTGCCCATGTGCTGAGCTCTGGCAGCACCTCAACCAAGGAGAGCCTGGTGCTCCAGGGTCCAGCTGTGACTCTGATCACCACTCCACTGCTGGGGGTGGTGTCCTGCCCTTGACCAGCTAGCAACTGACCTTCTGGAGAAAGAGGGATTTAATTGGTGACCCAGGTAACTTTCCTGTCTGGTAAGGCTATGCCCACCCACCACCAAGCCAGGCTCAGGGGTCAAATCAATGGGGTGTCGGCCACTGCAGACTGAGAGACCACTGCAGGCTGTGAGGTCACAGCAGCTTCTCTCTAATAGGCCATTGCTTGCTGTGAGACCACGGCACCTGCTCTCTAATGGCCACTGCAGGCTGTGAGACCACTGCAGGCTGTGAAACTGCAGCACCTGCTCTCTAATGGCCACTGCAGGCAGTGAGACCACTGCAGGCTGTAAGACCACTGCAGGCTGTCTCAGAGCATGGAGCACCAAGCAGGGTTTCTGCTTCCCCAATCCAGAATTCTTGTGTCTGTGGAGAAATACCTGACTCCACTCACCAGGCAGGTACAAACACAAGCACAGCCATCCTGACCCAGGGTCATCCTGACACAGCCACCCCAGGGTTATCCTGACACAGCCACCCCAGGGCTGAAAGAACAAAGTCTGCTATGGCTGGCCCTGGCCCTTCCAGCTTCCTCCTCTCTCCCAGGCCTGCCATCCACTCCAGGGCCAGGCTTCCTGACATGGCACCAAAGGTCCTGCTGGAGGCAGCTCCCGTCTGACTTTACAGGCCCTGCGGGGGCAGTGTATCCAGTCTGGTGCAGCCCCTCTTCCCAGGGCACGATGGCACGGGACACTGAACCGTTTCTGGTCGGAGCTGTGAGACCAGGCTAGTGGTGCAGTTTGTGGGGCTACAGCAGGCCAGCTCCCATCAGCAGTGCCCTTCCTTCCTTGAGGAGAAACCAGGACTGGGGTGGGCCAAGGGTGAAGGGACCATCTGGCTCCTCCCTTACAGGTGCTTCTCCAGAACCTGTGCAGCCGTCGGGCCCTGCCCATACCCACCTGGGCAGGCTTGATCACTACTGTGTTCCCAGCAGCCAGGCAGGCGGCCGTCTTCCAGGAGAGCATCATCAGCGGGTAGTTCCAGGGGATGATGATGCCGCAGACCCTGCCACCCAAAAGAAGAAGCCTTCACCTCTCCACTCAGCGGGCTGCCCACCGCAGACCTCCCACCTCCTGCTCTCTCCCAGGCCTGCTAGCTGCTCCAGGGTATGGTGCCCAAGGTCCTGCTGGAGGGCCCCTTCCCAGGGCATGACGGCACAGGACACTGAACGGTGTCTGATCGGAGCCATGAGACCAGTCTAGTGCTGCAGTTCGGTAGGGCGTGGCATCAGGCAATGGGCGGAGTGACAGCAGGCAGGCATGGGTAAGGACCTGGCAGTTAGCAGGGCCTGAGAGAGGGCCCAGGGTGACATGGCAGGCTGGAGGGGTGTGGGACAGGGTCCAGGGTCACAAGAGTGGGCCAGGAGGATGTGGGAGAGGGTTCTCCCTGATATGAGGCCAGGGTCAGTCCCATGAAGATGAGAAACATGGAGTCAGCCTGGGAAGCCTGGGAAGGGTTGCCTGCTTTGCATTAAGCCCTGGAGCCCAGTGCTGCACCACCTCTCGGCGGGGGAGAAAGTCTCTGGCAGGGAGGTGTCTCTGTGGAGGGGAGGCCACCCCGCGGTGCTGAGGGGCCTGCTGATGAAACTTGTGGTCCCAGCAGGCATGTGGCCCTCCCTCTCCCTCTCCCCTGTAGGAACTAGTGCACGCAAGAGCATCACACTGACTATGCGACTGTTTTCATCGTCACCATCATCATCTCCATGACTACCATCACCATCAGAGGATGCTCCCCAATGAGTACCGCTTAGCTGAATCCAGGCAGTGGGAGGGGGTGGTGAGAAGCCACAGGGTGTGGGGGTGGGCAGAGTGGGAGCAAGGTGGGGGCTGAGTGGGTGCAGAGGCAGGCTTAGGGGCCCCCATGCCATCCTGGGAGCATCCTGAGGGGTTAGGAAAGCCACTTTTCCACACCATGTGCACCCAGAAAACCCTAAGGGACAAGGCAGGGAGAAGGGCCAGAGTGAGTGTCCCCAGGGAAGTGGTGAGGTCACCACAGAAAGGGAGGGGGCTGGGCTGTGGGGTCTCCACAACAGGAAAGATGCCAGAGAAATAAGTCCCACCCTCATGGGCTGGGTTGTGCGCCCTCCAAAACTCGTTTGTTGAAATCCCAATTCTGGAATCTCAGAACGTAGCCTCCTTTGGAAATAAGGTGGTGACAGGTGTCATTAGTTAAGATCAGATCTTGCTGAAGTAGAGTGGATGCCTAACTCCGTGGTCGGCAAACTGAGGCTCGAGAGCCACATACGGCTCGTTGGCCCCTTGAGTGTGGCTCTTCCACAAAATACCACGGGCTGGGCGAGTCTATTTCGAAGAAGTGGCGTTAGAAGAAGTTTAAGTTTTAAAAAATTTGGCTCTCAGAAGAAATTTCAATCGTCGTACTGTTGATATTTGGCTCTGTTGGCTAATGAGTTTGTCGACCACTGGCCTAAGACAATATGATTGCTTCTGAGAAGCACGCCATGTGAAAAGACAGACACATGGAGAGCTCCACACGAACATGAAGACAGAGTCAGACAACGGCAAAGATTGCCGGAAATTACAACAAACTGGGGGAGAGGCCTGGGCAGATTCTCCCTCGTGGCCTTAGAAGGAACCAACCCCGATAGACACTTGATCTGGGACTTCCACCTCCAAAATGCCAAGACAACGCCTGTGTGTAGTGTGAACCTCCCAGCTTATTATGTGGCTGGAGCAAACCCCCAAACTTGTCAAAATAGGGGAAAGGCTGCGGCCCCCGGGCTGGGTCTGCAGAGCGAGCCTGGCATGGGGTCAAAGCCATCGGGGGCGTGGGACACAAGGACAAGATGACTCCATCCCTGGCTAAGCTGCCACGAGAACACTCTTTCATTCGCCCCTGAGCCTCATCCAGTCCTGTGGCCTTTCTTTACGGAAGCCTCATGGTCTTGGCTCCCCCAGTGTGGAGGCCTGCACCTCCTAGCCACTACCCTGCTGTGCTTCACTTCCGGGTGATTCCCGCCTGTCCCGGGGTTCTGTCCACTGTGCCTGGATGATGGGAGCTGACACCTTCCTCTCACTAACGAGAGACACTGGCCCCAGGGAGGTTGAGCCAGTGTGACGCTGAGGGAGGGGGGAGGTGGCTGTGGCCCACTCCTGGGGTCACTGGGGCACAGAGCAGCAGCAGCAGATGGGGGACATGTATCTTGCAGAGAACAAAATGAGATTGCAGACCACACTTGGAGAGGAGGTCACCACAAGAGATGCCTAAGTGACTAGGAGTTGGAGGGGGAGGGTATGTGAATACCCAGAGAGCAGCACGGGCGTAAAGGGTCCAGGGTCCATGAGGAGGCCAACATGGCTGAGCCCAGTGAGGGGATGGGATCAAGGGCACCAGGCCCCACCAAGCAGGCAGCCAAAGTCAGGAGTTTGATTTCATTCTAGGCGCACTGGGAGCCCCCGGAAGACATTAGGGGAAGCAGCAAGATGGGCTCATAAGTTTTCCAGTATTTTCTGAACATCGGGAAGAACTGGCCTTTTCTCTTTCTCAGCACCAGGCAGGCAATTCTCCTCTTTGCCCCATAGCTTCGGCTGCTTGGCCTGGTCTGGGGAACCCCTGCCTTGTAGTTCATGCCACCTCCCTGCAGCCTCACCCCTCCCTGGGGGCTAACGGAGGGGTTTTCCTGCTTCCACAGCCTCCTCATCCTAGGCCTTTGGGCCATCTGATGGTGATATAGGGCCCTCTTCTGCTGGGTTTGAATCATTTCCCCAGTCCCTAGTTTTATCTATGCTGACTGGGTACTTAAATTTTTCCTTACACTCTGCTCTTGCCTCGTTCTCCCTCAGTATTTCTGTTCCTTGGGCTGCGTGGGAGTCCCTCATTTTAAAGCACATTAACTATTATACCGTTTCACATGCATTTTTTAGAGTGTACTGTCTGTTTTCCTCCATGACCCGGACTCATATAGAGTTTTTGTGGGGATTACGTAAAATTATGTTTATAAAGTAGTTAAAATAGTGCCGGGCACAGAGCAGGTGCGTGGAAGTGGAAGCTGTTTTTATCCTGAGAATATAAATTTCCATCAGTTTTTATCATTGTTTTATCTCCAGCCCCTGAAATGTCTGCCACATAGTAGTTGGCAAATAAATAGATGTTGGATAAATACTTAAACAGAAGACGGTATCCGTGCCCCACACATTGTGTTGCGTGAAAGCACCTGGGTGTGGCCACTCGCCACCCCGTGCTGGGACTCACCCGATTGGCTCCTTCCTGGTCAAGGTCAGGTTTCTGTTGGGTCTGGCCTGGTTGATGGGGATGGTGGAGCCCTGGAAAAAGCATAGTGGGGGGTTGTCAGTGGGAAGTACCAGCCCAGTTTCTCTTCCCTTCCCTTTGGATAGCCAGCCTGCCCCCTGGGGCCCAGGGAAGAGCAAGGTTTTGTCTGTGACCTGACATCCCCACTACCGAGAGGGGTAGGAGGCTCAAACCTCCCCGATGATGTATGATGCTGTTCTACAGCATCCAGAGTAATGTGCTGCCCTGGGACCTCCCTGCCGGGCCAGGCCTGCCCGTGTGAGTGCTTCTGCAGGGGGAAGGAGCCCAGTCCCCACCTGGATCTTGTCACACCAGCCAGCAAAGTAGCGAAAGGTCTGGATGGACATGCCCACGTGGGTCTTCAGGGCCAGGGTGTAGACAGCGCCTGCATCCAGAGCCTCGATGGTGGCCAGCTCCTCCTGATGCTGCTCCATGAGGTCTGCCAACCTGGCCAAGGCATGGAGGAAGGGAGGGAGATGGATCCCGCTCTGGCAGCTAGGTATGACTGGCTCCCCAGATTCCTAGGGAGGATCTGTCTTATCTCCCTGCTGTTCTGGGGAGCTGACTAGTGACTTTCTCTAACTCTTCCCTCTGGATCTGTCTTGCCCGCTGCTCCCACAATTGCATCATGTCTTATTCCTATAACGTATTCCATATTCCATAAAATCCATTGGTAGTACTACTTCCCTCATTGAACCAGGGGCACTCTGCAGCAGCCATGTCTCAGGGAAATTCCAGAGCAGCAATGGGCATACAATGGGCATGCCTCCTCCCTGGGGACTAGAAGGCTGCATGGGGCAGGGAGCAGGTCACCGGGAGTTCTCAGGCCCTGACATGTCTGTCCATCCTGGTCGAGTCTCCCTTTACAGCGGTGCCTGGCACCACCTCCTCACTGTCTTTGTTGTCGGTGGGGTTATCACATGCACCGCCAGATGGAAGAAGAACATCTCCAGAGAAAGGCACTTTTTTTTGTGCTGGCACCGTCTACCACAGGGTCCCTATTCCAGGGCCAGCAGCTCACCGCCACCAGCCCAGGCATATACGTTCATAGCTCTGACTGATCTTCAGAGGCTCTAGGTCATTAGCCAGTGGCTTCCTACAATGGAGGGGTGCTCCAAGAAGCCTTGAAACTAAAGTGAAGGCATGTCCCGCATCCATCCTGGCCCTGAGCTGAAGGTGGTGGGAGCTGACAGGTGGGTGTGTGGCTCTCACCTGTACAGGAGCCGGCCTCTGTCCCGGGCACTGATCTTCCCCCACAATCCATTCTCAAAGGCATCTTTTGCAGCAGCCACTGCCTTGTCAACATCGCTGGCCTGGGCCAGGGCCACCTGGCAGATGACCTGTGGTGGAGCAGAATTCTGAAGCCTTCCCTGGGCTCAGTGGACACAGACACACCTGCCTGCTCCCCCGCCACCTGGGTGCACTCAGAGGAGAAATTCTACCAATGGAAGGGCTCGGGGAGGGTACAGCCAGAGTAAGATGAGGTCATGGGAAGGTATATTTGTGTTTCTACATACAGGGACCTTCTCATAACCTTCTCACTGAGTCAACACAGGGCAACAGTCTTTGGTTGCCAACTAAGGCTGAGCATTTTCAAACTGAGAGCATAGATCCATTCATTTAGTGAGTCCCAGGCAAAGGTTTACTTTTTATGTGGAATAAAAATAGACAATGGGGATGACTAGACCTGTCCCCTATCTGCATTGCATGCCTGTGCTGTGGACACATATGGTCCATAGCACAGGCCTGGGTGCAGGTGGAAGAGAGGGGCTGGAGGGCTAAGGCCACGCTTTCTTGCTGGTCACTACAGATAGCGCCTGCTGGGCAGCCCTGTCCACACAGCCTCCATCCCAAGACCCCCAAAACAGGCCGTGAGGTGCTAACGGCACTCCATGTTTTTGCCGAGGGCACTGTGCCCTTTGTCTGTGTCCCCACACCTTGTCCTTCTCTTTGTAAAGCACTTTCTTTAAACTTCCATCCAAAGATTCCCTATTTTCTGCAGGGGCTGGAGTGATACTGTACTAATAAGATGGGGCCGGATAGAAAACGTTCGGTAGATACTTGTAAGAGTAAGTGTTGCCTCAAGTATGCCCGTGTGTGAGAATGTGTGCATACATGGGTCATGATGTAAGAGGGCCATAGTCAAGAATCCAGACAAACACAGAATTCAAGGAAGAATTTCCAGACATTAGGGTACAAATATTTGAGAAGGTAGGGCCATGCTGGAATAACTGTTGACATGTGGAGGGGAAGGAATGGTTTGAAATTCATTCCAGTTTCCAGAGCAGGCTCTTTAGAGTCCTGCCCCAACCCCCCACCAACCCTTCCACACTACACCTCCCTCAATGTCATTGCTGTAGGGAGGACTGGTGATGGTCTGCAGTCCTTTTGTGTCCAAGCAGAGATTCCCCTGGGCCAGGATCACCCCCCACCCCAGTATCAGATAGGGGAGTAGATGGGCAAGCAGACCATGGATGGGGGAGCAGTGGGAGGGAGGAAAAAGAAGGTGCTGGGCCTGCACTCACACTGCCATCTGTCGGGTTGATGGTCTCAAAGGTCTTGGCACCCTCAGCATCCACAAATGTGCCCCCAATGAAGAGCTGGTGGGGCATTCGGAGGGTCAGCTTGTTCACTTCCTTTTCCACCTGGGAAGAAAGGTTTCACAGGCTTTAGCTGTAGTGTGGATTCTTCCCAAATGGGCATCATTGGATGGCACAAACCCACCTGGAGACACGGGAAACACAGATGGATAGACAACCATTGGCACGCATGAGGCCAGACTGCCTGGGTTGAAGTCCTAGCCCTGATATTTACCTACTGTGTGACTTCAGGCTGTTTGCTTGGCCTTCACACAAAGGAAGTAGGTAGACAGGCCCTTGTAAGTCACCAGACATGACATCAGCCCCACTACTCACTCACCTACATATCTGCAATTCCAGGCTGAATGCAGGAGCATCTGAGAAACCTGTTCCGCAGTCATTTGTTCACAAAGCTATAGCCAACCTAAGGTCCATCCTAACCACCCATGTTTTCTGCATCAGCTTTTGTTTCAAACTACCAGACAAACAAACTACCCCAAAGCTAATTGCTGTAGGAGTTTGTACCGAGAAAACCTAGAGATAATTTTCAAGAGTGTCTTTAAGAAATACCCTACCTGGGTGGCTCAGTTGCTTGGAACATTGTCCTGTACACCAAAAAGGTTGTAGATTTGATTCCTAGTCTGGGCACACATGGAAGGCAACTGATCGATATGTCTCTCTCTCTTTCTCCCTTCCTCTCTCTCTCTCTCTCTCTCTCTCTCTCTCTCTCTCTCTCATAAATAAATAAATAAATAAATAAATAAACAAACAAACATATCCTCAGGTGAGGATTAAAGGATAAATAGTTTCTCTAAGAAACAGACTTGCAATTACTTCCTCACTCTTCCATAATACAAGCTAAGTGTATAGCAACATTCTTTTCCTTGTTGGGAAAACACTCCCAATTCCTTTCTCTCTTGCTTTCTTTCCCCCCCCCCCCCCCACCTGCCACTCCCCCTGGCATTTCAACAAAAATAATTTAATGAAGAGAATTGGTAACACAGGTGATGGAAAGCTGAGAAGCCATGAATCAACCCAGACAGCAGTAACAGCAGGAAGCCACTGCCCTCACAAATGGAGGAGAAGGTCATACCAGAACCAGGGGCTAGGGCCACCCAGGGGCACCAGAGTTGAGGCAGGTAACCTAGGAGGGACTGTGGGCACAGTAGAGATCTAGCTGAAAAAACCAACACAGGAGAAAGAGGGAGAGAAATGCTTGGTAAGTGCCTCTTCCTATTATCCTAGTCTCGTGTCTTGTGACTCAGAACTTAACCTACATACTGAGCCTTAGAAAAAACTTTCCTCTGTTGAGTTTGCCCTATGCCCTGGCATCCTCAGGTTCTCCAGAGCGGCCAGGGAGAGCTTGGGACACTGAAAGGCGGGCACTTGGGGGGACCAACCCAATGGTTCTTTTGGATCCATAGCAGTAGATGCTGAGGGGTCTATAGGGTCATGCCCCCGTGGGGAAGCCCGGAACTCACGTAGTCAATGATGCACTCGCCCTCTTTGTCATCCCCTCGCAGCTTTCTCACTAACAGCTGGATGAAGTCCTTGAAGGTGGTTGCCATGTAAACGTCTTCGTTTTCCAATTCCACACCATCGCACAGCTCTTTCACTTCCTCCACCAGCCTGAAGGAAAGGAGACTTTGAAAGTGGGACCTTGGGACGAGGCATGGCAGACCTGCATTATTCTCCCTTTTTTATTTTAAACTATGTTTTTTATGAGCCCTGACTGGGAATCGAGTTGGTGAACTCCTGGTTCATGAGTTGATGCTCACTCACTGAATCACACTGACCGGGCTCTTTTTCTTTTTAATCCTGAACCTTCGTTTTATACACTGTTAAATGGAAGGCAGGGCAATTCATGGGAAGCTGAAGAATAGGTAAACTAATCTATGGTGAAATATTGTCTATGGGCTACTGACTGGAAAGGAAGAGGAGGGAACCTCCTGGGGTGAACTGGTATCTATCTTGACCAAGATAAAACTTACGTTGTATATGAAAGAGATCACATCATCTATAGGTTATATATTATATAGCTTGTGTGGGTTACACAAGTTAAACCAAAGCCTACCAAACTCTGTCTTAAGATCTGTGCATTTCACTGTACATAAACTTATATCTCAATTTTTAAAATATTAAAATCATGATTCCTTTACCCGCAACATACATCTGATGGGAACACTTGTGAGGTTAGATTCATTTGCTCAGGCCCAACCTGCCTGTCCTCCCTCGACCCCCACCTTCTGCACTCTTCGGCTTCCACTGGGGGTATTGAAGCTTGTGGCAGTTTTAAAACAGTCATACATTAACTGATTCTCTTCCCATTGAAGGGGTAGGTCTCAGACCCCTGCCCCTGCCCCTGAGTCTGAACAGGCTTGTGACTGCTGAGACCAGTCAAGTCAGGGGCAGTGACTCGATGGGGAGACTTTCCAGGCTGGGTGACGAAAGGCGCTCCCACGCCACCTGCACTGTTTGCCGGCAGTCTCGCTCTCAGCACCATGAAAAGTCCAAGTCCCCAAGCCACCACATGCAGATGCCTGGTGAGTGGTGCCAGCAAAGCAGCTGCCAGCCTTCCTGGCCCAGGTGCCAGGCATGGCGGCGAGAAGCCAGCTAGCAGTAGTGCATCCCTACTCAGCTGTCCTAGCTCCTGCCAGTCCACTGACGTGTAGCCATTCAGGGTGGCCTGCCAGGCCTGCACTCATGGGCCCTTTCTGGATCACTGAGAAGCATAATCATGACTATAACAAATGGCAGTGGTTTCCCACCCTTACATTTTGGGCTGATGAGTGGCACAGCCTCAGACAACTGGGATGGGGCCCCCCCACTCCTGGCCTTACCTCACCACATCCACTGATGCGGCCCCCGACTTGAAGAAATCGGTGGAGTCTTCTACCTCCAGGACATTGGGGAGAATCCGTTTCCAGGCACTCTAAAGAACAGGCGTGGTGAGAACACAGGGGAGCTGGGAGCAGGTGTCAGCTGGGTGACAGCAGCCCCTGATGTGTGCACGGTATCAGGCTTAGCTCTCTGTCTACTCCAAGGTGCAGCTGCATCAAGGAGCCTGAAGGTCCTGGCCTGACCACCACCTAAAGTGTTTAGAACTCTACCTGTACACACTCTAGAAGTACCTGATATTTTTTGATGACTTAGGCTCTTTGCCAACATTTTTATAGATCTTAATAGATGCTACTAAATTGACCATTTTCATATACATTCTCTCCTCCAACCACTCACAACAACCACAGAGATGGGTTTATTCTTTCCATTCACAGATGGACTCAGCTGTAGCAGCTTTTGACTCAAGTCCAACTCTATTAACACATAATCTCATGCCACTCTGAATGCCACTCAATTGTAAGTTCCAGAGGGCCAGTTTGTCCAACTGGCTCTTTAACTCCAAAGTGGGCATAGGGCTGGGGCCAGAGCAATTGCTCCAAGAATATTTTAAAATTTTTTTTTTTATTGTCCAAGAATATTTTTTGAATGAATATGTTTTTCTTTTCTGTTTTTTAGTCAGACATTCAAATGTTCAGCTTTCAAATAAGGAAGTTCTTGGCATTCTCCTGTCTCTCCCTTGATAAATCCTGCTGGTCTGTACTTGTCATCAACATCCATACCCATCCATACCCATCCATACCATTCTCCTGTCTCTCCCTTGATAAATCCTGCTGGTCTGTACTTGTCATCAACATCCATAAATGCTGACATCTATCTACACTAATAAAAGAGTAAGATGCAAATTGGCCATACCTTTGCAACATCCACCAGCCAATCAGGAGTGAGTATGCAAATTAACCCAACAAAGGTGGCAGATTAATTTGCATACACTGAGCAGCCGGGGCATTCTGCACCACCCAGCCACTCTGGGCTCTGGGCAGTGTGGGAAGGCAGAAAGGTGGCTCTAGGACAGAGTGAAAAGGTGGCTCAGGGCAGGAGCAAAGGTGGTGCTGGCAGCCAGGGGAAGTAAGGCCCATTCTTGCACAAATCATGTCTCTAATAAGCACATAATCTCACTGCTCTGAATGCCACTTAATTGAAAGCTCCAGAGGGCTTGTTTGTCCAGCTAACCCTCTAACCCACATGTGTCAAACACAAGGCCCGCGGGCCAAATCCAGCCCGCCAGGCCTTGCAATGCGGCCCGCACCGCGCTGTCATCACTGCACTCCGCTGTCAGTTTATGACATTGTCAGTTTATGACTGTTCAGTAAACCATTTGGCCCGCGATTTAGGTTGGATTTTAGATTTTGGCCCCTTCTCTGATTGAGTTCGACACCCCTACACGGTCTAACCTAATGGTACGCCTTGGGCTTGGCACCTGACTCAGCTATTCCAGTAGCTTCTGTTTCATTTGTCCAATGTTGACAATGAGTCCCTAGAAGAGTCATAGACAACTGACCAAATCTCAGGCTTCCAGAGGTAGAGGAAAAAGGGACAAGAGGACATAGAAAACCCCAAGACAGGATAGAACCAACACTGTGCCTGGGGCCAGCACATCCACAGAGAGTGCAGAGAGCCTGACTCCCAGGAGTGTGAGTCACAAAGCACATACACAGTGCAGGACCTGCCCAACCACACAGTAGCCCTGAAGTGGTCTCACCCGCACAGCCTCCATGGTGGCCAGTTCTGCCTCCGTCAGCTCGAGGGTGCTGTTGTCTTCTGCCCTGAAGAAGTGCGAGGCCGGCATCATCTTGCCATCCTCCAGCTGGATGTTCTTCACCAGCAGCTGCACAAGAAAGGATTGTTCAGGGCCTGTGGTTGCCCTGATGCAGGGAAGAGAGCAAGTCTGCAGAGAGCACTGTGCTTCCTCTCCAGCCCTCACTGCAAGAAAGGCAGAGGGAGTCTCAGGTGCAGGTGGGGGGTTCAGTCGGGAGGCTGCTATGTGAGGACACAGAGGAAACTGAAGCTCATGCTCAGCTCTCCCTGTCACCAACCCCATCATGTTCTCATTCTCTTATGTGCAATGGCTTTATTATTTCTATAAAACAGATGCCTGTGCATTAGACAAAATAATTCCAGCACTACTTTGAAAACCAATTGAGAAGACAATCTATCACCAAACTCCCCAGCTCCCCAAGCCCCATGAGAACATCTGGTGAAGGTCATATATGCCCCTCTGGGGAACAGAGGGCTTATTGAGGTAGGAAGAGGAGCAGGTATACTGTTGGGTAGAGAAGGACATCTCTGTTTAATAATAAGTTTGTAGAAATGGCACGTACCACACATTCCCTAATAGATCTGGTGCCAAGTCCCATGTCTGACCCCTAGCTTACTGCCTTTTGAATAGGTTCTGGAGCTTTCTGTGAGCTAAAGCCCAGCCATGCCCAGCTGTAAGGTCCCAAGAGATGGTTCAAACAAGGGTTTCCACCAAGGCTGCCCCTTTGCTCTGCTGTACCTGTGGATATCTCAGAGATGGAGCTGGTACCCTTCCCTCATAAAGGGCCCTGCTACAAGCGTGGGCAGTTAGTGGCCTATTTCTGTACCCGTGTCCTCCTCTATGTTGGCAGATAAGCATGGTCCTGCACAGAGAGGCCAGGGGCTATGTATCTTTGACCCCCACCCTACCTCAGGGGTGCAGAAATCGAGAACTGAGTAATGTGAGGATGTCGGGACATGATCAGCTGATGTAAGTCACACTGCAGAGCCTGTCCTGATTAAGGCTGGGCTGCTCCAGAACCCTCTGTCCTAGCCTGCTCCCCCGAATGGTCCAGAAATCATATGCACGAAATTTCCCACCTCAGGAACCACTTCTAGGGAATGTGATCCAAGACAGACCTGGTCTTCCAACCGCATTTATCAGTCATGATAAATTGGCCTGTACACACACACACACAGCAATGCAGCCAAGGGTCAGCATCTGGGGTTTGTTAAAATTTCCTAACATGCTCACAGTCCCTTGCCTGTCTTCTTTCTTCCCTGCCCCTGGTATCTTAAGGTCCCGACCTGCTCAGCAATGCACGCAGTGGCACTAATAGAGAACCATGGCCAACTGGTGGGCCTCAGAGTCAGAATTTTAGGGTTTGAATCCCACCTCTGCCACAAACTAGGCTTTTTTTGTTTTGTTTTTGTTTTTGTTTTTAATCTCGGTGCTTCAGTTTCCTTCTCTGTAAAATGGGTATAATATTGTATTAATACATATCTCATTGGGGTTGTTGGGAGAATTAAATTTAATACAGAAAGTGCTCCATAATATGAGCTGTTTCTGAACTGCAGAGTCTGCTAATACAAATCGGAGCATGCTATGTGCCTGACATGACTCCAGGGCTCTTCAAAGAGAAGGAAACTGAGTCACGGTGCTTTAATGACCACGCCAGTGGTGCTTGGACACTCTGCAGGACTAATATGAGGCCCCAAGTTCAGAACTCCCTGCAGGGGGCTTCCCCCTGATTCTGACACTCCCACAGGACACCCAGCTCTGGGGAGGGCACCTGGTCCAAAAGAGCAAAAGGCCAGCCTTCCTGGAACAGGAAGTGGGCAGACCCAGTGGTCAAAGGCACACATGGACTCCTAGAGCCTGCCGTCTTATTTTCTCCACAGCAGCCTGGGGTCTACTGCAGGGCCAGAACCTCTGGCCTTGAAGTCTCAAGGGACACATGACCCACAGCAGCGCTGTTACCATTCTGTCATCGTTCCCGAAGAGGATCAGTCCCGCTTTGGTGACCACCCCAGGCCGGTGGGCTCCCGGGATGGGCAGAGCTTCTCCCTCAGGCACCAGGCCTGCAGTGTTCAGCGTGGAGTTGAAAAACGTCAGCTTCTGTTTGGAAACAGGACAGGAAAGCCAGAAGGCAGTGAATGAGAAGAGGTCCCCACTGCTGGCAGCCTAGGCGGGGCTGGGCAGGGCTGGACAGGGCTAGGGAGATGACGTGGGGGCAGGGAACAGTGCTCTCCGGGCCTGGGACTCTGCCTCAAGGGGCACAAGCAAGGCCTCGGTGGCCTCGAGCCCTGAAGCCCAGAGTGCCCCTCAGACCTTTGGTATTGGCTCCAGCCTCAGATCCCAGGTAGACAGACATTGGGAGAACATCTGCTCAAGACACCACAGAGAGGACACCAGCCCTGGGGGTGCCACCAACCACTGGCCACTTTGAAATGGGTCCCGTGGTGGTGAGGGCAGCAGGGGCACTCCCGGACACAGTCTGAGTGGTTGGTCAATGATGAGGGGTTAGGACAGTCTGGGACTTTGTGGAGGATAGGACTGCCCTCCATGGGGTGCAAAGTCCCTGCTTAAGGTCTTGCCAGACCCTGACCCCTCAAGAGAGCCTGTAAGCACCATCTGACTTGCCTCCCACCCAGCCCCTGGCCTAAGCATGCTACCCCTCCCCCTGGGGCTAAGTCCACATCAGAAGTGGACCTGGGGTCTCTACGAGCCCCAGGGGTGAGCGTCAAAATATTTTACAACCAACACAGCTCAACCCCAGATTTGCTGCAGGGCCTGGAGGCCTTGATCCTTTAGCCACTGCATGGCAGGTAGGTCCCATGGTCCCGGGGGAGGGGCTGAGGTGGCTGGGGGCACTCGGGTGGGGTTGGAGTTCAGGGCAGTGGCTGTTCGCCAACCAGTTCTGCAGTCGGTGGGGCACACAGTGCATCTAGCTCAATCCCAGTCACGCGTGAACACACCTGCCCGCAAGCCTCTGTCCAGGCGCCCGGCACCTTGTCGTTCCCACGGATCCAGTTGTGAATGGCCTCTGCTGGCTGCTCCCAGTTGATCTGTGGGGGCAGAACGGGGCTGCTTAGCAGGTCTCTCTCCAGTTGCTGACCATCTGGGCAACACCTTTGCCCTCCCCTCCAGCCTGTGGGCCCGTGGCAGTAGGTGACGCCCGGGGAAGAGAACGGGGAGTCCGGCTTCTTCTCAGACACTAGTCTGCGTTCCTGAGCTGGGTGGGTGTCTCCCTGGTACCCACACTCCGGGTGCTCTCTGACCCTCAGACTTTGGCAGGTTGAGTAAATATAAACTAATGGTGCGGGGGAGCTACTGTCTATGGTTAAGATGGCCAAGCCCTTACCCAGAGTTCCCAGCACAAAGTGCAGGCCCATCCCATAGTGCCCTGCTGCCCACAGCTCCTCCTGGCCTACAGGACTCACACAGATCCCCACATAGCACCTCAGGAGCAGAGAGCAGAGATACGGCCCACAGACTCCACAGCTTTGAGGAACTGAATTACCTCTCGTCCTCCCTCGTCTTAGAGACTGCCAGCACGACAGCTGATTTTACACACACACACACACACACACACACACACACACACACTTCTCCCTGGGGACTCTGCCTGCCCATTCTTCCTAAAGAGAAATGAAGAAAAACCCAGAAAGGACCCAGACCCCTGCCTGTCTGGGCACGCATGCCTTCCCTGTCCACAGCTTAGCTCACGCTTCCCCAGCCTGGGCGGCCCTCTCCTCTGGCCTTAAACAATTACAATCTGGGGGATTCTCACCCCAAGCTGAGCACAGCCTGGCCTCAGGGTGGGCGGAGTCCTGGCACTCACCTTGGCTGTTTCCTTCTTCTGAATGCCCTCGTAGGTGGCTCCTTCCTCAGGCTGAGGGACTCTGGGGGCTTTGCCCTCGGCAATCAGTCTCACAGCCTGCACCTGGGGAGACCCGGACAGTCAACATTCCCGGTATTAGGACCTTCCCCTTACTCCCGTCCCCCGGGTTCACACTCAGTCTGGCCCTGCCCCACAGGAATCACACATGCCTGGCACACCACAGGCAGCCAAGAAATATCTCCTGTATGAAGAAATGGAGCTCTTCTGAATCCAATTCCAATCTGTACAATGGGCACTAAACTCCGCCCTTTCCACTACACAAGGTTTTGGAAGATTACATAGAATACACATACACATATTTCCATGTTTTTATCTAAAACCTTCCCTGCCTTGGTAAGGAGGATGGGCTGTGAGCCTCGCGATGGGTTTGGAGGTCTGAGATTAAGCAGGAAGTAGTTTCTCTGTTCAAGAGGAAGATTGTGGGAGAAGGGATCGGGGCAGGGGGAAGGGCAGCCAAGAAGCCTGAGCTCATTGTGAGGAAGGGGCTGTGGGAGAGCCCCAGACACAGCGAGACGGAGAAGTGGTGGGAGTGTCAGGAACGTCTAAAGCAGGACTGCCCAGGGGAGTGCTCTGTGGCAGTGCACACGCTCTACGCCTGCACTGTCCAGCACAGGGTCATTGGCCATGCGTCGTTCCTAAGCACTTGACATGTAGCTAGTGAGACGGAGGAACTCAATTTTTAATTAGAATCCATTTAAGTTAATTTAATACCTTCATGTGACTGGTGGCTGTCCTTCGCTATTGAACAGCACAGTCTTAAAGGGTATTTTTAATTGTTTCCTATGAAATGTGCAAGTAAACCCCTTTCTCAGTCTCTCATACAAAACCTTCAGCAAATTTACTTTGCATGGGAGAGAATCTAGTTCTACATACGTGAAAAGTAAAAGGTGGCCACACACCAGACTGCTGACATCTGGGCAGCAGTGAGCACTCTCACTGCACTGTTATGCTCATTGCTACTTCCAAGCAGCAAATGCTGTCTGTCCTCCTGGAGACTCCTCCTGTCTGACCCCTGCCTGCCACTGGAACCTGTGAGAAGCAGGAATGCTGGCCATCATTGGCTGGCCTTCTCCCGCTGGACCACCAGCAGGCCCGCACACACACCAACTCCCTTGGGGTCACCCACAGGGTTTGCCTGCCAAGCCAAGCGTAAGTGTCTCTGATATCAGTCATCTTGTCTCTTCCTCGGGTAACACTGAGTTTTCTTGTGAAAAAAAAAAAAAAACAACAAAAAACTCAGTCCACAAGACTACCACTGGACCAGCCTTTCTTCCCCCACAGGCCACAACAGAAAGCATGTGACTGAGGCTAGCCAATCAGAGTACCACATCATCCTGGTCAGTGATTAGCTCAGGGTGATCACATAACCCCAAAACAGCCAATCAGTCTTCTCTGATTTTTTCATTCATGATTTCTAGGAAAAAGAGGATTTCCCTTCCTTTGGAGCCCAGTGGTATAAGCCTTGAGGTACCAGTGACTTTTTTTCCTACCACTTGAGGGCAGACAACTTAAGAATGAAAGTAACCAAACAGAAAAATAGATGTAGGGTGAAGAAAAAGAGAAAAATAGAATCTTAGTGACATGGCTTATGCCTCTGGATTCAGCCACGCTTGACACCATCCCTGCCTTCAGTCTTCTCTATTTAATGAGCCCAAAATGTCCCCGTTTTGGCTAAAGCTTTTTGAGTTTGGTTTTTCCAGTTGTAAGCAAGAGTCCTGCCTAATACAGGATATCAAATGTCCTAATCAAGCCTCTTTGAAACTGTGCAATGAGAGCTTTCTCCCTCCAGAACCCTTGACTTGGGGGTACAAATTCCCAGCCAGCTGCAGGGCAGGCTGGGCCTAGAAAGGGAGTCTGGGACAAACAGGCTTGCTCCCAGCTCTTACCATCCCTTTGATGCCTTCGGGGAAGAGGAAGCGGTTGTACAGAGTGCTCACGGTGTCGTCTGGGAGGATCTCACACTCCCTCTGGAGCAGAAGGTCCCCAGTGTCCAGGCCATCATCTGCCCAGAAGATGGTGAACCCACCTTTTTTATCTCCGTGAATGAGGGTCCTGGGGAACAGAAGAGTGAAACCCTGAGTCTAGCAGCAAGGACCACAGAGAGGAACGACTTGGGGGCAGCCTGTATGGACCCTCTTGACCCCCTCCACCCTTGGGAGGATCCATGCCTGCTCTGGTCAAAATGGGAGGGAGAAATAAAATGCTATTTATCGACACCAACCAGGCACTGTGGAAAAAGCCCAATGTGCCTCGCAACTTAATCTTCCCCAATGACGTAAAACAGGCATTGCACGCCCCCTTTACAGACAAGGAAACAGATGCAGAGGAGTGAAGAGATGTGGCTGTAGAATTCCAACCAGACCAGTCTGGCTGCAAACCCACTCTCTCTTCCCAGCTTAGATGTCTCCCCACCCTGACTACTCATCTAAACTACCCCACCTACCAGGCGCATCACCCACCTATTGTCTTCTTAGTATTTCTCATCCCCACCTTTAGCTCTTTCTAAGTCGGGTGCTACTGCGAGGATGGCTGTGGGTAGAGGGTAGAGCAGACCTCTGGACACATCACCTGGCTGGTGGTCCTGGTAGCCTACCAGGTGAGGCCCCTTGACACACTGCTTCTGAGATCCCGAGGCAGCATGGGAACATGCCTGCCCCTCTGAAGCTCACTGTGGGAGTGCAGAGGACTCAGCGAGGCTTGGCCCCACCTCTCTTGAGTGTGCTTGCCGATGGATAACACTTAAACCCGTGGTCGGCAAACTGTGGCTCATGAGTCACATGCAGCTCTTTGGCCCCTTGAGTGTGGCTCTTCCACAAAATACCACGGCCTGGGCGGGTCTATTTTGAAGAAGTCACGTTAGAAGAAGTTTAAGTTTAAAAAATTTGGCTCTCCAAAGAAATTTCAATCGTTGTTCTGTTGATATTTGGCTCTGTTGGCTAATGAGTTTGGTGATCACTGACTTAAACCAATCCGGTGTGTGGATGCCATCTCGCAATGCAGCTAGGTTGAGGGAGGATGACAATTCAGACAGAGGGGGCTGTTGCTGCCAGCTTACCAGTTGATGGCCGAGGCCCCTCGGTGCCGGGGGAGCAGACTCGGGTGGTAGATGATGGAGCCGTGGCGGGGCGCGTTGATGACCTCCATGGGGATGAACTGGCTGCAGAAGGGCAGGACGTTGAGCTCAGCACCCAGAGCCTGGTATTTTGCCAGCACGTCAGGCAGAACCTGTCCTTTCTCCCTCCAGCGGGGGAACTTAAACACGGGCACTCCATCCTTCTCGGCCTCCAGGCCTGTGGGACAGGGAATGGGAAAGCAGCCCCTGTTGGCACCCACCTGCACGTGGCCACCTGTGCCTTCCCAGCAAAGTAACGCCTGCCTCTTCTCTCTAGGCCTGTCCCTTCCAGCCTCCCCCACTGCCCAGCCAGGCTCCACCCCACAGCTCAGAGCCGCCCATGGGCAGCACCAGCCAAGGGTGAGGTTTCAGGGACTGCTCTCTGGTCTGACTTCTGCTGACAACCGAGAGATGACATCTGAGCTCCTCCCTCCCTCTCCCAGACTCCTGCCAGACCCCCAACGGCTGGCCTTCTGCCCTCATATCACTCCCCAAGGCCTCACACCATGCGCATCACCAAGTTTCTCTACCTGCTCACCAGGAAGGGGTCTGTGACCTGCAAACCACAAAAGCACTGGCCATACGGGTGCAGGAGGGACACTGACAGGCTGGAGAGGGGGAGTAGAGGAGGGGCGATGAGGGTGGGGAGGGCTCCTTCCTCTCTGTCAGCATTACCCCAGCTTCACTTCCTCACCCAGAGAAGCAGCTGAGTCCTTTGCAGTCATCCCAGTATCTGCATAACTAGCTTCAGTGCACACAACCCCCTCTTGCTGGTGACGGCACTCCAAGGTCCAGGTCCCAGCCCTCATGCCGATCTTCCCACCCGGTTACCAGCCCCCAAGTCCAGCCCACCCTCCTCACGCGTCTGAATTACAGCTCCCCCAATTCCAACTGTTAGAAGTCACAACTTCTTCCCTCGACTTTCCCTAGCCTTGGTGGAGGCAGCTGACTCCTGCAGTCACTCAATCGGTACCTTCACGTTCTCTTTGGCCCGTCCCTCATTAGCGCCCATCGGACACTTGCTTGTACTTGATTCTCAGTTAGCACTCCTGATGTCTGGCCCCTGACTGGACCTGACCCTCCTTCTAACCCCTCCGTGTCTGTGCCCTGGTACCCAGAGGTGTCGAAGGGGTCAGTGTGAGCAGACTGGACTATGCTTGCAAAAGCTGTTCCCATGTGACCAAGGGAATACTTCTGCGTGGCATCTGAGGTGAGGTCAGGTAGCAGCCCCATTCTGGGTCCAGGCGCAGGAGCTGGTGTCAGCGGCCCCTGGGTGGCCCTGGCCAGGGCTGGGCTCGGGCTATGGCATAGGTCCGCTCTAAGAACGGGCCTGCACCGCTGTCTGGGGAGACTCAGCTATTATGAACCAAGCCTGTGTCTGGTCAGCCCCGCAGGCCCCTTTCCTAAGCCCGGCCCCCTCTTCTGTGTCTGTCAGGCCGGAGAGGACCTGGGAGTGTCCCCGGAGAGTAGCTCAGCCCCTGATTCTCAAATTGGTCCTCCAGCTTAACAATAACCCACAACCTTCGGACCAACTTCAAATTGGTCCTCCAAGAGCCACAGGCATTAGCATCACCGGAGAACTGGTTAGAAATGCAAATTCTCAGCCCCCATTCCATCCCCCTGAACAGAAACTGCCAGGGCGGGGCTTAACACTCTGAGTCAGCCCTGCTCAGTGGCGGGGACACAGGGACCCCCTGCCTGGCATCCCTTTCAGGGCCTGGGGACTCGGGTCAGAGAAACATGGAGTAACCAGACAGCCGGGCTGAGAGCAGGCAGAGTGTTCCCTGGCTTTTCTCCAGGATAGAAGCCCCATCTCACAACCGGGGGAGGGGGGGAAGGGGAAAGGTTTCCAGGGACACCCACGGCCCCACCACGAGATCCTGCGGGCTTCTGCTCCCATCCACTGCTGCCTGCCTTCTTGGACACCCCTATCCCCTGCACCTAGACCACCCACTCACCAAGGGGGTCCACCTTCCCGTTCTTGTCTGGGACAGTGAACACGCCCACGACCTCATAGCCTTCCTTCTTCAGGTGACAATACACTTCCTGGCCAAACAGGCTCTGCCCAATCACTGCGATCTTCATGGCAGCCAGGGTGGGTGGGGAGGACCTGGGGAAGGAATAAGGTTGCAGCATTAGGAAGGGCTCGCTGGCCTCCAGCAGGCCCGCCCTGGTCCTGTTGTGGCTGGCAAGACCCTGTCGAGGCAGGGTTCCAGGCCAGGGAAGGAACGAGCAACCAGACCCACAACAAAGAATGTAGCATAACTGTTAGTCATAAAATAGTTCTGTTGCAAGGCTCAACCCCCAGGCAGGCACGTCCTGTTTCCAGTAGCCGTAAGGCGGGACAAACAGACCAAACCAGGTCAAACAGAGACTGCTTAAGCCAGGGGTCCTCAAACTTTTTAAAGTGGGGGCCAGATCACGGTCCCTCAGAGAGCTGGAGGGCCGGACTATATGAACTACTAATTCCTACTGTAACACCTCGGCTGCGCTCACTGCCCAAAAAACCTGGCGGGCCGGATCAGACTCCTCTGCGGGCCGCATGTGGCCCGCGGGCCGTAGTTTGAAGACCCCTGGTTAAGCTGAAAATAAACCCTCACCCCAGGTGTTGATAAACTTTAAATATTACTGTACTAGTGGAATTTTTCTATAACTTATAACTGACGTTTCTTTGTTAAAACTTTTAGCCAATCATAATCTGCCAGGCATCCCTAAGACGGGGATAAAAGTAGCATGCTTAGAGTGGGTCGGGGCTCTCGTTTGCTCGCTGCTGTGTCAGTTGAGACGTGAGCCCGGACTCGAGTTCATAATAAAGGCTTCCTAAATTCCAATTTGGCTGACTGGTGGTTCTCATTCACAGGTCGCCCACAACAGTCCAAGAGTGGCAGCTGCACAGCATCTCACATGCACCCCCATCCCCAACCTCTCAGCCCCCTTTCTGGGGCGTCCTAGTGGCGGGAGACCAGAGGGAAAGGATCCCCAAGGGAAGGGAGTAGATTTTAGATGTCACAGTGGGAGAGATGTACAGAGATTGCAGAAGTAGGAATTCCTACTCGAACCCTCCAAATTGGAACATTGGGGGTCACGTTGCCTGAGGTATATCTGAACATATTTCAGTAACTAACCGGTCTGTGATCTTGGTCAAGCCTCAGTTTCCTCACTTGTTAGTGAGAAGGGTGTCACGTGCCTCCAATGACTTTCAGCCTATATATAACTGAGCCAGGAAGCAGCAAGGGCCTGATGACCTTCACCTCACAGAAATGCACGCTTGCTGGACAGGCCCTGAGGACTGGAGGTGGAGGTGGAAAGTGGGAGGGGGTGCCACTGGCCAAGAAGAAGGAAGGTACATGGAATGACACATACCTAGATCATGCAATGTCTCCAACATTTGCTCACTCATTCACTGTGCTCATGTCTGTAAAACCTGTTATTCTCCTAGAACATTTCTTTAAATTGTCCATTCACAAAATCATACATACTTTACTAAAAATTTATGAAAGCAACAAGCCTCATACATACAGAAAAAGGCACAAAACATTAGTATGTAGCTCAATGAATGGTCACAAGCAGAATACACCCTATAGTCAGCACTAAGAAAAGAAATTACTTCAGAAGCCCCGTGAGCCTCTTCCACGTTTAACAATATCAAATACTTTTGCCTGTTTTAAAATACATATTTTTTCCTTTAAATAAATAGAACCGTACATTGTAATGTTCTGTGGATTTATCCCCCTTAACATTACCTATGTTTTTGTACTGTGCTCACTCGGATTGCTGCATAGTATTTCATTGTGTGAATATAAACACAGGCATTTATTTATCCACTCTGCTGCTGATGGGCATTTGGGTAGATTTCCAGTTTGAAGCTATTACCATGGTGCTTGTGCACATTTCTGTGGGATATGTATGTAGGAGTGGAATTCCTGGCTCACAGATATGAAAATATTTGGCCGTGGCGTATTCTGCCAGTTTTCTGAAATGGTTGTACCAATTTCCACTTCCATGTGCTCTGCCTTGCAGCCTTGGGCCTTGTCATCTCAGCTATTTATAATCTGTTTCACTCCCAGAAATGTATGAGCTAAATCACTGAAACAAGTAACACATCACCATGATTTTTAAGGTATTTGTGCAAACACCTGTGTTTGTGTACTTGCCCAAAGAATTAAAACAGAAATGTTAAAAGTCACTGGATGGAGGGTTTTTTGTTTTGTTTTGTTTTTTTGCGGGGGTGGGTTGGGGTGCTCTGGGGAGGGTCAGAAGGAATGACTGCATTTATCCTTTTCTTACCAGAATGCTGTTCGTTGTTTGATTTTGCTTTTTTTTCAATCCTCACTCAAGGATATGCTTTTATTTAAAAAAAATTTTAGAAAGGAAAAGAGAGAGAAATACTAGTATCCATGTGAGAGAGAATCATCCATTGGTTGCCTCCCCTATGTGCCCCAACCGGGGATGGAATTGGCAACCTAGGTATGTGCAATGACCAAAAATCGAACCCTCAACCTTTTGGTGTATGAGAGGATGCTCCAAACAACTAGCCACCCAGCCAGGGCTTCTTTTTCTTTCCCTCACTGGGCATTTGTTCCTTGTGGAAGCAGATAGAGTCTGGCAGCCAGCAGGTGAGGCTGTTGTCACAGTTGAGGAGTGGTGAGAGGGGCCTCAGCTAGCCATGGCCGCGGGCCCTCAGCGAAGAAAGATCAGGTGCAGCAGGGGGAGGAGCTGGGAAGAGGAGACAACAGAGCCTGCGTGGCAGCCTGGCAGCCTCCCAGCTTGTGCCTCCTTTCAGAGTTGAACTGGTCAAGGTCCTTGCCCAGGCGGGGTGCGTGGAGATGCTGTGGGCTGCGCTGGCAGCAGTAGGAATGTAACGGTTTCCCAGGTCTCCTACCCCCGACCCCACCCAGGATTGGCTCCCCAGGCTCCAGCTACCAGGCCCTGCTGAGCGAGCGGAGAGCAGCTCCGGGTCACCGTTATTTGTAGCCTTCATTGCCCCACAAGGTGTCCCATTCCTCTAACTGCCATGTGCAGGGTCCAAAGCTGATTTCTCTCCAGCCATCAGCCTCTCCGGCTGGGCACGTGGCTGGCAGCATCCTTTTCCTCCCACAGCCAGGGTCCCCTGGGGCCTGGGCACAGGGGACAGGCCTAGAGCACTGGAGGCTGCAAACCTGGCTTCACCGCAGCCAGTAGCTTTCTCCTCTGAGCCTGTTTCCTTGTCTCTGTAAGGGATTGTTTCCCAACATTGGTGCAAAGGTTAATAACCAGTCAGCTTTCACAGAGGCCTCCTATGCCCGATACTGCATAAGCGCAAGTAATTCTCAAGCAACCCAAGGAGGCTGGTTATTGTTTATCTCCCTTCTCCATTTCAACCCAAGAAACTGAGATACAGAGTTTGGGGAACTTGCCTAAGAACACAGAGTAGGAGGGAGTGGGGAGGGACCAGAGCCCACACCTGTTAACCCCCAGTCTGGGAACACTTGTAAATTCCGTCTCTGTCCGCACACCTAGACAGGTGCCAAATGAGGGGCCCCAACAGGAATGGGCGGGGCCTGGGCTCTGAGTGGGGCAAACCCAAGAATTAAGTCGTGGGGTCCAGGCTCCTCTGGCACAGAACCAACAATAAGATAGTTTTCATAGTCCCTAGAATACGGTATGGAACTTAGAAAAGGGGGCTTGTTGTCCCTCTATCACCCACCGTCCCTGTCTTGCTCCTTTTCTTTCCAAACCTGTTTTCTCTTCTGTAAACAAGGAACATAACCCTACCCAAGGGCTTGAGGTCCTGCCCAGGGACCCTACCCAGCCCCTTGCGGGGGGGGGGGGGGGGGGGAGGGGCGGGACTTTAGCCTAAAGACCCCACACCAGGCTGGAGGCTCCGCTGCCCCAAAGGAAACCCCGAACCCAGACCCCAGGACCCCACATTCCCACCGTGAGGCTTGTAGGCTCCCCAGAGCCGCGAGCTGGAGCCCCTGGTTTCCTGGGGAGAAGGGCGGACCGGGGTGCGCGGGGACTCACCTGGTTCGGAGGGAAGGAGGGGCAGCGGTCTCTGGCCTGGAGGGACCCCTGAGAGCCGGGCTCCTGGCGCGGGGGCTGGCGCAGGCTGCCCTGGGAGGCGGAGAGGTGGGACCTGCAGCAGCCAGTCCGGCCACGGCCAAGGCCAGAGCCCGGGAGGGGAGGCGCCGGGCGGGGGGCGGGGGGCGGGACGCGGAGCGGCTGGAACCCAATCTGGACGGCGCGGGGGGAGGACTCACTCACCTTCTCCGGGTCTGCTCGCTACGGCTCCTTCCAGAATTCACCGAGCGTGTGCTTCAAAAAGGAAAACTCTTGCCAACCCCGGCAGTGTGCACCCTCTCACTCAAAAACAAAGCGTCCAGTTCCTGCCAGGTGCTGTGCACACAGGTAGAACCAACCCAAACCCTCGCCGCTGAGCCTCCTCCGTGCACCTGGAAGAGGTGTGCACCGCTCGCCTTGGTCCTTAGGGGTTTCTGCCGCTCAGGGCCGCCCCGCCCTTCTGGGCAATTCCCCTCCCAGCTCCGCGGCCACCTCCTCTGGATGCCACGACCCCTCCCTCTGGCTCCCAACCTGACCAATCCCGTCTCAGGCAGGGCTATCTGTTTCCCTCTGGACCAAAAAACAATTCAGGGAAAAAGAACGCAGAGGAGAGAACAAACCTGCCCACGTGTCCTGCCTTCCAGCCCGGGTCTGGACGCCTGCTCCCACCTGGGTGCCTGCCTCCACACCGCCCTGGACCTCCCTGTGTCCTTCCCAGCCTTGGGGCTTGTCAGGGCTCTCTGCCTGAATTCCAGCCACCTGGACCCTCCCTCTGCAGTGCTTGCACACATCAAGCTTGCTCCAGCCTCCAGGCGTGTGCATTGGCCTCTGCTGGAGCATTCTTCTCTCAAATACTACAGAGACTTGCCCTCTCTCGCCTTCACAGCGTGGCTTACACGTTGAATACCTGATGCAGAGCCTCGGGAAAGCTGCTCTAGGTCACTCTGTCTAACATCCCTCAGCAGCTCTCTGTCACATCACCCTCTCCTACCTCCTTCACAGCACTCACTGTATATCTGAGATTTCCTTGTTCATTATCTGTCTCTACCACTAGCTTCTGAGCTCTCTGAGGGCAGGAGACTGGTGTGATAAAGTCACCGTTGTGTTCCCAATACACAGTGATGGCACCTTGTATATGCTAAATATGGCTTAATGCCCACATGCCGGGATGAACACCCAGGACTGAGTTGGCCCATCTCTACTGATGGGCTCATTCTTGGGAGCTGAGCCCTGATCTTCCTGCTCCAGCCTGCAGGACTCCTGGCTATCCCTCACATACACCCAACTCTCTTGACTTATAAACTTTCCACACGCTAATTCGTCCTCTTCCTGGAGGGAATCTCCAACTCACATAGCACACCTTCAGGGCAGCTCTCCTTAAACTCATCGCCACTAGGACAGATTATATGACTACAGAGGGGCCTCTAACTTCCCTTCACGCACCCCCTTCAATGGTAATTTTATCACAGCTCCGGGATGATTTGATTGATGATGTGAGGGCAAATACTATTTTGGTCCCCAGGAATTCCCCAACATTTAGTGCAATGCCTTGTGTTCTAAAGGTGCTCAATGAAATTTGTGGAATAAATGACTGAATGTCAGGGGTCTGGAACGGGAAAGTAGTGTAAGCAGAACTCTGAAGCTAGAGCAGAGAAGGCAGAATAACAGGTGGCAACAGGAACCACTCAAAGGGTGACTAAGAGACTGGACACCCCAAAAAGGTGCTAGAAAATCAGAGAAGGACCCATGGTCTTACAGGGTACAAGGAGCAGGGAAGGAGGTGAGTGTAAGCAGAAAGTTTAGCAACGCTGCCACCTGCAGTAATGTGGGAAAAGAAAATGTGCCAAATGAACTGGGTCATCTGGTAAGGAAATTTCAGGCAGACTCTTAAAGGTGCTTCCTAGATAGATATAGAGACAGTAAAGCAACAAGCAGTTTGTCAAATTACAGTGGGGAGGGGAGGAGGATCTGGGGGAGATAATAGATCAACCGAAGGACTTGTATACGTGCATATAAGTACAACCAATGGACATAAAACTCTGGGGAGGGAGGGGATTTGTGGGAGGGAGAGAGGGGGGCAAAAAAAATCAATAAAATATGTAAAAATAAATAAATAAATAAATTAAAAAAAAACACACATTAAACAAACAAAAAAAAAATTGTGAGGAGAGAGATAAGTCAAAAGGACTGTTAAATAAAAAGGGACCAAACTTTGCTGGTTTAAAAAAATTCTCAGCTTCTCCAACTATCAAGTGATGCTTACATTAACTAACAACTTCCGGGCAGAGATGCAGTCTGGGGCCATGCCAGGGAAAGGTGGTTTAAAGATGAAGCCAATGGGGTGGCTGTGAAATCCTTCCTTAAGTTCTCAAAAACAGCCAAGTGGCACCTCAGAGCAGTCAGTTAAGTAGTAGAACTTCCAGGAGTCTTGACGTTGTCATTTAACCAAAGCCCAATGTAGAGAACTAATCTCAAAGAGGTGCCAGTTATTTAGAGGAGTGGACCTCCATAAGATTCATGGAAAACACACAACGTTTTTAAAGATAATTATATTGGCACAAGAGTGCCAGTTTGGAGCTTGGACTAAAAGAATGAGAGATAGTACAAATAAAGACTTCTGGAACTGCCCACCCCAATTCTACTGGCAATAAGCAACCCCAAAAATACACGGAAGCAAATATGGGCTGCAATTATGGAAACAAAAGGACCCTAAAGGTGGAACCAGAGAGGCCCACCTTTGCACGAGAATATCTATGTGTGCCTGTCCCACCATTGTATGCTGGAAGGAGGATGTAGACGTGTATGTTGAGGTAAGGCGGGGGCAAGAGTACAGACAACTTGTCTCTGGAACTCACAGGTCTATAAATTGAGAGCAACTAGCATGTACACTGAAGGAAATATACCCAGGGAGCCTCCTTCACATCCAAACCTGATTTGGATTCAAATATTCTGGACTTGGAGCTCATTCTGCAGTAGGATGGGACTTTTGGCAAGGGGTGGGTATTAGGAAGGGTGTGTATGTTTTGCAAGTGGGAGGACAGTTAATAATTTCTGGCTGCTGGGTGAACTCTATGACACTCTTTAAACTCTTGGATACTCCCTCCGTCAAGAGGAGGAGTACAATTCCTTGACCCCTTGACCGTTTACTGGACTTAGTAACATGCTCCTAACAAATGAAATAGGGTAGAAGTGACAGTATGTGGTTTTTGAATTCATTATTCCATAGATAGAGAAATTGGGCCTGTGGTCTGAAGTGGCAGAAGACAGCTCGTCTGTGTCCTAGAACTCTAAGAAAACCTCTGAATGAGTCATACTGAACACCCCTACCAGTTCAGTTCACGTGCAAGGAATGCTCCTTCACTTCATCTATCTCAGCTTAGGTTCAGGGATTGGCTTATGTATTATCTCTTTTGGGAAGCCTTCCTAGCCCTCCTCCCTTGGAAACTTCCATATTTATAGCACAGATTACATTCTATTTAATAAAAGAGAAACATGCAAATTGGCTGTACTACCTCCACGCCCACCAGCCAATCAGAGTGAGTATGCAAATTAACCCAACAAACATGGTGGGCAGCCACAGAGCTGGAGTGAGCAGGAATCTTGGGTTGCCCCCAGCAATGGAGGAAGCCAAGCTTCCTGCCCGCGCTGGCAGGCTCTGGCCTCTCCTCAAGGCTACAAAGTTTCAATTATATAAGATAAATAAATCCCAGATACCTGCTTCCAGCCAGCCCTGGCATCTGCTCAAGAAGGCGCTGAAAAAAAAAAAAAAAAAGAAAGAAAGAAAGAAAGAAAAAAAGGAGGGTCTGGGAGGTTAGGTTGCCAGAGGGCGTGGCCAGCCTGCAAACAGCCATCAGTCCCTCACTCAGGCTGGCCAGGCACCCCAGTTGGGACTCTCACTCCATTGGGGCAGGGCCAGCCTGCAAACTACCACAGGCCCCTTGCCCAGGCCACCCCATGCCCCAAGGGAACACTCACCATGATCTGGGACACCCTTCAGAGCAAACCAGCCAGCCCCGACCTGTGCACTATGTCTCTATCTATACTAATAAAAGGGTAATATGCTAATTAGACTGGGAGACCTTCCAGAAGAACTTCTGGACAAAGCCATGGTGGCAGGGCCGAGGTAGAGGCAGTCAGAGGCCAAGAGAGGAGGGCAGTTGTGGGTGATCAGGCCAGGATGGGACAGCAGTTGTGAGTGATCAGGCTGGTGGGGACAGGGCCATTGGGGGTAAGCAGACCAGCAGGGGGGGCACTTGGGGGCAAGCAGGCCAGTGGGGAGGGAAAGTGGGGGAGAGCAAGCCACAGGGGGGGGGGGGCAGTTATGGGTGATCAGGATGTGGGGGTAGTTGGGGGTGAGCAGCCCAGGAGGCAGAATGGTTAGGGGCAATAAGGCAGGCAGGTGAGCGATTAGAAGCCAGCAGTCTCAGATTGCGAGAGGGATGTCCAACTGCCGGTTTAAGCCCTAACCCTGTAAACCAGCAGTAGGACATCCTTTGAGGGGTCCCAGATTGGAGAGGGTACAGGCCAGGTTGAGGAACACCCCCCCCCCCCCGACACACACACACACACACACATACACACACGAACTTTGTGCACCGGGCCAATAGTTCTAATATAACTTTCCAAGTGCTTGCCTGTCTCTCTCAACTGTGAGGCTCCTGAGGGCAAGGACAGGGACTACTGCATCTGTGGGGCCCAGAGCCCTGCATGGGACTTGACTCAAAGGCACCAGTTGTTGGGTGTGAATTGAGGATGTGTCTAACATGGAGAGCCTCTGGCTGAACTTTCTGTGGATCCCTAGATGGCTGGGAGGATAGTGGGTGCCTGCAGAGTCCTATGTTCTGGTTAAGGGGATGGGGCTACTGCTCCAATCCAGGGGCATTTTATAGGATGAGTCTGCCCAGGGCCACACGGGTGGGTGACCAGATGGATAGAGAGGTGGGTTTGCTTTCTGTTGTATAATGATGATTCAGCTTGTCCTTTGGGAACTTAGTAACTGGATGGTGCTATGTGTACCCTGCAAAGGAAACATTAACTTGGCAGGTCAATGACCTTTGGAAAATCAAAACAGGCAAGACACATAACCTGAACTTTCTTTTCAAATTTGGGGCCAGTATTCCCCTTTGCTCAGCTTCTGTGGCCTCCCATTTAGGTGCAAAGTGAGACCACCCCATACTTCTCCTTTGCCTTGTGAATTACTCATGGTATCACCTGATGTCCCATCCCTTAGAACCTTCCCCTAGTAAGAACCTAGAATTCAGGATGGCTTTCCTTGATGTTCCCCTTGGAACATCAAGGCCAGCATGTGACTTTACATATTGTTTTAGTCCATTCTGGCTGCTAGTACACAATACACACTGGGTAGCTTATAAACAACAGAAATTTATTTCTTACAGGCCTGGAAGCTGGAAGTCTGAGATCAGGGTACCAGCATGGTTGGGTGAGGACCTCTGATAAGCCACAGATTTCTCTTGTGTCTTCACATGAGTTCCATATGATCTTCATAGGGGGCATGGAGCATTTGCCACATCCAAAGGAGGAGAGTGTTGAGAGAGGGCTGTTTGAGAGGAGTTGTGACCTTGGGCAAGGATACAGCCAACTAACTACAAGGGAGAACCAAGAAATAAAAAATCACTTCATTCTCTTCCCTTTCTCCTCAGATCTCCTTCCAGGACTCTCTCGTGTTTGGGTAACTGGAAGTCACAGATAAAGAGGCCGGTAGAAGCCATCCTTCCAGGCCAGACTCCTGAGCAGCAAGCAGCAAGGACAGGAGGAGCAAGGAACAGATACCATCCAGTTAGGAGAAAGCCCACCCAAGTTTAATGAAGAGAACTTAATATGAAGCCATAGTGTAGACATAGGAATGGGTGACGAGTGGATGGGTAGATGAATAGACATATGGGTGGATAGATGAATGGTGGATTCCATTTGCCTGTTTCATGTTGCTCAAGATGATAGATCTCACCTCATAGCTTTCCTTCTCTCTCTAAACAAGTGAGATCATCTTGTTAGGTAGGATGGGGAAAGATGAAAGTTTGAGAAGCCAAGGCAGTGTTGAAGGTTCACATGATATGAGTGGTCATGATTAGGACCCATCTATACTATTTTGAGACCTTATTATAACAGCACTATGTACTCAAAAAGGAGGTACTACAGAAAAGTAAACAGATTTTTATGTTCATCCATCGCTGGCAATTTCCCCAGATGATTTCAGTGAAAAGCAAAGGGCAATAGTAAACTGCTGTGTCTAAGCTGGACAAGGAAATTGCTCATGGGTGAGGGGAATTATAGAGGTCAGTGAACTAGACAGAGGTTCCTTAAGGCCAACAAGTGGTCAAGCTGGGACAGTTGAACCAGAGGCTGACTGAGAGAACACGTCGGCAGAGAATGAGATGGGGATGCCTAAGTCAGTGGCTCTGGTAGTGGAGGGGGCATAGGTGACCACAGTTGTAAGAAAGCGTCATGAAGAGGTTATGACAGCAAGGACCTTTTGAGATTAGCAATAGGAGGAAGCATGCATTTTTATATTCCCTATAATTGATGTTTTTCTATTTTGAACCAGCAATACCCTTTTTCATTGCTTTAGTTTTCATGCTTTATTTTCAGTTTACTTTATTAAAAAATAATTACTTACCCAACGATCCAGCCATTTCACTCCTAAATACTTTAACCACGCCGATAAAAATATACATCCACACAAAGAATTATAGAGTGTTCATAGCAGCCTTATTCATCACAGCCAAGACCTGGACACAACCCAATCATGTGCATCAACATGAAAAAATAAACAAAGTGTGATATAATTATATAGTAGTATATGGCTTATCGATGAAATGAAGCAAATAGATGTGACAACATTATGTTAAGTGAAAGAAGCCAGGCTCAAAAGGGTGTACACTGTATGATTCCATCTGTAGGATAGCTAAGATCAGACAAAACCAGTCCCTGGGGTAAAAGTCAGATAGCGATTAGCTGGGACAGGGTGCAAGGGGATTGACAGGAAAGGATCACCAGCTTTGTGGGTGGTGGCTACAACACGTTATGCAATTTTCAAAGCTCATTAAACTGAACACTGTATAGAAATTATTAAATGACTATAAACTTATATAAAATATATATGTGCTCAGTATAAAGTGTAAACCAATTCAAAGGTGGATAAAAAATTATCCTCAGCCCTAACTGGTTTGGCTCAGTGGATAGAGCATTGGGCTGAAGACTCAAAGGTCCCAGTCAAGGGCATGTACCTTGATTGCGGGCACATCCTCAGTAGAAGGTGTGCAGGAGGCAGCTGATCGATGTTTCTCTCTCATCAATGTTTCTGACTCTCTATCCCTCTCCCTTCCTTTCTTTAAAAAATCAATAAAATATAGTGGGTGCCAGGCTAGCTCAGTCGGTAGAGCATGAGACTCTTAAAAAATCAATAAAATATATATTTTTTAAAAAAGAATTATCCACCCCACACCATCTCCCACACACATTCACCCCGTTTGGTCTTCCTGGCATAACTGATGTCACTATTGTTTATTTCACAAAATTAGAGTCATTGTTACTGTGCTTGTTACTCTGCAATGACTTTTCTCACTAAAAAATGCATCACACACCCGCCAATGTGGCTCAGTGGTTGAGTGTTGACCTATGAACTTGGAGGTCACGGTTTGATTCCTGGTCAGGGCACAAGCCCAGGTTTTGGGCTCAGTCCCCAGTGTGGGGCGTGCAGGAGGCAACTGAGAAATGATTCTCTCTCATCATTTATGTTTCTATCTGTCTTTCCCTCTCCCTTCCTCTGAAATCAACAAATATATATATATATATATATATATATATTTTACAAATGCATCTCAGTACCCCTGAATGTAAGTAGATAGAAAATCTGACCTCTCCCCATCCCATGAAATAATTTTGTGGAAACTGTCTCTTTATGATCACTATAGGACCATTGTGATGTCACTAGAAAATTTATCCTAAGTCACAAGAACCCATTTGCATCACATCAACAGGTTTTTAAGAATCATTCTGCAAGTTTATATTTATAATTTGTAGAAAAATAATGTAGAATCCTACTAATTATTATATTTTTAAGTGTCTTTTAATAGGCTTCTTTTGGAAAAATTTCAATAGTTGCAAATGTGTTAGTCTCCGTGATATTTATAAAATGTGTGTTATATTTTAAAACTCCTTTTGGTTTAATTTTTATTATGGAACATTTTAAAAACACACAGAATTTGAGGGAAAAGTATGATAAAAATTCATGTTTCCACTATCCCACTTCAAAAATTATCAATTCACGGCCAGTCTTGTTTATTTGTACCCATTTTCTCCCAATATTAGTTTATTTTGAAGTAAAACCAGACATCATATCATTTCATTTATAATATTTCAGAATGTATTACCAAGAGACAAATTATTTTTACGAAATAACTACAGGGGAGGTCAAGGGGGGGGGGGTGAAGGAGACACATATACTACTATTTGTAATGTTTCAAACAATAAAAAAAGAAAGAAGCACATTTCATGTAATGCAAAAAGAAATAACTACAACCTCATATCACACCTAAAAATTAATAATAATTTCTTAGTACCATCAAGCATTCAGTGTGTGTTAAAATTCCCCCAGTTGTTACATATAGTACATTCAGTAGTTCTCAATCAGGCCCACCCACTGAAAATTGTTGCTATGCCCTTTAAGTTTCTTTTAATCTCTCTCTCCCCCTCTCTTTCTTTCTTTCCTATCTTCTCTTTCTCTTCTTCACCCTTTTCTCCTCCCCGACCCCTACACTTTCAATTCTTTACAATTTATTTGTTGAATAAACAAAGTGGATTGTGTCATAAAGTTTTCTGCTGGATTTTGGGATCACAGCCTTTGGTGTAAATTGGTAGCTGGAGTTAAAGACATGGGACCAAGGTCCATCTGTTTGTTGGTGAGAATGCCTCTAAAATCCTATTGCTACTTTCATCAGGAGACACAGAATATCTGATTGTATCTCTCTCTTTGTTTAATGTTAGTTGTCATTGATGTCTATTGCCTGATGCACTATTTCATTTTATCAGTTTCACTGGCATCTCCCAAAGGTGACCAATGATCGTTTTTAAGCACAAAAACAGACTCATGGAATTTGTTATGTTTGTGTGCTTCAATTCTTTGCAGTTTTTTTTGTTTTTTGTTTTTTCCTATTGTGCAGATGTCCTATCTTTGGCCAGTGGAATCTCTTCAGCAAGGCTCCTAAGTGCCGTTGCCATGACTCCTGTATGTTTGAAAGGCCTTACGCTTTCTGTTGTGAGAGAATGTGGCAGGTGCATTTTGTGCATCTCCTATCCCAGATACAGAATTACCTATTTCTCCAAAGCACCCCCCGAAAATTACAGTTAGTATGTGCTCAGTGTGCTCCGTGCTCAGAGCCAGAACACATTTTCAATGAGACAGAATTTATCAGAAGTTCATACTGAAACTTACAGTTTACATGTACACCTGCACCGTTTTATTTAACCCCTTTGCTCTCGCTCACATCTGTATCACTTTCCTTCCATGCGGAAGATTCCCATCCCAAGGACACCAGCAGTAATCACCACATCCTTTATCCCACACCACCGGACAACAGTGCAGGAATAACTGTACTGACACTTTCTCTGACTATTTGATGACTGAAAAGCATCTAAATTTTTTAGTGCTCCTCTTTATATCTTCAGAGGACTCCATTGAGGGCAGGCACCTTCGTTTCCTACCAAGCTCACAGCCGATGGACATAATGACCACAGGTGGGCATACCATGGAGTGGTTAGCATCCTAATGCACATCACAGGGTCTCAGTACCCCAGCCCCAAGCCACAACACCATAGCAAATATCCTTAAGTGCTAGAACTTGTTCTGTAGGATAATTTCCCAAAAGTTGCATTGCTATATTAATGGTATAGAAGGTTTTGATCTTAATAGAGATGATCATATTTGTGTTTTAAAAATATTATAACATTTTCACCCCCTTCTAACACACCAATGTAAGAGAGCAGGTGACTTACCAACACTGGATGTTATCTGACTTTAATTTTTGTCCATCAGACCTGCAAAACTAGAATTTTACTATTGCTTTAAGATTGCAACAAAACAGGAAGTTATCATCTTTTAGTATGTTCACTGGTTATCTGGTTATCTGAATTCCTCCGCTGCATTTGCCTGTAATTTGCTTGCATTTTCCTTTTCTTTCTTTTGGGGGGGGGGGTGTTTTTCTTATCAATTTATAGTAGCTTTTTGTATATTAGACTTAAACTCTTTGCCTACCTCATAGCATTTGCTTTTTGATAGGTGAAAGTGTGCATACACACTTAGAGACCCTGAAAAAAACATAAGAAAGCTCCAAATCATAAATTAATATCATCCAAGAAATAAGAAAGGCTCCTACATTCTGAAACAGGATTCTAGTGAACAATAAATGATTTGAGACAGTCTCAAGTAGTGGTACTGTGCACCTTCTTAATCATGAGCCCCCTCTCGCCCTCAGAAGGTAAGCTCGGCCTGCTCTGTGTAGGAATTGAAAGAAATAGCAACCAGATGGAAGGGACCCTTTCGTTGCCCTTGCACTGAATGGAAAAAGCATGTGTCTGTACAGATGGGGCGATACTGGAAACCAAAATCCAAACAAGTCATCCACAAAGAAATGGGGACGCAGACACAGTAGTGTCCTCAAAGACAAGAACCATGGCACTCAAAATTCTGAGGGAAATTACTTTCAATCGCATATTTTATTTCCAACTCAAAGTGAAACTGAGAGTGGAAGGTGTACTTTTTAAAACAAACAAGTACTAGATATTTTTCTTAGAAGCCATTGGAGTACATGATCCAGAAAAACCAACAAAAATAAACCAAGAAACAGCAAGGTTTGGATCAAAACAACAGGGGGACCAGTACACGAAATGGGCGAAGGTTGGTCTCAGGGTGACAGATCAGGCCAGACAACAGGAGAGACCCTCCACTCGGCAGAGGGGGGTGAGGGGTGGGGGAAGATGACAGAGAAGCGGAAGGTCATTGTTAAGGACTAAATCCTCATTTGCCATAACAGACTCTCAATAGGGCATTTCAAAACTTGCTCCTTGAGCAATCATAGTATAAGCACAGTATTTAGATATACGGTAGTGACCAGTTCAGAGAGTATTTAACTTGTAATTGTGAAATGCCACCACGTGGCAGGCACTGCTGCCAACACTGGGACCTGCGGGTGGGAAAACCAGCACCTGAACAAGTGAACATGATCCCCCGAAGGAAGCGGAGCCAACAGGAAGTAGACGGTGGGGTGTGGGGAGCTGGAATTTTTGCCAAAGGCTTTTAGTACTGCTTGAATGTTTAATTGTGTCCATGTATTGTTTTTATAAAAACAAGCATAATAACTTTCAGAGATTCTAAGTTGGCTCATCCAGCAATGATTCCCACCCACTTTCTCCCTTACCTTTCTCTTCTATAAGGACTAGAAAATTAAAATAAAGGATTTCCTCTCTCTCTCTCTGTCTCTCTCTCTGTCTCTCTCTCTCTCTGTCTCTCTCTCTCTCTCTCCCTCTCTCTCTGTGTGTGTGTGTGTGTGTTTTCCCTTCAAAGTGTGGATGGGCTCTCTCGGCTAATCAGAGGGGCCACTGTCTTACATACTTTCCCGCCTATGGATTTGTATTTCTTTTTTTAAAATATATTTTATTAATTTTTTACAGAGAGGAAGAGAGAGAGAGACAGAGAGTTAGAAACATCAATGAGAGAGAAACATCAACCAGTTGCCTCCTGCATGTCCCCTACTGGGGATGTGCCTGCAACCAAGGTACATGCCCTTGACTAGAATCGAATCCAGGACCCCTCAGTCCGCAGGCGGACGTTCTATTCACTGAGCCAAACCAGATTTGGCTGGATTTTTAAATCCCTCTGCTGAATATCTTAGTAGAAATTAATTTTCAAGATCCCCCTTTTACTTTGTTGTGGCTTTCCATGAATTTGTGAGACGTTCCTGGCACTGTTATCTTTCTAAGCCCTGAGTCTGCTGGCTTCTCTGTTTGGGGAGTGAAATAAAACTGCCTTTATCCCCTTTTCCCCCTCTCCTGCATTCCCTCCTTATCCCAAGTGTCCGTGGTTCGGAAAGAGAACGGCTTGTTATTTATTAGCCAGTGGCAAACTGTCCAAACTGCTCGGCCTTGTTCAATTTTCTTGCCTCAGTTTCCCTATTCCTCCTGCCCTGGAATGTTCCTAGCTTCTTGTGATCCTGTAACATACCTATCCCCGCCTCTTCCCCTTTGGCCTTCACCACTCTATTTTCCGTGTTCATGGGACATTGCCAACACTGTCTGAGGCCCTCGGTGGGCAGTGAAGAGCTACCCATTGAGGCGAGCCCGCAGTCTCTAGAGGGAGACCTCTCACGGGGCTGATGTGCCCACTGTCTCCCCTCTGGTGTCTCGTACGTAGCTGACCCCTGCCCTTCATTTAGATACCTACTGGAAGTGCTCCCCTTGTCCTCTGTCCTAACCCCTATACAGTTCCTTCCAGCTCCGAGCAGCGTCTGAAATTGTCATGTTATTAATGCAATTTCACTCCCTTGCTTGCCCTGTTCCCACTCCTTGAGAGCGGGACCATGTCCTCCAACAATGCCTGTTGCACAGTAGAGGCTCAGTAAGTGCTTGTGGGAGGAATGGCGTCCTATGCTCTGACACTCATTCCCATGAATCTGCACCTGTGAGGGTCCTGTGTACATGAGGCTGATGGTGCCTGGGTCCAGCAAGCCCACCTGCTCCCTCTCCCTGGCCTTCCCTTTAGTTTCGAAGGAGAGGTGTCCTTCACCTCCCCGGGGTTCCCCAGCTCCCCGGGCCCTCAGACATCTAGGAGGCCTCCTTTTATCATCACTCTATCTTTCTCCACCTTACCACCCTCCACAGATTGTTGCTTAGGGCTCCTCCACGCTAAAAATCCCTCTGTCCTTCACCTTTGTCTCACCCATCTCCGCCCCCCTTTGTCATGAAAACCTCTGAAATATTGGCTCTTCTCAACTTGGGACTTGAGGGAAGATTCACAGAGTCAGTAACCATTAGGAATTTGTCTGTACTGCTCACACGTGGGGTTTCATCCCAGAGAGAGGATTCATAGCTTTAGTTAGAGTCTTACCTCCAAACACTAAGAATTTTGGGATGTTTACTCCATGTTAGTTGTGAAAGCAATTATTTATTAAAGAATATATCTCCAAGGGAAGCGGTCATCAGAGGCACTTGTCAAACTTTATGTCAGGAACTCAGCTTTGAAGGCTGCATGCCTCTGCCTGGGAGGTTATTGGGCCGGTTCTGGGCTGGACACCTGGAGAGGGGAGAGGACCCTGGAGGGTCAGCTATGCTTATGGGAAGGAGGGTAGGTTAATTGGGGGAAGGGGGTGATGGTGGCCATCTTTATCTCAACTATAAGAACCATCGCATGGTTCTGCCAAGCTCTTTCCCTTCAGCCGTGAGGTCAGCAGGCCCCAGATAAGAGCTGCTGGCATTCTTTTAGTTGATTCATTCAGGCATGCATTTTAAGCCAATCAACATTCACCAAGTCATATCCTGTGCTTGTGAGGTATATGAGCTATAGGAGGATGAGAATCCTATATAATAAAAGGCTAATATGCAAATTTTCCCCACCCACAAGAGCCAGGCAGTGGTGGGATGGTGGAGCAGGTGAGCAGGAGGTGGCAGGTAGAGGGAGGGAGGGGCATGTAGGGGGAAGGGAGGCCCTGGCTGACCGCTGGCAGTTGCTAGGGACCCTACCTGTGCGCAAACTTCATGCACTGGGCCTCTAGTTACTCTATAGCATTCGTGTAGTACTTACTGTATGTCAAGCACTTTTCATATCAATCAGCTGTTTTAAGTACTTTTCATACCAATCAACACCATGCTTCATTGCAGAACTTGAGAGGCATGCTCTTAAGCTCAGGAAATAAACATAAAAAATGAGCTATTGTTTTTATTGTACAATTTTGGGACAGTGCAATGAAAAAAATAGATTACATAATTATTAGAAGAGACAAAGTCTTACTAATTTCAGATATGTTGATTTTGAGCCACAGACAACCCAAGAGAGTAAACAGAAAAACCATTAAAATTACTAAGTCAAGTCCCACAAGCTTTATGGAATGGGATGAGCCTCTTTCTATCTCTTCTCTCTCTTCTGAGTCTCATAGAGCCTCTGAAAGTTTGTGGCTGAAAGGTATGTCATGAAGAGCCAGCAAGAGAGTGGATATGAAGACACTGTGACCACGGGGCACTTTGAAAATGTAAAGATGGGTGTTCACGTGGGACGTTAATGTGATTTTGACAGCCTAGAAGGTGCATTATTCTTACTGGTTAATTGGGGGAAGGAGGTGATGGTGGCCATCTTTATCTCAACTATAAGCACCATCGCAACGGGGCACTTTGGAAAATGTAAAGATGGGTGTTCACGTGGGACGTTAATGTGATTTTGACAACCTAGAAGAGTGGCTGGAACTAGAAGCAAAGACTAGAGGGAGTGGCCCATTCAGAAGAGAAGGTGGGGCTGAGAGGCAGCACATTCAGTGGCGGGAACTTAAGGTCTCCCTTTGCCCCATCTTCCTTCACTCCCCATACCTAATCCCACTTCTAATAGCACTTCTTGATTTTGCTTTGGAAAACTGCAGGTCCACATTGCATGCAGTGATGGTGAAAAATCAGCCAAGGCATTTCCTAGGCCAGGTCCTAGGAAACAAGCCAGGGAGACTCTGGGTCCCCAGGAATCGGACTCCATTGTGGCTGCCCTGTGCCCCCTGAGAAGAGTACTCGCCAGGTCTTCAGTGGGCACTGACCTCACTCCGGTTCTGAAGAGCTGATTGGTCACTTTTTCTTTGATTCGGTGAGCTATCCGACCCCCTCTTTGATTCTTGTTCCAGTCAACCAGACACAGTTCCTGTTGCTTCCAATGAAAGAACTGCCCATGGCAGCAGAGCGGTGAGGCTCCTGGGAAAACGGAGAGTGACACATGCTGGGCTCTGGGTCACGGACCATCAATGTCTCACTGTCTTTACATAAAATCCACATAAAGTAGCAATTGTTACCCCAATTTGCAGATGAGAAATGGCTTGGTCAATGTCACTGCAAGTGAATAACAGAGAGAAAGTCGTAATCTAGGTTCTGTGTCCTACGGTGTGTAAATGGATTTCTCCAGACTCTGTAGCGTGTGCTCAGGAGCTTGCCAGGTCGCCAGCCACCTCGAGGCAGGTGTTTGTTCACCAACCAGTTCAGGCCTCCCCCACCTCCCCGCTTCTCCCAGTGCAGGACCTACTCTGCAGAGAGGCCTTGGACGGCATCCGGCTTTCATAAAGTCCCAGTCAGGGCTTACTCCTGAAACAGTTGTGTCATTCGGCATTTTGACAAAAAACAAAAACAAACAAACAAACAAACAAAATTTGAAACCATTTGGTCATGGTTTCATTTCCATATCTCTTTCCATTCTAATCGCAATCTTTCCAAAATTGTGTTTCCACATTTTTACTACTTGCTTTTCCATTTGGAAGTCTGATTTTCAAGCGCACCCAGAGGACTCGTGTATACAATTTAGTTCTTTGTCCATAATTAAAGTCAGTTAGGCTGGCAGCATTTCCAAGGGAGGCCAGAGTGCTCGTTGGCCACATTGGAAAATGAACTGTTGGACAGAGAGTCTAAGGGCTGCCCTCCCAGCTCTCCAAGACTTGGGGCCAACAGAGCTGTGAGGGCTGAGCAGTGCTGGCGCCTGGGGGTGGGGTGGCAGCCCCCAGTCTTTCTCCCTCCTGGCTCAGATAGAGTTGACCATCATTCCAGACTTGGCGTGAGCCCCAGCTGCACCACTGCCTAGCTGGGAGATCTCAGCCAGGTTACTTCATTTCACTGAGTCCCTGATTTCTCATCTGTCACATGATTTACCTTTAAGGCCGTGTTTCTCCACTTGACTCACCCATTTTTGGTCAAATTATATCTTTGTTTAAATATATATTTTGAAAATATATGTACACTATAACGCAAATGAAAACCCAGTATCAGTGCTGTAAGTTGGAGGTATATCTAAAAAATTAGCACAAGTATAGAGCATCTAATATATAGTATAATCTCCTCTGACATCAGCCTGTGTACCACCAGTGATATGCAAGCCCACTTTTGGAAACACTGCTCTCAGGTGTGTGGTATAGAACCTCAATGTCTTCAGTCTGTCTCGAACCCCAAGTCCTCCAATTACCAGAGGTCTGTCTTTTATTAAACTGAAAAACAAACAGCCTGCCTCTTCATTCCATGCATTGCAGCAAGCCCTTCTTTGCTCTCCCCTGTACCTCTCCCAGTATTTGTTGGCTCCCAACTGGCAATCTAGGTTCCAACAAGGCCCGAATTTACATCCCAAACCTCTCTTCCAAACTGCAGATTCCTACATCCAGCTATAGATTTGACAATTCCATTTGGATGGATATCTTATAAACACCTCAGTCTTAGTATAATGAAAATAAGACTCTCAATCTTTGCCCTAAACCCAGTTTTCCCCAATCTTCCCTAGGGGGTGTTGAGTGGGGGAGAGGGGGAGATGCACAGTATTCCTCAAGTCCACATGTTCCCATGGGCCTGTTCTCTGCTGTATTCCCCACTGAGAACACATTGCCCGGGAGACACTTGCATCGGTCAGCTGAAGACACTGTTCTACCTCAGTAACAAATGACCCCAAATCTTAGTGACTTAGAGCAGCAACAGTCTATTTCTCACTCGTTTATGTGTCTCTCAGCTTAGCTGGGTCTGTTTCGTGTCACCTTCATCAAGAATCAGGGCTGAAGCAGCAGCCCCGACCAGGCCATGTGAGTCTGGAAGAGGAAAAGAGCAATAATGTAACTCCATGATGACACCTAAGCTTATGCTACTGACCACACCTCACTGATCAAGACTGTCAACAGGGCATCATTCTCCCATGGACTGCTGGAGAATAATAGCACAATATACGACGGGGCTTATTAAGTACTTATTTAATGTTGACATATGAATACAGCTTCAACCATGGGTCTAGGACCTGAATTTCACATGCAATTAGAAAATGGGCTTTATACTCGGGTCACAAGCACATGTTTGGGACATAGAGCTCGTCTACTTGACTAAGGTATTAACCTCTCACATGTGGACAAGGAGTTCTGGCTTCACATGTGGGCGGAGACCCTGGCCTCTCCCTGGTGCTCAGGGTCCTGGTCTCACACATGGGCTGAGGTCGTGGCCCCACATGTGAACTAGGGGACCTGGCCTCACCACAAACCTAGGGCAAACTTCTCAGTCTAAGATCTAAAGGAAGGTACAGAGTAAGGTGTGGGCGTTCTGCTTTCTGTGGGCATCACTAACCCAAGATGATGTGTCCTCCTGGTTCCTGTCACCCACTTCCTGTTGGCAGTGTTCCCCTAGCTTCATCTGGTGCCTCGTGGGATAGGCCCCTGGGTGAGCTATGTGCTTCTCTGATGTTGTGCCTTGAGTCATGGACCTTCCAGAAGCCACTGGAAAGGCCAAGTGCCCACCTCCATTCTCAGATCTGGCTGGCATCAGACATCATTTTAAACCCCTCCAATCCTTGTTGAGGCTGGCTGGCATCATACCTCACTCCTCCTATGTGCCCAGAGAGGCCACAGGCCCACCGACACTTTGGTAGGTCCACCTCCTGAGCCCCTTTAGTATGCCTCTCTCCACACTGGCCTGGGCCCCTAGCAACAGCCCAAATCCCTGAGGTCTCAGAGGCAACACATGGGGCTAGAGACTCACCACATCCTGGGGAACTTACTGCCCCTGGCTCTCTGAAAACACTCATGGCCCCAGAACAGGTAAATACGACTGGAAGAGCCTTCTGTGGCCTGGTCTTCTGAAAACAAAGGCTTACACCGGGTCCCCTCTAACAGGCCATCCGGCAGGATCAGGTCCTGTCCAATTTTCCCTGAGCTGGGGTCTCCTGCAGGCAGAGACAGAGGGTGGGAAAACCAGGAAGTCGGGATCACATGACACAGCCCTGACAACTCTCCAGGTATCTGAGGTTGGTACATGGCCACTAAGGGCCTCAAAGGTTAGGGGGCAGGGGGAGGGGAGGAGTAGTTCTGGGTGGCAGAAACAGGAGAGATTACTACAGATACACTTGCACAGGTGCAGAATGGCACACACACAAGCCAAGTGCCTTTCCACCGGGTCCTGGTTCAAAAGACACAGGAGCACAGTGCAGCTGCCAAAAAGAACAGAGGCTCTTTGCTCATGGGCAGTGAGAGATCTCTAGGACACATTGTTATGTTTTAATAAAAAAGCAAGGCACAGAATGACAAGTAAGGCACGAAGCAGACTATCTATTCTATTGCTTGCATCTCCTGTTGGCAAAACTTGTAACAGATGCTGAGAGAACTCATAGAAGCGACTACAGAGGGCGCAGGAGAGCAAGCTAGACAGGGATGGAAGAGTTCGTTTTCAGAGGTAAACTTTTTAAAAATCATTTTGAACCATGTAAACAGAGGATGCACAGAGTCATCAGTTGTCACAGTCCTGGCATCTTTTAAGCCAGGAGCACGCGTGGTCACCCCCAATCCCCCAGCTTTCCTCCCACAAAGAACACCCCCAGCCCCAGTTTTCCAGCCAGAATCACACTTGGGCCTGAGACCATAACGCCTTAGAGCAGCTAATTTGTGTGGCAGGAGCGTCCTGCCGTCCTGGCTGCCATCCTGATGGCGGCTGCCCTCCCAGAGGAGGAGAGGACAGCGAGCTTTGTCCTGCTGCAAATGGGGACACAGAGGCCCGGAAACGTGGGGTTGGCTCCAGGAGAGGCTCAGCCAGAGCCCCCGGCTGCTGCTTTGGTCTGCCTGCCGGAGCCCAGATCACTATGGAGGGCCAGGGCCGGCCACTCTCCCATCAGTCCATGGAGACCTGAGAGGTCAGCGCACTGACTGCCATCCTCTCCTGGTCACAGTCCTGTCCCCATCTCACCAACCACACTTCTGTGCCTACTTCCTCCTCTCCTTGCTTCCCTCTCGACTCTCTCCCTGTCTGCTTGGAGACCAGGCAGGCTGTTGGTTCCAGAGACACGCCTGGGACTGCAGCCAAAAGAGTTTTGTCCAGAACTCAAAAGGGCTGTCTCCCAGGATGTGGACTTTCCTGCCGGGGAGCTCCAGCGTCTAAAGGAGCCGGGGAAATGCCTTTGTGGTTCTTGGAGGGATTCCACCCCCTCTCAGCACCCCAGCAGCACTTGCATAATTAGAGGGCATAAAGGAGGCCAGGACTCTTATCTTTGAGTACTATCCCCCACCCTGATGGCCTCCTTAGACCCAGACCTTTTGTGTCCCCTCCTCCGCCCCCCCCCCCCACACACACACACACTTTTTGATGTGCAGTGTGAATATAGAAAGCATCGCTCTAGCCCATGGACTGAAGGGTCTTGGATTCGATTCCGGTCAAAAGCAGGTACCTCATTTGCAGACTCAATCCTTGGCCCTGGTCAGGGCATATGTGGGAGGCAACCAATGGATGTGTTTCTCTCACATCGATGTTTCTCTCTGTGTGTCTCTCCTCCTCTCTTCCACTCTCTCTAAAAAAATCAATGGGAAAAAAATATCCTCAGTGAGGATTAGCAAAAAAAGAAAGAAAACATACATCCCTTAAGTCAGCGGTTCTCAACCTTTCTAATGCCTCGACCCTTTAATACAGTTCCTCATGTTGTAGTGACCCCCAACCATAAAATTATTTTCATTGGTACTTCATAGCTGTAATTTTGCTACTGTTATGAATCATAATGTAAATATCTGTGTTTTCCGATGGTCTTAGGCTCTACAGCAGCGATTCTCTGGCACCTAGCACATATATAGGATAGTATTGTTATTACTATCTGCCCACAGGTTGAGAACAGGGTCACCTAAGACTGTTGGAAAACACAGATATTTACATTATGATTCATAACAGTAGCAAAATTATAGTTATGAAGTAGCAACGAAAATAATTTTATGGTTGAGGGTCACCACATGAGGAACTGTATTAAAGGATCGCAGCATTAGAAAGGTGAGAACTACTGCCTTAAGTGAACAGCTTGACAAAAATATCCACTAACCATCACCCAGATCGAGCCAGTTTCCCAGTTCCTCCCAGACTTGCTTGGGTCCTTCCCCAATAACCAACCCATTTCCTAGGTCTTTCAGGGTTCTGTGTCCCTTATCCAACCCAATTCTTTATCCAGGCTAGGCTCTGCCCCTTATGGTCCCCATTTGGCTCCTACTGCACTGCCTCATGTAGAAGGACACCCCCCCCCCCCCGCCGCCAACCCCCATGCCATCTTTGCTTTAAGCTGGGCATGTGCCCAGTAGAGGAATTTCTCCTGCTGTTTTCATTCCTCTCCGAGTCATGACTAGTAACAATCCTTTCTGGTCCATTTTGATCCTTTCTGCCTGCTTCAGAGATTAGGTTCCCTGGGAGCCTCTGAATGCTGCAATTTCCTAGTGAATCAGGCTGTCCAACTCAATTCCCTACTTTATTATACTTAACTAGAGGCCCGGTGCATGAAATTCATGCATGGCGGCAGCAGGGGGGGGGGGGTTGGCCTGCACCCTTTCACAATCCAGGACCCCTTGGGGGATGTCCGACTGCTGATTTAGGCCCGATCCCTACAGTTGGATATCCCTCTTGCAATTCAGGCCCATTGGTTCCTAATCGCTTGCCTGCCTGCCTGCTAATCACCCCTAACCATTCTACCTGCCTGCCTGATCACCCCTAACTGCCTCTGCCTTGGCCCTGCTGCCATGGCTTCATCTGGAAGGATGTCTGGAATGATGTCCGGAAGGTTGTTTGGCTATCTGGTCTAATTAGCATATTATGCTTTTATTATTATAGATAACATCTGATTCCCTTTGCTCCCTTCCTTTATTAATATCTAGCTACCTACACTAACAAAAACACTTAAGTCTAAATACAATTGAATTCTTTTATAAAAAAGGAAACTGACCAAGAGGAGGTAAGCCAAAATGACCAAAAGGATGGCATGAAAAACCCTTTTAACTGAATTTAAAAGTTAATTTAATTTAAACTTTAAAAGTATCTGTCATAAGCCAGTAGCTAAAGCCAAGTTTAATTAATAAGTGCAAGAGGCACTTTTATTCATGTCAGGCAACAGATGCATGCTCAGTGAGCGAAGGACTCAGAAACCCTTGGGATCCGCTCAATCGCATGATCAGTTTTTCAAGGCAATATTGTGTGCTAGTATATATTGTACTATGTATTGGGTACAACCCCAGTGGGACAGGGACAGCCCTACATAATCAAGCACATTAGTATCTCAGCATCCAAATACTACACTTCCCCAATTCTGCATATAAAGAATACAAAGAGCAGACACTAGTGCAGGTCTGGTTTTGTTTCCCAAAAAGTTTGCTCCAAACCTATGAAGAACTTTTAGATTTCAGGGCTTTTAGCACTTAGAAACTGCAGATATGTAGTACTGACTATCCATGCTGCCAACCAACATGGTCCACAAAATTCTAGACAATGCCAAAAGACAACGAAATGAAGCAAAACAAACAAACAAACAAACAAACAAAAATCAAAAAGGGAAGAGGTGATCCTTTCATTATATTAATTGTCCCTTCCAAAACAACAACAGAGTTGTGCTTTAAAGAATTCAGTATTTGTCCATATATCTGACTTTAACATATGTGTGCAACCATGGGTATAAGTTTGTGCGTGCATGTAAGAATGGGGCAAATCCTTTTTGCCCCTCCCAGATGGAGACCAAGGACAGTTACAGTCCTTTGGGAATAATGGAACCCAGTATCTTCTGTACCATTCATTTTTGAGGCTCTCATTGTGTTGCTAAGGGAGCAGCCTTTGAAGGAGAGGCTGGGCGGTCTGTGGCTGCTTTCTTGCCCGGCTGAGCCTGAAAGGGAAGCAAAAAGAGAACACAGACTAAATACCACCCTGGAGAGCAGTGTGATTTACTGAGTCCATGCAAATGGGCGGCGGGAGTGGAGGGGGCAGTGGGAGGAATGCTGGTTGTTCTTCGCTCATTAAGGGGCAGTCGGGAGACATTTTCTTCCTCCGTGTAGTAAGAACGGTTTGTCTTTAAGAGATTCGTGTTTGTGTTTCATTCAAGAGATACGTTCTGTCCCTGCAGATGGATTACATCGTAAATATGAAAACACCAACAAAATCATTTCAATAAGATAGACTAATAATTCTAAAAACTGGGAGGAGGAGAAAGTCTTGTGTCTCAGAAGTCAGAGAGGTAAAACATGACTGATTTAACTATGTGAAATGAAAAACAAATTTTTTAATTTATACTTAAAAGCACCACACATATTAAAGGAGGTAGAAATCACTAGTTTAAAATTTTCACAATTGAAATGACCATCAAAAAGTGTAATGGGCTGAAATCTGTGTCTCCCAAAAAAGGAGTTAAGTTATAATCCTTGTTACCACAAAATTTGACCTTATTTAGAAATAGGGTCTTTAGAAAGGCAGTCAAGTTAAAATAAGGTCATCAGAGTGGGCCCCAATCCAATGTGCCCAGTGTCCACATCAAAAGAAAATGTGGAGGTGGAGACAGACACACAAAGAGGGAAGAAGGTCATGTGAGGGTGCAGATGGAAGTGATGCATCTTTAAGAAATGGAATGCCAATAACTGCTGGCCAACCTCCTGAAGCTAGGAAGAGGCCAAGAAGGATGCCCCACAGGTTTCAGAGGTGGCCAGCCTGCCAGCACCTTGATTTCACATTCACTGCCTCCAGAACTGAGACTATGGCTTTCTAATACAAATAGTTAATAATATGTAAAAAGTTCTTACATATCAGTAATAAAAAGATGAAAACCCAATAGAAAAGTGATTGCAATATATAAGGAAAGATGCCAAGAAATACATATACTCTGATCTCATTTTTGGAAAATAAACAATGAGAAAGAGAGTGCATATACAGTATGCATATTATGTGAGCATATATATGTGTATATGTATATATCTGTATGTATATATTATATATATATATGTATATAATATAATATATCAAGATGTCTATTTCTAGGACAGCTTATTCTCATTTTAGCATGAGCAAAAATATAAAAGCACACCTGGAAACTTCTTATCATGTATTCTCAGAAGGCTGCTATACGGGATGGGAATAAGGAGCAGAGGATGTCCAGCAAAATTATTTTTTAAAAATAGAGAAAGGGAAAATAACCTATATACATAAAAGCCCAGCAACCAGAAACGCAGAACAACTGGTGGCTCTGACGCACACTGTGGCCTGATCAGGGCCCTAATTGCACCACCTCCTGGCTAACCCAGTCCCTGATCAGCCCCCAATATCCCGATCAGGGGCAGGGCCGGTCACTAACTGCCCACAGCCCTCCCCCTTTAGGGCCCGGCCTAATGGGCAGGCTGGCCAGACACCACCTGTGCATAAATTTGTGCACCAGGCATCTAGTTATGTATAATATGCTTGCCATCACATGTGTCTGAAAAGTCAAGTTACATAACAGTGTGAAAAGAGCAGGATTTCCATTTTAAATTTATTTCCCAGTGTTTTTCACAGATACCCATAACAAATTTGAGAATGCATTGGTTTCTTTTTTCCATAAAGGGGAAAATAAAAGATGGAGGAAAATTTTCAAATATGACTTCTAACCCTCTTTTTATTGACTTGATTTATTAAGAGCTGGGTGGTTTACCACCAGGTTGTCAATAAATATTTGAAGCTTTGATAAGCTTGGGACCGTGGCCTCAAACACAGCAGCCCCTCCCACCACACTGCCTTTTGGTCTTGAAGTTATCTAGGAGATTCCACGGCCTCATTTAAATAACAAAGACACTCTCCGCCAGGAAGTCCCCAGCGCTTTAGAAGCTCGTCCCCTGGGACAAAGGCCAGACAATTGTTTATTATCCCACAGCCATAGCAAAGGAATGAAATACTGATACAAACTAAAACCCTAAAACCGAGTGAACCTCAAAAGCATTCCCGTAACTGAAGGAAACCAGACACAAAAGGTCACATTGTAGGTTTTCTTTTATATGAAACTAGAGGCCCCTGGCAGGAAGATTCCTGCAATAGGGCTTCACACTTCGGTCTCCTCTACCCCACCAGCTTCTCTCCCTTCTCCCCGCCCTGACTCCTTCCCTGCCTTCTCCGCCACCCCGCTTGGTTGCTTCTCCGAAGCTTCGCTCCCTTCTGCAGCACTTGGCTTCTTTCTACGCTGTCTTCTGTCTTCGCTCTAGTCTGGATAGGCAAATTAACTGCCATCTTGGTTGGGTTAATTTGCATACTCACCCTGATTGGCTGATGGGCGAGGCTTGTGGGTGAAGGAAGGTATGGTCAATTTGCATGTTTCTCTTTCATTAGAGAGGATAACCACAATAAGTGAGTCATAGAGACAGCACACATTGGTGGCTGCCAGGGGCTGGGGAAGGGAGATGCAGGGAGAAACCACTCAGTGGGAAAAGCGTTGAGAGGTTGAGCCAACCCTGATGTCCCCCTCTCAATCTCTCAAGAGAGATAATGCATGTCCTTTCTGTTCACAGGTATTCCTTGGCTGTTGTATTATTTGCTCCCAAGAGATATATGCCAAGGTGGCCGAGGCCAAACCAAGTTTATGGGTGTTTCTTTAAGCTTGTTGCTCAGGGGAAGAGGGGAGAAACCCCCCAGTGCAGGCATATAGGGCTAACACTGGTCTGCTCTAGTCCTCTTCCCTCGTGGGAAGCCTGGAGGCTACAGTGCCAAGGCGGAAGCACAGGACTTAGCGCCGGGAAAGAGGTTGGCACCCCTCTCTGAGTCACAGTGAAAAAATGAGTGTGTTAGAAAGAGGTCCCATGGGCCTGTGTTCTGATTATTCACTTCCTCCTCCCTGTGCAGTCTGCCCTCCTCTCTTCTGTTTCCAGCTCCAGATGGCCAAATGCAGTTCCCATCATGCAGCTTCTCACCCTCTGGCTTCCACTTGGGTGTCTGGAGAGCAGGAGGAGAGAGATCAGGGTGGTTAGTCTCCCCATGTTCTCTTCCCCTCCCTGTGGTTCTGATAGTGGTTGCTTCCTTTGGTGCCACTGTTCTTGCTAGGAAATTTGTGTGTGGTTTGTGGGGGACAAAAACAGGACACTGTGATCAATCTAATCAAAATTTATCTCACAGAGTGATGTGATCATAAATTCCTAATGGGGCAGGTCATGGTGGGCAGTCTTGCCGCAGACATATAACTTCTTTTTTTATATATATATTTTATTGACTTTTTACAGAGAGGAAGGAAGAGGGACAGAGAGCTAGAAACATCAATGAGAGAGAAACATCGATCAGCTGCCTCTTGCACACCCCCACTGGGGATGTGCCCGCAACCAAGGTACATGCCCTTGACGGGAATCGAACCCGGGGCCCTTCAGTCTGCAGGCCGATGCTCTATCCACTGAGCCAAACCGGTTTCGGCTATAATTTCTTTAGTAAATGGTTATCCTGGCTAAGACCTGTCCATTGTGTCTGTGTATCTAGGTTAATACACCTTTAAAATAGCAAGAACATCCTCAAGAGTGCACATACTCTTAGCTATCCTGGAATCCAGTCATGGTCTGCTTTCTCCAGCCCTCATGTAATTGTCCTTATGTCCCTCCTGAATTCCAATTGCATAAAAGAATCTGCAAACATGTCACTCTCTGGCGCACTTGAGATCCTACTTCCTGGCAATCATTGTCATTTTGGCTCAGATAAACTCTTACAAAAATTCTTGACAGGTCTGGGCATGTTTTACGTTGACAGGCTCCAGCCCTCAAGGGTCCAGCCTTGCCAGCTTCTGCAGAATAAGGCCTAACAGCTCCCAGGCTGGCTGCTGACCCTGCCCCGTTCTGGCAAATAACCGTGTCATTTCATTCTCTTCCATTCAGCTCCATGAGCATGCTACCTGTCTCCTGTGAAGTCTGGGACAGATGCGCTGCCCATGGAATTCCTTGGATGCAAAAGGAAGAATGAAGTATGCTGACTGCCAGCCAGTTGTGCTTATTGTCTCTGAAGTTATCACAGGACCAGTAGCGAATCACAGCCGCTGAAGGGTGATACTAAAATGTGTGTAATTGGATCCTGTTCTATTTAAATATTTAGATAGAGTTTATATGATAGATAATAGATGATAGAGGATGGTTAGATGAGAATATGCACTCCTTGTCCCAGAGCAGTTGGTGGCAAGCAGTATATGAACCCAAACCTGCCACATATCTGTGCTCTATAACCTACACTGAGCTGATGTCCCCCAGACCTGTCCCAATGCGGTCTTATCATGAAAGCCATATTTGAAACCACACTCAGTCTAACAGATCCACAGAGTCTAGCAGTTCTTGGAAAATTGAAAGCTTCCCTTCATTACTACCACCTCAGCAGAGGACGCACTGCAAGGCATAGCGGAGTTACTTAAATCATTCCCTACATGTTTATACGCATTTACGAGAATAACATATACAAGGTTCTTTTAAGACATGCACATTATCCTACAACTGTCTTTATGTTTTCCCCCTTAATCTATCACAAAACTACTTCCACAGCAGTACATAAATGTCTGCCTCAGTTTTTAATGGCTGCATGACATTTGTATTAATTATTTTTGGCTATCTAACAAACTATATTAGTCAGAGTTCTCCAGAGACACAGAACCAACAGGATGTGTAAATATATAGAGATTTATCTCCAAGTTTTGGCTCATGCAATTATAGGGACTGGCAAGTCTGAAATTTTCAGGGCCTGCTGGCAGGACAGAGGCCCAGGGAAGGGTTGATGTGCAGAGTCTGAGGCAGAATTCCTTCCTCTCCTGAGTCTTGTGTCCAAAAGCTGTCAGCAGAATGGGCGAGGCCCACACATATTATGGAGGGTCATCCGCTTTATTCAAAGTTTATCAATTTACACGTTAATCTCATCTAAAACTACCCATCTAGACTGGTATTTGACCCCAAACTGGGTATCATAGTGTTGCCAAGTTGACACATAAATTTAACCTCATACCATCCAAAACCATAGACACTGAAAACCACAAAGATTTGCTATTTCTCATGGTGTCATGGGCCACCAGCCTGGGGTGCGCCTTCCGCTGGTTTCAGCAATGATCACGCATGTGGCAATCGTCATGGGATGGCTTATCTAAGGCGCGGAAGGCCCGGGAGGCCCAGGAAGACTTCGCTCACCTCCAGCAGTGCTGGTTGTTCACTAGGGCACCTCACTTCCCCTCCGTGGGGATCCCTCCCAACTCACCCCTCTTTAGCAGCTGGACCAGTCTTTGCTATCTATGACATGCTAGGCTCAGGGTGACGGCAGAAGCTGTGAGGGTCTGGCACAAGGCCACTCCCACATGTTGTGTGTGTGTCACAGGCCAGCATTTAAGGGTGAACACAGGCCCCCCCGCACGTGTTGTGCGGGACTGCAGTCATATTGTAGTGGGGCATGGACACAGCTGGCGTGATTCATCTGTCTCCTTCTGCATCGTAAGCCAGCTTCCCCTCTGTGGACAGCACTCAGCTCATTTCCCATTTCTGCTCTTACAAAGAATGCCCCAGTGGGCATTTTGGACTGCATGCCAGCATCCTTGAGCAAGGCCTTCTGTAGGGCAGATTCGTAGACAAGCGATGGCTCAGAGCAGGGCACGGGATGTCTAATTGCCTCTCCTTCTACACCCTCGACAACTCTAGTCATTCACGGACTTTTGCATTTTTGCCACTCTGGTGGGTGATAAATGCCACAGATGGTCATTTACATTTTCAGTCCCTTGATTGCTGGGAAGCCGAGTGTTGTTGTTTCATGTGTTCATAGTACTTTCATCACTGGAAAAGTCTACTAAGATATCTACATTTTTTTAAATACAAAAATACCAAGAAGAAATGGAGGCCTACAGCACTCCTGTCCCGCTGTCTTGCCCCAGCCTCTGCACAGGGAAAGGGGCCCATGAGTGCGTCTTTTCTTGGGGGCCAGGAAGGTTCTTATTTGTTCTGAATCTCAGCATCCGAGGCGAGGCGAGAGCTGGAGGAATATAACGGCTCAGCACAGTGCTCCATTTTATGGCGGGAGAAACTGAGGCCTGGGAGGAATGCCACCTGGCTGAGGTCTCGCCGTGCATGACCAACTAGGGACCAGGGACCAGGTCTATTGACTCTTGTGAATAAGAAAGCCAGAAAGAGACCACAGAAAAGGGTGGGCTGTGTGCTTGCCCCTCGGGTGAAAGGCTTGCCTGGGGCTGGCCTGGCCCTCCCCCCTCATCCAGAGGTCAGGGTGTCCTCTTCCCACATAATGTCCGGGAGCAGCTGCAAGGCCCATGCATGGAAATTTCAATAGCTGGTTCCATAAATGTCAGATCCAGCGCCCTCCCCTATGGGGGGAAAGAGCTTGTCTCCTAGACAGATCACCTGTCTCCCCTTAGGGCACTCCTGGGACCAGAGCCGCTTGGCACCTCCTGTCTCCTGGGTTGCAGACCAGAGCTCTGGACCTGCGGTGTCCTCGCAGTCTGACCAGAGGGGGGCAGCAGAGCGCAGCGGAGGAACGCGGAATCTGGTCCTGCTGGAAACCGCTGGCTGGATGGCGGGGCCCCAGAGTCACGTTTTAAGATCAGGGCAGAGCCAAATACAAGTTGGGCTCGAGTCCCACGGGGAGCATTTTAATAAGTCCCGTACTTGAGAGTGTCCAGCCTCGCTAAATCAATATAGTTGGCTGTCCCGCTGCGCCTGGGTCAGATCGCTGGTTATGTAGCTCCGTGGCGAGGACCCGGTGTGAGCCATGCCTGTTTTCACACACTGAAGTTAGCCTCTGAGAGAGTGCAGAGGCACCGCTGAGGACACCAAGGACGCAGTGAGAGCTGCCAGGTTTCTGTGCCGGCTACAGAGCTGTTCGGAAGAGCGGAGCATTCCCGGGCGCTTCAGCACTCAGCAGGCACCTGCATCCTCCTCACGCCTCTCCTCCTGGGCGCTCAGGGCACGCATCGCCTGCACAGCGAGAACCAGTTCTGCTGTCTCTCCCCCTCTCCGTGCCAAGTGTGTATAATTGATTGACCCAGTTCCACGTATAGATGATGCAAAGCCCTTGTGTGTGCCTTCCCTCCCTGGTGGCCCTTTCATCCCATTGCACAACGGAGAGTGTGGTTACATGAGCCCAGAGGCCAGCACGCAATTCGGTACGTCCAGGACTTTCTGCTGCCTCTTGAGTAACTGGCCTTTGACAGGGCAGGGGAGGGGATCCATGGAGGCTTTCCTGCCAAGATCAAGGCCCCCAAATGCCTGAGCTCTCACTTCAGCCTCTATGGAGCACGTGGCCGCCTCCTCCTCCCTCCCTCCTGCCTGGCTCAGTCTGGGCCACTCCATCCCAGACTCTCAGAGCAGAGGCTCCAGGCCCAGACTGAGAAGAAGGGGCCCAGGAAGACCAGAGCCAATGGTCCCTCTAGCGCAGGGCAGACTCTCTACAGCTTAACCACCTGCCCCCCTCCCCGCCCCCGCTCCAAGCTGGGCTCCCCCAAATCTGAGTTCCTTAGGGGGACCCCGGCACTGAAGTAAAAATTAGATGTGAAACATAAGAGTAAAGCAAAACAAATAAATCAGCTAAAAGATAAGCACATTTTAAAGTTAGAGATGAAATTCCATGCCCTCAGGATGAATTGTAGGCCATACAGGTGCCCAGGTCATTTTCTTGATCTCATTTTATTCTTCTTTTAATTATGGCAGACTTTTATTATGGGATGCCAGAGATGGAAAAACACATGTATAAGAGTAGAAATTACTCGATCGTTTCTTAACTATGCTCAGCTTCATGACTGAATGATCAAATGTCAGAAGCTTCCCCCATCCCCGTATTTATTTATTTGTTTATTTATTTATTTATTTATTGGCGTGCAGGTAATTTTAAATGGAAATGGAGTTCATTGCTCAAATTAATCCCGCTCCACTTCCTATGCTAACATAACCAAAATCCCAGTCAGCTCAGGGACACTCACCCTTTTTCTGGGTCTGTGCCCACCTCCTTGTATTTAGAAGGAGTTGGCATGAGCCTGGACATTCATCCTGGCCCCTGCTCTAGGGTCAAGGAGATATGGAGACCAGATGCGAGTTCAAGTGGCTGTGGATGCATACCATCCACCCAGCGCCTTCTGAAAGGGGAGAGGAGTAGCGCCACCTCATGGGATGCAGCGGGGCAGGGGAAGGGAGAGAATGCACAGGCCGCTATGAAGGCCAGGACTGCCACACTTCACAGGCAGGTACTCTCTCAAAGGGTGGCCTGTCACCCTGGGGTTTTGAGATCCAGACTCCATGTGTTGAGAGGAAAGGGCAGACCCCCCTGCAAAGCAGGATCCTAGGACGGGTCTTCCATGTCCGAATAGTAGGGGACTAGCAGACCCAGCAGCATCACTCTGTCTGCGGGACAATGGCTGTGCAATTGCGTTTCAGTGCATGTTGTTATTACCACAAGAACTAAAGAGCGGCAAAGAGGACTGGAAGTGCAGTCACGGTGCAAAAGTGTATTTCTCCTAAACCCATGGTCAGTCAGCAAACTGCGGCTCACGAGCCACATGCGGCTCTTTGGCCTGCCAGAAACCAAAAGGGTTCCTACATCGGCCCCTTGAGTGTGGCTCTTCCACAAAATACCACGGCCTGGGTGAGTCTATTTTGAAGAAGTGGCCTTAGAAGAAGTTTAAGTTTAAAAAATTTGGCTCTCAAAAGAAATTTCAGTCGTTGTACTGTTGATATTTGGTTCTGTTGACTAATGGATTTGCTGACCACTGTCCTAAGCCAAGTGAAATGAGTGAGATGGCAATGGCTTGGGGGCTGAGGAAAAATGTCTGGGGCCACTGACTTGGGCTCTGGACCTCAACCAGCAGTTGGATGCCAATATGAAAACAAAGGACAACAGAAAAATGCAAGGCAGGAATGCTGGAATGTGTCATCAAGCATCACGTCTAAAAACGGGGAGGTGACCCGGGGATTCTGTCCTGTGTGAGCTCTCTGGAAATGCACCCCACCACGCCCCGCTTACACACAGACATAACATTGAAGCACGGGGTCTTCTTCAGGGGGCGTGATGGGTAAGAGTGGACATTGGGGTCACCTGAGGTCAGCATCTGCCATGTGTCAAAGCCACGTGACTTTAGGAAGAACCAGGGTTTGTGCACCTTTTGATTCCAATTGACCTTTCTCCTGAGATGCTTGCATGCCTGCCTCCCTCACACACACACACATATATATGCCCAGAGCTCTGAATGAGGGGGGTTAATCCAGTCCCCCCAGCTCTACCAGGGCTGTCCCTGCCTGGGCCGGGGGCAGCCCCTGGAGGTGGCAGGTGGGACCTGCCCCAAACATCCCGTGGGCTGAACACAAAAGCCTCCTGGGAGGGCCAGGCAGTGCCCCAGGAGGAAGAGAGAAAGGCAGGAGCCGCGCAAGGTGCAATGCCCCCGGCAGTCAGAAGGAGCAATTGGGTAAGGAGATATCAGAGGCTCCCATTTTTTTTTTTTTTTTTTTTTTTTTTTAAAGACAGCCGAAACCTGTTAGGCTCAGTGGATAGAGAGTCTGGCCTGCAGATTGAAAGGTACCAGATTCGATTCTGATCAAGGGCATGTACCTTGGTTGCGGGCACATCCCCAGTAAGGGGTGTGCAAGGGGCAGCTGGTCGATGATTCTCTCTCGTCGATGTTTCTAACTCTCTATTCCTCTCTCTTCCTCTCCGTAAAAAAAAAAAAAAAAGACAGAAGTCTGGATTTTTACAGAAAATAGGAAGTTTCAAAATCATAACAAGGTCAAACAAAGTGTATCTGCAGGCTGGAAGCTTGCAGGGGGCTGGGGACAGAGACTGCGGTGTTCTCTGTGGTGTGTGGCATGTCATTAACATTGACAATCATTCCTGGTGGGTGAATGGATAAATGGATGGATGAGAGGTTTGGCAGGATGCCCGGTTCCCACGGGGGCAGTGGGAGGTTTGTTTACCCCGTCTCCCATGGGAGAACCCAGTGTCCAGTGGGAGCATGCCCACGGAGGTGCTGGAGCTGGCATGGACAAGAGGGCTGGCTGGCAGCCAAAGCAGCAGGAGCTGGGGTAGGGTCAGCCTGAGGGGCCCCTCTGGACCCTCCAGTTCTCCAACAGCTTCCACTCCGTAAGCCCTCACATCTGGTTTAACGCAAACAGGACCTGAGAGAGCACAAGCCCTTGGGCAAGGAGCCCCTTGCACCCCAGCATGGCTTTGTGCAGCTTTTCCCTGGACGCCTCCATTTCAAGAGAAAGGCCAACAGGGCGGGGGCTGGGGCTGGCCAACCCAGGGGCTGGGTGGCTTCCTGTGCCCAGGGTCACGGACCTTCAGCAGGTCCACTGAGGAAAATGAAGCTGTGCACCCAACTCCTCCCTCAGAGTGTATGTGGGGGGTCTGTGCACATATGCAATGGATATCCGTGCTCCTTTGATGTGTGTGCAAGACCTGCTGTATGTATGCATGCACCACCACAATGTGTGTATGCAGGGAGGCGTGCACATGTGTGCAAGCATCTGGTGTGGCCGTGCATGTCTCTGTGTGCAGACCCTGGTTGTGTGTCTTTGCAAAGAGCACAGTGTGGATGTGTGCACGCCATTGTAGGTGTCCCACCGGCAGTGTCTCCATGTACACAGGCTGTGGGGGCGCACCTGCTCTGTGTGAGTGTGCCTGTGGGCCTGCCTGCTCTCCTGGTGGGTGAGTGTGCCCTGGCCGCTCAGCTGCCTTCCCAGGCCTGCCCTCTGATCTCCAGCTGCCCGAGGCAGGCTGAGTGGCTCTGAGTGCCCGTGACATCAGGTGCCAAGACCTAACCATGGGCTCCGAGCGGAGAACCCCGCCCCTGAGGAAGGTCCCCGGGCCACATTCTTGAGAGCACGCGGGCTGGAATTCTGGAATTCGTACATTCCATTCATAACTTTCCTGCCAGCGGGGGAAGGGAGACTTAGTGACTGAAAGCGCAGAAGAAAGAGAGGCTGCTTGCAGCTGCGACTGTGACTGCGAGCTTCCAGCGGCCAGATGCATGAGCACGTGAGCAGTTCACCCCTCAGCTGGTGGCTGTCTGCATAGGAGGGGGGTGCCACCGGGCCTTGAGGTCGCTCCCGCTCACAAGCGACCTTTATGGTTGTGGCTGGAAAAGGCACCACGGGCCAGTGAGAGCCAGAGACAGCCAGGGTGTCTTTGGGCAACAGAAGCACCCACAGGACCCTCGTGTGGTAGGTTTTATCTCTCCCATTTTACAGATGGTGAAACTGAGGGTGAGAGATGAAGTAGCTTAATGTACTCATTCTCCCTATAACCCACATCTGCTTTAGTCAGTCCAGGCCTTGCATGTGCTGTCCCATTTGCTCATGGGCAATCTGTCCTCCCCAGCTAAACTGCCTTCCCCAGGGACAGGGCCTGTGCCTTACCGGTGCCAGGCCATAGGCAGTGGGAGTTGAGGGTGGGCAGAGCTGGGGTCTAGCTCAGGGCTGAGGAACCTTTTTTCTGCCAAGGACCATTTGGATATTTATATCATTCAAGGGCCATACAAAATTATCAACTTAAAAATTAGCTGTTATATTTGCCCTAACCGGTTTGGCTCAGTGGATAGAGCTTCAGCCTGCAGACCGAAGGGTCCCGGGTTCGATTCTGGTCAAGGGCGTGTACATTGGTTACGGGCACATCCCCAGTGTTGGGTGTGCAAGAGGCAGCTGATCAATGTTTCTCTCCCATCGATGTTTCTGATTCTCTCTCCCTCTCCCTTCTTCTCTTTAAAAAGTCAATAAAATAAAATAAAAATTAGCTGTTATATTTGATCAAACATTTCATTAAGTCACCCTTAATGCCTTGGTAGGGCCAGACCAAATGATTTCGCAGGCCTTATAGAGTGTGTTGGCTGTTCCCTACCCGTGGTGTAGCTGGTGGGAAATTCAGCCTGTGGGACAGTGAACCGTGGCCCCATGTGAAGCAGCAGCGAGAGAACAGGAGAGGAGGAGCAGAACCTGACGTGGCTCTGGGTTGGCAGGAAAGCAGGGGAGGTAGAGAAAGGGGTTTGGTGGAAGGAGCCAACCAGCATGGCTGGGACAAACAGGCCAAGATGCTGCCGGGACAGCTGTGACCGTGCCCAGAGCTGAGCAGGGACAACATGGAGAAGACAACTTAATTCCTCATCCTACTGGCCCTGGCCAGGGCTGGGGCCAGAGAGCATGCAGGTCTGTGTGTATGAGAGGAGCTGTGGGGACTGGGGAGTTGAGGAGGGGGCTGGCAGGGCAACTCTGACTGAGGAAAGGCCATGTGTGTGGGAGGGACAGGATGCCGCAATGGGGGGAAACTGGATGATAGCTTGCAGAGGCCCACCTTCAAAACACACTTCTTTTTGAAACCAGAGACAAGAGGAACCTCTGCACTGCTACCACAGTGCTTCAGCCGGCCTGGGGGTGGCTGTCTGTTCAACCATCAGTTCACATCTGCCCCCTGGATTAGCCTGCGTCGTGCAGAGCAGGCACTTAGAGGTTCAGTGATGGTGGAAGAAGGTGCTGGAACAGGCTGGGTCCTACAGTCCCTGCTCAGTCAACCAAGTGCAGAGCAGGCACTTAGAGGTTCAGTGATGGTGGAAGAAGGTGCTGGAACAGGCTGGGTCCTACAGTCCCTGCTCAGTCAACCAACCATCAGGCCACGGCATCAGGTGAGGACCTCCCCCGGGCCAGCAAGCCTGGGAAGGTCATGGGCAGTCATTTCAGCAGGTCCCTCTGTCTGGCCAGTCTTTCTGCTCCTGAACCCATTCCCTTTCTGGGTGGCCCCAGGCAAGCCACTTGGTCTGCTCAGCCTCCGTGGGCAATGGCGGTGCTGGTGTCTCCGTCATGGGGCTGCTGGAGGTGCTGACAGGAGCCACTCAGCAAAGGGGGATCAGTTCCTGTCATCCCCACCACTGTCTTCTCCATCCTCCACCCCATTTCTGTATCACAATTAGTTCACCTGGACCCGTTCTTCCGGGCCAGAAACCAAGTCACCTTGATTGGTGCTCACAAAGGACTAGCTCTCAGCTGTTAGAGTCATGGTTCTCAAAGTGTAATCCAGAGAGCCCCGGGGCCCAAGACCCTCCCAGGGGGGTTTCAAGGTGAAAATCACTATCATGATAATGTTAAGATGTTACTGCTTTTTGTGAATACGGAAGCATTTCAGGAGCGAAGTGTCATGGCATTGTACTCTGACAGGCCAGGAGATGTATGCTTGTGCTTTAGAAATCTCTCAGTTCTACACCCTGGCCAGATGGCTTAGTCAGCCAGGACACCAATAGGCTGTGGGTTTGATTCCCGGTCAGAGCACACACCTATATTACAGGTTCAGCCCTTGGTCGGGGCACCTATGAGAGGCAACCAATCAATGTTTCTCTCTTTCTCTTTCTCTCCCTCTCTTTCAAAACAATAAAAACATATCCTTGGGTGAGAATTTTTTTTTAAAAAGCTTATCAGCCCTAATTTCAAATAAAAGCTCATCAAAGTCCTCAATAATTTTTAATGAATGAATTAGGAATGTAAAGGGATCCTGAGACCAAAACGCTTGAGACTCTTTGATTTAAACTGGGCTCAATCCCAGGCTCTGTCCCTGAATGACTGTGAACCTGGAGCAAATTAAACACATGAAACCCCAGTTCTTCTGCTTAAAGACGGGAACATGGCTCCTTCATCCTGGGAGGCGGCTGGGAGATGCTGGGGAGAAGCACAGCCGTGCACCAGCTGGTAAACCCGGGGCCTCTGTACTGCACAGCCCGCTCCTCTGCAGGAAGGTGGCCGGCAATGTCCTGCGCTCAGCGGACCCGCACCCTGCGGTGCTGGGAGGGACTCTTAGCAGCTACAAGGAGCCCAGCAAACAAGAACAAGGCAGGCCCCTGCCCTGCAGCATTCATCCAGCCTGGCACCTTCCCCAGGCCGGCGCCCAGCCAGCTCCCTGAGCACACAGTTTCCTACATGTCCAAGGTGTGAGAAAAGTAACACGTTTGTTGCTGATCTCGTTGGGAAAGGCCTGGTTTGAAAAAGAAGCGTGTTTTGAGTTTGTTGTGAAGTACATTCTGTAATTCCTGACCAAAATACCAACTGACGTAAAAGAAGCTCCTCCATGGAAAAAATATTTTGCTTGGAAGATGGACCCGTGGGTGTTCCTGAGGGGAAAGTGCCTCTTCCCCAAGCCGGAGCTGAGGGCCAGCCAGGCCCCCCTCCCCCTCCCCCTCCCCCTCCCCCTCCCCAGCCACAGAATCGGGCGGGCTGCTGGGCCACTGCTTCAGAGGGGGCCCGAGAGGAACATCCAAAGGAAGCCACAGGGTGAAAACGCTCTTCCAACTGAAAAGAAAAACTCAGTTTAGTGGCCAGTTGCAAAATAAATATACAAAACCTTGTGGCTTGCCAAAGCCCCCAAAATAGTACAGCAAAATACACTGGAAAAAAGATCTCATTCACAATTCAATGAGAAGTGAGGCATACACCAAGCAAGGAAACACACACGGGACAGGAGACTGCGACTCTTCCCTGAGAAATACAAATTCTGAAGTCAATGGAGAGATCCGACATGTCCCTGCAGAGAAAGACACAAGAGTGCCCAAAATGTCCATTTTCTAGCAAGAAATATTGGGAACGCAAAGCAGGTAGGCAGGGAAATGAGATGATCAGACAGGAAAGGTACCGTATTTTCCAGCGTATAAGACGACCCCCTAATTTTACAGTTAAAACATAGGTTTAGGTCTATATTCGCTGTATAAGACTACCCCCCAGTTCCGAGGCAACACCAGTTCTTTTTTTAATAGACCACCTCTCTGACTCTGGCCAATCTGAGCAGGCTTTTTTTTGTTTCAAAAGTTGTCTTATACGCCGGAAAATACGGTAAAATCTTTTAAACGTTGAGTTGTTAACGCAAAAATGGAATGGAATAGAAAATCTAAATGTGAACCCGAAAGTATATAAATATTTAATGTGTGAAAAGATGACCCTTTCAGATTAGTGGGGAAATGTTTCCCCATAAACAGTTTGGGCAAATGGCCAACCCCTTGACATTAAACAAAGTTAGACTCCTATTTCTTGTTCTAGATGGATTAAAGATTCAAACGAAAAACGAAACCGTAAAAACACAAGCCTATTTCAGTGAATTCTTACATAATCTTGGTGGTAATGAAAAACTTAATAAGCATGAAACCAAAGATTAAAACAATAAGGGGAAAGGTAAAAGGATTTCACACACGCACACACACACACACACACACACACACAAAAATACAAAAAACACAACACTTCACTATGTCAATAGACACAAACAAATCTTCTCTTTAGATCTTCACATAAAGAGTTACAAATACCTAACTGGTTTGACTTAGCAGATAGAGCATTGGCCTGCGGACCTGAGTGTCCCAGGTTCGATTCCAGTCAAGGGCATGTACCTTGGTTGTGGGCACATTCCCAGTGGAGGGTGTGCAGGAGGCAGCTGATGGATGTTTCTGTCTCATTGATATTTCTAGCTCTCTATCCTTCTCCCTTCCTCTCTGTAAAAATATAATTAATTAATTAATTAATTAATTAATTTAAAACAAATAAATATGTGATTTCAAATGGTGCTGGTGCTAGGAAGAATAGTTCCTGATTATAGGTGATCCTTGGCTGAGTCTTTTACTAGTAAATTTTAATGATTTTCTATTTATTATAAGGTCTATTTGAAAAGAACTGGTTTTCCATTTATGGGAGAGCTATGATATTTCCTTTCAAATAAATACATTTAAGTAGGGGGTTGATCTGAAGAACAAGGCTAATGACATACAGCTAGTTCAAGTACATGGCAAAAACCATGGCCCTGACGAGGAAAATGAATGCAATTCGCTGCTGCAGACCAGGGGCAGCCGTAGCAGGTCCTCTGAGCTGCGGTTCAGGACCACCAGTCGGAAGCACGGAGAGATGAGGGGATCCTGTGAGAGAAAGGGGGTCCATCTGGAAGGAAGGCAGGCAATCAAGGGAGTGCAAGTGCAGGATAACAATGAGGGCATCTCAGCCGCGGGGGGAACATGTTTGGAGGGGATCCCCTGGGCTTCGGGTGGGACCTGAACAAGGCAGCAATCAGAAGCACAGGCTCTGATGCAGACGAGATTCCAGTCGGCACCGATCTCCCCAGCAAGGCACTGGATCTCTCTGTGCCTTCATGTGCTCAGGTGTACAACCAGGATGATGAGAGAGCTACCTCATGAAGCACTGACTGTACCTCAGCTTCCTCCCTATGAAATAGAGTCACACGTAGCCCTCCTCATCCGCAGGGTGTGTAAGCATTGAGAGGGTTTATGATGCAAAGCGCGCGCACACACACACACACACACGCCTGGCACAGAGTCAGCACTCCATAGGCATCAGCTTTCCTTCTTTCTGCGGCTCCTGTCCTGACTGTCCTTCCGTATGAATACAGGGCGCAAAGCACCTTGCGCTGGTTATTCTGCGTTTGCCCACTCATTCTGACCCACTCTCTGGTCTCCAATAGGTCACCTGTAAAACGCCCACGGTTCCTTCATGGGGATTCGAGATTCGCCCGCAGTGGAAGGACGGGACCAATACCCCACTTCTCATCCCACCCACCCCTAGAGGGGATGGTCACCCAGTCTTTCAGTTCCCAAGCAGCCTGTCTACTCCTTCTCTTTCCTTCCCTTTTCTTCTCTCCCTCCCTTCCATGTCTCCTTCCCTTTTTTTCTCCCTCCCTTCCTTCCTCCCTTCCTGTCTTCCCCCCTCCCTCCCTCCCTCCCTCTCTCCTCTCACATCCTTTCTTGCTTCCTTGTCTCCCTTCCTCCCTCTCTTCCTTCCCTTCCTCCCTCTCTTCCTTCCCTTCCTTCCTTCCTTCCTTCCTTCCTTCCTTCCTTCCTTCTTTCCTTCCTTCCTTCCTTCCTCCCTCCCTTCCTTCCTTCCTTCCTTCCTTCCTTCCTTCCTTCCTTCCTTCCTTCTTTCCTTCCTTCCTTCCTCCTATTCTCCCTTCCTTCCTCCCTCCTTTCCCTCCCTCTTTTCCTTCCCTCTCTTCCTCCTTCCCTTTCATGTCTCCTTCCCTTTCTTTCTCCCCCCTCCCTTCCTCCCTTCCTGTCTTCCCCCCTCCCTCCCTCCCTCCCTCCCTCCCTCCCTCCCTCCCTCCCTCCCTCCCTCCCTTCCTTCCTTCCTTCCTTCCTTCCTTCCTTCCTTCCTTCCTTCCTTCCTTCCTTCCTCCCATGTCTTCTTCCCTTTCTTTCTCCCTCCCTTCCCTCCTTCCCTTCCTCCCTTCCTGTCTTCCCACCTTCCTTCTTTCCTTTCTTGCTTCCTTCCTTCTTTTCTAGGTATTGCGGGTGGAGAGGGGGTGTTCTATTTTTAAATAAATACAATTTAATGCAAGTGTTGATAGCAACACTTCAGCAAGTCATGACACAATCTCCCAGACATTGCAGAGGCAATGCTTGTGAAACACAGCGAAGTTTCACAGTGTTGCAAACTAGAGCTGTTGCTCAATGGCCCATCAGAACCTCTCCAAGCCCGTGTGTGAGCCCTGGTGCCACAGACAGAGATTTCACCCCTTCCTACCCCCCTATGCTTGTGCTCCGACGCCAGCATTAGCCAGCACGGGGAAGAGCCTTCTGAGAAGTGGTAAGTGATACACCCACGGGAGCCAGGACACACAGGAGCCTTGCGTCTTGGATTATGGTTGTCCTGGCAGGAGAAGCCCTTCAGATTGCTGAAAGCTGCAAGCGTGCACTCACTCCTCAGCCAGCCAGGCTGCAGGATCAGCAGACCCAGCCTCAGGACAGAGAGGCCCAATGGAAGTAGTCTATAGGCCACAAGGAAGTTGGCAAGAAATGTTCTGTTCAAGTAACCCTCCTCTGCAGAGGCAGCGAGAGGAGAGCTCTGTGTGCCAACAAGCACCATGCCCAGGTAGCTCTGTCCTCCTTTAAGTAATAAATGGGGGTGGTGAGGGGAAGGGGCCTCCACAAAGGTCAGAGAAGGCCGTGGACTGAAGAAATTAAGAAAGTTGTCAAAGAACTGCACCCGCAGGGAAAGAGCCTATTTGTTTAAAGGGCCTACAAAAAAATAAATGTAAATCTCAGAAAGCATTTGAGAAGCAATCTCAACAAAATTCTAGAAAACTCGGGAATTCATGGAACAAGATACAAATGATAATATTATAAGACAATAGCTGAGATGAAATGGAAGATGTGTGCTCTAACCGGTTTGGCTCAGTGGACAGAGCGTCCGCCTGCGGACTGAAAGATCCCAGGTTTGATTCCAGTCACGGGCACGTACCTTGGCTGCAGGTACATCCCCAGTAGGAGATGTGCAGGAGGCAGCTGATCCGATGTTTCTAACTCTCTATCCCTCTCCCTTCCTCTCTGTAAAAAAAAAAATCAATAAAATCTATTTTTTAAATAAATAAGTGGGAGATGTGAGAGCAGGCAGAAATAGTAAGATATAATAATGGACATTTATGTAGAAATTATTTCAAACTTATAGAAAAAATGCAAGAATAAAAGTAGTCCAAAATATACCCATTTATTATTCTTTACCCAGAGTTACCTATTGTTAACATTTGTATATCATTCTTTCTCTCTCTCTCTCTCTCTTTCTTTCTCTCTCTCTCTCTCTCTCTCTCTCTCTCTCTCTCTCTCTCTCTCTCTCTCTCTCTCCCCCCCTCATTTCTCCCTCTAAATTATAAAATGTGACATTGGATTCATATGCTGCTCTCAAAAGAATAAAACATCCTGCTCAAGATCATTAGTACATGGGAAAGGAGGTGCTGGCAACATGTTGGAAGATGGAATTGAGATGGCTGGGGCCAGGTGGTTTCTGCATTTAGATTACGTCTTGTTTTGGAAGGTATGCTCATGCATTTACTCTATCTTGTGTATTTCTTTCCAGGGTTTGAGGTGGCATCCATAATCAAACACATTAACATTCCTCTGGTCGCAATCATGAATATTCATGCCAAGTAGGAGGAATGAAGATAAATAAATGACTTCAGTCAGTTCCCATTAAGTTCAGCCACTACATAAGTTCAGATCAGTGGAGGGAATTCTGGCAAATAGTTATGAACAGAATATAATTAATAATATAATAACTATGTATGGTGTCAGATGGGTGTGAGATTTATTGGGAGGATCACTTACTAAGTTATGTAATGTCTAATCGCTGAGCTGTACACCTGAAAATAATATAATAATGTGTGTCAGTAATACTTTCAACGATAAAGAATTTTTAAAAAATAAATAAATAAAAATAATGTATGTAAACTGAAATTGAAAGTAAGAAAAGATTAATGCTTTATTAAAAAATAAAAGAACCTGAAACTGAGTTATATCTAAGAACCCTCCTATCCTCAGCGCTAAGAGATTTTCCTCTTCCGAGACCCCTTGTCATGAGCATAGATATGGACCCCAGATCTGCACATTCTGTGCCAAAGCAAACAGTACACGCCTGCTGCACATCTTTCAAAGTCTCTTTTTTAAAAAAAAAATCTCATGATGGCAAAGATAATATTCAAAGGGTATCTTTTTCCTATTGAATTTAAGACCACTGTGTATATTCCAGATCTTTAAATATTCACAAATGTTGAAATTACTGAACTAATTTTCATTTCGACATTTAACTTGGTTGAAAGGGCCATTTGCCATGTGGAAATTTTAGTTTTTATGTGGACAAATTCATCCAACTTTTGCTTTTCAGCTGGCTGAGAATAGCCTTCCCTAAGCCAAGTTTGTGGAAGTAGTTTCCTATGTTTTCCTCCAGTTCCTTTAAGGTTTTATTTGCACATCTTAATATTAAATTCTTTTGGAAGAAATATAAGTTTTGGGATTTAGGCCATTAAGTCCAGTATTGTTGACTAAATAATCAATTTCATTGGTTTGAAATGACACTTTTAACATCCTGAAGGCCCAAGAATGCATGAGGCCGGTTCTTGTTTCTGTGTTCTCATTTATTTTTTCTATTTGCCTTTTCCTGCCTCTGGCAGAGTCTTTAAATCCCTGGACCTTTCAAAAAAATTATTATATCTGTTAAGACAAACAATCCCCATTTCTATTTCTCTTTTTCATTCAAAAACATCTAGGCCATTTTCAAACATTTATTCTATTTGTTCACATTTACAATCAATTTTTAAAATTCTATTAGAATTTTGAATGTGGTTGAAGTGAATTTATAGATTGATTTAAGAGAAATTGCTATCTTTAAAACATTATCTCCTTTTCCAGGAAAAGCACAGCTTTTTGAAGCCTTTTTTTATGTCTCTAATTGGCTTTTATTATTATTGTTTTCCTCACATGGGTCTTTGACACTTTATTTTTATAACAGCTTTATTGAGACTTAAAGTCATGAATCATACAATTAACTAATTTAAAGTATACAATTTAGTACTTTTTAGTATATTCACAAAGTTGTGCAGCTCTCACCATATTCAATTACAGAACATTTTCATCTCCTCAAAAAGAAACCCTAAACCCTTTAGCCATTACCTACCCTCCTCCCCATTTATTATTCACCCCCAGTCTCTATGCAGTAACCAATCTACTTTCTTTCTCTCTATATTTACCAATTCTGGACATTTGATATAAAAGAAATCATATAGTATATGGTCTCTTGTGATTAGCTTCATTCACTTAGTATAATATTTTCAAAGTTCAATCATGTAATAGAACACATCAGCATTTCATTCTTTTTCATGGTCAAATAAAATTTCATTCCACATTTTCTTATACATCCATCATTCAACAGGCATGTAAATTGTTTATACCATTTGGCTACTATGAATAAGCTGCTGTGAGCATTTATGTAGAAGTTTTTATGTGAACATATTTCAAGCCTCTTGAAAATGGAATTGCTGAGTCAAAGGGTAAGTCGATGTTTAACCTTTTGACTTAATTTTTTGTTAAACTCCCAGACTGCTTTCCAAAGTGGCTGCCCCATTTGACATTCTCACCAGCAGTATATGAGGGTTTCAATTTCTCCACATCTTTGCTAACAATGGCTGTTATCGGACTTTTAGATGAGAGCTCTTCTAGTGTGAAGTGGTATCTCATTGTGGTATTGCTTTTCATTTGCCTGAAGATTAATGATGCTGAACATCTTTTCATGTGCTGGTGGACCATTTGTACATCTTCTTTGGAGAAATATTTACTCAGATCTTTGTCCATTTCTTAATCGTGTGATTTGTCTCTTGGTTACTGAGTTGTGTTTTTACATAGTCTACATCCAATTCCTTTATCAGATACATGATTTGCAAATGTTTTGTCCCATTCTGTGGGCTGTGTATTCACTTTCTTGAGAGTGGCCTTTGAAGCACGAATATTTTTTATTTTAATGAAGTCCAAATTTATCTATTTTTTTTCTTTTGTTGCTATTCTTTTTTTTCTACTGTTGGTTTTAAATCTAAAAATCTGTTGCCAAACACAAGGTCATGAAGATTTACTCCTATGTTTTCTTCTAAGGGTTTTATAGTTTGGACACTTACGTTGAGGTCTTTGATCCATTTATAGTTAACTCGTATGGTGTGATGTAAGGGTCCCACTGCATCGTTTTGCATGAGGCTATCCAGTTGACCCAGGACCATTTGTTGAACAGATTGTTCTTTGCACATCAAACAGACTTGGAACTCTTGTTAAAAATTAGGTGGCCACACAGAGAGCAGGCCAACAGCTATTAGGAAGGTGGGGGTGGAGGGATTGAGCAAAAAAAGATTTAAAAAAGAGAAAAACTCATGGACACAGGTTATAGTTTGGTGATTGCTTGGGGGGGGGGTAGAGGGAGATAAAGTGAGAATAAATGGTGATAGACAGAGACTTGACTTGGGGTAGTGACCACATAATGGTATACTGATGATGTGTTGTACAACTGTGTATCTGAAACCTGTATAATTTTGTTGACCAGTATCACCCCAATAAATTCAATAAAAGGGGGGGGGAAATTATGTGACCATAGATACATAGGTTTGTTTCCAGACTTTTGGTTTTTATTATTTCCTCCCTTGTACTTACTCTGGGCTTTGCTTCTTTTTCTTTTTCTAGATCTTTTGGGTATAGGGTTAGATTGTTTGCTTGAGATTTTTGTTGCTTCTTGAGGAAGGTCTACAATGCTATGAACTTCTCTCTCAGGACTACTTCCACTGTGTCCCATAGATTTGAGGTTGTTGTCTATTCTTTTTCAGTTGTTTCCAGGTAATTTTGATTTCTTCCTTGAGCTCATGGTTAACCCATTTGTTGTTTAATAACATTCTATTTTTCTTTTTATTTTTTTTATTGTAGTTGATTCCTAGCTTTATAACATTGTGGTCAGAGAAGATGCTTGATATGAGTTCAATCTTCTTGAATTTATTAATACTTATTCTGTGTCCTAACACGTGGTCTTGTCTTTGAGAATGTTTTACGTGCACTTGAGGAGAATGTATAGGTTGCTGCTTTGAGGTGAAATGTTCTGTAAATATCAGTTAAATCCATCCGATGCAGTGTGTCCTTTAAGGTTGCTGTTGCCTTGTTGATTTTTTTTTTTTTTTTTTTTTTTGTCTGTAAGATCTATACATTGATGACAGTGAGCTGTTAAAATCCCCAACTCTGACTGTATTGGTGTCTGTCCACCAAGATTTTCTCCATATATTTAGGTGTGCCTATGTTGGGTGTGTATATATATTTACAAGAGTTATATCCTCTTATTGGATCAAGTCCTTTAGTACTATATGGTGATCTTCTTTGTCTCTTTTATAGCCTGTGTTTTGAAGTCTATTTTGTCAGATATAAATATCGCTACCACAGCTGTTTGTTTGTTTGTTTGTTTGTTTGTTTACATTTGCATGGGATGTTTTCCCCCACTGAGCCGCGCCAGCTGCGCCCTCCTGCACTTATTAATTGGAATGTATCTGTAACGAAGAAGTTAACTTGCTTCTCAACATCAATAATTAAGCAACACTCCAGTCAAGAGAGTCTGGGACAAGAGGAAGAGCAAAGCCTGCAAGGACAAAGGGTAGTCCGAGTCACTTTTTAACCAGCCCTTCTCCCTGCTCACCTTCTACCCTTTTGTTGCCTCCCCCTACCCCCACCTGGGCTGTGACTGATCTCTGAGGTGGGCCTGGGTCCTGTGTGTGGTCTCCACATGCCTTACTGCTTCCTTCAACATGCCCTGCCCCTGTGCGGAAACCTCCCTTTCAGAGCCTCCTTTCTCTCAGCCAAGAATATTACCAGTGGCCTTGGCCTGTTTGGCTCAGTGGATAGAGTGTTGACCTGTGGGCTGAAGGGTTCCAGGTTCGATTCCAGTTAAGGGCACATGCTGGGTTGTGGACTCAGTCCCCAGTGGGGAGAGTGTAAGAGGCAGCCAATCAGTGATTCTGTCTCATCATTGATGTTTCTATCTTGCTTTCCCCTCTCCCTTCATCTCTGAAATCAATTTAAAAAAATGAATAATTAAATAAAATAAGAAGATTACTGATATATATAGCCAGTGGCCCTAGCTAGGTGACTCAGTTGGTTGGGGTGTCATCCCATACACCAAAAAGTTGCAGGTTCAATTCTCAGTCAGGTCACATTGTTGTGGGTTTGATTCCTGTTTGGGACACATATGAAAGGCAACAAATTGATTTTCTCTCTTATATTGATGTTTCTCTCTCTCTCTCTGTCTCTCTGTGTCTCTCTCTCTTTCTCAAGTCAATAAAAAGATATCCTTGAGTGAGAATTAAAAAAACATAAAAAGGAATATAGCCAGTGACTCTCCCCCTCTGTAAACACCCAAGTATTTGCACCCCCTCTCGCACACAAACACATGCATACATAAATATACATACACATGAATGAATACACACATTCATAAACATACATAAATATGTGTTCTGATTATAGATGTCAGGTTATTATTTTTAAAAAGCAAATAATAAAGGAAGACAATAACGATAGCTTAGGTTTTTCTATAGCTCAGTGAATCCTTAGAACTTTAAGGGCAGACACTATTATCACCGCTCTTTACAGAAGAACCTGCAGCTTCTATAGCCTGTCACACATCTGGGAAGCACATCCAGGCCTTTTGACCCAAGGCATATTTCCTGCTCTTAAAGACCTCAGAGTTGTCCACCTTTGTGTCTCTGGTGCCCGTGGGCAGATCAGCACCTCCTCTCTTCCCCTCTCAGCCTCTCCTTCCATCTGGAAAGGCTGTCAGCTTCACAGGGTCATTGCAGTGATGGAGGCTGCCTTTTCCTCACAGCTTCACCGGCACTGGGTGGGTGGTAGTCAAGTCATGTCTCTTGTATTGAAAGCCTGATAAGGCTTTAAAGATCTTAGTGTTGTTTCATGTGTGTTAAGTTTGCATAAATTCTCACTTCATTTGCACTGAATATCAAAGCTTTATATTTCTTAGCAATTTATATATCTGCTATTGCCTTTCCACGAAGGACAGGCAGCACAGAGGGTAATGCCAGGCACATCTGAGGCTGACACCCTGGTTCGGCCATTAGGTGACTTTGGTAGGGGGGTGGGATGAGGGAGGTAGTCTGGTTCCTTACCTCCAAAGTGTAGAAAATGCAGCACCTACTTCAAAACCTTGTTTTAAAGTGAATACAGATTGATCCATTCGCAGGGGTCCTCAAACTTTTTAAAGTGGGGGCCAGATCACGGTCCCTCAGAGAGCTGGAGGGCCGGACTATATGAACTACTAATTCCTACTGTAACACCTCAGCTGCGCTCACTGCCCAAAAAACCTGGCGGGCCGGATCAGACTCCTCTGCGGGCCGCATGTGGCCCGCGGGGCCGTAGTTTGAAGACCCCTGCATTAAGGGGATTAGCATTTCAAATAGAAAAAGTTGGTTGTCATTATTGCCCATTATTGTCAGGAGGTATTCATTTCTTTGCTTACTGGTTTGTTAAAAAAAAAAAAAAAAAAAAAAAAAAAAAAAAAAAAAAAAAAAAAAACTCTTCATATACTACTAAAGGTATTAACTTTGTGAAACAAACATTTATTCACTTTCTCTGTGGTGATTAATCTTAAACGTAATTTCTAAAATTGTATCAGTCAAATATAGTCATATTTCCTTTCTGGTTTCTGACTACAGTGTTATGCTTATAAAGGCCTACCCTGTTTTATATTTATTAAAAAGAATCACAACCTTTTTTTTTCTCCCTAGTACGAACTTTAATGGCTTTATTTATTTTCGTACTTAATCAAGCTGGAATTGATTTTTATGGAAAGCATGATGTAAGGTATCCAGCTTTAATTATCTTGCAAATGATAAGCTTGTTGACCTAACACCCCTTTTTAATTTGCTCTCACCCCACAACTTTAAAATGCTACGTTCTATCACATTATAGTGACAAGAAAAAAAATCCTGAAATGCCCTACATTAAATTACAACAGGCTGGAGGGTGGAAGAGACACAAGAGGTTGACCAGTTAACTGTAGGACAAAACCAACCAAAGCCTGCTCACACGCCTGAGTGTGTGCTGGAACTTGCAATGAACTCCGAGGTGGCTGTTGCCACGGTGGTCTAAGAGAACAGCCAGGGGCCACCTGGTGCCTCCACTTCTTGCTTTTGCACGAACTTTCCTGACCTTTGCCTACCAGCAACCCAAAGGGGCAAACACTTCTTCCTTAGACTCTCCCTCTATCCCAGAACCAGCGCTGCTTCACCTTCTCCCACTCGTTTTGGCTACGGACGGTGCAAATTCTTTCAAAACAACCTCCATCTATCTTCCCGTTTCCATAGAAGTTCCTGTGGACACCTGGCCAGCAGACATGTCATCTTCCCCATCCAGCCCTGCTGCTGGTGGTGTAGACTGCATGCCTGGGACCAGTTCCTTTTGAGGCTAGCACACGGCTCCGTAAACCTTTTCTTTTAGAAAAAGCATTCAGCCAGGAACGTTTTTTGGTTTAACAATAAGTATCATAGAAATTTGAATCATTTTATAGATGTGCAACCCAGTTTATTCTTACACTAAAGATGCAATGTAGCTGTATGTTGGGATTTCTGGCTGGGCAAGTCCCACCTCATTATTGAGGAGCAATCAGAAGGGTGGCAAGGGCCGCAGGCACACACTTGAGTGCCAGAGTCCAGTTGGGGGGCAGTGCTGGGAGGGCTCTCTGCACACACCTGGTGCCCCCTGACCTCAGGCAGATCCAGCAACTGGTCCAAACCAGTTTCCTTAAAGAAAAGTGGGCGATACTTCTGTTTCCTTGGTGGGTGTTAAGAGGATCCAGCAGGATGAGCAAACACCAGTGCCAGTAGAGGTTTTATAGGGTTAACATTTGGGGTGTGTTATGGGCTGGAGTGTGTCCCTTCAAAATGCATATGTTGAAGCCCTGTTCTCCAGTGCCTCAGAATGTGACTGTATTTGGGGATAGGGTCTTTTAACAGGTAATCACGTTCAATGAGGTCACGAGGATGGGCCTCAATTCAATCTGTCTGGTGTCCTTACATTGCCAGACAGACCCCTGAGTCTGAGGAAGAGGGTTGTCCCTAACGCTTGTCAGTCTTATAAGAAAAATGTCAAAGGAGTGACAGGCAGCAGTGTTGAAGCAAAGCCAGCAAATTTATTAAGGAAATAAGGCAAGCAAGTTTGTTAAAAACACTCTTGGTATATTGGACCAGTGGGTACCCAGCTAGCCAGAGCATATGCCCAGTGGGGATTCAAGGGGTTTTATACCCTTCTTCCTGTAGGTTTCACGATTCCTCTGCTGCATGTTTTGGGTAGCAGCTTAGTTTCAAAGTCTCCTTCTACACTGTAGCATCTTATTTGGGCAGCCCTAAGACGGCTGACTTCTTTGTTTCGTGGGGGAAATAAAGCTCTACCTTCTTTCCTTCTCTGTCCTCCTCCATTGGCAGCCCAGGGTGGTGTTAGCTCCGTAGTCTCTGGTTAGGGTGGAGGGTATAAATCATTTGCTCTCAGGTGTCCTTGGTTATGGAAGACAAGGTCTTGTGATCCACAAGTTGGCTGCAAGCTGCCCAAACCGTTTGGCCTTGTTTAATTTTCTTGTCTCAGTTTCCCCCCTTCACCTGCCCAGGAGTTTTCCTAGTTTTTTACTCTCCTGCCACATTCCCCTCTCAGAGACTCCCATCCCTAAAATCTTCTAGAGCTGATGAGGGAGGACGGTCTGTTTTCAGGAACTGCTTCCGGCTTACAATGGCCATAGTCCCTCCCTGCAAAGGCTATGGAAGTCTCTCCCTGTGTCCTCTAAGGGAGGCAAGGGAATGGGGTTTGAGATTGGAACAGAGGCCAGAGTCTGATTTCTTTAAATCAGGGATGGGCTGGAATCCCTGAAGTGTCAACATCTAGACACGGAATCGCTGTTCTGCCTTTGGATGGGCTTTGTTTTCCTACAGGCAGGGGCTGTGAGGAAGTTGTCCTTTAATCATCTGATATTGCGGCAATACCCAGTCTATCAATTTTTCTTAAATCTCTATCTTGGTAAAGGGCTATAAACATTTGAATATAAGCTATTTTGTCCCATTTGCCTTCATTTATGCAAAACAAATCTAATTGGAGAATACTGTTATAATCCAGAGATTTATCCACAGGGCAGGCTTCTGTTCCTGAGTTGGTATTGGGGCCAACTTGTATTACAAAAGAAAATTAATCTTTTTCTTTTTTAAGGTCTGAGGCTTAAACTTTTCCCAATTCTTTAGGATTCATCCCAGAGGAAAAACTTGTGGTACTGAATTTTGGTTTCCCATCTGAAAGAGAAAAGAGAAGATCAGGAAAGAATGGGCACACCTGTTCCTTCTCCACTGTTTCCACTTCTGAAGGCTTCTTCTCTGGCCCGGGTTTCCAGAATTAACTAGTCTTACTTTGTAACCCAAATTCCTGGTTGCAGGGTCTGTGCCATGCCCCAAGGCTGGCCTTACCAATGACCAGGAGGTCCTGGGAATGGATTTTGCCCCACTCAGGCATTGGACACAACTCTACTCTGGACTGCTGAGTGTCCCCCTATGTCTCTGTTCTCATTTAATTCAATGCCTGATGGTGCACTTCTATTCTGTTGAGGCAATAATGCCATGAGTTACTGACCTGTTTTTCCTGTCAAAGACCCTGATGGAGCAAGAATTTCAGTATTTCTAGTATCACTAGTCATTGTAAAGATGGAATCCTTCTAGGTTTTGCAATATCCTCATTCCCTCAAAAATTTTTACCAATATATTTGTCCACTGGAGTGTCTGAAAACTTGCCATTCCTGTCTGCTCCCCCAGTCTCATGGGTCCCATGGTGCCATGCATAACAGATGCCTTTGTCCATAGCCAAGAAGATAATTTACTGATATTCCCTATTTTTTTTATAAGGTTCAGTAGGACAAAACCAACATTCCCTGCTATGCCTGTCAGCCTTCTCAAGATATTTAACAATTTTTGGGGGTCTCAATGTTAGGTATCAGAGCCCAGAGTACAAAGAAGATCCCTTTATCCCATTTATCCCACAATTGGCAGCAACCAGTTCCCTAATTTAAAAGTGGCGTAAAGGGCCCTGATCAGCCTGGCCAACAGCCTTAAGATCTTCGCCTCGATTGGTTTAACCAGGGTGTCTTGCCTAAGCCTTTGTTTATATAACAACAGTTGTCAGTTGATAGCTTCTGGCCAGTGCCTTTCTTGACAATGTTTGCAAAGGCAACCTAAGGGAGAGACTTCCTCTGAGTTTTTAGGATAATATTTCTGAAACTTGAGGGGCCCCCAATTGATTTTCCCCCTTGTCTCCCACAGACACAACTAACTCCCTCTCTGCATTTCCTACAAGGGGATGCAGATGCAGGGAGAGCTGCCAGGAATGACGCAGGGCAGAGAGGTACAGATTGACAACTGGAAGGTCTTGGAGCACTGAGTGACCAACCCTGATGTGCGTGTCCCCGGATGAGCCAGTTGATGACAAGTGAAATGGAAGGCCCTGTGAGACTCCTGCTCATCTTTAGGTGTCTGCTCCACTCCAGACACCTCAGCAAGGCCCTGACCCGCGCGAGGACATTCAAGACTCAAACCAGAGAAAGGACTTGCCTCTTTTCTCTTGAGAGCCCAGGGAGCCGAATCACTCATTTGGTTTTACTTTCAATTTTTCTGTCCTGGACACAGGCCCAGTATGTCTGTCTTGCTAATCTTTGTTATGCTGCAACACCCTAAATCCTGATGGCAAAACAGAAAAAAAAGAAATCCCTGAAGGGACTGAACTCACTGATCTGTCAGAGGAAATAAAGAAAATCAGGCAACTGGGATTGCGGATATCTCCTAATCCTATATAATAAAAGGCTAATATGCAAATTGACCAAATGGCGGAATGACCAGTTGCTATGACATGCACTGACCACATGCACTGACGCTCAATGCAGGTGCTGCTCCCTGGTGGTCAGTGCACTCCCACAGGAAGTCCATCAGCCAGAAGCCGGGCTCATGGACTGAGAGAGTGCACAGGCTGTACTGAGGGGACCCTCCTCCTCCCCGCCCCCCCCCACAACCTAGTTGTGTTTTTTTTATAAGGATTAGCTAACAGCAATCCCACTCAGATCCCAGTTACTAATCACTGCTACTGGAGTCTCCAGAGTCAGAGGGAGAGAGGGCTGTCCCTTCCCCGGCTCTTCTCAATCACAGAAAAAAAGATTTCAAATGAGTGACAGAGAGCAGTGTTGAAGCAAAGCAAGTGAATTTATTAAGGAAGCAAGACAAGCAAATTTATTAAAAATACACTTGGCGTATAGCACAAGGGGCACCCAGCTAGCCTCAGCACGGGCCCAGTGGGAATTCAAGGGGTTTTATACGTTTCTTATAGATTTCAAGGTTCCTCTGCCAGTTATCTTGGGGAGCAGCTTAGGTTTCGAAGCCTCCTTCTACATTGCTGCATCTTGTTTGGCAAGTCCTGATGCTGACTTATTTGTTAGTGGGTGAGATAAAGCTCTCTCTTCTTTCCTTTCCCCTTTCCCCTTCTCTTGCCTTGGCAGTTCCTGGGCGATTTAAGCTGTGTCTTCTCTGGTTGGGAAAGAGAGGGATTAGTCATTGGCTCTCAAGTGGCCTTGGTTGGGGAAGATAAGGTCTTAGGATTCAAAGCTGGCTTAGGATTCAAATCCTTATTTGATTTTCTTGTCTCAGTTTTTCTATTCTACTTGCTCAGCAATTTTCCTAGCTTCTCACTATCTTGCCACACTTATAAGAAGAGACTAGAACACAGACGGGCACAGAGGAAGTGCCATGTAGAGAGTACAGGGAGGCGATGATCAGGGGTTTGGACACCATGATCTCAGACTTCCAGCTTCCAGGATGTGAGTAGCCCCGTATGTAATATTCTCTTACATCCTGGGCAAATGAACAGGGGGTTGTGGGTGCTTCCAGTTGTGGTGGCCTGTTGGAGCAGCCTGGGGCCTGAGAAGCCAGGTCTGGAATCACCAGGACCCTGTGGACGAAAAGGGGCCACAAGCTAAACCTGACCAGCTCAGGGGAGGTCTGCATGGCAGACTTACAAACTCAGAGACCTAGAGTCACCACAGAGGATGGTCTGAAATGGAAACCTTTTTTCCTAAAAGCAGTTCATGGCAGGCAGTCATGTCCTAGGACAGTATTTCCCCCAAACAAAGGTCAATTTTTGAACCGAGCCTGTCTGTTGTCTTTTTACTTCTTATAAGATAGATAACACAGGTAAGATAACATACCTGATAACACACCTTTGCAATAACAAAGTAATTTCCTTTATTCCCCCCAATCTCTCAAAGCACAAGCACCACACCAGAGAGAAAACCACAAATCCCCTAATTGCTATCATCATGTTAATTGTTGACTATTCACTATCCTATACCTGGCTATGTAAAAGAAGTTTGTGTCTATCGTTGTACTTTTTATCTAACCCCAGAATTTCCCTCCGCTTTTCTTTTTCCTGCCTCTGTAATCTATCACCAATGGATTTTATGTAACCTCCCTACGCCTCCGCTTTTTATTGTAATGTATAAAATAAGGTGCAAAACTGCCATTTTCCAGATCATTTTCTCAATACGTTGAGATTTTGCTTCTCAGTAATTGTCAATTTGGCTCAAATAAACTCATAAAAATTCTTACAGGTTTGGGTGTTTCTTACATTGATAACCCTGTGATGAGCCTTGGTTAGTATGAGACGCAGCTTTGAGGACCCAGGAAACCTGGTCATCATGAGTCAACTTGCCCTCCACCCACCCAGGGAGATATTCCAACAGGTGGCCCTACTTTCAGGAGCAAAGAGCTGTAGTGAGCAGGAAAATGAAGTCATTTTACCCTAAGGCCCCGCCTTTTTCTTGTTTGTTTGCATTTCTTTAACTACCAGACCCAAGTATACCAAGCCTCTGGCTGGCCCCTGGTCAGGACTCTCACTGTTCCGCTCCGCACATTTCTTTCTTTCTTTTCTTTTTTTTTCTTTTTCAAATATATTTTATTGATTGTTCACAGAGTGGAAGGTGGAAGAGAGAGGGACAGATAGTTAGAAACATCGATCAGCCGCCTCCTGCACAGCCCCAACCAGGGATGTGCCCGCAACCAATGTACATGCCTTTGACTGGAATCAAACCTGGGACCTTTCAGTTCGCAGGCCGGCGCTCTCTCCACTGAGCCAAACCAGTTTAAGCTGCTCCGCACATTTCATTTCCCAATAATAGGAATAGGCCTGTTTTCTTGGCTGCGGACAACTAGGAAGCGCATAAGGCAGGCCCAGAGCTCCCAATATCTTCCCACCAATCACATGGCAGGTTTGGACAGATGTCCTTAACCTTGCCCCTCTGCACAGAACTCAATAATAAGAAACAAGCATCTTGAAAGAAATATGGACAAAGATTTGAACAGACATTTCACCAAAGAAGATATAAGGATGGCAAGTGACTACATGAAATAATGCTCAAAATCGGGTAGCTTTAGTCCTTCAAATTCATTCCTTTTAAAACTTTTTTTTTTTTTTTTTTTGCATTCCCATGTGAATTTTAAACTCAACTAGTCAATTTCTATGAAAAAGTCTTCTGAAATTTGATTGTGTTTGCATTGAATCTATAGATCAGTTTGGGTACAATGGACACCCTAACAAATTATGCTTCCAACTAATGAACAAAGAATCTCTTTATTTAGGTATTCTTTGATTTTCCTAAAAAATGTTTTGTAGTTTTCAGCCTATAGGACTTATAGATTTATCCCTGTTTAATATTTTTTTTGTTTCTACTATAAATGGTGTTGACTTTTTACCTCAATTTCTGATGTTGCTATTACAGAGATATTAATTTTTATATCTAGACCTTGTATGCAGCAATCTTGCTAAACTCATTTATTAGTTCTAGCATTTTTTCTGTGTATTCCTTGGGTTTTCCATATAGGGAGCCATGCCATCTGCAAAGATGGTTTTTACTTCTTCTTCACCCATCTTGACGCATTTTGTTTTTCATTCATGCTTTATTGTGCTGAATAGAATCTCCAGTACCATGTGCAGAAGAAATGGTGAGAGTGAGCATGTTATCTTGTTGCTGATCTTAAGAAAAAGTATTCAGTGTGTCACCGTTAAATACGATGTTAGCTGTAGGCTTTTTTCTTTTTTAAAAATATATTTTATTGATTTTTTACAGAGAGGAAGGGAGAGAGATAGAGAGCTAGAAATGTCAATGAGAGAGAAACATCCACCAGCTGCCTCCTGCACACCCCCTACCGAGGATGTGCCCGCAACCAAGGTACATGCCCTTGACCGGAATCGAACCCGGGACCTTTCAGTCCTCAGACCGACGCTCTACCACTGAGCCAAACCAGTTTCAGCTGTAGGTTTCTTTATAGTCACCCTTTATCGGGTTGAGGTAGTTCCCTTTTTTCCTAGTGATCTCAGATTCTTTTTGATCATCAGAAAGTCTTTATCATCATTCTCTTCACATGGAGCAGGCTGAGAAGAATGAGGTAGGAGGGACAGTTACCCAGTGTCATTTTATAGAAATATACCATACGTTTTGTTGGACTCTTTTCCTTTTTTATTTCTCTACAACTGTTTCCATACAGCACCCATCCTTCTTCCGTTATTTGTTTTCATTACAGGGTCTCATAAAAGGGTCCATGTCATAAAATAAGTCCAGAGCAGCCTTGAATAATCACAACCCTTCTGCCAGATCATCTAATGTCAGTTAGCGTCCTGGCTCTACGTCACCCACGTCTTCTTTCGCATCATTTGGCACCAGTTTGGAAGCACTCGTCTCCATTGACTTGTCGTCTGTTAATTCCTCTGGTGTGGTGTCCATGAGCCCTTGAATTTCTCTAAGACCCAGATCTTAAAACCTTCCACCCCCAACCTTTTCTTCCTGCCATGTCCACAGTGCCTTTTACTGTGTCCTTAATTGGCTGTCGTAAACCCTGTGAAGTCATGTACAACATCTGGACACAGTTTTCTCCAGCAGGAACTTATTGCTTCACATTTGATGGCTTTCATGGCTTTTTCTACAACAGCGATGGCATCATTCGTGTTTCTTTCTGTAACAATGATGGCACCCTTCCAGAATGTCATTGCGTTCTCTCTGCTGAGGTTCTCTTCCATGGCGTTGACAACCCTTTCCATAGAGTACCGTGCATGAAGCCTTCGAGTCCCTTCCGACCCCTTGATCCAGAAGCTGAATTACAGATGTTGTGTTTGATGCCTTCAGTGCTGAGCTCATGGGATTCTGGGTGGCCATGGGCATTCTCCAATATCAAAAGTACTTTACAAGGCAGTCCCTTACTGACAAGTTACTTCCTGTCTTCATAGACAGTGAAGCAACGAAACCAACTCGGAAAAAGGGTTCTCGTTTGTCCAGGCCTTCTGGTTGTACAAGCAAAATCCTGGCAGCGGGTGTCTGCCTTTCCCCTTCAAGGCGCGGGGATTAGCAGCTGTGCATGTAGAGGCAGTCCTGATCACCAACCTGGTTGCATGTGCACAACACAGTAGGGTTAGCCTACCCCTTCCTGCCTTACATCCTGGTGCTTGCTTCTTTTCTTTAGTAATAACTCTCTTGTTGGGTTTTTTAAAATATATTTTTTGTATTGATCTCAGCGAGGAAGGGAGAGGGAGAGATAGAAACATCAATGATGAGAGGGAATCATTGATTGGCTGCTTCATGCACACTTCACTCTGGGAATCAAATAACCAGAGCATGTGCCCTGACTGGAATCAAACTGGCAACTTCTTGGTCTGACCCTCAACCACTGAGCCACAGGGGCCGGGCCTCCATGATTTTCTTAGTGGAAACTTACCTGCTGCCTCTTACTCAGCAGATACCACTTCGGTTAACTTGACATTTTTAAGCCAAAACCTCTTCCTAAAATGAACAAACTGTTCTTTGCTGGCATTAAATTCTCCAGCTTTAAATCCTTCACCTTCCTTTTGTTTTAAGTTGTCATAAAATTACATCATTTTTTTTCTTGAATCACATTAGAGTCTATAGGTATACCTTCAGCAATCCTGCACCCACATAGAAGCTACATTTTCAACACGAGATAAAAATGTATTTTACAGCCGAAACCGGTTTGGCTCAGTGGCTAGAGCATCGGCCTGCGGACTGAAGGGTCCCGGGTTCAATTCCGGTCAAGGGCATGTACCTTGGTTGCGGGCACATCCCCGGTAGGGGGTGTGCAGGAGGCAGCTGGTCGATGTTTCTCTCATCGACGTTTCTAGCTCTCTATCCCTCTTTCCTTCTCTCTGTAAAAAATCAATAAAATATATTTTTTTTTTAAAAATGTATTTTACAAAAAAATTAAAGGTTTTGCACATGGTGGTATAGCTACAGCAACAGCTTTATAAATTTCCTTTTCTTTCATTTTTTAAAAAATATATTTTATTGATTTTTTTTTTTTTTTTTTTTTACAGAGAGGAAGGGAGAGGAATAGAGAGTTAGAAACATTGATCAGCTGCCTCCTACACACCCCGTACTGGGGATGTGCCTGCAACCAAAGTACATGCCCTTGATTGGAATCGAACCTGGGACCCTTCAGTTCTCAGGACAACATTCTATCCACTGAGCCAAACCAGTTAGGGCATCCTTTCTTTTCTACCTTCCTTCCTTCCTTCCTTCCTTCCTTCCTTCCTTCCTTCCTTCCTTCCTTTCTTCATTTCTTTCTTTCTTCCGTTCTTTCTTTCTTTCTTTCTTTCTTTCTTTCTTTCTTTCTTTCTTTCTTTCTTTTTTCTTAGTGGTACTTCCACTGGATGCAATTATCCTGAAATGGGAGGCAACTGTGGCTACAGACCTCAACCTACCGTACGTGCCAAGCAATGCAACTTTTTCTGGGAACATCATGACTTTTCTCCGCTTCCAGCACCACTTATTGCACTTTGCATGGCTCCCATGGTGTTACTCGAGGCTTATCGGATTGCAGTAAACATAGTGAAGAGTATGTGAGCACCGCCAGAGATCACCTTTGACTTCCTTACTAGATTTCCTAGAGAGACGAACTGCTCACGTGGAGATGATTCATGTCACTGTTTAAAGGGGGCTCTCACAACACTTGAGCTCACTGCCGGAGCAGCAGAGGGTGACTACAAAATTGTTACAGTGGTGCAGATTGTATTATTTATGTAGTCATGATTGCATTCTGCTCCTTTACATCTGTTTACATTTCTCTCAGCTGTATGGCACCATGTATGATCTGTCAGTGTTTGTGGGCATAAGTTTTGATAAACGTTCAATTTTTATAATTGACTTGTGTATATTTGTGGTGGTAAATGATAAAATAGAATAGCATCTTCATATGGTTTATGCATTCATGACATACCTAACATTTTCCTTAAAATATATATATATATATTGGCTACACAGACTGCCGTTTTTTTTCAAATTGTCACAAGTTTCAAAAAAATATTTCCAATATATTTATTTAAAAAAAAATCCAAGTGTCCATTTTTGAGAAATGGGACCAACATTTAAAATCGAGAATATTCTGCATAAAAGTCAGGATCTTTAGCTTGTCTTCAAACAATAGAAGCTCTGGCAACAGGACCGCAATCAACTGGAGCTGAGAAGGACCGTCCTTACCACCTGAATCCCACCTCCTGCAGGCCAGCGCCCCCACCATGAGCATCCATCAGCTTTACCCACTTACTGTCTCAGCTGGGGCACCTGAGCATCAGATGCCAATGACAACCCCAACAGTGGACTTGACAAGGTTCCCAGTCCGCCTCTCCACCCAACAGGCCGTGTCCCAGGCCTCAGTGGTTCTGTTCCTGCTCTGTGACTCCGGCCTGAGGACCAGCAGGCCAGCTAACAGTGGGAGAAAACCAGCATCCCAGCCCCCACGTTGAGGTCCCCACCATGAGGAGAGGAAGAGCCTGGCCGGGCTGGGTCACTTCCTGGCTGGCTTTCTGCTCCCAGATATACGGTAATCTCCCCAGAAGTGGACTTGGAGATGGAAGTCGATGTGCGAGACACGTGCTGCCCTGAAGATCAACACCCAGGGAAGGCAGGAAGGAGGCAAACTGTCTGGGTCAGCTCAGGCTGCTGTAACAAAATAACAGGTCCTGTGCCACCCTGTGTCATGGGACCATATATTCAGAGTCCCTGCTACGCATGCTTGTAGTTGCTCCAGAATCTCACCCACACCAGAGCTGAACCCCTTCCGGATTCCAGAAGCGTAAGCCCAGGCCAAGGGGCCTTTGGGGGAGAGAAGCCTCGGCATGCTCCCGCCTCCTCGCCCTCTTCCTAAGCCAAGAATCTCCCACTAGGAAGGATGGACGAGCTCCACGGCGTCCCAGGTGCAAGTTGGACCCTGGGAAGAGCAGAAGGCACTTCACCCAGGCCCCTGGGCTTTGCCAGGCCAAGGTTCCCACGCCTTCCTTCCACCTTGTAGAAGCATGGCCATCCTTTCCCGAGCTCTATCCTCTCCCATCCACACAGCTGGGGAAAGAGCCCTGAACCTGAGCTGAATCAGCGCAGCCTTCTCCTGCCCTCGGTCACCCTCCTGGCGTGCATTTTCCACCCCTTCTCTGCAACCACACTCCCAAGCTCCTCTCCCAGGGAGACAAGCCCTATCCTCAATGCCTTTCTTCCCCAGAGCTCAGATCTGTATGTCTCCTGACCTTCACTCCCTATGGGAAGGTCAGCCAGGTCCAAGGGCAGCAGGCAAGGTAGGAATGTACAGGTTAGGTGCAGTCCCGCCTCCTCCCAGCGCACACTGTTACCTGCTCAGTGCTTGTGGAGCCCCATTCCTGTTTACTAAGGGGTCTGGAGCAAGCCAGGAAGGTGACCCAGCCCCCAGCGCCTTACTTATCAGCTCGTTCAAAAATGGGGCAGCAGGTGATCCAACCAGTTCCCTATCAACAGTAAACAGTTGGGTGGACCCCTCCTCCTTTGGTTGGATCCATGTCTTAGGCACATGCTGTGTCCCAGCCATTCCTGAAGAAGGGGAGGTGTCTCTCCAGTCACTGACTAGTTGGGGCCAACCAGGCAGTCCCCAGTCCTGCAGCCCCTCCCACCCCCTTCTTGTAGCACCTGGTGTGAGAAGGGAGTGTTGATTTCAGCGCTCCTTTGAGCTCCTGCCAGGCATCCAGTCTTCAGGCTCTCATAGACGCACTTTGCTGGCAGGGCGCCCCCTCTCTGTGTCTGGGCTAATAGGCAGGCATGCTTGTTTACATATTGCCGATGGCTGCTTTCACCTGGTTGGACAGAAACGCATATGGCCTTCAAAGCTTAAAAATACTCACTATCTTGTTCGTTACAGATGAGCTTGCTGACCCCTGGTGTCAGGCAGCGTCACTCCCGGGCTTGGTGGCTGCTGCTGACAGTCACCCTTGAGGATTCTCCCCTCAGTAAGGCCTGCCCAGGCTTCTTCACAAGGTGGTCTGGGGCCCCCAAGAGCGTGGAACAGACGCTGCAAGGCTTCTTGAGGCCCAGGTTCAGGAATCAGATGTCAGTCCCACCACAGCCCAAGTCAGGGGCGGGGAAAGGAAGCCCCTTTGGTGGGAGGTGCAGTGGCCACATCACCAAGAGCTCCGTACTGAGGGTTGGAAAAGCTGCCACCACCATTAAAATATCACACACGTGTCCTCACCTGAACTCCCCAGCACAGCGACATTCAGCCCACGGCTCAGGACAGAGCTTCACGGACCGCCTGGGAAGAATAGAAGACAATCCGGGACTATTTATTCAAGGATCTGGGTTCATAACAAATTCTGTCCTCATAAAACACAGCCAAGCCAAAACCGGTTTGGCTCAGTGGATAGAGCATCGGTCTGCGGACTGAAAGGTCCCAGGTTTGAGTCCGGTCAGGGGCATGTACACTGGTTGCGGACACATCCCCAGTGGGGGGGCGTGCAGGAGGCAGCTGGTCGATGTTTCTCTCTCATCGATGTTCCTAGCTCTCTATCTCTCTCCCTTCCTCTCTGTAAAAAAATCAATAAAATATATTAAAAACACACACAGCCAAGCTGGGGGCGGGGGGGAGGGTGGAGAGACAGATCCCACACTGAACAAAGGACTTAGATCTTATTGGCACAGGAGAAGATGAGTGCTGTGGAGAAAGATGGAAAGATCGGGAAGGGGAAGAGGCAGGAAGTGCTGGCAGAAGCAAAACTTTTTGTTGTTTCTAAATATTTTATTTTGAAATAACTTTAGATTTATAGAAGTAGCAAAAATAGTACAGAGGATTCTGGAATGCCCTTCTCTCCGCTTCCTCTGCGTTAATACATTGCATAGCCAGGATGCACTTATCAAGACTAGAAAATAAAGATAGGTACATCTGTTAATGAGAGTCCTCTCCTTCACAGTAACATCCGGGTCAGACTTGAAGGAGGCGTGAAAGGAGCTGTGGGGAGAGCGCTCCAGGTGGAGGGAACAGCCGGTACAAAGCCCTGTGTGAAGCTGCCCGGCATTCTCTCAGAATGGCAGAGTGGGCTAAATCCCCTGAACTAGAAGTGGGGAGTGGTGTATGGCATGTGCTCTCTCCCATCGTCCCATTGTGCCTCCATGGGCCGCATGAGTATCAAGGCTATTAACGCCTACATCCTGTCCCATCACGTTAATCTGGTGAAAAAATTAAGACCTGATACATAATTTTTCTATAAAGGGTAAATATTCTATAATTATGACAGCCAACCAAGTACAAGCTAGTTTGGGTGAAGCATAATTTATCTATCCAATCATCCACTAGTAAATTTTTAGATTGTTTTCCAATGTTTGCTGTTATAAATAACTAAAGGCCCAATGCATGAAATTAGTGCAAGGGGCTCAGGCGCCTGCCACCGCTGCAGCTGCCTCTGTCTTGGCCCCTGCTGCTGTGGCTTTGTTCAGAAGGATGCTCAGAAGAATGTCCTGTCTAATTAGCATATTACGCTTTTATTTTATAAACTAGAGGCCGGTTGCATGAAGATTCGTGCAATAGGCCTTCCTTCCCCTGACTGCCAGCACCTGGGACCAAGCCTTCACTCTGGCCACAGCTGAGTAGCCTAGCCTTGAGGCTAGGCTTCTCCGCTCCAGCTGCAGGGAGGCCTGGCTTCTTCACTCCTGCCACAGCAGAGAAGCTAAGTCTCTTCAGTCTTCAGTCTTCGCTCGGGCCAGAGCCTTCAGTCTTCACTCCAAGACTGTGTATGCAAATTAAACTGCCATCTTTGTTGGATTAATTTGCATATGCACTCCTGATTGGTTGGTAGGCATCATGGAGGTATGGTCAATTTGTATATTTATCCTTTATTAGTGTAGATAATGCTAAATAGAACAAACTTGTACACATACTTTTATACACAAATGTTTAATGGTGGGTTTGCTGGATCAAAGAGCAGGCACATTTTAAATTTTGATAAATTCTTCCAAGTTATCCTTTGAAAAAACAATTGTGCTGCCACTAACAATGTTGAAGCAGTCATTTCTAACCCTTGGATGTAATCCATTTTTCCTTTTTTTTTTTTTTTCCAGTCTAGCTTGCATAAATAGAATCCATAGTCATTTTTGTTTTCATGTATAAATATAGTCAAACTTCTTCTCAATGGACTGATTTGCTAATCACATTTCTTACTCTGTAAGTTACTATATTCATTGCCCATTTTTCTATTGGAATTTTTATCTTTTAATCACTCATTTATAGAACAGTTCTATGCATTCCAGTTATATTTGGCTTGTTAGCTCATACATTTCTCTCCATGTCTAACTAACTTTATCCATGTCTATTCTTTTTCTTTTTTGTATCCATGAAATTAAGTTCATTGGTTTAGAAATAAATTATATCATTGTGGCTAACTATGTTGATGGGGCCGGGTATAACCACACACACACACACACACACACACCCCAAGATAGGCCCCCTGCACTCAGACCTCAGGCCCCTCAAGATTGGAGCATATGTTTCATGTTTCGGGGTCCTTTTTATGGAATGCAAGGCCTGTGACTCCTGTTGGGATGTGGAAAGTGTGACAGTGTAAGAGAATTCATCCTCAGCTAGAATTTCCAGGTGTCTGGTATTAAGTGGGACAGTTCAATGATTAGCTTCCTAGCTAGAAAATAATGTAAATAAGAATGAAACTAAAACCTGTGAGACATACATAGCCTTTTAAAGCCTCTATAGTTTCCAATTGGGTTTATCTTGTTTATTACCTGATACTTCATCAACAATGGCTTGAACATAGAGGGTGGGGCAAAGGTTGGTTTACAATTGTTTGTATGGAAAATAATATGATAATTAATAAGCAATGCAAGAATAAACTCTGCGTGTTGCCCTCTCCTGTTTTAGCTTTGAGTTCTCTCTGCTAAGTGTGTAATGATCTGTGAATGAACACTGAGGAGATGTTGCAATCCTTTTGTAGAGAGAATGGGCTGGCCCATCTGCCAGCAATATGTGCAGGTGCTCGAAAACCTTTGACCTGATGAGATGACTGTTGGAAGAGTACTGTGTTCATTTAGAAGAAATGTCTTATTCAGCTTCTTGGCGTGAAAGAGGCAGGGCTACTGAGGGAATGCTCAAGTAACAATGTGTAGTAATAAAAATACCACCAACAGTAACAGCTTTTACGCCCTGCCAGACTCTGTTCTCAGTGCATTTCATGTTCACTCATTTAGTCCACACACTGACCTTATGAGGAAGGAACTGTTATCATCCTGGGAAGATAAAGAAAGTGAACCAGGGAGTCTGACTAATTCTCCTGTGCATTTAAAGAGGCCAGGAATTTGAAGTTCCAGGAGGAAGAGGGAAATGGTAAGGTGATAGAAGGGACAGATGCCGAAAGTAAAGTCCCTGGGTGCCTCATAGAGAGGGTGGACAATAAGTGTAGTTATAATCTTTACATATATATATAAAGATTATATATATATATATATATATATATATATATAATGTAAAAATTATAAATTATATAATTGTAGATATTATAATTATATAATTATTTTAACTGGAGGCCTGGTGCATGAATTTGTGCATAGGAGGAGTCCCTTGGCTTGGCCAGTTATCAAGGCCTACCAGGGGGCCGGCTGGCAGGGGAGAGGGACCATGGGGATTGGACAGCCAGTCGTGGGCAGGTGTGTGTGGAGGGCGCAGCCAGCTGGGTGGAGGTGCTGCAGGAGGTTGTCTGTGAGAATGCACTGACCACCAGGAGGACAGCTCCTATGTTGAGCGTCTACCCTCTCGTGGTCAGTGCGCCATATCAACTGGTTGACTGATCGTTCCAGTCATTCGGTCATACTGGTTACTTAAGCTTTTATGTATATAGATTAAAACATCAAATAAGGGTTTCCCAGGCAAAATATTGTAACCCTGCAAACTTTAAGTAAAGGTGGCACAGACGGTTCTTGCCAGAGTGGCTGGATTTTCGGGACCAGTATTGAAGGGGTCAAGTGGGAGAAGTGGGATGCTATAGGAGAACACAGAGCCTGCTGAGCTGGTGAGGGGCATCTTTACTACCAGGAGGAGGCATGAATTTCCAGATGTGCACCCAGACTTTTAGCGAGGTTGGAAGTACAGGAGAGAAGGAGCTTGCACCACTTGCTGCATCACCACCCGTGAGTCCACCCTCAAGCTGACACACAGGCGAGATCCCAGTTTCATCTATTAAGTGAGACCCAGAACTCCTCTGCATGGGGCACTCATTGGTCCTGGGTGTCCTCTGGAGAAGGGAGTGCAGTTGTCCACTTACTTGTCCTGCCAGCAGTTCCAAGCTAGTTTGAGCACCCACTTTTTGCCCTGAGCTTCAGTGGGAGAAGGGCACTCACTATCACTTTGCAATGGGACCAGACAGGTTGCCTCTTTCTCTTTCCAGCTGAGCCCTCTGGGGACAGCTGTTAGCAACTTACCAGTTATCAGTTTCCAATTACACCATAGAAATGAGACATCAAGGCTCATTTCTTCATTTTGTGCACAAGGCAAAGACTTCTCAGGGAAGGGGGAAATATATAAAATTAGATGTCAAAAAATGCTACTGGTCCAAATTGCTCTTTTAAAAGGCAAGGACTACCAGAGACACTTCAAGCATTTGCACAACTGTTCGGTATAAGCTGGAGGTTTAGAGCCAGACTGGTATTAATTACATTATTGCTTGGATGTTGCAAACCTTTCTTCTCTTTCGGTAACAGTATTTGGTATCTGCATTTAGATGGTAAAACCCATTTGCCATTCTTTAGACTCCTGTCTAGCTAAATGTATTTTCATTCTTGTAGTCAGCTATTTCCGGCTACGACAACCCTGCTCTCATTCTACTCACCTGTCACTCAGGTACCTGTCGTCTCTGATGTAATCTTTTGAAGGGAGCTGTGGTGATCCCACTCCTCACTAGCGTCAGCCCCATTCTGTCTGGAAACTGCTCTCATTAGCTCAGCTCAGCGTCGAGGTCCAGTTCACAGAACCAGACGCTGGTGAGGATGGCGATGCTGGGTGTCCTCACATCTCCAGGACTCCCAGAATGAGAGCGGATGAGCTGAGATGGGAAAGGACCAGTGGAGGTTGAAAGCTTACTTGGTCTCAGGGTCCAGACCTCTCTCCAGGAGGAGCTCCTTTGTGCAAGGCCCACAGGCGTCCTTCCAGCCGAGGCCTGATCTCAGGAGGTGCGAGCTGCCTCTGGGCTTCCATGTCCTCATCTCAGAGCAGTTCTCTAGTGGGACGCCTTTCTTTGGCTGTTGACTTTTTCTTTCTGCCTCATCATGTACGGCCTCTTGTCCATCATGCAATGGATTTGCTATGTTACATATGCTAACTTACTCTTCACACATCCTGGGGAATCAATCTAGTCACACTAGTTTCACATAAGTACCCTGAGAGTCAGAGAGGCCAATAGGGCTAAGTGGGCTCAGTTCCAGTTTCTGCTTCCAAGATCCACCCACTATGCCCTCCTGCCTCCATGGGTAGGGTATTTTCCCAGCCCTCTGCTTACATCAAGTGTGCATATAGCTATATATAATTTAATTACATATTGTATAATTTTATTAGAATTCTATTTGTACATATTTGTTATCCTATCTAATAAAGAGAAAATATGCTAATTGACCCTCACACCATCACAAAGATGGTGGCACCCACAGCCAATAAGGAGGGAATATGCTAATTGCCCCACACTCAAAGATGGTGGCACCTACAGCCACAAGATGGCGGCACCCAGTCCCCTCAGCCCTGCCCAAGCACCTGCCTCTGGAGTTCCCCAGTCCCTTCAGTCCCCCAGCCACCCAGGGCTGCCCAAGGCTCAGGTACCACGGCCAGCTGCGGCTTGCACTGCCAGCAGTGGCAGCAGCAGAGGTGTGATGGGGCAATGCCTTCTCCTGATCGCCAGGTTGCCTCTCACCCCTGAGGGCTCCCAGACTGTGAGAGGGGGCAGGCTGGGTTGAGGGACCCCCTTTAGTGCATGAATTTTCATGCACCAGGCCTCTAGAATTATATATTCGTGCTAGAAGCCTGGTGCACAGATTTGTTCACCAGTGGGATTCCTCAGCCTGGCCTGCATCCTCTCACAATCCAGAAAGTGGATGTCAGAGAGATGGTTTCAGCCTGATCCCCACAGACCAGACCAAGGGATTCATGCACCAGATCTGTGCACTGGGCCTCTAGTATAAATATAGATCTTTGGTTAATCTCTTCCCGTCCTCCTCCTCCCCCTTTCCTCTGAGATTCATCAGTCTGTTCCATGTTTCAATGCCTGTGCATTGAGCGTCTGCCCCCTGGTGGTCAGTGCACATCATAGCTACCAGTTGAATGGTAAGATATGTTACACACTAGTATATGTTACATATTAGCACTTTAAAAAAATATATATTTTATTAGTTTTTTTACAGAGAGAAAGGGAGAGACATAGTTAGAAACATCAATGAGAGAGAAACATCAGCTGACTCCTTCACCCCTCCTACTGGAGATGTGCCCGCAACCAAGATATATGCCCTTGACCAGAATCGAACCTGAGACCCTTCAGTCTGCAGGCTGATGCTCTATCCACTGAGCCAAACCAGTTAGGGCATATTAGCACATTTTATATGTGTCATTTTAGTATGTTATATATATTGTCTACATATGCGATTTGTTCTGGAGTCTGTTCCAGAACCCCAGTATCCAGCTACTGATTTTATTTTTCTTGTCCTTCATACCTACCTATCCCACTTTCATCTTTTCTTCTCAGCTGGGTCTGGGATCCACATGAGTGTAAATTCCACAGCAGCACTCAGAAGCCTGTTCTACCTACCCTTCTTTGCAATCTCCAAGGCAGATTTTACTTCTGCTGTTGCAGTTTTTGTTCCCTTGCAATATTCCCTCACCCCTTCCATCTCTCTCTGAAATTTCCAAAGATGCCTTTCTGGGTTATGCAGTGGATCGCTGAGACATATACTTTCTGAATCTTCTGAATGCTCCCTTTGCCTCCACCTGCAGTTTTTTAACAGGCCCCGTGGCAGAAGTCACCTTAGCCTAACCTCAGGTAATGCAGTTCAGACTTGGTGTCTGTCACAAAGAGAACTGACCTTGTCCCCGAGTTTGGTCCCCTTATGTTATGTTCCAAGATCCTCACCACATTGACAGCTGTGCAAGTTAACATGCTCATTCCCAGCAGTTTCTCCCTATACCTGCTGTCTGGGTCTTTGATACTCAGAACCAATGGAGCATAAGAAAAGTTATAGTTCCCTAGAAGTCTAGACCCCAAATCTTTCTGCATCTGTCCCCTTGACCTTTGTAGAGAATCTTGATCCTATTGAAGAGTAGACATTGCTGACTTTATAAGGGTTTTGTTTTGTTTACTTTTGTCCCCGTGGGTGAGGATTCTGTCATTTGCAGCCTTGGCTTGTCAACCAAAGTGTTGGAGCTCCTCTGTTCCCACAGGGTTTCCCTTCATGATACCCTGATATTCCAAGCCTGACAGTTGGTTCCATACCTGCCAGTGACACCCATTCTGAGAATGTGGACAAAACCATGGGAGGGCCAAACCCACCCACTCTACCATGACTTACATGCTGCAGGGAAGGGGCCAATTTGCAAGGTTCTGAGAAGTGAACAGAATGTGTGCATGGCACCAGGCTCGACACCAACATGGCAGGTGTACTTGCAGTGAAAACTCAACACCTACTCTTCTTTTCTTTCTATTGTAATAGAACTTCCAAATTTTAGTTGTGCCCATAACCTTCAGATGAAGACTAAAATTTCCAGCTTTTCTTACAGCAGATGAACCTGTGATTAAGTGTTGGACAATGGGACATGAGTGGACAAGACTGTGCAAATCGCAGCCCTGACCTTTGAGGGAGGGAGGGAACACATGGCCCCTTGATGGCTTTCCCTGGGCTGGCACGGTATACCCTGGTGAGCCATTTGGGACCAATACTAGGGCATGGAGAGCAACGAGAGAGGAACTCAGGTGCCCCACAATGGAGCTGCCATTTCAGCCTGGACTACTTACTTTCAGAATATTTAAATAGAGAAAAATAAACTCGCTATGTAGACAGCAGTGTTGGGGAGTTTCTTTGTTATAGCAGCCTAGCCCATACTCTGCCTGTTACACTACTCAATAAATGGTACTTCCCCCTCTGTGTGCCTTTGAGAAGGGTATTGTGCAAGGTGGGAGTACCAGGGTGTTAAAGCTCTGCAACTTCCCAGACTCCTCTCCATTAGAAACAATTGTGGGAACATTGGCTCACATCTCCATCTGCTTCTCGGCTCGTAGGCCAAAACAAACACTCTTCTTCCAGTGACAAAGGTGGTAGCATGGGAGTCTCCCAGAGGTAGGAGGCAAGCTAGGTGCCTCAAGAGAACACCCAATACTCTCATGGGTCATGCTGCAATGGAAGACCAGAGGCCCTGACTCCCCAGGCTCTCCATCTGGCCTGAAGGCAGGCTCACAGCCTGGAAAGGGTCCTCACCACTATTCAGTCACACACTCTCTCTTACCCTTTCCCACCAGGTATGACCTGAGGACTTTCATCCCCATTCTGCAAAGGGTAGAAGCTCAAATCTATGGAGTTTAAGAAACCCACTCCAAGTGGGGGGAGTGGGGATCAAGAGGAAGTGCCCTTCCCTCCATGCCCTATTCACTCAGCTGTGCTGCCAAGGTGCATGACAAGGGTGCAAACATACACATCAGGTGAGGAGTCTGAAGCCAGACTGAGGGTAATGACTTAGACCACCCCACCACACACAACCACCCTAGCCTTGGCCCGGACATAGGGTCAGCTGAAAGCTGCAGGTGCAGCGTAAGCGAGCTGTGGGGACATCCACTGAGGTGAGCGGAGTGGGGTCTTGGGTCAGTGCCCAGCACCATGGATACATGTGCTCACAGGCTCCTCCACAGTGACTGTCCTGACCTCTGGTGTCCTTTTATCTGGGCTCTGTTGTTTGTTTATGGATGAAGAAAGGCTATGCTCATGCCTCACTTACCCAAGCATGTTTGGCCATAGAAGGTATATTTGGTCAGGGCAAAGGACAGAGGTCATGAGGCTGAGTCCTTTCCCCAGGACCAGTGCCAGTCTCTGAGGGGGTCACTGAGAAACACTTGTCCTGACTTGTATCAGGTTGCTGGGTATACAATAACCTCGAAGGTCCTCACCTACTAATTCACACAAAAGGAGAACTGTGGCCACCTTCCCTACCCACGTGGCTGGCTCAGGGCTTCTCCTTCCTCTGGCCCCGCCCCACGCCCCACCCATTCCCAGCCTGCCAGAATGTGTGGATGGGTCCAAATCCTAACTGTGCAAGTGCTCAGAGAGCCCTCAGGCATCTGGGGGAGTTTTGGAGGTTTTGTCTCCCCAGAGCTCTGAGCAGCTGGGGAGGGCGAAGGTGGTGGCTGAAGTCCTAATCCATTTACCACCACACATGCAGGTGGGAAGTAATATGCCATTTCCTCGGGGAGCTCAGGCGGGAGCATGATCTGCCCCTACATCTGCACAAAACATACAGTGGGCGCACAATAAATACCCGAGGGGCTGCGCCAAAAGTGTAAAGTGCCGAGCAAGGGCCTCCAACAATGAATCAGAGGAGTAGTGACCCCCGTGGGCCTGGCCTGGCCTGCAGTGGCTTCCCATGGTGACGCTGAAATAAGGCTTGGATTTGGGGTTGTGTGGAGAAGAGGAGAGAGCACTCCTGGCCTTCTGGGATACTGGAATAAGCTAAACCTGACAGCCAGCCTGGAGGTGGGGCTGTGTGGGAACCCTGCATGGCGAGGCCTGGGCTTAACCCGGAAGGTGCCTTTGTATCCTTCCAGATATAAACCTCAAGGTCCCCTGAGGCTCAGCCCCAGATCACCTCATTTCCCGGCAGAGCAGAGGAAAACAGTGTATGAATATCATTAAGTTATTGAGTTCTTTTTTCTTTTTATTGGCAAAGTAAATATATTTTTATGAAGGACCAAAGAAAATATACATAATTGTAACATATATACACCAGCTTTATAGATTTTTAAAATTTCAAATTTACACAAATGCTGATGTTATTAAAAGATATTTTATGTCGATGTACCTATGTACAGTTTATTTACATACATTCATAGGATGTGAAATAAACCTATCAAAACAAGCTAGTTCATTTGATATTAATTTCTAGACAAAATGAGGAATGCATTTCTAAATAGGGATTGGGGGCTTTATCTGCTTCTTCTACTTGCTACACAGCCTGTTCCCCTCTCCTCCCAAAGGTGACTCGGGAGGCTGGTGTCTGGAACCAGGACGAGGGGATGAGCCACACTGGGTACAGATGCTCCAGGGCTAGCCTGCATCTGCCTGCCTGCCCTGCACGTTTAACTGAAGCACATGCACTGCCAGCCCCCAGAGGGGGAGCTTTTCACCCCAATCCTGCAGCCACCAGGAGGCCAGGCCCTGCATCCCTAACAGCCCTGCCATACCTCCTGGTATGCAGGCTGAGCAAATCATTTGGATGAAACCACCTGCACACCACAGTGCAGCCCAGGACTTTTGGCCTACTTCCTTCTCCCCAGTATGGCTCCCTGTGGGAGCTGACATTTCAAAACTGCACATTTCATCTTCCCGGGCAATAAAGTGCTGGCCCTGGCCCAAGCAGGGAGCCCAGTGGGAGAAGGGCCAGGCCCCCAGACACTGCAGCAGAGGCCTGTGACGGCGGCGCAGGAAGGCACGAAGGTGCAAAGGCACAAAGGCCGGCCTCCTGGGTCAGGGGCTGGGTCTCCCCAGGAAAGGCAGCAAGTGGGGGAGCTCTGGGTTCCTGCCTCCCAGGCCAGCCCCCCTCTTCCCATACCAACCCAGGCTGCCGGGTTGGCAACATTATCACATCTCTCTGAATGAGGCAAATAAATTATTGCTACAAAATATATGAGCGATCTGGACAATCCGATGGGCTGGTGGGATGGGGTGAGCAGGTGGTAGCGGTAATGGTTGTGTGGGTGGGTGGAGGTGGGGTCAGTTGGCAGCCCGTACGGAGCGACTGCTCCGGGGGAAGCGATGCACCTTGATGTGCTTGGACAGGTGGTCACTCCGCGCGAACTTCTTCTCACACACAGGGCACTGGTAGGGCTTCACGCCTGAGTGCGAACGCCGGTGCCTGGACAGTTCATCTGAACGGGAGAACCTACAGGGACACAGCAATCCATGAGGCCAGGCTGGCCCGCCCTGCCCCAACCACCCCATCCCCAAACACATACACCCAGGACTCCACCAGCTGGGCAGCCCAGAGTACCTAAGTGCTTCAGAATTTATGGTGAAAATCCACTGTCCCAAGCCCCTTCACCATGTAAATCAAACGTTCTGTCAGCTCAGCAGGCCATTCTCCTGAATCTGGGCCTGAGAGGGGCTGGTAGGTGTTGGGACAGGCTATTAAGGCTACCAGAGATCTGACTTACTCTCCCGTCATCCCACCCCACCCCAAACACCGCCCCCCTCTGGCGTGCAGTGGGATCAGCTTGCCCTAACTGAAGCTATGCTTCATGCTCTCCCCTTAGACCTGAACTTGGGCTTCTGTGGAGGTCTACATTGGGAAGCTCATCTAGAGGAGAAAGTGAGGTTGAGGAGAAGTGTCTTTCCCCAGATGAGCAGGAAGTTCTTGACTCCTTTCCCTTGCCTCCATTAAAGAGACTCACCCCACCCTGGCTGGGTGCTCAATGGTTAGAGCACTGGTCTATGGACCAAAGGGTCATGGGGTCGATTCCCAATCAAGGGCATATACCTCGGTAGCAAGTTCCCCAGCCCCGGCAGGGACGCTTGCAGGAGGCAGCCAATCAATTATCTCTCTCACATCGATGTTTCTTTCCCCCCACAACAACACTGTCTCTAGATATTGATAGAAAAAATAGCCTTGGGTAAAGATTTAAAAAAGAAAAAGAAGAGCCCCATCCAATTCCTGGGCCCAGTTTTCCTGGAAGCTGGACACCCTAAGCTGTCCCCAAACAAACTGTATCTCTATACGGTATTTCTGAGAGTGTCAATGGTTCCCCTGCCACCTCCCTCTCTTGGCCCCAGCCTGTCCAGGAGCAAGTGTTCCCATAGCCCAGAGGCCACAGTGCGAGAGGGAAGAACTGGCTGGACCCCGGGGCTTAGACAGCTGTCACTGACATCAGGGATTTGAGGCTCTCCCCACCGCTCACATCCCCGCTCCCCACACACATACTCTCCTCCTCTATGTTCCACCTACACTGACTGTCCTTGTTCCTTCTTGACATAGGACATTGCAATACTGTTCCCTTTATCCAGAATGCTTGTCCTTCCCTCTCCTTGCTCCCTCCCACCCATCCCTTATGTTACTTCCTCAGGAGAGCCCTCCACAACTACATCAATGCACCTCTATCCTGGCCCCTGCCACAGTTGTTGCAATTTTAAATCCATTTCTTACTTTTTGATGAGTGTCGGTCTGTGCCACTAGACCATCAGCTCCATGAGGAAAGACACGTCTACCTGGTGCATGGTAGATCAGTGCATTTACATGAAAGTGTGGACACAGCAGGCACCCAGAGCAGGCACCTACAGGAGGATGGAGCTGTCATAGGGACAGTCCTCTCAAGTCCTAGCGCATCCATTCACCCACATGCACTCCTGAATCCACACACTCACACACACACATGTGCATGCACGCACACAGCACACCTGTGTGTACACACATGCCACGTGTATGTGCATGTCATGGACACGGGTACGTTGCACATGTGTGCACACTCATACATATATGTGCCACCCACTCTACATCTTTGTGTACATGTATGCACATGCATACACACAATGCATGTATACATGTATGAACAAATACATGCATATATGCACACACTCAGGAGTGCCAAATCCAACAGCCCCGTTCCTGGACCTGGGGCCTCACAGTAAGAGGCAGATTAGGTGATGCTCCTGGAAAGCTGTCCCCAAACCCGCCAATGGGTAGGGGGTGATGGCCCGCTTCTGGCATGACCTGTGGATGGAGGCCTTGATCCTATAGCCTGCCAAGGAGCAGGAGGACCCAGCAGGACAAGTGTTGGGGAATGCCCAGGTGGGCAGCAGGAGGGCTTGAGCACAGACGGGGAGCTGGGCCCAGGGGCAGGGAAGATAAGCACCTCAGCTTCGCTTGGCTGTCCCTGGTGCCCTGCCCCTAGAGCACAACCAGGTTTCTCCTACCCCATCCCAGAGCGCCAAATGTGGTCAGTATGTTTTCAGAATTAAGGAAGACCAACTGACCCATTGTCCAGATGAGGAAACTGAGGCTCAGAGTGATGATCTAGGGTCACAGGTAGGGCAGAGCAGCCAAGGCCTGCACAAAGGTCTTGAAACAGCTCCCTGCTGTATCCTGCCACCCTGGTGGCCACAGAGCCTGGCTGAAAGGTATGTGCCACTGGAGCCTGTGCCAGGGAGGAAGCAGCATCAATGGGCTCTGGCAGTCAGAACCTGAACCTGAGCTCCGGGGCCAGGGTCACGTGCCTCCAGCTGCAGTTGGACATACAGCGTCAGAGCAGGTGGGCGTGCCCAAGGCAGGGGGCAGCAGAAAGCTACAGGAAATGCCATCGACGTGCTAGAGCCTTCCCAGACACCAGGCACTGGGCGTGCCTGCACCTCCCAGGGAGCCAGGGTCAGCCCATGGCACTGACAATATCACATGGTAAGAGCTCAAAGACAACAAGAGGCTTGCTGGGGGTCCCACAGCAGTGGAACAGCAGGATCTGCTCAGGACCCCACCCGACTGGGAGTCCTATGTGGTCCTGAGAAACTTAAGAACCATCTGGGGCCTGTCTTCTCATTTATCTAGTAAAAATCTTGGGATTCTTGTCCACCTTCCGGAACTTTTCTCAGAGGCCAAAGGCAGTGACACAGGACCACAGGGCCCCTGCCATCATGGGGGCACCAAGGGAAAGCCAGGCCTGAGAAGAAGCTGTCCCCACCTGCAAGCCCTCTCCCTACTGCCTTAGGGCCCGGCAATTTGAGAGGTACCGTCCCTAGGAACTGAACCCTCAGAAGATCCCTGCCTTACACCCTACTCACATTGTCCCAAAGAGCAGCACTGGAGAGACCTGGGGACCACACAGAGGGAGGGGACAGGTGGCTGAGATGCAGGCACATACTGACCAGCAACCTGGGCAAGTTGTCAAGCTCTCTGAGGCCGTTTCCTCACCTGAAGCCAGGTAAGTGACAGGCCTGCCTCAGAGGACTATAAAAGGCGACAAGTGTTTACAGCAATGCTTGACACATGGCAATCACCCAACAATGTGAACTCTTATTATCAGCAAGGAGCTGAGCACAGCACCTGGCCTCTGGGAAGGTCCTTGAGTGTGTGGCGGGTTACTGTGAACCGTGTTACCGGGTGCGGGACAGGGAAGCACAGAGGTCCAGGTGACTTTCCGGAGCAGCTTATAATGTCAGCACCACCACTGGCACACACAACACCTCTGTGCAAAGGCACCCCTTCCATCTGCCAGAAAGCCATGATTGTAAAGCCAAGTCTCAAAGATCCCAATGGGAATGGCACCCCCAGCGCTGTGCAGCGCACAGCCTGCCCGGCCACACTTGGAGGCCGAGCTGACTGCAGGGACGGGGTGGGAGAATGCCTCATCGAGTAGGGGAAGCAGTGACACGGGCCAAGAGAGCCAGACCACTGGGCTTGAATCCTGTCCCTGCCGCCTCTTAGTTCTGTGGCCTCAGGCCTGCAAATCCCCTTTCCTGGGCCTCTGTCTTCTGGGGATGACAACAGTACCTGCCACCCGGGGTGGTGAAAGTTATTAATATTCATATTAGCTGCAGCAGGAAAGGATTCTTTCTGGACAGAACTGCTGGGCCATTCTGGAACAGGACGTTCCGCTGCAGGGAACAAAGCAGGCCTCTGTCTGAGTGTGAAGCAAGGAAACTTCTAGGAAGGCAGGCAAGCAGCCACTTCCCAGATGGTTAGCTTGAAATAGGGAAAGTCTGATTCCAACCCTGTCAAGGGTGCCAGAACCATGTCACAAGAGGGGAAGGGACAGGGAACAGTGGCTTCAGGACCAAGAGCAGAAGGAAGCGGGGGTTGGTAACCTGGGCAAGTGACAATGGGGGAAAGGAATGCAGGGAGGGACACTGTTCATCACACAAAGGCGCCCAGGGTGGGGCACAGGACACAGTGCCAGGGCCAGAACAGGCCTGGTAGGAGGAAGAGGAATCTGCTCACCAGGCCCAGCAAGAAGAGAGGCAGCCTTGGGAGTGGGGAGCTCCCCACATGGGGAGGCAAGCAAGCGAGTAGGGGGCCACTCCAAAGACCAGCTGCAGGTGGAGGTCCTCTCAACACTCTTTAGGCCACACCTGACTAGAGGCTTGCAGAAGGGGCTGGAGAGAGGTCCTCAGTTTGGGGGGAGGAGGTTGAGGGCAGACAGCCCAGGGTGAACTCCTGACTCTGCCACTTACTCGTTGTGGGACCATGGAGAACTTATTTAAATGCTCTGTGCCTCATTTCCTTCTCTGTAGAATGGGGACAACATACTAAGGCACACCTCATGGGCTTGTTGGAACATTACATGAGTTACTGCGTTAGGTGCATGCAGAGCAGTGCTTAGCACACATCAGGAACTGCTGTTATCACTGCTGCTATTGCTAGCTCTTTTCCCTCACCCATGTTGTACACCTGAAAAGGCTGAGGGCCTGTGGGGGAGAGAGGACACCCAGCCATTACAATCCCAGGTGCACAGAGAAAGATGGGGGGAAAGCCAGCCCAGGACTGCAGGTGTCTCCGGGTGGGAGAGGCATGCCAGCCATAATACTTGCAGGTCAGGGTGGGGCTGAGGCACTGCCTGGGGTGTAACTAGAGTCATACTCACTAGCCCTGTCCCTGCAGGCTTTCTGTGCCTCCATTCCCCCCTCGGTAAAATGCATATTGATGTCTCTGTTCCAAGGCTATTGTAAGGACTCAGTGAGTTACTGCCTGTGGCCTGTGCAAAACAAAGTGGAGATCATTATAAGACCACCTACAGTTGCCACTGGGGAAGAAGCATTGGAAAGAGAGGGCACAGAGAGGGCTGAGGTCCAAGTGTGAGCATGGCCTGCAAAGGTGAGATCGGCAAACAGATTATGTGGGCCTGTGGGCCAGAATGACAAGCTTGGATGGTGCTTACGTGAACCAAAGTACACATAAAGGCCAGAATAGCCTCATGGGGTAATGAGTTCCCCGTGGCAGGCGGTATGCAATTAAGTATAACTCATGGAGGGAATTCCAGCTCTGAGAACCTTAAAATAGTGGCTAGCAGAGTGTAGCTGCTCAATAAACATGATACCTTATCATCATCATCATCATCATCATCATTACTTCTGCTCTGTCCAGACCAAGCGGCCACAAAGCTGGGTCTGTCCTCCCGTCCGACTGCTACAAGGGCTCCCTTCACCTCTGACCCTCGGATGACCCTACGGCCACATTTAAGGGACATGCATGCCTTGTATACATCCCCGCGGTGTCCGATCTTGAAGGCCAACTGGAACTCTCAAATTCTCAGAGAAACAGTCCCCCTGGGGGGCAGCATGCTAGGCTATCAGGGCCTCTGCCATGTGTGACCTCCACTCTGGAAGAGCTTGAGAGAATCTAGGGAAGCCTTTTGAAGCCCTAGGAGTGGCTGGAAGCAGGGATGGCTCCAGGGTCAACTCCATAGAGACCTCATCATGTCACGCACCTACCATGCCTTTCCCTGTTGAGTGAATCCTGAGCAAGAGGAACAACGCCAAGGCTTAAACAGTGGCAGAGCTGAATTCCCTCCATAAATCCCACTCTTGTTTGTATACCTCACTACCTCATAATGCCTCTGTGTCGGGGCTGAGATCTGCCTCCTAAGATGCACTTTGGCTGTGGTTCCTGTCTGCTTTCTGAGACAGCCTGGAAGACAGGTCGCCTCCTCTTGTGGGAGTGGACCAATTGGGCAGCCTTGACCAAGGACCATACCTTTCCTCTATGGTCCCACCCAGTCCTATCCCAAATGGAAGGGCCACTTGCCAACAGTCAACAACAGCCAGAGGACGGCGCCCATGAAGATGAGCCCATCATAAGAGTCAGACTGATGCTGGAGAGACCTGGGGACCACACAGAGGGAGGGACAGGCCAAGCCAAATGCCCAACCTCTCTCCAGCCCCGCACCCCACAAGGAGGAGAATGCATCCAAGAGGAGTCCCTCTAAGTCTGTAGTGCCTCTGAGATGGGGTACGCCCACATGAAGGCCAGGCAGAGAACCTTCTCTTCTCTTCTCAGACTCTGATCTTGAATTAAGTGTGACTATTCCACCAATGAGAAAGGGTGCTGCTGAGCACCCCTGGCCCTGGTAAAGAGAGGCAGTGAGTAGGCCCCCTCACTTTACAGATGAAGAAACTGAGACTTAAGAAGGGAGACTACTGTGAGGGCACACAGTGAGCTGGAGGCTGACCAGGACTGGGGCTTCAAACCATGCCACCAGGCACCGCAGTACCTTTCCCTCTGCAGTGGAGAACCTGCCTCTAAAGCCCCATGTCTATGGTCTCCTCCCTGACCCAAGCTCTGACCACCCAACATTACACACCTCCCCCATCAGGCCTCACAAGCTGCCCTGCAAGTGCGCCTGTACCCGAGGTCCTGCTTGGCAGAGTGCGGCACGAGGCTCAAAGGCATACAGCACCAGCTCTGACACCCAATGTGGTGGGGCCAGAGCACAGGCTCTTAAAGAAGCCCTGCAGGTCTGCTGATTGGCACCTTCGGGGCCTTGGGGTGAAGGGTGCCTGCGCTCAAGAAGGGTCTCCATAACCCAAGATGCTTTTTGGAACAGTCCTTTCCCTGGTCACCTCTACACTCCCCTGGAAAGGGGCTGCCAGAATCACATCAAACATTCCAGTCACAGCTCCTGTCCTGGGCCACCCAGGACTCCAGGAGTGGCATCTCCCACCCTGAGACCACTCTCAGGAACTCTCAGACAAAAGTCTGGTCAAAAAACAAAAGCTGCAAACTGCTCCCTGTGAGCCACACCAACATGGATGCACACTCATAGACAAGGTACACACATGGTCATGCAGCAGAGGCACACCTGAAATAAGCAAGATGCGTACATATGTACACAGACAGTTATACACTTGCAAGATCCAGTTCTGCACACAGATGTGATATGCCACATCGCTCTCTCACACTCTCACACAGGTAGCCACATCAGTAAAACCCAGGAATGTGCCAGTATAACAAGCCACCCTCCCAGGCACGCCAGAGATTCCAGCAGGGTGGGCATCCTAAACTGGGGACAGCCCAGCTGTGGGACCCCTAAGCATCTGAGCTCCTGGCTGGGCTCCCGGCTGGCTGCCTGCTTTTCAGGAAAAGGTGGACATGCTCTCCCAAAGAAGGTGAGCCAGCACCTCGGGCCAGGAAAGGGAGCTCCACTGGGGTCCCATCCAGCTATGCTGCCTGAGGTCTGGGTAACCCTAGAAAGAGCCCCGTCCTTTGAGAGTTGTTCTCCCCGCCATGCTACACAGAGTCCGTCCTTTGAGAGTTGGTCTCCCCGCCATGCTACATAGCTTAGTCTTCCATCTTTCGGTCAGCACCCAGCTGGGCCCTCCCTTGTGGTTGGCTTTACAGCTTCTCTAACACACCTCTAGGTCTCCCATGGGAGCAATGGCCTGGCCCAACCCATGGGACCAGGGACTTCTGTAAGGGAAGCTGGTCCCTTTGGTTGGGAAACAGCATTTTCAGGATGTGACTGCTCTCATATGACCATTTGGGTTCAAATCCCATTTACAAAGCTGTGTGACCTTGCACAAGTTACTTAGCCAGTCTGAGCCTCAGTCTGCAGTAAGCAGTAAGATGGGAATAAAGGTGGTACTTACCCTTTGGGGTGCTTGAGGCAGAGGGAACAGTGCACACATGGTCAAAGCCCCATCATTCCCAACTGTCCCTGTTGTGCTATGACAGCCCTTCTGCCCTGGCTCAGCCCCCTCGCTCTCAGCACAAGCCCCAGCAAACCTTACCAGGAGACCAGTTGTTTTCTGGCTTTAGTGATCAGGAGCGACAAGCCTCTGAGCAGCCATTGCTAGCTAGGGCACTGCCCCGGGCCCACCCCTCTCCCCTTCCTAATCAGTCTTATCTAATGCAGAAGAAATCACCTTGGCGGCACACCCAGAAGAACAGAGATAAGGGGCAGCACTCACCCAGCCTATCACCCCTCATACTGACCTCCAGCCACAGCCCGGCCAGGTGCAGGCGAAGGGCTTCTCGCCTGTGTGCCGTCGGAGGTGGGCCTTGAGGTGGCTGCTTTTGGTGTACATCTTGCTGCATCCGGGGAAAGTACATTTGTGCATTTTGATGAGTTCTGCCGCCGGGTTCTTGGGGAACTTCTGGCCCATGAGGAGGCCGGTGGGGCCGGGCCCCAAGGGTCCTGACCCAATGGGCTTGGCAGCAATGGGCACAGGGGCAATGCGCACGAACTTGGAGGGCGCGTTCAAGTTTGAGGAGGGCACCACCTGGGGCAGGAGTGCAAAGGTCTGCCCCTGGATGTTGACCAGGAGCTGGGCTACCTTGACACTCTCCGGGGCCTGCCCAGGGGAGGAGGGCTCTGTGCCTGATTCCTGCTTCACCTGCACAGGTTGAATCTGCAGCAGCAAGGGGATGGGGCCATCGGGTGCAGGCCCCCCACCGGGGCCCTGAGTGTCACCCGCATTGGCACCACCTGGCTGGGGAGCACAGCGCTCTCTCCCACCAGACCCAGGATGGAGATGGCTCCTGTGTGGCCCAGCTGAGAGCTGACTACAGACCTCCACATCCTTATTGTTGCTCTCTGGAGCCTCCTTGGCCCCCAGCTCCATGTTCTCCTCCAGAAACTCTTCAATCTCCTCCAGCGTGGGCTGGAAGGGCCTTGGAACATCATCGGGGTCACCGACAGGAAACTCTGGGAAGCAGAAATGCTCCCCCTTCACAGGTGCCGGTGCCCTCCGCCAGGCCTCCCAGGTCACAGGACCACTGCTGGCCCCAATGCTGCCGCTGCCACCACTGCCCAGCGTAGCCTGGGAGAGCAGGAAGTCCAAGATGTTGTCCTGGCCCTCAGCGCCCGGGCCATTGCTGTAGCAGGAGCAGAGGGCTTGTGAGTCGGGGCTGGCACAGGAGCAGAGGCTGGAGGCATCACTGTCATCTTCTGAGGGGGGTGAGGGCAGCATGTGGTACGCTTGCCTGCTTACCAGCCTGTCTCCCAAATAACCAACCCGGCACTTCGGCGACGAGAAGCTCTCGTCCACTGGAAGTAAGTGGTCCACCATGCTGGCCTGGCCGTGCCACTGCTGGCTGTGGAGAGGAACAGAGCGCCGATCAGGACAGCACCCTTACCTGCCATCGTGTGGGCCTGTACCCCCGCACCCCCATCTGCTCACAGTCCTCATGGCCAAATGCCTGGATCCTGCCTCCATCCATACCCCAGGATAACTCTTTCTGCAAGAGTGTTTTCTGAAATTGCACCACCAGTTTGCAAGAGTGCTCTCCCAAACCCCATTGCACAACCTGGGGCACTTTTGCTTTCAAACATATTTTCCAAAATAATTCTGGAAAGGGACACCCCCGTGACTGTGAATGACTGTGACTGCGTGTGAGCAAGAAAGGTATGTGAGGAGGCTCTCTGCACCTTGGAACAGCCAAGGTCAAGAACCCTGTCCAGTTATTCAGAGTTGCTGCATTTCTGAGGACATCTGACCTCAGCTTCATTCCTGTTGACTCATTAGAGTGGGGAAGAATGGCCATTTGCCCTTTGACCCTTGTGTTGTTGGGGCTTGGATAGGGTTGCCAGATTGAGCAAATAAAAATACAGGCTGCCCAGTTAAATTTGAATTTCAGAGTTTTTTCAACAACTTTTAATTTATAATGTAAGTATGTCCCAAATACTAGATGGAACTTGGTTATATTAAAAAATTACTATATCTGAAATTCAAGTTTAACTGGACAATCTATATTTTAATTAGGCAAGTCTAGTTTGTGGCAAAAAATTAAAGACCCATTGTGCCTGCCCTCAAGGCCTTGTTTTCCCAACTGAAGCGGGCAGCTCACCACCCTCCAGCTCTCAAACCCATCTGAGCTTGGCTACTTCCTTTGTAAAAGGAGAGAGGAGGGACAGGCCTGAAAAAACAGACATTTTACTGAGGTTCTGTCCCTAAAAGAACTCACAGGAGCCGAGGTGGACCCAGATCTTACCTCATGTGACTTCACAACCGCCTAGTAGGCCTGCAGAGAAGACCCCCTTGGCCTGCACCCATGGAGCACTCACAACCTCAGGAAGACCCTAACTCCCATCTCTCAACTAGACCATGCTCTCCACGGCAGCAGGCTGGGCTGCAGGGTGTCCGCTGTGTCCCCAGTTCCCAGTGTGGCAGCTGGTGCCCAGGAGAAGCTCAGAGAATGTCAACAGAGAGGGGAAAGCTGTGTCCTCCGAAGGCCATGCTAGATCTGGTGTCCAAGGAGAGTCAACAGTGTCAGGCTGTGATGGGGCCACCTCTATGGACCTTTGTCCCCACCCAGTGATCATGAGTGGATGTTTATTGAAGTTGGGGATATTCTACACCTGAAGCCAGCACTTCTGCTGCCTGACATCACCTCTGCACCACCCCCATGCTCTGTCTCTAGAACCACAACTGGGCCTGTCAACCCAACAGTCAAGCACTGCCCAACAGTCAAGAGGCCCAGCCCTGGGCACAGAGCTCCCAATGCTGGTCATCATCAATGTGACCTTGGGCAAGTCCTCCCGAAATCTCAGTTTCCCCATGTTTCGTGTTCCCAATGACCTCAGGTCCTTTGGCCTCAGTTCCAAACTGATAAGGGAAGCTTCAGAGCTCCAGGAAACAAGGCAAGGTAGATGCCCTTGGTAAGTCTGCACTTCTGGAAAGTATCACCAGGACATTTGGCTTTTAGTCGAAATACTCAGCTAAAGACTTAAAATTGGGTATTTTAAAATACACACTATTCACCAAGGTGCCTTAAGGAATAAAAATGCTAGATAACATAAAAGGCCATGAGGCTGGGCAGAACTCACACTTGGTCCTACACCTCCCTCACCCCTGTCACCCCCCCACCTCTGAACAAGGGGCATGGTCCTACCTGTGCAATAAGTCAGCTGGGTGGATGATCTTGGGCAGGTGGCACAACGTCTCTGTGCCTGTCTTGGTCTGCTGGGTGGGGATGCTGCCAGCAGTGCCTAGTTCTATTGCTTTAAGAGTCCATGAGCTATCTATCATATGATGAGCACTTACTATAGGGCTGGCATGAACACAGGGCATGGTAAGTACCAGGCTCCAAATGGGGGAACATATGGTCTTTCTGTCCCTCTGCTGTGATGTTAAGGAATATGGGGGACTCCAGCCTTCCTGGAACAGGGGAAGAGGCCAGGACTGGTGGGAAGAAGCAGATCAGATCATGTTCCTGCCCACTTAAGCTCTCCTCTAAATTGTGATCACCAACTGAATATTCCATAATATCAAGGAATTTGTCTTGATATTTTTAAGTGTGATGATGGTACTGTGATTCTTATTAAAGAAGGCCTTCCTTTTCTAGATATAAACTGAGATAGTCACAGATAAAATTATATAAAAAGAGTGAAGGAAATACATAAGTACAGTAGGATAGGGAGGGAGGAAACCTCCAATAGTTTCCCAAGGAAATGTGACCCAGCCTCTCCCAGCACCCAGCACCTGGTCCCTGCTCACCTCCCCCATATCTCACCTCCACCTGCTCCACACCAGCTGTGTGCCACGCTCACCAACTTCATGGACCTCGGGCCACTATTCTGGCTGCCCCCTATCTGAGCATCCCTCTATCCCCAGTACTCCAAATAGGAGTAACTTACTTCAATCTCAGCTCCCCTAACCATTCTCTGGGACATCATCCCACGTTATATTCTTCCTAGCAGTTGCCAAGGCCGGAAACTATCTTAGTTGTGTGTTTGTGTACTTTACTTTCTGTCTACCTTCCCACCAGAACATAAGCTGTTCTGACTGTTCATTCAGTCCACCTCTGTATTCCGGTGTAAAACAGGATCTGGCAAACTTTGCTGAGTGAGTGAGTGAGTGGGTGAGTGAGCGAAAGGCCGCTGCTGAAAGGGAGCCAGGAAGGAAGCGGGGCGGGTCGGGAGGGTAGAAGGAGACCTGTTGTAGAACCCCAGGGTGAATGAAGCAGCCGTGTAGTAACGCAGGGCAGAGCAGCCTGCGCTGGACGCTGAGGCACTCAGAGCCTAGAAGGGGCTCTGGAACTGCTGGGGAGAGGGCATCTGAAAGAGGGCACGCCAGGGCTGAGTCGGCTCAGGCCCCTAAAACACAGCAAGCACGTGGCACGTCCAGGGGCACAAGCTTCGCGCGGGGAGGGGACGCACTGTTCCGGGCACCGTCCCCAGCAGTCCGCCGGACTCCGCCCCTTACCCCCCCCCCTACCCCCTTCGGCGCGCCAGGCCTGCTGTTTATTCTCCCGGGGACACAGCGGCAGCAGGAACAACATGTAATTGATAACAAGCCCAGCGCCGGCCAAGGGCTTGCCATTGGGTCAGCGTGCAAATCAAGGGGGTGGCAGCCGAGGCCGCCCTTCAAAATAAGAGTCCGGGCTCCCCGCTCGGCCGCCGGCAGGCCCCAAAGTCCGCAAGCCCGGGCGTCCTGGCACCTGCAGGGTGGCCGGGGAGCCCCGCAAGCCATCGGGTCCTTAGAGAGGGGGGGACATGATTGGAGGGGTTCAGACATTTGGTAATGTTGTCACCCCCCATCCCCATTGCTGGGATTGGGCGAGCAAGCCCCTCTTTGCCCGCGCGTGGGGAGGGAGGGAGGGCGGGCGGCGCGGGTCAGGAAGGGGTTCCATAGGGAACACCGCCGTGGGGAGCAAAGAGGGAACCGGACGGCCAGGGAGGGAGGGAGGGGATGGCCTCTTCTCTGCCCCCGCCCCCGGCCATCGCTCCGCTAAGGTTCAGTCCAACAGGCCAGGAGGTAGGAGCCGTGTGAGCTGTGGAGTGTACGCGACAGGGTGCGAGTGGTGCCGTGTGGCCGTGCGCGTCGGGCGTGGACGCGGCGGCCGGTGTGGCAGGACGGGAGTGTCCACGGCGCACCCGCGCGTGGAGCCGGCGGCGGTGCCCGGCGTGTGTGCGCGTGTATGTGTGTGTGTGCGCGCGTGCGTGCGTGCGTGTGTGTGTGTGTGTGTGTGTGAACGTGCGTGGGAAAGGCGGGGTTGGAGCCCGCCCAGACCCCCGGTGGAGGTCCGGAGTGCTGCCCGCCGAGCACCGCGCCCTCGGCCCGCGCCCCCTCCCTTGCAGGCCGCGGCTGCTGACCGACAGTAACCCCGCCACCCCGGCCCTCCGCCCCCCGCCTCCCCGGCCGGCGGGCCGGTACGTCCGCCTCCCCGGCCCGCTCGCCAGGCCCCGCCGGTGCCTGCCATATGGAAGGGCAGGCCGGCCCGGCGCGAGCAGATCGGAGGGGCCGGGCGCCGAGGCGGCGGTTCGGACCGGCGCCGGGGAAGTGCTCGCGGACAACGGGGCTCACTCTCCTCCCGCCGGCGTGTCCGACCCCCGCGGCCCGCGCGGGGATCTGTCCGCTCCTCGGGCATTTCCTCGGACGCCCTCGAGGAGCCCCTGGGACGAGGGCGCGGGCGCCGGGCCACTCGCCCGGAAGAGGTCCAGGACACCCCCCCCCCCCCCCAGCACCCGCGTCCCCGCGTCCCCGCCAGCCCCCGCAGCGCCCCGGGCCGCGGCCGCCCGGCCTCCCGCGCCTCTCCCACCTGGATGCGGCTCACGCCCGGCCGGCGGCCAGGCCCGGGCGGTCCTGAGGCCCGGCGGTCCGGGCTGAGGGAGGGCGGCGGTCTGGCTCCCGGTCCCACGGCGGCCGCGGGCCGAGCCGCTCTCGCTCACTCGCCCGCGGGCCCGCGAGTCGCTGCGGCCGCCGCCGCTCGCAGGGCGCTCACTCCCCGCGGCTCACGTGACTCCGCGGGCGCAGCGAAGGCTCGCAGGAGGCTCGGCCTCGGGCGCGCGCCCCATTGGCCGGAGCCGGGCGTCACGCGCCCGCTCTGGCCCCGCCCCCGCCTCCCGCCCCCGCCCCGCTCCCCCGGGCCGCTGGGGGCGCATCACCGCCGGCGCTCGCTCCGCGCGCTCCCCAGCCCCTGGCCTCCGGCCCCCGGCCACATCCCGGCCTCCAGCCCTGGCCGTGGACCCGCAGAGTCCGCGGGGGTCAGCTCCTGAAGCTGAGTTCCCGCGGGGGGGGGGGGGGGGCGGGGCGCGCAGGCAGGCCACGAGACCTGCGGAACCCTGAGATCGCACGCGAGTGCCGTAGGCGCGGGGGTGGGCGCCGGGGGAGGGCCCGGGGTACAGCCCTGTCCAGGGCAGTCCATTCCCACCCTCAGCCCCATCCGGGCCGCTGTGTCTTCCGGCTGAGCGCCAGGTAAAGTAGGGCACTTGCCTCGGGGAACGTGTCTTTGGAGAAATACGGTAAGGTCTTTCCGCTGGAGGGTACGTGGTGGCCGTGCTGCCACCTGGGCGGTAGGAGAAGTTTGCGGAGGCCTGCTGATCCCCGCCTCACATCAAAGACACCTTACCCTGGGGCACTCTCCTGAACGGTGGGCAGTGCTTCCCCGCCTTCTGCAGTCCGCAGCAATCCCCGGACGCTTTCGAATTCCACTGCCAGAGAGGAAGCGGGAGGCTCAGTGATTTGCCCCAGAAACACATGAGCTGAGGGTGCCAGGCACCCTACTGTGTCCTTTCACCCACACTGCTGTTGGGTCCTCAGCCAAGCATTTTGCAGAGGAAGAAACGACTCTTGAGAGGCCACAAGATGCTCCCCTGGTCACACAGCTGGTAAGGAGAGGAGAGGAGAGGGGGAGGCGGAGAGGGCATCTTCCAGACAACCACAACCGGGGACACGTGGGTGGAAGCTCACATCCTTTCCCCTCCTGGCCTGGGAGCTAGGGAGCTATCCCCTGCTCCTCTATGAGGACTCTGCTAGAGCTGGAACTCAGACACTCATCGCTAGGACTCTGAAGTTCATGCCCAAGCTGGCCCCCTGGATCCTGGAGCCCTCCCTGTGCACCTGTCAGTGCTAGCAGCTCCTCTTGGTAAAACCCAGCAGCCAAACCCAGGGTTGGCCCAGGTGTAGAGGAGACTGGTGTTGAGGATGAGGATGGTGATAAGATGCCTTGCACTGTCTGAAAGTTTATGGCAAGCCCTGGCCAGCATTGGCAGAACAGGTAGAATTCACCAGTTTTTGTACAAGAGGAGACAGAGGTCTGGAGGATTCGGTAACTTATTGACTTGTCTCTATGAAGTTGGGAGCCTGGCATTTCCATGGCATTTCTCCATCGGCCCTGCATACTATCCATCCTTCACTCCTCACACACTCCAGCCCAGTGTTCCCCACCCCCTGAGTGAAAACCACACCAAAACATCAGAAGACACATCAATAGCAGCTTCAGCACACAGGAGGCTTAGGGTCAGAAATGGGATCAGAGAAAAAGAAATACTGAATGATCCCCCTTATATGTGGAATCTAAAACAATAACAAACTCATAGAAAAAATAGATAAGACTTGTGGCTGCTAGAAGTAGGGGGTGGGGGGAGGGGCATTAGATGAAATTGGTCAAAAGTACAAACTTTGACCCTGGCTGGTGGACACCACCCCCACCCCCACCACCACACACAGATTTCATGCACTGGGCCTCTAGTTATATATCTTAAACTTATACAGTGATGTATGGCAATTATAAATTATAACTCAATAAAATGGGGGGGAGGGGACTGAAAAACAGCCAAGATGCTCCTGTTACAACCTGAGTCAGGCCATGTCCCTTCTTGACTCAGAACATTCCAGTGGCTCTCACCTGCAATGCCAGCAATGCCTTACAGGTTCTGGCCCTAATACACCTCTGACCTCACCCTCTACTCTTTGCTCACATCACTTCAGTCACACTGGCCACCATGTCATTCCTCAGACGTACCGGGCACAATCCCACCTCAGGTCTTTGCACTTGTTATTCCTCTTGCCTGTATGATCTCTTCCCCAGAAATTACATGGCTCCATCACCTTCTTTGGGGTTTTATTACATGTTAAATTAACTGTTAAAATTTATGACAGAGACCTTCACCTGGCCAGAAATCAGGAGAGGCTGTGCGAAGAGCTATCACACCTATGTTATTGTGAGAGCCCCACAGGAAGAACTCTACGTGTACAGAGCTCTGTGGTTGTAACAGCCCCCTCCCTAAACTCCCTGCTTCCCCTCATAAAGTACATCTTCCATCTTTGTACGTGTGGCTCGTCATGTCTGCATGTACCAGACTGCAATTTTTTCTTTTTCTTGAATCAATCCTTTTGGTGACAGAGTACCTAGTCGACTTTCGTTTCATGGTCAACCTTTGGGGCGGTGGGGGGTGGGGCGGGAGGACGCGCATAGGGATTGCAGAGTAGTAACCCGGACATCTTAGAGCAGGTGAGCAACCAGGAGCTGGTTCACCACACAGCCTCTTGGGCTCACTGCTCTCTGGCTTGGAGACTTAGCCTTGGTCTGGAACCCAGATCCTGATTTTATGTTCTGAAGCTCCCTGGACTTGGTTCAGAAACCCTTTGGAGGGTTTTTGCTGTTGTTGTTAAGGGGCCTTGCTTGTTTGTTTGTTCGTTTGTGAGCTCCGTTGACACTTTGGCCTGACTCCCCAGAAGTACCAGGCTGCTTCTCGGAACTGCACTCGCTCTCCGACAGATTCCATCTGGAACGGGGCTGTTTCCCCAGAAACTGAGGCTCGGCTCTAGTCTGGTTCCGTCTGGAAACAGACTGCTCCAATTCAGGCTGTGTCTCATCAGTCTTTGACTTGGATCTCCAGAGATCAGGCTGTTCTACTACCACTGGCTTTTTAACTTCGGCCTCCCCTCTCCCCCGCCCCACCGGCCTCGATCAGGGTGTTCTATGGTATCTAAACTGCAGGTTGCTGGAGCTGTTCAGGCTGTTTGGGGCCCTTGCGCTAGAGAAAAGTCTCTGAAACAATGGGATCTCCATTATCTAAATATTTCAAGACTGTTCCGTCTCTAGAAACGCCTGTTGAAATCATGTTTAAGAGCCATGGTCACTCTTCATATTTAACTAAATAAGCAGATCTGACCAAAAGTAATTCAGAATAGCAATGGGCACCATAGGGAATCTTTGAAATTCCAAAACTTACTTTTCTTAAAACCCTATTGGATAATATTATCACTAAAACTAGCACAGATGAAGGGAATGCCTATTTCCAGTGGTATTTTGAGGCTTCCAAATGGTACCAAGAATCTGAAGTTGGCCGAAACTGGTTTGGCTCAATGGATAGAGTGTTGGCCTGCGGACTGAAAGGTCCCAGGTTCGATTCCGGTCAAGGGCATGTACCTGGGTTGCAAGAGGCAGCTGATCGATGATTCTCTCTCATCAATGTTTCTAACTCTCTCTCCCTTTCTCTTCTTCTCTGTGAAAAATCAATAAAATATATTTTAAAGAAAAGAATCTGAAGTTACAAAGTAAACTTTTAGAATTAATTGGAGCTACTGACTTTTAAAGAGAGAAAGGATGGTTTCTGAAGCCTAATGATCTTCACTTCCAGTGCTGTCTTGCCCTTCCCCTCAACTCCTTTTTTTTTTTTTTTTTTTTTTTTCAAGCTTTACCTCTAAAGCCAACCATCTGGCTTTCCACTGTCTGGCTTCCTAGCCTTGCCTCTGATGCGATCGTCCTCTGAACTTTCTCTCCCTTCCTCCACCTCTAAATATCAGTATCTGTCTCCTTAAGGTTAAGCTCTCTGAGGATTCTAATACACCTCATGTCCCCTGGACTAAGGCTGAGTTATAAGCCATGGTTAAAGAATCCCCTAAGGAACTAAGGGTCCTCACAGATTTGCTGAGGAGTTTGATAGCATTTTTCAGGCTTATCATCCTGGGTTTTCTGATTTATAGCAGCGATCTCTGGTGACTCTATAGCTGAATCTGGGAGCACTGATCAATTATCTTTACTGAGTCAAACTGCTATCCTCTTTATGGACAAAATCCTGAAGTGATAGTGGCAAGATCCACTGTGCACCACCACCTCCTATCAAAATTCAAACAGATTCTTCAAAACCCCTTCCCAATCCATAGCCCATTAAGTAAAAAGGCTCTTCAAGGTATAAAGCCCATAACAGATTAGCTCAGTCCCTGGAACACTCTCATTTTACCTGTGAGAAAGCCAAAAGGAAGGCTTGTTTCCCAGCAATACACCACATTGTTATCCCTCAAAACGCTGCTGTTCCTAACCCTCATCAACTACTAACATCCACCCAACTGGAGGCAACTTCTTTACTGTAGCTGATCTGTGCAGTGTGCGCTCTCTAACATTGCCGCTGATGAAGCTGGCGGTTACCTTTTGCCTTCACTTGGGAAGGAAACAGTTCACTGGGACAGTAATGCCCTGGGGCCTTACTGAAAGCCCTTCTTTCTCACAGGCTCGGAATGATGTCATTTCCCCCGAATGGTTCTACTTTGTTGCTCTATGTGGACACCTTGCTTCTTTGCTCTTCAAGTTCTCCTCACAGGAAGACAGCCTCCGCCCATTAGAACTTTTGGCTTTCGAGGGGCATAAAGAAAAGTTGCAGTTTGTGTAAATTCAGGTTTAATAGTTGGGATGTCAATATTGGAGCAAGGACTGCAACTGGATCCAGACAGGCTTTATGGTGTCCGAAGTTTCCCAAGGCCTGAAACCAAGGGTCAGCTCCAAGGCTTTGTTGGGTTAACTGCCTGTTGCCAAAATCGGGTCCCAAAATCTCTCTCTGATGAAAAATCTCTATATGCTTTACTAAGAATTATAGTCCTGATCAAATTATATGGGAAAAACAGGTCAACATAACATTTAAAGTCTTAAAGGAGAGTTTAATAAACCCACCTGTTTTGGGGCATGTCAATTGTGAAATATATATATATATATATATATATATATATATATATATATATATATATATATATAAAGGAAGGGATGCCCTTAGGTTACTCACCCAAAACATGAGGACCACTATAGGCCCTTAGGGTATTCCAGTCAGCAGCTGGACCCTGTGGCACAGGGATACTGCCCTTGCCATCGACCCATTACTATCACTGACCTTTTGTTGAGGACATAAAGGAAATTGTAGGATCCCCTTTAACCATCATTGCACCCCGTGCAGTAGAAGCCCTCCTGAATTCTCATCACACCAGGGTCTCCAGTTAGTTGCCTGGCTTTCTATAAAGTCCTTTTGTAACGTACTCCTCACATCACTCTTTCGTGTTTAATAACCTTATTCCAGCTGCTCGTTTTCCCTGTGATGCTGACAAAGGCCCTCGTGACTGCTTGAATATGGAGGGATCACTCCAGACCCCCTGTGATGATCTGCAAGAGATTCCTCTGGGTAGAGCTGGTTACTCATGGTTTGCAGGTGGCCCATATTTTACAAATAAGATAGAAGGTCCTCTGCTGGTCATGCTGCTGCAACCCCTTTTGAAGTCATCAAGGCAGCATCTTTACCTTTGGCTCCTTCAGCCTGGCAGGCTGAATTACATGCTCTCACTCGGGCTTGTATTCAGCCAAGGACAAAACGACCATCATTCATAATGACAGTAGAGATGCCTTCGCAATAGCTCATGACTTTGGAATGTTATGGAAACAACGTGGCTTTCTTACATCCAGTGGAAATAAAATTTAATGTCCTGTACATTCAAGAATTACTGCATGCTATACTTGTACCTGCTGCTGTAGCTATTATTAAGACCCCAGGGCATTCTAATCGTGACTCTCTGGAAGAGAAAGAAAATCGCTGTGATGACATTCCTGCAAGGAATGCTGCCCTTTAAGGAACCGGCAGCAGTCAAACCTCTTTGCTCTTCCTCCAAGGGGATATTTCCAGCTGATAACTTAGAACAGGGGTGGGGAACCTTTTACTGCCAAGGTCCATTTGGATATTTATAGCATCATTCTCGGGCCATACAAAATTATCAACTTAAAAATTAGCCTGTATATTTGTTCAAACATTTAATTCACCCCTAATGCCTTGGCAGGGTCACATCAAATGATTTTGAGGGCCTTAAGTGGCCTGAGAGCTGGACTTTCCCCACCCCTGACTTAGAAAGACTAGTCAAAGCAGCCCAGCAATTGGATTCAGAAAAAGAAAAGTAAAATTGGAAATCCAACAATTTTTTAATATATATATTTTATTGATTTTTTTTACAGAGAGGAAGGAAGAGGGAAAGAGAGTTAGAAACATCAATGAGAGAAACATCAATTAACTGCCTTTTGCACACCTCCTACTGGGGATGTGCCCACAACCAAGGTACATGCCCTTGATCAGAATCGAACCTGGGACCTTTCAGTCTGCAGCTGACACTGAGCCAAACTGGTTAGTGCTCCAACAATTGTTGATTTGATAAACAGAGCAAGGCCAAATAACAACCCAGTCCTACCTGAAACTAAAGTGCCCACACCTGACTATTGTCCATGCATTAAACCACTGGTAAAATGATAGCATTCATGAGTCAATATTGGTGGAGAAATGCTAATAAGACCATACAAAGCACCTACCTCATTTGCCCCACGTGTCCACAGTACAACCCAGGGAAGTCTATTTGCATGTCTCTCTGACATTTCAAATTGCCTCATGGGCTACTCAAGGTTTGATAAATAGATTTCACACAGCTCCCCCTGTCTCGGGGAAATTAATACGTTTTAGTAACGATCTGTATGTTCTCTCACTGGACTGAAGCTGAAGTCCAGTTAGCCCCTCTGGAACTCCACAGCGATGGAGGAACCCATTTTACTGATCAGTTTTGACAAGTCTGTGATGTTTGTCAAAACTGTTGTAACCAGCCCTAATCTGTTTGGCTCAGTGGATAGAGTGTCGGCCTGCGGACCGAAAGGTCCCAGGTTCCATTCCGGTCAAGGGCATGTACCTTGGTTGCGGACACATCCCCAGTAGGAGGTGTGCAGGAGGCAGCTGATCAATGTTTCTCTCTCATCAATGCTTCTAACTCTCTATCCCTCTTCCTTCTTCTCTGTAAAAAAAATCAATAAAGTTATATATATATATATATATATATATATATATATATATATATTAAAAACTGTTGAACCAAATGTTACATTTTTACTGCACTTATGACCCTCAATTCTCAGGTTTAGTCAAAGGCACTAACTCCATTATTAAGATTCAATTGGCAAAATGTATAAGACCATTCAAATACCATTGCCAAGAGCATTGCCATTAAGTCCTTTTAAAGCTCAGATTCACCTCTTTTGAGTGGAAGACACATCAAAATATAATAATAACTAGAGGACCAGTGCATGAAATTTGTGCACGGGGGGGGGGGGGGGGGGGGCGGGCACGAGTCCCTCATCCAGACCTGTGCCCTCACAGTCTGGGAGCCCTCCGGGGATGTTGGACTGGTGGCTTAGCCTAAGCCGGCAGTCAGACATACTTAGCACTGCCGTGGTGGCAGGAGAAGCCTGCGCTCCTGCTGTGGGAGCACACTGGCCACCTGGGGTAAGCTCCTGCATTGAGCGTCTGCCCCCTGGTGGTCAGTGCATGTCATAGCAACCAGTCATTCTGCTGTTCGGTCATTTTGCATATTAGCCTTTTATTATATAGGATTATATAGGATTCCCTCCGGTTTTACTGGAAGGGCCCCTATCAAGTATTGTTGACTAATCCCTGTGCTGCTAAACTCCAGGGAGTAAACTCTTGGATACATGTGTTGCATTTAAAGAAGGCACCTCCCTTGTCGATGTGGCTCAGTGACTGGAGAATCGGCTCACATACTGAAGAGTCACTGGTTTGATTCTGGATCAAGGGCTGGGTTGCAGGTTCAATCCTGACCCTGGTTGGGGTACGTTCAGGGGAGAGACAACCAATAAATGTCTCTCTCTCTCCACCTTCCCTCCCTCCCTCCTGCTCCATCCCTCCAGCTCTTCCACTCTCTCTAAAAAGTAATGGGGAAAATATCCTCAAGTGAAGATTAACAAAGAGGGAGGGAAGAAGGGAGGGAGGACCAAACCTCATTGGAACTGAGCACAGACTTGTGACCTGAAGTTAAAGCTAACAAAAATTGATGCAGACAGTCTCTGAAGGAAACAACTTTCCCAAACCGACTGTACCAGGTCTGTGCAAATCTCTTCCTTATTTCTTATTCTATTTCTCTCTCTTTCTTAGAAGGAAAACACCCTTGATTACATTTTCCAAGCTACTGTGAAAGGGAAAACTTTCTGGTTACTGGATCTGACGTTAAGAACTTTGATCTGTCCAAGACAATAATGACCTTTATTTCACCACCTACAGGTGTGAACTCCTAGTTTGGAATCACCATTTAGACTGTGTATCATGTTGTTTTAAATTCTGTGTTGTATTCTTCTGTTATTAAGTTCTTCACCCATTGCACATTATCCCTGAATACAAGCTGTTTTCTATTCCTGCACCTTCCCCCGACGTGAGACACGACACCCAGAAGACCTTCTGGACGTGGAGGGACAAAGGCTGTTGAAATCGGAAAACCTGGCTGTTGATCAGCAATACTTTCAGAGAAAGATCTTGATCAGAAAGGAGAAAATCACGAGAGAGAGAGCTTCACCTGGCCGGAAATCAGGAGGGGCTGTGGAAGCGCTGTCACGCCCATGTCATGGTGAGAGCCCTACGGGAAGAACCCTGCCTTTCCAGCGGAGCTCTGCCGTTCTAACAGCCCCTCAGCTCTCTCTTCCCCTCTATAAAGTACTTCCTCCTTCTTTGTACACGTGGCTCCTCATGTCTGCGTGTGCCAGGCTGCAGTGCCTTCTTTTTCCTGAATAAATAGTTTTGGTGACGGAATACCGAGTCACATTTTATTTCACGGTGAACATCACCTTCTCAGGAGCCCTGCTTTAACCCCCCAGTAGAAACGTCAGCACTCTATTTCCTATTTACCTGTTTAACTTCCCGTCTTTGTGCTTATTCCCTGCTAATGTATTATACATTTTACATTTTATTTGCTTTTTGTCTCAGCAATAGAATGTAAGCTCCACCAAAGCAGTGATTGTGTCCATTTGTTCCCTTCTGCCTGCAGCACCAGGTACACAGGAAGTGCTCACTTGTTAAATTAATGAATTTCTAAAAGACTTGAAGCAAACAGAGTCCATTTGAGAGAAATTAAATTGGCTCAGGAACCTGCCCCAAACGGGTAAAGGAGTCCGTCACTGGAGAAATTAGAAGAGTGATTTTCCCAAAAGACCCAGAACACCCCCAAGCTAGTTCCCAGGGACTGCCTTTGTACAGGGTGACTCCTACTTGATTCATTCTCTGCCTCCCTCCAGCGACGACCTTGGCCTGGTTAACCCCGTTCATCCTTCAGAAATCATCTCATACTTAACTTTCTTGGGGACATAGTCTCATACCAACCTTATCTCCCACCTCCAGACCAGACAGATCGGGTCTTACATGAGTCTCCTTCATGCAGAGTGCCTGAAATATAGTAGGGACTCCGTAAACTTGTGTTGAGTAAGTAAATGAATGAGTGAGTGGGTTGTGTTGAGTAAGTAGATGAAGGTCCACCTGAGCATCTAGGAAGAGCATTTACCCAGGCCATATATATAGAAAGAAAGACTCTCCCCTTCAGGGAGGAGATCCGTCACTGGAATTATTTGCCAGGAAGAAGAGAAAGAAGGCAGTGGTGCTCTTCAAAACAGAGATAGCAAAAAAGAAATATTTTTCTTCAGTAGTGAAAACCGCTAACATACTTTCCCTCCAAATTAATTCCTTCCCCACTTCTATATCATCATGTACAGAAAAGAGCCTTAAAGTCCCAGGCAAGAATGCTAAATGAGTTCACCATCACCAAACCGTATTACAAGAATAAAGGGACTTCTTAAAGAAGGAGAACGAGGAGAAAGAGAATAAATTAAAAATACAAATAATAAAATGGTAATAACTACATAGCTATCAATAATTACTATAAATATAAATAAATTAAAATCTCCAATCAAAAGACAAGATGGCTAAATGGATAAGAAACACAGCCATACTTATGCTGCCTATAAAAGACCCGCTTCAGATCGAAAGACACACACACAGATGCAAGTAAAGGAATGGAAAAGATATTTCATGCAAATGGAAACCAAAGAAAAGCTGGGGTAGCAATACTTATATAAGACAAAATAGACTTTAAAATAAAGGCAATAATGATACAAAGAAGGACCCAGCAATTCCACCTCTGGATATTTATCTGAAGAAACCCAAAATATTAATTTGAAGACATATGCATCCCTATGTTCATTGCAGCATTATTCACAACAGCCAAGATATGTAAGCAACTAAGTGTCCATTGATAGATGAGTGGATAAAGAATATATGGTACATATATATGATGGAATATTACTCAGCCATAACAAAGAATGAAATCTTGCCATTTGGGATATCATAAATGTACCTAGAGGGTATTATGCTGAGTGAAATAAGTCAGACAAGAAAACACAAATACCATTTGGTTTTACTTATATGTGGAATCTAAGACAAACTAACAAACAAAACAGAAGTAGACTTATACAGAAAACTTTTTTCCAGATGGGAGAGGGGTTGGGGATAAAAGGGATAAAGATTAAGATGTGCAAATTGACCGTTATAAAAAGAGTCATGGAGATGTAACGTACAACATTGGGAATACAGTCGGTAATATTGAAATGACTATGCATGGTGTCAGGTGGGTGCTAGATTTATTGGGGTGATCACTTTGTAAGTTACATAAATGTCTGATCACTATGTTGTACACCTGAAACTAACACAATATTGAATGTCCGCTGCAATTGAAAAGAAAAAAAAAATGTTTAAAAGAAAGAAAGGGGCCGAAACTGGTTTGGCTCAGTGGATAGAGCATGGGCCTGTGGACTGAAAGGTCCCAGGTTCTATTCCAGTCAAGGGCATGTACCTTGGTTGCGGGCATATCCCCAGTAGGGGGTGTGCAAGAGGCAGCTGATCAATGGATCAATGTTTCTCTCTCATCGATGTTTCTAGATTTCTATCCCTCTCTCTACCTCTCTGTAAAAATTCAATAAATATATATTTAAAAAAGAAAGGAAGAAAGGGGCCTTGCCAATTAGATTTCCTGAATTTTACCATGATGCTTCTAACTCTGGACCCTTGTCTCTTCCTTATTTTGCTTTATGCTTGGTGTATCCATTTAATCTGAAAACACAAATCTTTCTTCAGTTCAAGGAAATTTTCTTCTATCAGTTCTTCCTTTGCCCCTAGATATCTGCATAGAGTGCTCACTTGCTTAATCAGATCTTTCTGCTCAAATGCCACCTTACCATTGATGCCTTCCTAGACCACCCCATCTAAAATGGCAGTCCCGCTGCCCTGTTCCCTGGTCTTGGGTTATTTTATTTCATGCTCCTGATTTTATATTCTTCACCTGTTTGCTTATCACTTGTGTCTCCTATTAGCTGACAAGCTCCTTAAGAACGTGGACTTGGACTTTTTTTTTCACTGTGATATCCCGGGATCTAGGACACTCTAGAAATATCTGTCGAGTAAGAAGATTGTTTCTGCACTCTTCTTCTGAACCTTTTAATAGGTTCATAGCGAGTCTTTAAAGAACTTTCTGGAGGCCCTGACCGGTGTTGGTTGGGCATCATCCCATGCACCAAAAGGTTATCAGTTCAATTTCTGGTCAGGACACATTCTCGGGTTGTGGGCTCGATCCCCAGTGGGGGCCTTGCAAGAGGCAGCCCCATCTGTGTTTCACTCTCACATCGGTGTTTCTCTCTCTTGACTCCTCTCCTTTCCTCTCTCTAAAGTTCAATAATATATACACACACACACACACACACACACACACACACACACACACACACACACACACATATATATATATATATATATATATATATATATATATATATATATAATTTTTTTTTTTCTTAAGAAGAAGTACCTGGGGAGCTGGCATTGTCCCACAGCCCTGTAGTCAGCAATCTTGGCCTCAGTGTATTCCATCCCATGCTGGCCCCTCTACACTGCCCCCCATAACCTCAAACCTTTCCTTCAACTCACACCTGCCCAAGCTCTGAGCCCAGCCTGCCCACAGGGTCCCATTCAGTGGCTCAGAGACAGACACAAAGGGACCACCTGAGGCCATCAAGCTCTCTGACCTACTGCAGTAACTGCCTTCTCCCCTTCTCAGGTGGGAAGCAACAAATCCTCCCCCTCTCAGTCCCTGTGTCCCTGGGGCTCAGCTGGCCAGTGTCCATCTCTAAAGGGCTAGGATACTAAGGAGACCGCCTCTGTTGTGGGTTCGGGGAGTAGTTTTGAGGTATGAGCTAGGAGTGGGCAGGCACAAAGAGGTGTGAGGATGGCTGGGCTGGGTAAAAAGCACACTGCAGCAGGGTCCATGCATGGTTTTCTCTCTGGCATCTGCAAACGTTTCCAGATTGGGGGCTGCCTGATTCTCAGCCCCATGGGGCTGTCTCTATGGCAGCCTGGACTCTAGTCCTGGGTCCCTCTAGCCAGCAGAGTGGCATTGGGCAAGTCAGTCTGCCTGCCAGAGCCTCAGTTTCCTCATCTACAAAACGAGTGCCAAGACCCCTGTCCTACTTGCCTCCCAGGGTTGTTTGAGGATCAAATAAAGTAATGGATGGGAGCAGGCGCTGGAAAGTACAGGGACTGGGGAGAGGCTGTTATCACGCCTTCCAGTATTTATCCAGCGCTCCTTGACCCCCACCCTGCCCTGGCCCTGTGCTGGGCAATGCTGCGGAAAAGGGACCCTGGCACACGGCCCAGGGGCAGCAGAATGAGGGCAGTGCAGGGGGCGATTAACAGGTCAAATGGGCAGTGAGTGGGAAAATGCCAGAAGCCCAGGAAACTGTAACTACTTTGTCCTCCATGGGACCAAGGGTATCCCTGTCCCCTATAGGTTCAGGCCCAAGCCTCTCGGTGTGACAGCAAGGCCATTCGTTTGCAGAATTCTTTTACAAATAGCACCTGTGCGTTGTTGTCAAGTTCAAACACTACAGAAAGACATGAAATGAAGAGTCCTTCAACTCCAGCCCCACTCTGCACTTCTGGTTTGTTTTTCCCGTTACCATGGGCAGTCTGGGCTCTGGGGCTCCCCATGAACCTGACCTAGGGGTCACCAGGCTGCACTGCAGTCCAAGGCTCTTCCCCCAGTCCTCCCTCCTCCCCCTCTGCTTTCCCAGGTGTCAGCAGAGCCCTGGACCCCTGCTGCTTTGTGGCTCCTACTCCCACTTCCTGCCCTCATCCTCCATGGGCCTTGCCCTCTAAGCCTCTTGTATGTCTTATTCCATCCGATTCTCTGAAGACAAGAACTGGCGCAGGTTGTTCAGAGAGCAGATGAATGAATACACACAGAGCCTTAGAAAAGTGCCAGGAACGGAGTGGGCATCTCCGACTCCTGGCACATGGGGCTCCCTCCTTGGGGCTCTCCTCAGAGACAACGGCCGCTGTCCTGGGGGCCTCCTGGGTGTCCTCTCAGGAACCTGGCTTCTCGGGTTTCCTGAGGGCGCAATACTCCGTTCACAGAGCCCTGCACCCCTGCTGCCGTTGTTGGGAACAGCCTCACCATTTCCTCCTCATCAGGGCCTATTCGTTCTCTACATCACATGTCACTTCCTCAGGGAAGCCTTCCTGGGCTCCTTTGTATGCTCTCTCAACACCATGAGCCTCTCCTCCAAAGCATGGCCGGGTTTGTGTCTCTCCACCAGTGGACCTGGGCCCCCAGACACCTGGAGCCCCGTCCCACCTCTAACTGGCTGCAGAGATCAGAGCAAGGCCCCACATTCCAGCTTTCTCCGCTGCACCAAACGTTTAAGCAAAGCAGCCCCTGAGGGGAGGACTCTGGACCTCCCTCCTCGGAGGTGGCAGAGACAGCCTGGGGAAGGAAAGGTGAACTCAGGCTACAGGGCGCTCCCTCCACTGTGCAGTGAGGCAATGCATCCCCGGCCATTGGCACCGCCCCAGAGCTAAGCTTTCTTGGAAAAGCTGCTGTGAGCTGCTGGCTGATACAGTACTAACTATATTAAGTGCTTAGCCCCAAACAAGACATGGAGCTCAGGGCTCACAGGAGTGCTTACGAGGCTCCGGGCACTATTTTAGGTGCTTTATTTCTCTCACCTCCTTACACCATGCCATTTCTCTGTGATGGGCACTCTTTTGCGCTCACCCCGGGGACAGGGAACCCACAACACAAAAACCAACCACTACGAAAAAGGAGCACTCAGAGAACAAGGAGGAACTCTTGAGAACTTAATACTTACTAATCTTCACGAGAACCCAAACCAAGATTGAATAGCAGAACCACATCAACATGACAGATGGAGATCATTAAGAGAGAAATTTCACAGTGTCCTCGGGAAGGCACTGGATTCACATTCAGAAATGAAGGCAGGTCAACATCACCTCCTCAGCCTGGGCGGAGGGTGTCCATCAGTGACGGGGAGTTAATGAGTCACTCCCGCCGGCTAAAGTCCTCAAAGCTGAACACGTGTCTCAGGCCCACAGGAGCCGACGTTTCCATCCCTCTCCCAGGTGCCTGTCCTGTGAGCTAGGGGACCACTGGCATCACTTGGCTCTGAGCAAACCACAAGGAACCAGAGTGAGTGGGAAGTCATGATCCCACACACAGGGCAGGCTTCACACGTAAGCAGGGGTCCATGCAGCAGTCCTGGACTTACCAGCACCCCAGCCTGACACTAGCCATTTACCAGATTCAGGGAGGAATTCCTTGTACTACAGCGGGAAGGTTAGGGAGAGGTGGGGGAGATAAGAGATCAACCAAAGGACTTGTATGCATGCATATAAGCATAAACAATGGACGCAAAACTCTGGGGGAAGGAGGACATGGATAGGAGGAGGAGGGGGCAATAGTAAGATATGTACACATATAATACCTTAATTTTAAAAATTAGAAAAAATAAAAACACAGTAAGGAAAACAACAGCCCACGTGGAAAAAAAGACACAAACAGAGCATGTGTATGGCCAGTGAGCTCACAGAGAAAGGCTCACCCTCATTGCGGATCAGAGAAATACAAGTTAAAACAAGATGGCCTTTTCATCCAGTTGACAAGGATATGTAATGTTAAGGCATTGTTGGAAAGTGGCTAGATGGGCAATTTCCAGAAGGCAGCCCTGTAATACACCCGTTGCTTTGGAATTGGTAAGTCTGCTTTTAGAAGCCAACCACAAAGAAATGGTCAGATTTACATACAAATGTGTCCTTCCCAACATTACTTGGAACTGAGAAAAAAACAGAAACCAATGGATGTCCAACAAAAGGAAAACTGATGATGAACTATGTCCCAAATGTGCAGTGGGATAGCATTTATCTATTTAAATTAGCTTTTTAAGAGGCTACTTGATGAAAGTTAAAGCAAAAAAAAGCAGGTGCAAAACTTCATGTAGAAATTGTCCTGTAGATGATTATGCAAAGAAAATATGTATTCATAGTAAAATTAGAAAGATGTAGAAGTTTCTTTATTGATGATTTTTTTTTAAAAAAAAAATGTACTTTGAGTGATGGGATCACAACTGATCTCTTTTTTTAGCGTTAAGTTTTTCACTTTTTCAGATTTCCTACAATGAATGACTATTTCTTTAAGAACTAGAAAAAATATGATTTTGTATATGTCTGTTTTGATTGTGCAACTTAGGATCTTATTTTTGAAATCTTTTTTTTAAGTGAACTAGAGGCCTGGTGCACAAAATTCATGCACTCAGGGGGAGGGTCCCTCAGCCCAGCCTGTGCCCTCTCATAGTCTGGGAGCCCTCAGGGGATGTCTGACTGATGCTTAGGCAGAATGGGCCTAAGCTATCAGTCAGACATCCTTAGCACTTCAAAGGAGGCCAGAGAGGCTCCTATTGCCACTGCTGCTGAGCTCGCCAGGGATGAGCCCAGCTTCTGGCTGAGCAGTGCTCCCCCTATGGGAGCTCACTAACCACCAGGGGGTAGCACCTGCATTGAGCATCTGCCCCCAGTGGCCAGTGAGCATCATAGTGACCAGTCATTCGGCCATTCGGTTGATTTGCATATTAGCCTTTTATTTTATAGGATGTTCCTACTGCACACCATATCAGAACAAACAGACAAGTATAATAAAGAAAAATCTCATTTATAATTACATCACAGTTAAAATGGAAACATATTGGTTGTGCCTTTTTTTTAAACAAAAATTGTGTCTAAAACCACATAAGATTTACCATCTTAACCATTTCAGTGTACAGTTCAATAGTGTTAAGTACATTCACGTTGTTGTGCAACCATCACCACTATTTCCAAATTTTTCATCTTGCCAAACAGAAACCTTATGCCCATTAAACACTAACTCCCCATTCTCTGCAAACCACCATCCTATTGTCTTTATGAGTTTGACTCCTCCAAGGACTTTAGACAAGTGAAATAATACAATATTTGTCCTCTGCAACTGGCTGATTTCAAATGTCCACAAGGTTCATTCATGTTGCAACATGAGTCAAAATTTCCTTCCTTTTAAAGGCCGAATCACATTCCGTGGCATGGACAGACCACATTTTGTTTATCTATTCGCCCATCGGTAGACATGGGTGCTTCTGGAGCCTTTTTGAAACAGAAGAATGTGCTGTGACTTTTTTCTATGCCAATAATAACAGATTGATAGCAGCCATTGTTAGAAGTTGCCTAGCATCCCACAAAGGAACCCGCACCATAATCTATTTAGCAAATCCATTCTTGAAAGGCATCTATTTCGTTTCCAACTTTTCACTGTCATTTAAAAGCTGCAATCAACTGCCCCAGTGCCCACATCTTTGTATACCTATCCTACTCTTCTGAAAGATAAATTTGAAAAGTGAGAGTTCTGATTCAAGGGTGTGTTAGACTTATCATTTGTAATCAACTCATCCTTCAGAAATTAGATCAACTTAGATCCCTGCCATCAGTCTGTCCTAATCCCCATTTCACATATCCTTGCCAGCACTGGGGATTGTCACTTTATAAAAGTGACTTGTCGGTTTTTGCCAGTGTGACAGGTTAGAAAAAAAATTGTTTTAATTTTGTCTTTTGGCTTACTGATGCGGTTGAATGTGTCTATATGCTTATTTATATTTTGCTGTCGGTTGTTTCTTTTGTGGAGTGCCAGTTTATAACATCTGCCTGGTGTGCTAATGAACACCTGCAGAGGAAGGAGACTTGAACTTTGGGCATCATATACGTGGCCAAGCACGTTTTAGAGTTGCAGGAATCATTTATATTTATGCATATAATCCAAATGCAGTTATGAAAATTCCCCCCTTTCAGGGTTATCTATGGATTTAGTCACATTTTCATGCTGTTGCCTAGTAACATATCCCCTTCTAGAATTGTCATGGTTCAGTGTTCGTACCCTCTCTAGTCTAGCTGGAACTTATTCTGATGGGTGTATGCTGAGACGAGGACCTCACCTACATCTAAAAGTCAAGGCCAGGCCAGCCCTGGATGCCTGTCCTTCCCCCTCATCACTTCCTCCTAAAATGCATTGGCCTTTTACACGACCCCCACCCGCAATAAGAAAGAAGCTCTCCTGCTCTGAAGGCCGACCCCTACCCACAGCCTTTCCCAGATGCATTTGCTGTTCAGAAGAAGATTCAGAAGAGGCTCCCAGGTGAGGGGGCCCGGACAGCAGCATTTCGGGCACTGCCACCACCCCACATAATGGTCAAGCCATCGTGGGACAAGGAGCGTCTCCTCCCACTGGCCAGCCGACATGCATGCACTCTGCCTGTGGTTTGGGATGGTTGGTTGTCAGTCTTTCGGCAGGTGGGCCGCACAGCACATGGCCTCATTCCCTCCTCACAGTCGGAATTACTACCTTGATTTCTCAGCTGAAATGCCGCGTTGCAAAGAGGGATGAGTCTGATGACAACTCACAAGCAGCAGTGGCAGGAGGAGGCTCTCCCGGCGCACCCCTCAGAGCTGTCTGCTGGTGAACAGACCTGTCGCCTGCAGCAGGGAGCTGGAGGGAGCGCTGGCTGTCAGGTTAGGCAGAGTTGGATCCTACAAGCTGTCAGGGCTGACAGGGGTGGAGGAACCGGGAGGGCACACACAGGGCACAGGGCTGGCCAGAGCCCTCAGCTGTCCCTGCCTGAACCTACTCCTCTGAGTCCCAGCCCCCACCCAGGGCTACCAAGGTGCTAGGCATCCTGGGAAAGTTCTTCCCTGAAATCAATCTGTTCCCAGAAACAAAGTTCATTCATTCACTCACTCAGCAGGCGTTTATTGAGCATTTAACAACGTGCCAGATACTGGTCTGGGGAGACAGCCGTTAACATGCGAAGTGAGGATCTACAATACCTTCTGGGAGCTTTTACTGCAGCGGGGATAAACCAGGAGACAAGAGTGACCATGATTACTACCAATGGTACTAAGTGCTAGGAATAGTTAGTCCTCTTCATCTAGCCACTCTTTATGTCCTCTTAGAGATTCTATAATAATAAAACAATGTCCCGTGAAAGACAACAGGAAGAGGGAGGGAAGCTGCTTCAGGGAAACCACCCCGGGAGGGGCTCTCTGAGAAGGTGATGTTGGAGTCAGAAGGGAAGAGTGGAGAGAAGGGCGACCCAGGCCCTGGGAATAACAGATGCAGTGACTCCAAGGTGGGAGAGAGCCAGGATGTTGGCGTCCCTGTCAGGAGGCTAAGCTGACAGGGACGGAAGTGAGCCAGGTGGAATGGAGGTCAGGTGGGAGCCATAAGAGGGTCAAGGGGAGGCCAAGGATTCCGGCCCACAGTGAGAGGTCACCTCAGACTCAACCACACAGCCCCCTAAGCCCAGGCTCTGCTATAAGCACGGATTCTCTCCATTCCCTGCCCCCTTCTAATCTGCTCTAGTGTCCTTGGGAGGGGGGCAGGGAGAGGGAGAGAGAAAGGGAAGAAATGCAACCATCAATTAATCTCCTGGATCAGCTAAGAAATGTAACTGACAATGTAACCAACACTATTGTAGAAGGTAGATTTTTGATTGTATTCTCAGAGCAAAGGGAGTCCACTGAAGTGTCTGGGTAAGAGAGAGGCTGATTTGGTTTTTGAGAAGACTGTTCTGCTGTTGTATGCAAAAAAGGGCTGTGGGGGCACATCAGTCAGCCAGCATCCCAGAGGGACAAGACAATGCACTCAGATGGGCGGAAAATGAATTAAAGGCAGGGCTCTGGACAGGGGCAGGGCAGGTGAAGGGCCATGTAGCTCCCCTTTACTCCCAGGCCTGGCTGTGCCTGCCCTACCCCCTCCCCTGAGCACAATGGGGTGGGGGTGGGGGCGGTGGGACAGAAGTAGCTGGGGATTGCAGTGGGGAGGTGGGGTGCCAACAGCAATACCAGATCCTTGGCGAGAGTAGGGTCCTCCTCCCCGCCTCTCTCTGCTCCCACCACCCCTGCCCTCCTATCAGTCAAACCAAACCAGACCCGAGGGAGACTCAAGGGGCCTCTGGAACACAGCAGGGGGCAGAAGAGGGGGTGGCAAGTATAGACTTAAGAGGCCTGGATCATATGGATGGCAGAGGCTCGGAACCAGCCAGTGGCTTGGATGTGGGCGAGAAAGATGTTTGGTTTCCTCCATAGTGGCTCTTTGAGAGGAAAAAAAAAAGTATTCACACAGCACACACACACACACACACACACACACACACTGAACGCATAATAATCTGGCCACTCAGTATATATCCTATATAATAAAAGGTTAATATGCAAATTGTCCCCTCAACCAGGAGTTTGACCAGCAGGCAGACCGGCCAACCACCCATGCCCCTCCCCATGACCAGGCTGGACCCCACCCGTGCACTAATTCTGATATATATATATATATATATATATACACACACACACACACACACACACACACACACACACACTGAGTGGCCAGATTATAATGCTTTCAGAGATCATAATAATCTGGCCACTCAGTGTATATACATGCAAAGCTGTGGTGAAGAAAGAGATAAGGTGGGGTGGGGTGGAGATAGCAGGTTCCAAGGGGCCAACCCATGCTCCACCACAGGCAGGGCTGACATTCACAATACCTACACGTTGGAGCAGCGCTGGCGGTGTGAGGTGCCCCTTCCTCCCGTTACTGGATCCACAGCTGGGCCCAGAGCAGTGGGGTGGCTGGGCATAGGGGCCTTGGCTGGGGCAAACTCTCTATCCAGACGTGAATATTTTCCTAGCTGGCCCATCTGTGCCAGGGCATCCTGGGTGTGTCCTCTTCAAGGTGTGTTATGTGGGATGATATTGGAATATTCTGAGGATAAAACAGAAAACAGAGGCAGAGCTCAGCTGGGGTGGATGGAGGAAGACAGGTGATGCCTGTCACCTCCCCCACCCCATTATGCTCAGGGGAGGGGTGTGGGGCGGGGCACAGCCAGGCCTGGGTGATGTGCTTTCTGACAATCATTGGCCAGATCTCTTTATTGCTACTGCCACCACCAAGGTGTAACCCAGAGGGGGTCCTGGAATCCACGTAGTAAAGTGCAGTCAGCATTGTTAAAAACAAAAATCAGAGAAAAGGAAAGGAAAGAAACTCCCAGAGTTCACAGAAGATGGCAAGGTGAGTACTGTTCTGTGACACCGTCCTTTCGGGCGTGCACTCGAGGCGGACGATGGATTCCTTACCTTGGGTTACAGACAAGAGAATTGGGGAATGCCCGTGCTTCTCCTCTCCGCCTGCATATCACACCCCAGATGGCCAGCTCCCCAGCCTGTCTGGTCTCCGTCCCCTGGGACCTGGGCAGACTCGCCCCCTCTCTGCCTTTTCCCTCCTCTGGCTCAATGCTTCATCTTGGCCTGTTTTTGCTTCCATTTTACTGATAATGACACAGAAGTCCAGAGATGGAGCATGGCCTGACCAGGGCCACCTAAAAGGACCCCCATGCCCCTGCACTGCCTGAGCACACAGGCCTGGTGCCCAGGGTCGCCTCAGTGGACAGAGTCGGAGGGAGGGAGGAGCAAGAGGAAGGGAGGCATACTCTTGGGGAACTGAGAGCAGATCAGAGGCTGGGGAGGACCTACCTGTCTCCTTGGGCTTTGGGACCCTGAGGATCAGAGGAAAAGGGCAAGGAAGGGCATCAAGGAGACACCAAGGACTTCCCAGGCTCTCCTCTGGGTGCTGGGCAGAGGGCAGCGAGCAAAACCAACACAGCCCCTGCTCTCAACACTTAGATAAAAAACTGTTGGGAAGGGAACTTCTTGTAACGTGAATGAAGACATCGGTCGGAGATAAGGAGAGGCAGTGGGAGGCATAGCTAGACTCGGATGTCAAGACAGGCATGTGAGTGGAGGCCGAAGGATGATAGCGCTTAGCCAGGCTGAGAGTCCCAGGAGAGCAGCCCTGGCTGAGAGCCAGGCACGTGCAAAGGCCCTGAGGTGAGACAGACGAAGAGAAGGCCAGTGTGGCCAGAGCACAGTCTGCCAAGGAGCCGGTGCAGGTGGTGCAGTGTAGGTCAGCAGGTGTGGGGGACAGAGTGGGGGGAACAGGGAGAATTTCTTCCCCTCACTGCCATGAATCACTAACTCAGCACACACTCATGTGCTGGTACTGTACAGTGGCCTGGGACAGGCCTTTCCCAAGCGCCGTCATCGGTGTTGGTGGCTTTTATCCTGCGGCTTTGCCAGTGACTTCCAAATTCCTATCTCCTGCAGGATTGCTCTCTGAATCCCAGTCTTTTCTTTCAGCCACCTGTCTGCTGTCTCCATGTGGGTGCCTCTCGGACACAACCACACCGCAGTTACTCCCCTAATAGGTGTGGAACCCAGGGCACCCTTATCTCCGCACCCCAGCTCATCCAGAGCTGTGGGCCTCGCTCCAACGTGCATGACCCCCAGGGCTAAGCACAAGCTCTGCACACAGCAATGAGCCCCCGCAAACAGCACCCCTGCCTCTCCCGGGCCTGAGGGAGCACACCCATGACACAGGTCCCTTGGGGAGGGCCAGGCTCCCGGTTGTCTGGGCAGGGAACGCTGAGGCCCAGAAACCTGAGAAGTCGCCCACACACGCCCTCCAATCCTTTGGCCCGGCAGTGGCCTAGTGGCCTGGTGCCTAGTCCGGCAGAGGCTCTTCCTGCCTCTCACCTCCACGCTTCCTGGGGCTGCTCCAAGGCACCCCTCTCTCCACCTCGGACAGAGCAGCACCTCTTCCCACGTCAACTCCTGTCCACGTCAATCCAGCCGGCTTTGGGGGATTTTCATCAGATTAAGCCTTCCCACTTAACCGGTTCCCCCTTGCACTGGGAACCACACGGAGAGTCCGACCCCTGTGGCCACACCACAACCCAGCTCTCGGCTCCAGCTCCCTGGTCATGGTGCATGCAGCGCAGCCGCCATCCCACAGCTCCTCCTGGCCAGACGTGGGGACTGCCTGCTCCTTCCCCCACCCTGAGACAGCCAGCTGTGGCTCCCCTTGGTCCTCAGACAGCACCATCAGTGTCCCTGTGCCGCTCTGAGCCTGGGGCTCACCAGGCCTCACAGCTTTCTCTCACACCCCTGCTCCGCTGCTTGGGGCAGGCTCAGACCAGCTCTGGGGAGTAGACACAGGCCTCTCACTCAAGACCTCCAGGGGTCCCCACCTCCAGCCCACCTGCCAGGCGACCTCAGACATGCCGGTGCATTCAGTTGAGCCCAGCCTGAGACCCACTTGGTAGAACAAAGACCAAACTGCGCATCCACAGAACTGTGAGCAAGCCCACTGGTCATGTTTGAACACTCCATGTTGGGGTGGTATCTCTCAGTGCAAACGCTGGCACCGATGCAGTTCCTCAAGCTGGCCCAGGGCTTCCCAACCTCTGGGCGTCTGCACAGGCTTTGCCCACCTAACCAGCTTCACCCCGATCACGCCAGGCCAGCTCCCTCTCAGCTTTCCTCCTCAAAAAAGCCTCGCTGCCCTCCTCCACTGCAGGCCTCCACTGCACACACCTCGGACCTTCCTCCTCTCGTCCTTGCCCTCTCCAGGCCCATGCTGGACTGTGGGAGGTGAAGGAAGGTCTTCCCCACCCCCACCCCCAATGCCTCCCATTTCCTCCGCAGTCAGGGCGAGGCCAGCAGCCCAGACAGAGCCTCCTGTTCTGTCCTTTCTCACTCACTGTGTTTCATTCCTTCATCAGATTAGCCTCCTCTCCCCTGTTGGGTTGTAACTCCACGGGGACAGAGACCATCTCATGCCCCCAGCTCCTTCCTCATTCCTGGTACAGAACAGGAGCCGAATAAACATCTGCTGGGTGAATAAAGGACTGAACAAATGACCTAGATCTGAGTCCTCCACATGGGAATGCATCGGTGAGCTGGAGTACTGCTGTGTAACAAGCAGGCCCAAGGGGCCTGGCAGCAAGAGCACTTCCAGAGCCCGGCACTTTCTCCCAACTGCTCCGGGCCCTCCCAGGTGCTCAGCCTCACAAGCTTCTTCGCCTCAGGGCCTATACCGAGTGAGTCCCTCACGATGTATCTGGGACTAGGCCACTTTTCACTCCGTACCCTGTTCCCTCCCTGCCCAGCAGCAAGGACCCTCCTTCTCCCGGACCATTGCCATAGCCTCACGAAGGCCACCTGAGAAGTTTTATGAAGCAGCATTGTCTGAAAAGCAGGGCGCAGGAAAGGATGACCCTTTAGTGAAAGGACGCAGGTCCAGCTGCAACGCTGAGAGTTCTGAAGAGACTGTGGGCAGGACACGGTGGCTGGTGAAGGGAGACACTTGTGGCCAACCTTATTTGTTTCACTGGGACGTTAACACCCACAGGTATTGCCAAAACCGGTTTTGCTCAGTGGATAGAGCGTCGGTCTGCGGACTGGAAGGTCCCAGGTTTGATTCCGGTCAAGGGCATGTACATTGGTTGCGGGCACATCTCTGGTGTGGGGTGTGCAGGAGGCAGCTGGTCGATGTCTCTCTTTCATTGTTGTTTCTAGCTCTCTATCTCTCTCCTAAAATTTTAAATAAAATTAAAAAAAAAAAAACGACACCCACAGGTATGAGTGCATTTCCTGTCCATCTTTTTAAAAGCAGTGTTTTGAAGTGTATGAGTCCATGGTGGGCATGGAGTTGGCTCATACCGGGCTGAGTGAGGTGTTACTGCTATTGGTTGAAGAGGTCCTGTGGTTGGAGTTATAAGACTGGGGTTTGGTTTAGGAATGGCATTTGCACCAAAAGGCCCAGCACAGTGGGAGTAAAGGCGCCTTGGATTAGTGTTTGGGGAGGATGGGGTTCAAAAGGTGAGCCTGAATCAAGATTCCGAATAAATTCAAATTCTGATGGAGCCAAGGGCTGGGGTGGGGTTGGAGTTTTGAGATAGGATGGAGCTTGCCCATTGAAGTTGGAAATCAGGCAGAGGGAGGTAGTGTGCCTCTGGCCAAAGGAACTGCTTAGGCTTTGAGACCTCCCCATCCTTAACCCTACCACCCCAACCTCTCCCTGCAGCAGAGGAGATGTGGCTGCCTCAGCGCCCGCAGCGCGCAGGAGCCCTGAGGACTCCTGACCCCGCGCTCAGCGCCCAGCCCCCAGCCCCAGCCCTGGAGCCCACGAACAGAGCCAAGGTCGCGGAAACGCTGTTTGCAGGTCTCACTTTGACGTGAGCCCGCTGCGCAGCGTCTTTTCAACTTGATTACAAGCCTGCGTCACCGGGGAACCTTTCACCGCTGCCTGGGACAAAAGGTTCCTCTTTTTAAAGTCCACTTTGGTCAGAAACAGCGTTCACCAGGGCCCAGTACTCAAACTGGTGCAGGGCGACACCCCGTGGTGGATTCAAACAGCGCACTCACCCATTCCCCCATTCCCCATTCGCTCACCCACCCTACCCACACCTATAGCCTGCCCATCATACATCATCTAGGCACAACACCCATTCACCGTCCATTGCAGGCCCACCATCCATCCACCACATATAACTCAGCCATTCACATGCTCCCTCTCCACCCAGTTACCCGTCCACGCATCCCTCCACTGGAATTTCCATCCTTGAGTGTAAATATTTATCTTTCTAGTCCCTATCCATTCACCATCCACTACCCCTGGACTCATCTGACTAATATCCGTGAAGCACTTTCTGTGTGCTAGCCCCTCCACAAAGCACTGGGGTCAAGGGGTCACGGGACAGTTCCTGTCCTAACGGGACCCACAGGGCCGCGGAGGTGACACCCCCTCAGAGGCCCTTGTGAAATGGCCACAGCGCTCACAGAACACTAAGGGGACATATCGCCCAGACTTAGGGGCCAAGGACGGCCTAGTGAGCAAACAATTTCTAAGCTGAGATGTAAAAGGGGCTGGGACGAGCCAGGCAAAGAGGAGGGAGGAGGCTAGAGGCCAGTGCCCTCGGAGTTCACCTCAGAGTGGACTCTGAGCAGAAGGGGTGAGGAGCCAAGGAGAGAGAGACCAGGCCCACGAGCCTTGTCAGCCCTTTGACATTCCCCGGGTACCTGTGCCACAGAAGCATCTTCTACTTTTAAACCATTTTGTTTTTTACAGAAATAATACATTTCTACAACTTCCTTGACCCAAATAGAGACCAGCGGGGGGGGGGGGGGGGGGCGGGGGGGGGGAGGGGGAAGGGAGGGGGGGGGAAGAACCCACAGTCCTACCACGCAGAGCTGACACTGCAGTGTAGATGCACGTATGGGGACCTCCTGGGCATCCACAGGCAGCCCGTGCCATGTGCCTCCGTGCTAGATGCCAGGGTGGCAATGGGCAAGGCCGCAGCCCTGCCTCGGGTCTCACAGATGCCCCACGGGGAAGGTGTTTTGAAAGGGAGAGCTATGGGTATAGCAGATGCCACTGGGGACCAAGCCATCTGAATCGCCCCATCTCCTCCTTACCACAACTGATGGTGTCCAGGCACCTGCCCTTGTCCCTGGGGCCATGCGCCCCGAGGCAAGCTCTCCCACAGCCTTCCCATCCCCATGCTGGGTTGGTTCAGGCGCACACAAACAGAATGTTTGCTCGGCAAACATGACAAGCAGTGCTCCGGGGGCGCTCTCGTTATCTGAGGTTATATTGCCTTATCATTTAAGTCACTTCCTGTGGAACTTGGTTTCTTGCATCAAAATGCAACCTAAATGATGTTAGGAACTATTGTCGAGAAGTTCCTTATCCTGGGCTCCTGAAGCTAAGTGAGACCCTCCCCTGGGGCACAATCCAGAGGTGACACCCTGCCACTCAACCTCCTGTCACAGTGGAAGGCATGTCCTTCCCCTCATACCTGGGCCCTACCCCTGGCCTCCTCAGCACCATGGTCCATCCATCTTGCCCTCTTCCTTGCCCTTGTTTCCTCTCATCCTCCCTCCTCCTCTCCCTTCCTGTCTCCCTCCCTCCCTTCATCCTCCATTTCTCCCTCCCTTCCTCCGCCCTGAAGCATAGTCTAGTCTCAGCCCCTCTTCCTGGCTGACCACAGTGCCATAACAGCCTGGGACTCCCACCCCATCCCACCCCAAGCCTGTGGAGCCCAGTCACTGGAGCACCAACACTGGTTCAAGGCTAATGCAACTTTCCCACCCTGTGTGCTGTATCCCTCAAGCCTCGCCATCTGACCCCTGGGCCATGGCATTGGGTCTGGCTTTGTTGACCTAGTCTCCACACTGTGGATCAGTGCCAGTCTCGCCTTTAAGGGGGCAAGATAGGGTCTTGGCCAAGACCCTCATGTCTCATCTTTCTCATCACTCATCCACACTCTCCCCACCCCCCAGTACTTCCTGAAACTTCTCTCACCCACCTGCTAACAGTTTTCTATTTGGCAAATCCAATGAATACATTTCAATCTCTTAGCCACAGAAGAGCATTTCTTCTTTTAGTGTATTTATTGAGCTATAATTCACACACCAAAAAATATTACCCATTTAATATGCATTTAGTAAAGAGTTGTGCCAACATCACCATAATCTAATTTTAAATATATTTTTATTGGTTTCAGAGAGAGGAAGGGCGAGGGAGAGATAGAAATATCAATGATGAGAATTGCATGCCCCACATTGGGAATCGAGCCCGCAACCTGGGCACGTGCCCTGACCAGAATCAAACCATGACCTCCTGGTTCATAGGTCTAGGCTCAAACACTGGGCCATGCTGGCTGGGTATGATAATCTAATTTTAGATACTTTCATCGCCCAAAAAGAAAAACTACATAACCCTTAACTGTCACCTCCACCTTATCCCAAACATCACTCGATCTCCAGCCCCTGGCAACCACTAATGTGCTTTCAGTCTCTATGGATTTACTTATTCTGGATATTTCATATAAATGAGAATCAAAGATATGGGGTCTTTTATGACTGTCTTTTTTCACTTAGTGTTTTCAAGGTTCATCTGTGGTATGGCGTTTATCAGGGCTTCATTTCTTTTTATTGCCAAATAACATTACATTGTATGGGCATGCCATCTTTTGTTTACCCACTCCTCCACTTATGGAAATTTCAGTTGTTTCTACTTCTTGGCCATTATGAAGAACGCTGCTATGAATATTCATGTACAAGTTTTTGTGTGGACATATGTTTCATCTTTCTTGGATACATACCTAGGAGTGAAATTGCTGGGTCATATGGTAACACGATGTTTAACTGGGTGAGGACCTGCCAGACTGTTTTCCAAAGCGAATGCACTATTTTACATTCTCACCAGCTGTGCATGAGGATCCCAATTTCTCCACCCCCTCACCAACTAGTTTCATCTTTTTTTTATGATAGCCATTCTAGTGGGTATGAAGTGGCACCTCCTTGTGGTTTTGACTTGCGTTTTCCTAAAGATCAGTGAAGTTGGGCATCTTTCATGTGCTTACCAGCCACTTGTGTACCTTCTTTGGAAATTATGTACTCAGCTTTGTTTATCCACTCAGCTTCTTGGCCAAGTAAAAAAGAAGGAAATATTGCCATTTGTGACATGGATGGACCTGAGGGCTAAGTGGAGTAAGTCACACAAAGAAAGACAAAAACTGTATTATCTCACTTATGTGTGAAACCTAAAACAAAACAAAACAACAACAACAACAAAAAACAACTCACAAATGCAGAGAAAAGTCGGAGGTAGGAGTTGGGAGAGAAGCAAAATGGATAAAGAGGTTCAAAAGGTACAAAATTCTAGTTATAAAATAAATAAGTCCTGAGGTGTAATGTACAGGATGGTGACTCTAGTTAACAACCCCTCAGGCCATAATATCATATTAGCAGGCAAGCGTTATTTGAGGCCCAATAGATGCCAGGCTCTGTGTTAACCGCACCAGGTCCCTCCCAGGTCATTATTGATATTTCCACTTTCTAGGTGAGGGAAGTGAGGCCCAGAACAGTTAAGTAACTTGCCCAAAGTCGCACAGCCAGTGAGAGACAGAGCTGGGATTTGGACCCAGCCGGGTCTGATGCCACCGCCCCACACACACACACGTGCATGTATGCACGCACATGCGCACGCACATGTACACGCACAAATCACATATGTGGCTGAACACAATAAAACTTCCTTCCTCCCTGTACAAAGCCCATTGTGGCTGCTGTCACTGCCAGTGGGACGCTGTCCTCCGGTGCTGATTCAGGCATCCCCACTCCTCCCACCTCCAGGAGCCCCTCCACACTGCCACCCTGGCTCTCCCCCCTCACCCCACCCTGTGGCCCACAGGCCCCACCCCACGACTGGTCTTTCCACCCACACCACCTGCCTTGGGCAGAGAGAGGAGAGGCTAGAATTCGCACTGGCACCACATTACCAGCCTGCAGACTACTCCAGAGACCCCTAAATGTCCTTAGACAGAACCCTGTGTCCCCAACTCCAAAGAGCCTTTATCTATCCATAAACCCCTTAGATGCATGGGGAAAAGAGAGCCATCATGCTCTCTTGCCTGTCTTATGAGCGTCAGTCAGTCTTCAGTGTAGAAAACAGGAGGACACATTTTCTAGATGGTTTTCTTTCTAACCTTCTAAACAACTCACAGCCAAACTAAAGACAGAAACACACTGACCAGAGAATGTGTCTTATTGTGAACTGCACCGAGGGATTTCTTGGGCATTTTTCAAAGTATATGCATAATTATTTTAAATAATTATATAAAATTATAGAGCAATTCAAGGTGAGAGGCAGTGTGTGTCTGGTTAAGAGCAAAGATGAACTCCCCTGCCAGCAAATCCTGTCTCTGGCGCCCCTGGCTCTGCTGGGCACATCTGTCAACCTCCCAGTGACTCAGTCTCCTCCCTCGTGTGAAGGCGATGGTGATAACAGGACCTGCTGCCCTGGGTGGTCTGTGTTAAATGGGCTGCAGCGCAGAGAACAGTGCCTGGCACACAGAAGGCCATGGAAGGGCTCATGGGAAATGCACAACGGTCCATAAATTTCCTGCTTTTCTCTCTCTGGGTTACCTCTTTTCCAGATTCCTAAGTCTCATCAGAACTTCTGGTGCTTGATACAAATCATTTCAAAACTGTTTGCTTTCCTACCCTAGTCACTAGTTAACAAAGTACTTGCTGAATTCTAACTAAAAAATTTGTCTGTGACAGTTAGAAGGGAGGCCAGACTAGACACAATCAGGGGCTAGATCACCGAGGACTTTGGGTGGCAATGTAAGGAGCCTTTTTTCTGGGGGTTAGAGGAGACACTTGTCTGTTTGGGGTATATTAACACTGGCAGCTGTAATAAACACCACACACACACACACACACACACACACACGTGCATGTATGCACGCACATGCGCACGCACATGTACACGCACAAATCACATATGTGGCTGAACACAATAAAACTTCCTTCCTCCCTGTACAAAGCCCATTGTGGCTGCTGTCACTGCCAGTGGGACGCTGTCCTCCGGTGCTGATTCAGGCATCCCCACTCCTCCCACCTCCAGGAGCCCCTCCACACTGCCACCCTGGCTCTCCCCCCTCACCCCACCCTGTGGCCCACAGGCCCCACCCCACGACTGGTCTTTCCACCCACACCACCTGCCTTGGGCAGAGAGAGGAGAGGCTAGAATTCGCACTGGCACCACATTACCAGCCTGCAGACTACTCCAGAGACCCCTAAATGTCCTTAGACAGAACCCTGTGTCCCCAACTCCAAAGAGCCTTTATCTATCCATAAACCCCTTAGATGCATGGGGAAAATCTGGTGACCCTATGGGGCACATGCCCCACAGGGACAATTTGGTTTTTAAAGGGGGGCAATTAGAGAATGAGCTATTAACAGTGAATTTTTTGCATTTCTTATGGTTCTGGGGTCTTCATATACAGTATATAAATATATATTGTAACATACTTATGCATTTCAGTTCTCTGTTATATGTTTTGAAACTTTATTTGCTATTTTTTTCATATCACTTCATATTATTTTTCCTAACAATTTCTTAGAGATTTCTTCATCAGTACTTCAACTGTCCTTCTATTCTTTTTTTCTCTTTCATGGATGCCATGTTCTTTAGAAGCTTGTTTAGACCAAGTTCATGGCCTTTTAGGCTTCCTCCACGTGAATAGGAGCTCACTTTTTGAATACTAAGAATTCTATGTCGCAGGAAGAGGAGGGCATCAGGATTTAGAGATGTTTAGGTGGGGCATGGCCACAAAAAGTTTGGGAACCACTGCCCTGGTGCCTGTAGTAACTCAACAGCTGGTGGATCTGGGCGATATAAACTGAATCCCAGCTCTTGATCCCCTGGGCTCCTCCCCTCTGCTTACTGATGGAGCTTGTCACTCTGTGTCTCACAGGGTCTCTGGGGCAGTGGCTCCCTGCCTTAGCTCGGAAGTCCCAGGGAGGGGAGGAGGGCTTGTAAGACTCAGATGCTGGCTCCGCCCAGAGCTCCTGCGGACAGAGCCGGCGAACATCTGCCTCTCTGACGGAGTCCCCAGCATTCCTGAAGCTGCAGGTCCCAGGACTGCACTTGAAGGGCGGCCCCTGGAGAAAGTGATGGCCACCCTTTAGAAAGGACCACGAAGGCACACTTGGAGTCAAAGGACCGGGGGATGAGAGAAAGCCGGAGGACAGTGAGCATCATGAAGGACAGAGGAAGGACACCCCTGGTCACCAGACCCCACCCTTGGCCGGGCACCCACCTGGTGGCGCCCCTGGGAGTGAAGTGGTGGGAGTCTGCGCTTCGTCCGACCTTACCCCACCCCGCGGCCCGCCTCCTCCGCGGCTTTTGTGACGTCACGGTCCCGGTGGCCAGGAGAATGGTTGCTGTGGCAACGTAAACGGAGCCTTGGAACCGTGGCACCGAAGCTTAGGATCTAGCCCCTGCGCGAGGCTGGTGGGTGCGCCCGGGCTGGATGGGGGGCACGCGGGGTCAGGGTGAGCTCCGGGCCAAGGCGCAGGACCCCTTCTGCAAGGCTCCCCGCCCCTCCTTCCTTGTCGCCAGACTTGCTTCATGGCTCACCCAGACACCCTTCTGTCCGAGGTCCCCGCCGGCCGCCGCCGGGCTGGGGCGGGGAAACCAGGTCCTGCTGACCCGGGCCTCTCCGGACTCCTGTCCGTGAGAGCCGGGCAGGGCTGTGGCTGGAAGGGCACAGGCTTCGGAGCCAAGGGATTTGGGGCTGGGTGACTTAGGACACCTCTCCGGATCTCTACTTTGTTTCTTCCTTCGCAAAATGAAAAGACACTCAGTGTTAAGGGCGTGCCAGACGCTTTGATATAAGCACCTGAGAGCTACAGATCAGAAAAGAACCCCTGTTCTTGTGGAGCTTAATTCTAAGGGCAATAAACTGACTTTTTTTAAAGCAATAAACAGACAGTGGGTGACTGCAGAGAAGGAAATGAAGTGAGGTCCCCTGGGGATGCGGGTAAAGAACCCACTTTAGAAGCCTTCCTCTGAAGGGGTGACCTGTGAGCTCAGATCCGAAGAGAGTGTGGGAGGACAGATTTGGCTGAGGAGGCAGCAAATGCAAAGACCTTGGGCAGAGCATGGCTGGTGTGTTCTAGCGAGTCAGAGAGGGGAGGGGATGGGGTGCGGGCCGGGAAGAGAGGGAGCTGCGGGTGTTGGCCACATGGTGAGCCCTCAGTAAATGCCAGCTGTTCTCAGCCACCCGGGTGGGCAGAGGGAGGCTGTGGGCCTGGAGACCATCTGGCTCAAACGCTGTGTCATTCCCCAGGTTGGAACCTCCATTAGCTGAGGTCCGGTTTTGCAGCAAGCCCTTGTTCCTCTGCAGGGACGTCCCAGGTCCTGTCTACGATGGTCTCCAAGGACATGACGAACACCAGTAAGTGCCCAGTGCCCAGCTGGCGTGGGCTCTCTCCGGGCCCAACGGCAGCCTGGGGAGCCTGGGACAGGGAGGTCTGGAGTTAATCCAGGGTTCAGGGCATTCTAAATCAGCCATGAGGCAGAAATCACAGTTTGCCAGGTTCCTTAGAAACCCCGTGTACCAGAGTCCTAAGGTTGCCAGGAATAAGTGCCACCACAGACTGGTGACTTAAACAACAGAGATTGTCTCGTGGCCTCGCCCTTGGGGTATACCACTTATCTCCCAGCCTTCCTTTTCCCTTCATCACCCCAGCGCCCCCTCCCCCACACCGGTCCAAGAGGACCAGCTCCCTGAGCTTTCCACCAAAGCACACCTCTACGCTCTCCCACAGCCCCCACCCCTCTGCCCTCAGGCAGGCATACCCTGGAATCTCCAAGCTACAAAAGGTTCCCGAGTTGGGGTTGAAGGAAGAGTGGGGCCACATAACTCCTTCCCTGTGGGTGTGAGTAGAAGAGAGAACAAGGAAATGGGAGTCTCTGAGGGCCCAGCCCTGATGGAAGAACCTGGTCAGCTCACAGCAAGAGCACTGGCCAGGCAGGAAGGAGACGCTTAGGGCCCGTGGCCTCCCTGGGTAACCCCGTGCTGCTCTTCGGGGACAAATGGAAGGGTGTGCAAGGAAAGGCACCTTCTGTGTGCCAGCGCGTGTGGTAGGAACTTCTGTGGCCATTTTCTTGCACGATCCTTACAACCTCCCAGCAAAGTCAGCATGGTTATCTAAGATGTGAAACTGAGGCTCAGAGAAGCTGAGTGGCTTGCCACGACAGGTGAGGATGCTGGGGCTGCAGCCCTAAAGTGTGCGGAGCGGGCAGGGCCATGGCTGAACCTGAGAGGGGGCGATGAAGGATGGAGAAAAGACAGACAAGAAGAAAGCTGGGGTAGGTAGGCTGCTCCTCTCTGATGAAGCGATAGCACCACGGCCTGCAAGCCGAGTCTTTATTTTATAGCCCCATTCCACAAGGCAAAGTAAGGGCGTGGTCAAGATGTTTACAATGTTCTCAGGGGTTTCAAATCTGCTCAGTCACATGCACCTGATCAAGCTTTGTTTACTTGCTGCACCTCCTGCAGTCCATATCACTCAGCCACGCGGGGCTACAGGTTGGGACCATCAGGTCAAGCTTACAACCATAGCCTTTGGCTGTAATTGTGCTGGGACTTGCACGTGGCTTTGCCACGAGAAGACTGTGCCCTCTCATTAGTCCCAGGCTTGAACCTGTCCGAACGCTGTAGCCGCTCTCCACACTAAAGCATGTCTGGTCTCTCCCAGCCTCAGGCTGCGTCACAGCTATCACAAAACGTGTCATTTCCTGTGGCCCTCACTTTTGTGTCTCCCCAGAGAACAGCCTGGACTCCACAGATGAGAGCTCTCCTTCAGTCCCTGAAGACAAAAGAAAGAAGTCTAAGAAAAAAGACAAAGGTACCTCTGGAGCCGGGAGCTGAAGTCCCAGGTGGTGGGGGCGCTCTCCCTCAGCTGCAGGTGCCTTCAGACCTGAGCTTCCGTGTGGAGGGCAGAGGCCATGCTCCTGTTTCCGTGAGGAAAGGGGCTTCTGAGACCTGAAGTAATAGAAGCATAAAGTGGGGTGTGCTCCTGCAGGAATGGGAATGTGGGAAGCAGTCCACGGCTCCCCGAGGCTCCACCAATAGCAGGTCTACAAAGTCACCCAGGTGACCGTATCCTAAGTCTTTCTCCTCCACTGCCTTTATCTGGAGGGCTTTCCACCGCAAGGTTGTCACATGGTCACGAACTGGCTGCTGCAGATGCAGCCTTCACATCGCGTTCCGGACAGGGAGAAGGATGGAAGAGAAGGGCACCACGGCCTACCTGCCACCTTAGCCCTCCCTGGGAGAAGATCCTTCCCAGAATCTCCACCCAACAATTTCTGACGACTTTTGTTTGGGGGAGAGGGGCGGGGGGAGTCCCAGAGCCATTAGGATCTGCAAGGGAGGCTGAGAGGGTAGCTTTTCAGCTAGGCACACGGCTGCATCTATTAGCTAGCTGCATATGCCTCGTCCTCTGAGTCCCTGCTCTGTCACTCTGGCTTCCAGGACTCCCTCCTGGTTTCTGTACTGCTCCCACCCACCCCGCAGGACTCCTGGCTTACAGGCCTGTCCGGTCTTCCTGCAGAGGTGTGCAGATGTGAGCATGTTCCCTGCACCTGTCCTTCACAGGCCAGCTTCCACCCCTCAGCTCCCATTTCCTCTTTCTTTTAATTATTAAAATCCCACCCAAGCTGGTTTGGCTCAATGGATAGAGCATCTGTCTGCAGACTGAAGGGTCCCAAGTTCAATTTCGGTCAAGGGAACATGCCCTGGTTTGGGGCTCAATCCCCAGTGGGTGGCGTGCAGGAGGCAGCCCATCAGTGATTCTCCTCATTGATGTTTCTATCTCTCTCTCCCTCTCCCTTCCTCTCTGAAATCAATAAAAATATATATTTTTAAAATGAAATCCCAACCTGCCCACAGGCAGAGACTAAAGCCCAGTGAACTCACATGAACTCACATGCCTGTCACCAGTTTGGGCAGTGGGCGAGATTTTGCCACTTTTGCTTCATCTATCCCTTTGCTCCTTTTCTTTTCAGTCTTTGACAAAATATAGGGTGTCTCCCTAAAAAAATGTATACACACACTTTGAATGAACATAAAGGCAGTGTTTATTAAATACATGTCATTTTCAAAATTGAGCTATCAGCTGTTAAAGTGTGTGTACATTTTCTTGGGGGGGGGGATACCATGTATTTTAAAGTAAACTCCAGATGTGTCATTTCATCCCTATGTACCTCAATGTGCATTTTTTTAAAAACAGGAACATTTTCTTACAAGCCCACAATGAAGTTAACCAGACCATCGTCAGATTTACCCAATTATCTAAGAATGTCTCCCTCCAGAAGATTTGTTTTCATTGAGATTCAAATGAGATCAGTATATCTTCAGTTGCTTTTGATCTAGCACAGCCACTCCCTATGACCTTGAGTTGTTGAAAAATTGTTTTCTGTGCCTTGAGTTGTTGAAAAATTGGTGTTAATTATCCTGTAGAATGTCCTTTGCGATGGCTCTGCTTCCTGGTGCTGTCCTTATGACAGGAACATCTCTATTCCCCAAATTTCTTTTAATTGGACACTAGACGTTTGAGAGGATGGATCCATGTCCCTCGTTGTTCACAGACTCCTTCCTGGGTGGGCTGTGTGCTTCCTACCCCCTTTCATAAGAAGCCCACACCCCCAGCTGCCTCCCTGGGGGCCCTGCTACAATGTTAGCCACCTGACCCTCCATCACAGATCCCCCTCAGCCATGCACCCAATAGTTTCTTCTGCTTATGGGCGCTTGTCCCCTCACATAAGGGTGAGCGTCCTGGGTTTTGGATTTGTTTTGTTTCTTCACTGAGATATAATTAATATACAGTGAAAGGAGCAAATCTTAAGTGTACAGTTTGATAATTTTTTTTTTTTTTTTTAGTTTTATTGCTTTTTAGAGAGGAAGGGGGGGAGAGAGAGATAGACATCAATGTGAGAGAGAAACATCGATTAGCTGTCTCCAGCATAGGCTGTTGATGGAACCCACAACCTGGGTATATACTCTGACTGGGAATCGAACCCTCCACCTTTTGGTGTACAGGAAGACATTCCAATCAACTGGGCCACACCGGCTAGGGCCAGTTTGTAAAATTGACAGATGTATACAACTTCTTACCCTTCACCCATTCACCATCTAGAACATTTCCATCTGCTCAGTTCTCTTTCCCCCAAAGGGGGCTATCCTTCAGGGACTCTGCTATCAGGGAATCATTTTATTCGATCTCGGGCCTCACATATCTGGAACCCCTCAGCGCTCTTGTGATCTGGCTTTCTTTACTGGACATCATGTCTGTGAGACACACGCAGCAGGCATCCCTTCTCTGTCGCCATGCGTATTCTGTTGCGTGCATGTGCCAACCATGTGTTATTCTTTCTAGAATTGATGAACATTTGGGTTGTTTCTGTGGATTTTAGCTATTACAAATAATAGTAAGATGCATCTGCAGTCAAATGAGTATGGGATGTTTAGTATTTCTGTGGAGACTATCAGTGCGTCAATGTGAAGATGAGCCCGCAACCAAGAATGGCAATCATTTGAAGCACATCATCCCAGAAATGCAATTAGTTTAACATTTATAAACCAGTGTGGTACACACCCCATAAGAGAATGAGAGAGAGAATTACATGATCATTTCAGTAGCTGCAGTATAAGTATTTGATAAAATTAAAACCATTTGGAACAAAAGTCTTAGCAACCTAGGGATAGGAGAGGTCTGATAGCGGGGACTGGGGTGGACTGACGAGGGACCCCCAGAGATGTCCACATCTGAATCCCCATGCCTGTGACTAGGTTCCCTTTCATGGTAAAGGGACTTGGCTGATGTGATTAAGTGAAGGGTCTGGAGATGGGGAGATGACCTGGGACTATCTAGATGGGGTGCTCAGTATCATCACAAGGGTAGGAACCTCTCCCTAAGCCTTGAGGGTGGGGGTAGCAGAATTGGGGTCCTTGGAAGTCCCTGCCTCAGCCATATTGCCCTTATCCACCCCCAAGCCCAGTCTTTCTTTGGTGATGAGGGGGTGGGGTGACTGTTGGAGACTCCTGCAAGGACAATGCATATTCACCTAGAGTGCTCAGTTCCCACTGACAGACAGGCGCCTCAGCACTGGAGGCAGCAGGCTCTCGCTTCCCCCCTCTGCAGAGTAGGAGTTCCTGAGACGTTAAATGAGAGAGGACAGAGGGCCGGGAACATAGCAGATGCCTGAGGCAGGAGGGGCTGTGTTCACCGGGTCTCTCTCAGGGGCCAGGAACAGAAGCCCAACACCAACTAGGTTGAGTTCACGGAGCTGGAAGGCCCAGGGGTGGATTCAGGCACAGCCGGGCCCAAGAGAACACGGGCCACTTGCTCATGCTTTCACGGAAGCTCCCTAGGCTGGGCTGGGAGGGTGCTGGGACCCCAGAGGCACAGACCTCAGCTCGGAAGAGCTGGCTCGTCTCTCCAATGAGGTATTTCCCTCCCCAGGGTCTGTGATTATTCCGGACCGTTCATCTAATCCTTTCCATATGTCTGGGAACGTGGATTTCTTCCTGCTCAGAGATCAGGAGCGGAATAAGTTTCAGTCAGTGAGTATGCAGCTGCCCTGGTGCTTTCTTTCCTCACACAAGCAGCAGCCGCCGGGTTTCCGAAGAGAACTTCCCCCAGGTCACTCTCTAGAAGGGCCCACCACTTCCTACAAAATCAACGGGAAACTCAGGGCTCCAGCCTGTCCCGCTGTCCCCCCAGTTTCATCACCATTGTGCCTGGGCCTTCGTCAGGCTGGGCTCCTGGAGCTGCTGTGGCCACGCAGCTTCTTCCATGAGATGCCACCCCCTTCTGAGGCTTTTCCTGTCCTTCAAGGCCCATCTCAGACGTCAGGGACCGTCTCACCGCCCCCGGGGAAAGCTCCCCCTCTCCCTCCCGACAGCTGCTCTGGCCTTGCACAGTCACCTGGTTGGAATTCTTAGAGGCCAGATAGGCACACAGGCACGCACACATGTGCACATGCACATTGCATGCCCCTCAGCAGTGCCTGGGAGTCCCGGGGCCAGTCCTGACTCCCAGGCTGTGCCTTGTCTCCACCCCAGCATAGTCTCTATTGCCCCCCAATCCCAAAAGCTCATATGCCCAGACAGCTGTCCCCAACCCCCACCCCAGCCCAACCCCACACACATGCACCCTGCCACAGCACGGCCTGCCAGAGCGAGCAAGCCTCACCGCAGCGAGGCTCGGGGGGAGCACCAGGTGTGCATCTTCCCTGGGAGGTGGCCAGCACAGGCCATGTTTCCGGTCATACGCTCATGGCCAGTGTCTCGGGCTCCCTCCTGGGCTGGCCCTGTCCACCCCACTTCAGGGCTCAGAGTCTGAGATTGCGGAGAGCTGTGGCTCCCACTGCAACTCCAACCGGTACCGACACCCCAGACCTCTGGCTTAGAGACTCTGGGAAGGCCACCGTCCGTCAGTGTACCCCCGACTCGTGCCATGCTGTGCACCCACTCATGCCCTAGAAGGAAGCTCATGAAAAGCCACACTGAGCAGCTCACCCTTCCCCGAGGCCTCCAGGGTAGGGAGATACTGCAAATACATGCCAAGACCTTTTCTGACCTTGACTTAGCTCATCAGTGCAGAATTCCCTTTTCTTCTGCCAGCGTGGCCCTGCTTCGGGGCTACCTCCGCCTTCCTCCAAAAGCCCCTGCAACCTCACACCCCTCTCCAAGCCCCAGCAGAGCTCCCCAACCTCACACTCCTCCCCACGCCCCAGCAGAGCTCCCCAACCTCACACTCCTCCCCACGCCCCAGCAGAGCTCCCCAACCTCACACTCCTCCCCACGCCCCAGCAGAGCCCCCCAACCTCACACTCCTCCCCACGCCCCAGCAGAGCCCCCCAACCTCACACTCCTCCCCCACCTGCCCACAGAGCCCCCCAACCTCAGCATGATCAAAAGCAGCTACCCAATATCTTCTACACACAGGTCTTCTGCCGCTGGGATTCTAGAGGGTAACCTTTTCCCGATTTTATTGTTATTTAGGGCTCACACCACGTTCTGCCACAGCTAGCTTTTCCCTATGCAGCGTTCTTATAGGCTGAACTGGGTTTTGTACCTGCCAGGCCCAGAAGGAAATAGAACCTATCCAGGAGAGGCCACATGAAGAGTTCACAGGAGGCCTCTCGGGTCCCAGCCCACCCCATGAGGGGTGTGGACATCCCCGGGGTCCAAACAGAAGAGCCAGGGCACCCCCGAAGCCAGAGATCTAAACAAGGCCTCTGCGAAGAAGGGACCCCAACCCCCCTCCCATCCTGGGATCCCCCGGAGTGAAAGGCTGGGGCCACAGGGCAGCGCAGGTGGAGAAGAGGTGGGGAGGCACGGAACCCCGTGACAGCGTGGCCCCGACACTGGCTGACATGTTTGCAGACCAAACTCGGGTTTTCAAGTTTCTTTTGGAAACTCAGATCTAATTTCCCTGAACCTTGGGATGTTGGACTTGGCAAATCACAATACAAGCTTAAGTGTGAATTTCAGATGAACCAAGAGTCATCTTTTAGCGAGCGTGCCCCTCCACTACTGATCTAGAGCGCACACCACCTGGCAGGCAGCCTGGGCACACCTGGCCGCCCTCCTGCCCCTGGCTCTCCAGAGGCCAGCCCTGCCCACTCCCTCTGAAACGGGACAGGCGTGGGCAGAACCCAAGGGTGCTCCCACACACACACAGATCCAAGTCTTTCCTGCGCCTGGCACCTGGGCACTTCCTCCCTGCCTGCCTAAGTGCGCCCCACCTCAAGTCCATAGACTGTGGCACGGGGCAACACAGGAGGCAGCAACTGGGCCCGGGGAGTGGGGAAGGAGGTTGTGTGGAGGCTGGGCCTGGGAGACCCCGCCTGACCCGCCCGTCCCCAGGAGCGGCAGAAGAAGAAGGTGCTACGGTTGCACCAGAAGATGACCACCTCCTCCAAAGGGCTGGCCAAGCACACCAGCCTGCTGCGAGAGCTGCAGCTGCAGGACCGGGCGGACGACCAGGAGGCGCGTGCCCTGGCCGAGGCCCAGCAGACGAGCGCCTTCCAGGAGGACCACACCGCCTGGAAGCTGGCCATGACCAAAGGTACTGCTGCTCCCTCCCCGCCAGCGGGTCTGTGCCTCCCTGGGAGGGCAGTGCTGCAGAGGAGGGGCTGCGGTGCAGTGGGGGCGGGGCCTCTCCTGTCCACCCCTGCCTTCGGAGCCACAAAGATCGGTCCGGATGGAGTGCAAATCCAAAAGCCTCTGGGCCCCAGCGCCGCGTGCCCTCTGAGTGCTGACGAGGCACGATGAGCGCAGGCTGTATAAACGTGAGCCTTTAGCATGGAGATAACGAGTCAGCGCAGAACTAGGTTGCCTGGGTTCGGATCTCAAAGCTGGCACCATCCTGGCCGAGTTAGCTAACTCCTTCCCACTGCAGCCTCCTCTCCTGGCTGATGTCGGATAGCAACCTCATGGTTGGGCACTGCGCATAGTGAGAAAGAACTGTGTGTGTGTGTGTGTGTGAGTGTGTGTGTGCGCGCGCATGTGCATGGGCGGTTATTTTTGTAACTCAGTAGGAAATCTTCAGTACTGAGAACGCGTTAATATTCTACCAACCCAGGTGATAAAGTGTAATATCACTAAGCTAGAAAGTAGTAGTTGGGATCAGACCGTCCTGGAACCCCGGGGCCCACGGGTGTCCTGGATGTGAATGGATAGGAATACACTGTGCACATGAGGAGACCCCAGTCTCCACCCTGACTCCGTGGCTTGTTCTTCGGGGTACGAAGCTGCTTCGGCGATTGTGTGCCAAGCTCTGCGCGGGGGGAGCAGCACGGCATGTGCTTTCTTTCTGCCTTCGCCCTCTATTCCTAAGACCTAGGAGAGGCAGGTGGCACCTGGATGGGGAAGCCTAGACCAGGGTGTTTGCACAAAAGACTCATCAGTGTCCAGCGTTGGCTTCCAGTGAGGAGCTGAGTCTCCTTGAGGGCAGGGACCTCCCCAGGGTGGACCAGGAGGCAGGGACCGAGTGGGCTCGCTGCCAGGCATCTAGACCTACAGCAGGATCCCTGCAGCACACCAGCTTTTGGAAAGGAGAGGATTGGAGGGACAAGACGTGGTTCTGCAGTTCTTCCCACAGTCCCTGGGCTCTCCAAAGCTGGGGAGTGCCTAGGTCTTCCCTTCCAGAAAGGCCAAGGAAAGAGGCCCCCACGGCCTGTGGCCCACCATGCTGCCTCTCTGCTTGTCCTCTGGAAGGTCATCCAGGAGCCCCCCGTCATGTCCTCCCACCTGGGGAACCCTGGCAGTGTAGACTTTTTAAAAAATATATATATTTTATTGATTTTTTTCAGAGAGGAAGGGAGAGGGATAGAAAGTCAGAAATATCAATGAGAGAGAAACATCAATCAGCTGCCTCCTGCACACCCCCTACTGGGAATGTGCCCGCAACCAAGGTACATGCCCTTGACTGAAATCGAACCCAGGACCTTTCAGTCCACAAGCTGACTCTCCCTCCACTGAGCCAAACTGGTTTTGGCATGGCAGTATAGACTTAGCTGCTGCCCAAGTTGGGCCCTGCAGGCTTAGGGCACCCCCAGTTGAGATCATCCTGCCACATTTTCTCTGAGGTCCTGGCAACCGGCCTTCTGTTATGAAGTCCAGTTGGGTGAAACTTCCAGGGTAGCGGTCTCCAGAGTCTCATTCCGGGTGTGAGGAGTGCGACAGGAAGAGAGGCTCTTCCCACATGGACCTGCTGCAGGCATGGAGGTGTGACCTGTCAGCAGAGCCTTCTCTGCCTTTGCCGGAGGCAGGGCTGGCTCCCCTTCGTCCCCTGTGATGGCGCTGCATTGCACCAGGAGCAGCTGACCAGCCCCTCTTCCTGTGCACCCATCCTCAGCCAGACCAGAGTCTCTCTCCCACTGCCCACCCCCAGATGCCTCCCTCCTCTCCTTGCAGAAAAGAAAGAGGATTCTGACAGCATACAAAAGTACATCCAACAGAAGCGGCAAATGTTCCTCCTTCAGGTAGGCCCTTTTGCTCCCATGAGGGGGACCTGGGTGGGCTGTCCGGTGGGGAGTGTAATCCCTGCTCTGGTGGCCACCAGTATGCCCTGGATATGAAGCGGAGCGAGATCCAGCGGCTAGAGATGCTGGCAACTAAGGAGGAGGCGGAGCTGGAGCAGGCTGAGAAGTCCCTGGAGAAGGATTCAGCCCTGTTCGATGAGTTCCTCAGGGAGAATGACCGCAGCTCGGTGCAGGCCCTGAAAGAGTGAGCCTGTGGCCAGAGGGGCTGGTTGGCCATATCCCCAGGGTCCCCTGGGCCTGTGCAAACCACATGACCTAGCCTGCACCCAGCCTCAGCCCCCGCCTCCACCCTGGACCCCAAACCAGGCTCCTGGTAGCTCCCCTGCCTCCAGTCCAGCCTGAGAGCAGTTTGGCCTCTTAACAGTCTGAGATTGGCTCCCTGCCCCACCTTACCCTCAGGGCAGAGAAGGAGACCAAAGTGAAGATAGAGAAGATCACTGAAATTCGAGATCTGACCACCCAGATCATGAATATCAAAAGGTAAGGTCAGTTGAAACCGGTTTGGCTCAGTGGATGGAGCATCAGCCTGCTGACTGAAAGGTCCCAGGCTTGATTCTGGTCAAGGGTCTGTACTATGGGCACATCCCCAGGAGGGGGGGGGGGGGGGGGTGTGTGCAAGAGGAAGCTGATCAATGTTTCTAGCTTTCTATCCTTCTCTCTTCCTCTCTGTAAAAACTGAATTTAAAAAAAAAAGGTAAGATCAGAGGCTGCCTGGTGGGCGTGGCTCAGTGGTTGAACCAGGAGGTCATTGTTCAATTCCCAGCCAGGGCTTGACCAATCAATGATGCTCTCTCATCATTGATGTTTCTATTTCTCTTTCGCTCTCCCTTCGTCTCTGAAATCACTAAAGATAGATAGATAGATAGATAGATAGATAGATAGATAGATAGATAGACAGACAGACTGGAGGCCTAGTGCATGAAATTTGTGCACAGGAGGGGGGTGTCCCTCAACCGGCCTGCACCCTCTCTAATCTGGGACCCCTTGGGGAATGTCCGACTGCCAGTTTAGAGGAGAATCAATTCCTGCAGGATCAGGCCTAAAATGGCAGTCGGACATCCTTCTCGCTCCTAGCCACTCGCCTGCCTTCTGGCCTGATCCCCCTAACTGCTCTCCCCTGCTGACCTGATCCTCCTAACTATCCCTGCCCTCTAGCCTGATGCCCCTAACTGCTCTCCCCTGCCAGCCTGATCCCCCTAACTGCTCTCCCCTGCCAGCCTGATCCCCCTAAGTGCTCTCCTCTGCCAGTCTGATCACCCTGATTTCCCCTGCTGTCTAATCACCCCTAACTGCCTCTGCCTTGGCCCCACCACCATGGCTTCTAGGAGGACATCTGGTCTAATTAGCAATTACTCTTTTATTATAGATAGAGTCCTGGTGCATGGGTGCGGGCTGGCTGGTCTGCCCTGAAGGAGGTCCTGGGTTAGGGTTTGGGTCTCCTTGGGAGATGGAGTTGGCCTAGGCAAGGGGCCTGGGTGTGTGTGGAGGGGGGGTTGAAGACCAGCCACACCCACATTGGGGTGGGGGTCTCTGCTGGGAGGCAGGGGGAGGCCTAGAGAGGGCCTGGGGGTGTTTGCAGGCCAGCCAGCCAAGTCCCCGGCTTTGTCCGGAAGGACATCTGGAAGGTCTTTGGTCTAATTAGCATATTACTCTTTTGTTAGTGTGTGTGTGTGTGTGTATGTGTATTGTTTTTTGTTTGTTTGTTTGTTTGTTTTTTTAAATATAAGGTCAGAGGCAAACTTGGCCTGGGCTGGCCTGCCCACATTTCCCTTCATCACTTCTCCCCTGGCCAAAGGGTGCCTCCCCACAACACAAAGCTCATCGTTTTCACTGAGCTCGAAACAGCTCAGGGCTTCAAAACCCTACAGGCTGCTGCCCATCTTACAGATGAGGTGACTGAGGCCAGGAGAGATTTGCTGACTTTCCAGAGGCCACACCACCAGGACACAGGGCTCACATGGGTCTGAGGCTCCTGGCTCCACCCTGGGAGGGGCAAGACAGTCCCTGAGGGCCGTCGCTCTGGGAGGTATAACCCACATTAGCAAGGTGGGCGTCCTCTCCCTGGCACAACAGCGCTCTGTGCCCACCCTTCTTGACCAGGGCACATTGGGGTCCCCCCTGGAGGGGCTTCCCAGTGGGCAGAGCCTGACCACGCCTGTCCCCTCCCCTGGCTCAGCGAAATCTCCAGATTTGAAGACACTCTGCAACATTACAAAGTCTGCAAGGACTTCCTGTACAAGCTGTCACCCAAGGACTGGTTGGAAGAACAAGAGAAGAAGCAATTGGCTATCAGACAAGCCAGGGAAATGGCCAGGGCCAGGGAGATCGCTCAGTCGACACCAAGTGACAAAGGTAGCTGACAGGAGAAGATAGTTCCCTGGTTCCTTCTAACCCTGTGCCCAGGCCGCGGGACTGGCCGCTTCCACACCCTGCAGAGCGCCAGCTGGGGCAGCAGCTACCCCTCGGCCACCCATGGCTCAGCACAAGCACCTGCTTGGGAAATGGGGCTGGCTCTCAACTCAAACCCAAGGGCTTTCTCCTATGCACCTGCCTTCTTCTGCCACTGAGGGGTCCGGGGGAACCCTGAGCCCCCAAGCAATGTTGCCTCAGGCTTGGTTCCAGTCGAAGTCATCAGGAACCTCTCCCTTGCTTTCTGTAGGATCAGGAACCAAGGGCAAGATGGGCTACAAAGGTACGTGGCTGCCCCAGGCTGGAGGGGCCCCACCCTGGGTTGGGGCAAATAGAAACTCCTGGTCTGCTTCCTCCAGATGGGAAGAAGCCCTGGAGAGTGCTGCACGTGATCCGGATGGGGCAGGTGCTGACCAGCCCCAGCCATCACCGTCACGACCATCAGGCTGGGCCAGACTCCAAAGGGTGAGTGGGCTGAGGGAGCTGCAAAAGTGGCTGGAGCCTGGTGGGTGGTGCTCCCCAATGGCTCCTGGCCAGGGGCACCTGGAATAGGCCCAGACTCTGAGGAGGGAGAGTAAGAACAGGGTACATAATCTGACTTAACCTGGAAAATCAAGAGGTTTTCTAAAGAAAGGTTTGTATCCCCCTGATTCAGTGAATGTGCTATTGGTAAGCCTGGGGTGGCCCATTTGGGTGCTAATAGACTAGTCAAATGTGAACAGATGAGGGCAGCCAGATGGGCACAGGGAACAGAATGGCACATGACCCCTGCTAGTCCTCTGTGGCCGGGGAGTGCTGGCCCAAGGGCCTGAGCTCCAGAGCTGTTCAAGAGAAGCCAGACATCTAGACTTCTTTATAAAATTACCCAGATTCCAGTGTGACAGTCGCTTTGAATTCTCTTAAACACGGTGAGGTTCAAACAGAAACCCCACGTCGGTCCATGTGCCAGTGCAAACCTGTCTCTCCACTCCTTTGCCACCTGGTTCATGTGCTTAGCTGCTGGGTCACCTAGTCTCTCCTCCCTCCTCCCCGAAACGCTCACAGAAATCACAGCTCTCGCTAAACTGAGAAATCTCAACGCCTCACTTCCTGTGCACCTCCCACCAGGCTGTCGGCCCGGAAGCCACAGGCAGCTGGTGGTGAGTTGTACTGTTTCCTGCAAGTCCTTTCAGCCATTTTTAAGCAGATAGTACGCTGAACCATATGAAGTTGCTGTGCAGGTCAAAGGGTATGGGCATGCCCTTATGATTCAACCTCCGCGTAAGCAAAGGCGATTGGTTTTCTTACGCCCCGCCTTCCTTTTACAAGGAGCGAACCCTCACATCTCACCACTTCTCCGTTCACAGTATCGCCAGGGGCCCTCCGTAGCCAGGGTTCCAGCGACCTGGTGTCTGCCAGCCCCTGGCCTCTGGATGCTGGCTGGGGTGACGTTCACAAGATGTAAATATGGAGCAGGCCACAAACTCTGCACCACAGGGCTGTCTGGCATTTGCCTTCCCAGTGCCAGGGCCACCACCAGGTCTCACCTGTCCCATGAAGTCTGGACCACCTTGCACCAGAAGGATGAGGGCCTGGAGAGTCGTGTGGGAGCCAGAGCAGGGGGCTGGCAGGCTTGGAGCCAAGGCAAAGGAGAGGGAGTTTGATTGGCCCATGCAGTTGGGGGGGCTGGCGAATCCATAGCCTGCAGGCAGGCTGGCGGGCTGCAGACCAAAGGAAGCAGAGCTTTGAGTCCAAAGGTAGTAGGCTGGCAGAATCCCTTCTTTTTCAGAATACAGAAACTCAAAAGACAGAGCTAAAGCAAGCGCGAGGTAATAGCTCATGACTTCTGTGACATTTTCATGATGAAAAATATGATGGCCATTCATATGTCCTCCCTTGTGAAAAGTGTTCAATTTTTGTACATTTTTATTGGATTGCCAGCCTTGTTTTTCCCCCTCCTGGTTTCCTAGTAGCACTTTATATAGCCTGGATGCCGGGCCTTTACGTAATAAGTGTAGTATAAGTATCTTCATCCAGTCTCTCTTGCTTTAATACTCTTAATACTCTAAATCTTGCCAAAACCGGTTTGGCTCAGTGGATAGAGTGTCTGCTTGCGGACTGAAAGGTCCCGGGTTCAATTCCAGTCAAGGGCATGTACCTTGGTTGCAGGCACATCCCCAGTAGGGGGTGTGCAAGAGGCAGCTGATCAGTGTTTCTAGCTTTCTATCCCTCTCCCTTCCTCTCTGTAAAAACTCAATAAAATACATTTTTTTAAAAATACTCTAAATCTTTTGAGTCCAGTTTGCCAATCTTTATTTTTATGGTTGGTGCATTTTGTGTCCTACTTAAGAAATCTTTGCCAACCCCAAAGTCACTAAAATAGTCTCCTATGCTTTCTTGTGGAAGCTTCATAGTTTATCAGCTTGGATGAGGGTGATTGTTGGGGAGATGAGGAGAATGGGTAACTCTCCCTCTCGGGGTCTGTCTCTTCTGCTCATCCCTTTATGTGCTCTGTCCTCTGTCCTTTCTTCTCTGTCCCGGCCTGGCCACCCCTTCCATGGTTCTTTTCCCAGTTTCTTGGGCTGCAGGCACCTATGGGTGTCTCCCATTAGATGTTCTCTACACTCAACCTCCCAAATACCGAACTGATACTTCTCAGGCTGAAGGGGAGCCAAGCACTACCAATTTGCAAGCTCACGTTCATCTTTATGAATCACGGTTCATGCCGTATGGGAGCCGCAGGTGCCAAGGACCTGAGGCGGAGTCGGCACCTAGAGAGCCTGGAAGGGAGCTGGCAGGGCAGGAGCAGAGTAACCTTGGACAAGGGGGAGGTAAGGGTTGGGAGGGTAGCAGGACCCCCACAGCTTGCAAGTGGAGGCCGAGTTTTATTCTAACTAGAGAGAGATTAATTGGATTTTGAGAGTTAATTGAATTTTGAAACGACCTCCCCTCTCCCCCCGTTGCTGTGTGACAGCTGGGGGACCAAGGGGAACCTGGTGCCACCACGTGGGTAACTTGTGTGATGGACAAGGGGACAAGGGGACGAGGGACATGAGGGATATGGGGTTGGAGAGGAGATGCTGTGGAAATACCAGGAGTCTACACCACTGAGACGGGGCACAATGGCCCAGGCTGGGCCCTGGTGCCCTAAACCCACATCTCTCCGCAGGCCCAGCTCTCCTGACAAGGAAGACGACCCAGACAGTGATGGGGAGGTCAGTGGCCCCACTCTTGGCAGCGTCTTCGGGAGTCAGGTCCCCTTGCCTCTGCACTGCCGGGGGGGCTGTCTCCTCTCCTCCCCTTCCCCCCACAGCCCTGGTTGCAAGGTCTAGCACTATCCTTCATGGAGTCCCCTCGCTCCTGGAGGCCCCCTGCCTCCCCGCTACACACACACGGCTCTGGTTGCAGGGGCTGGAGCTGTACTTCAAGGACCCCCAGCAGCTCCTGGAAGTCTTTACAAACCTGGAGGAGCAGAACCTCTCACTGATCCAGAACACACAGGAGATGGAGGAGGCCTTGGAGGAGCTGAGCTTCACTCTGAAAAACACCCAGATCCGCATGTAAGTGTTGAGTGGGGCCACCCTAGCCAGTGAGGAGGCGGGCTCTATCATTGGTAGTCATCCTGGGACCTCCTCAGCCACTGGCAGCTGGCCTGTGGGCCCCGCCCCTGCCTGTCCTAGCCCTGGCCCTTCCCTGACTTCTGTTTTCTGGAAAGCTCCATTTGAAGTTGGTGCCTGGCTCTGGTGAGATGTGTCCTGTTGGGTAGGAAAGTTGAGGGTCATGGGGACCCAGGAGTGGCCTGGGAGTAGATCATATCGGTAGACTGGTCCATCCCTGCCATGGAGCAGTTCTGCAGCCAGAGCAGGGCACCTTAAGAACCTCTCACCCCAGGTGCATTCTGCTGATGCCGGCTCCAGGAGAGCTGGGCTGAGAAAGATCAGTTGGGGAACTAGGTGAGGTCTGTTGGGAACAAGGAATTCACTCCTAACCTATTAAAGATCTTTTATATGTGAGGATTTGCTTCTCTGTTACTGCTTTCCGGATGCTTTTGATTATCCTATGACAGTTTGATTATAATGTGTCTCAGTGTGGGAGTTCCTTGTGCTTCTTGAATGTTTATATTCATATCTTTCATCCAATTTGGGAAGTTTGCAGCCATTATTTCTTCAAATATTTTCTCTGCACCTTCCTCTCTTCTTTTTCTTCTGGGTTATTCAAGTGTTGAAATTGGTCCTCTGATGTTCCACAGATTCCTTAGATTCTGTTTTCTTCTCTTTTTGTCTCTCTTTTCCTCCACCTTGATAATCCTCATTGTCCTATCTGAAAGGTTGCTGATTCTTTCTTCTCCCTGAGCAAATCTGCCTTGGAATCCCTAGTGAATTTTTCATTTCAGTTATTGTACTTTCAGCTCCACAAGTTTTTAGGGTATTTCTTTATTAATATTTCCACTTTGTTCACACATTGTTTTCTTGACTCTTCCACATCTTTCTTTAGTTCCTTGAACATCTTTTAAGATAGTTGTTTTAAAGTCTTTGTAGTATATCTACCATCATGTTTTCTTAGAAACAACTTCAGGGTTTTTTTTGTGTTTTGTTTTGTTTTTTAATCCAAGTGCATCATACTCTGTGTTTGTGTGTGTGTGTGTGCTTTGTGTGGTTTTTGTTGTTGAACACTTAACACTGGAATGTAATAATGTGGTAACTCTAGAAATCAGATCTCTTCCTATTCCATGGTTTTGTTTCTTGTTCTTACTGTTTTTATTTGAAGGTTGTAGGCAGTCTCTATGTTGAGTCTGAGGTGTAAAACTTGTGGTCTTTTTAGTTTTTTTCTGAGCCTTTCCCTAAACATGCAGTCACTTTATAGTTTCCCCAATATATATTTGTTTTTGAATGTCCTTGATCTTTAGCGTCTGCCTTTCAAAAGGGGGAAAAGCAATAAACAAAACATGAAGAGAGGAAGGGAAGAGCACCAGCTCTTTAAATCCCTTGGAAGTCACTTCAGCCAAGGGGGAGGAACTTAAAACAATGGGGGAGGTACAACAACACTGGCTGCCTGTGTGCGCCTCTGTGATTCCGAGCACCAATCGGTGATCAGAGCACAGATGCCCGATATTTGGTGGGCAGGGTCCTTTTTGCCCACCATAGCTCCCACAGGCTATGCAAGCTACTTCAGAAACTCGCCTGCCACTTGGCTGGGAAGTTGCTATTCTTCTCAGAGTTGAAATGGACTGTAATTGACTGCAGTTGCTTTCCAGGCTTCAGTACTCCAGAATTCTAAAATGGTTTTATCAGACTGACTCTGCCAGTGCAATTGTCTAGGTGGGGAGACAGATTCCCAGTGCTTCCTATGCTGCTGTCTTCCTCTATTTCAAAATAGTTTATTTTGATTTTGTTCTTTTTTGCTGCTATTTCTGCAGTAATATGGTAACTCTCTTTTGTTTGGTCTTTTGAATGACTGTTACCGTGTTTCCCCAAAAATAAGACATCCTCAGAAAATAAGACCTAGCGCATGAAAAGATAAGACATCCCCTGAAAATAAGACCTAGTGCAACTTTGGGAGAAAAAATTAATATAAGACACTGTCTTATTTTTGGGGAAACAGGGTATTTACATTTCATGGTGCTTGCTTGCATTTTTTTTTTTTCTTTACTACCAGTCTAATAAATTTTCTGGTTTTATGTCCTCAGGTATTTATAAATGAATCACCTTTTTTGTGACCTTTAAAATAAACCCCTTATATCTTATTCCAGTGGTTGGCAAACTGCAGCTCGTGAGCCACATGCGCTCATGAGCCGCGGTTTGCCACTCTATTGACTAATGAGTTTGCTGACCACTGCCTTATCCAATTCAGGCCAATAGCTCTAAGAAAATTTCAAACTTATAAACAGATATAAAAGTAGAGAGAATAGTATAATGAGTAACCCAATCCCATCACCATTGTCAACACTGATCAACTCATAGCCAATCTCCTTTCACCTAGACCCTCCCACTTCCCCATCTTCCTTACTATTTTTAAGCAAATCCCAGTCATGGTACCATTTAATCTATAAATATTAGTGTAGATATTTCTAAAAAAAATAGGTCTCTTTATCATAACCTCAATACCATTATTATATCTTTAAAAAAAACACAGCAATTCTTAATATTTAATATCCATAATCCATATGTGATTGCATTTTTAAGATGTTTGAATTATATTCAATTTAAGATCACATTCCTCAACTGGTTGTCTTTAAATCTCTTTTGATTGCTCTGACTGGGGTGGCTTAGTTGGTTGGGCATCATCCCATGCACCAAAAGGTTGCCAGTTCAATTCCTGGTCAAAGCATATGCCTGGGTTGTGGGCTTGATCCCTAGTGGGGGCCATGCAGGAGGCAGCCAATTGGTGACTCACTCTCACATCAATGTTTTCCTCTCCTTCTCCCTTCCTCTCTCCCTCTAAAAAGCAATATATATATATTTGTTTTTGAATGTCCTTGATACATTCAAAAGTCCAGGAAGTCCAGGTGTCCTATATATATATAAAAGCTTAGAGCACTAGTTAAGTATACAATTACCTACCTATATGTTCCCAGAAATTCTAGTTAGCACTTTTTAGTTGGGATTCAGGAATCTGTAGTTTAACAACTCCACCAGGTGATTCTCATCATGAGAGAAGTTTGGGAAACACTGTGCTAGGGGAAGCATTGTGCCAGCTGTAGGACATACAGAATATCACACTGACTGGCATTGAAAGTGAAGGAAATATTAAAAACTAGGTTAAAGCCAAATGCAATCTTGTATCCTTTAAGACCCTACAAGCACCTGCTCCTGCAGTGGGCGCTCTCAGTTGGAGAGAAGTAGGGTCTGATACCAGGAGGTGCTCCCCATTGTCATCCCAGGTGACCTGACAGGTAGGGTGTATGTGTGGGCTACATGTAGCATCTCTGGCCACCACCTCTGAGACTCAGCAGAGTGATGAAAATATTCTAAAATTATATTATGGAAATGATTGTGCAACTTTGTGAATATACTAAAAACTCTGTTATTATTATTAGTTAGTTGTTAAAAAACTTTACCCTGCACCTCACAGTTCCTTTGACCCCTAGGCATGTAGATACTTTGCAGTCACGGTCCCTTAGCCCTCAGGACAACAGCAGGAGGGGTCAGGTTCAGTGAGGTGAAGTGCCCAGGGCCACACTGGTGAGCAGGCCCTGCTGGTCCCCCATCTAGGGATAGGGAGGTCAACCAGCTGAAGCAGTGGATCACCACACTGATGATATCCATCAGCAAAGAGGAGGAGACAGCTGCTGAGCTGGAGCTCAAAGCCCGAGTCTTCCATTTCGGCGAGTACAAGGGCGCACAGGAGGTAGGTCCCCCGGACAACAGCCAGCAGGTGGCGGGTATGGAAGGCGTGCAGGTGGCCACAGGCTGGCAGCGGGGGAGGGGAGGCCCTCTTCCAGGCACCTGCTGGGAGGAGGTTCAGTGCCTGGAGCTCTGACAGTGGGAAAAGTTAAGGCCTGAAATTCAGCCGTGCTCTGGGGCTGCCAGGCCCACCACCACCTCCAGCTCTGTGGACCTGACCGAGGGGCACCTGCTGAAGAAGGCGCTTGGTCCCCAAATCCAAGGCACCCTGTGTGTTTCTGCTCCATGGCTGTTCATCTGCCCAACACACCTCCCCCATTTTTTCTTTCATTGGACAAATATGACTGACTTTTTAAGCATGTATAATATACCCAGAGAGGCACATCCCCAGGCCAGAGTGTGAGAGGATCCTTAGGGCACAGAAGGCCCCAGCTTCCTAATTCATCCAAATTCCTATTGAGCACCCACGGTGTGCCAGGCACTGGGATAAGTATATGGGATGTCATAATGAGCAGGCCAGTGTGTCTCCGCCTCTTGCTGGTCATCACTGGACACCAGCTGTGCCCTGTGCCTGGCTTAAGCCTTTTTGCCTGCTGTTCCTCATTTAGTCCACAGGCCCCCTCGTGTATCTGTGGGGTTAACTGTTTTCTGAATGTCAGACACACCCAGAGAGGGGAGTTCAGCAGGCCAGGGCCACAGAGAGAGTAGGTCACAGGATATGGTCCCGTGGGTGCTGAGTTCAGTGCAGGGGCAGCAGAGGGAGGGCTCCCAGGAGGAAGGGACTGGGTCTTGGTGGACACACTGAGGCAGCTGGAGAGGAGCCAAGGCACAGGCATGAGCCCTAGTGGCGAGTGGAAGCCAAGATCTGGCTGACCACAAAAGAGCAAATGGGGAAGAGGGTGTCACAGCTCTGGCCAAGGAAAGTCCAGGTGTCCAGTTGTTTTTCCCCATGCTTCCTAAGTGTCACCTGGGCAGAGCAGGGCCCTGGGAGATCCGCCATGCTGCAGTGAGGGCAGACCATGGAGGAGTGGACATAGGTCCGAGCAACGACTACCCGCCTCACAGGACAAGCTGCTGGAGAGCCTCAACCGCAAGGTGCTGGAAGTGTACCGGCAATGTGTGGGTCCCCAGCAGGAGTCCAACCTGGGCACCGTGCAGATGCTGACCATCATCGAACACCAGCTGGATGAACTGCTCGAGAACCTGGAGCGTGTGCCCCAGATCAGGATCGAGCAGGCCGAGAAGGCCAAGGAAAAGGAGAGGCGCCAGAGGTGAGGGCCCAGGCTGCCCTCCACACCCCTGCTGTCTTGCCCTCCAAGAATTCCCAAACAAGGGGAAAGGACCCTGGTTCTCCAAGCTGGGAGAGCCAGCGGCCAGGGCTCTGGGGGAACCGGAGGGAACCCACACTCGGCCTCAGTAAGGGAAGCCCTGCTTGTGGAGAGGAGGGTGCTGTGGAGTCAGGGAGCCAAAGTGAGGTGTGGCTAGCACAGCCTTGCCTCAAAAAACGGGCCATTTTCCTGGCTGTTTGGGAGGAAAAGAGCCCAGACAGGGAGGGGCGGACTTTGGCACAGGGCGCGTGGGTCGTCTGTCCTCCGAGAGGGAGGACCAGAACTCCCCAGACACTGGGTGGAGTGAGTTCCAGGGAACATGACTCCTCTGGCCTGTAGGCTGCCTGGTTTACTCACTCCTGTGCAAAGCCCCAAGACAGCCATCAGCAAAAGGTCATCTGCCTCTCCCATGAGCTCTTTCTCTGTGTCCTTGGTACCTTGCTCAGGGTAGACTCGGGGCAATGGTTTGAACCCCAAGTATAAACAGAAAGGAGACAACATTACAAATCTCCTGAGGTCTGGGTTTTCAAGGGTGACGGTAGGGAAGCATAGGCACATGGGCCAGTGCCTGGGGATGAGGACCTAAGCACCTGGGCTTCCTGGGGCTATGGGGGAGTCAGAGCTGGATGACCCGCAAGGAGCAGGGCAGAACCAAGGCCCTGCCCTGGAAGGAAAGGGCGGGGAGGAGTGGGAGTTTTCTCAGAAGAGGGAGGGCCACGGCCTGAGAGCTGTGTAGGAAGGTTCTGGGGAGGGGATTTGGCAGCCTCCCCTGGCCTCTCCAGTCCGTAGTGCATCTCTTGTTGCCCCTGCCACTTAGGCTCCGGGAAGAGAAAGCCAGGATACAGAAGCAGCTGCAAGAGGAGCGTCTCCAACGGGCCCAAGCCCGCGCCCAGGCCGAGATCAAGAAGAAGGTGGGCAGGGTGGATCTCGTGAGCTGCTGTTGAGGATAGGTCCCACGTCCAAGCACAGTGTGGCACGGAAAAGCAAAGGGTCTGCAGCTGAGTCTGGTTCACCGAATCCTTTGCAGATATTACTATAGGGGTCCTGGGCCTAAGAACAAGGCGAGGACAGAGCATGTCTCCCATTCCTAGGCCTACTGCCCCCTAGGGCTACCCTCGCCTTCCTCCAGAAGCCCTCCCCTAAGACTGCCCGCTCCCCTGCACACATTCCTGATCAGTAGTCACCTGGTCACCCCTCCTAGCCCTGTGGAGAGCTAGCACAAAGAGCTCAGCTGCCCGGAGTCCCACTACACAACCTGCCTCAGAACAAGCTCATCACCTGTCAAGAGTCCCCTTGATTGATTGCTGGGCCCCAAATCACCCCACAGGGAACGGGGCAGGATCTCTAATGGAGGCCCGAGGCTGAACATAACCTTTGACAGACAGACAAGGCCGCTGGGCTTTCCCTGCAGTAGACCAGCACTCTCTCTACTCTGGGCCGTGGGGAATGATGGACCCTGCAGGGTCTCCTGAAATCCCTAGAGATGGGTTTCCTCTGGGTAGCAGTATTTCCCATCTGTTTTCAGGTATTTCCCGCACTCGGCCCCCACACATCTAGGGGCTGCCCCAGAGCACAGGCTTTAGGCTGGACAGACACACTTCTGAGTTGGCTCAGCAACTCCGGCCCTCCGCCTGTGGCTGACCAGGAGTGACCACAGACTGGGGCAGTCCATAGGGCTCCCCAGCCTCCGGACAGGGATATGACCCCCAAATGTCTAGGCAGTACCTCTGGTGCACGGAGGCCACAGGCAGAGGGTTACTGAGTCCGCTTCCTCCACAGAGAGGCAGAAAGCTGGTGTCCCGCTCCGAGCCCCCGGCCCTGAAAACCAAGGATGAGCCTGAGCAGGAGCTGCTGGACAAGGAGAAGGAGGAGCAGCTGTTCTTTTTCACCTAGCCTTCCTGGTGCTGCCAGGGCTGACCGCACAGGGAGGACGGCAGCGGGAAGCAGACAGGGCTGTGTCAGGGCCAATGCAGCCCTCGCCGTGAGCCTCGTGGTCTCCTGCTGTATGTTTCTTCGCTCATGTGAAATAAACCCATGACTCTTTGGTGTCTAAGGGCTGTTTTAAGGGGGTAGACCCTATCTCGAAATGCCAGCACTCCTCTTAATCACTAACCCCAAGCAAATGCTTGAGGGAAGAAGGCCATCTTGGCTCCCATCTAAAACAACTGCTTTAAGAGACAAGCCAGGTCCACGCTGGGGTGCAGTGCGGGGCCAGCCCCAACACAATGACAAGAAAAGCAAGCAGCAAGCTGGGCAGATGGGTCATTATTCCTGACTGGAGGAAAAAGCGATGTCAAGAGTGTTACACAATTCCTTAAAATAAGTCAAGCGAAGCCTTCAGTGCGTAACTATACAAAAACTTTTATTCATTTGCACTAGGGTTGGGTCCACTGCCAACAGGGGACCTCAGTGCCCAGAACACCGACTAACAGTACCAATCACTTTGTAGTGGACATTCACTGGGGGACGTGCGGGAGAAAGGTCCAGCAACACGTCCTCCTTCGGGAGGTCAGTGAGGTATGGCCACCCTGGCCGACAGGCCTGGCTCCTTGGAGAGGGCGGGGATTTCTGGAGGACCTGGGCTGAGGTGCCACATAAGCACAGAAATTGTTTGTGAAGCAGCACAGAGTTCTGAACGAACCATTTATAAATGGGGCATAAATTCCTTCAGATGGAGAAGCACTGAGCAGGAGCGGATGGCACCTCAGAATAGGACAGAGAGGAATCACAATCGAATGCTGGGTCACTCCCAAGAGCCCAAGTCCAAAAACTCAGGGAACAAAGAAACACAGAATGGGCAGAGTTTGAATGATTCCAAGTCTGAGAACCAAAGTAGCATCTTAATAAACACACACTTCAAAAGGCATAAGGCAAACACAGCATTTCTGAGTGATCGTGTCCAGTCCACTAACCAATTAACAAATATGTGCAAGGTTATCAACTCGTCTCCTTTTGCAAGACAGAATTAACATTAAAATATGTGGTGACATGATATGAACATCTTCAACCTCAACAAGAACATATACATGCCATCATTATAGTCCTGCACATAATTTATAGTATTCTGAACTTTATAAACCATCGTCAAATTACTATTAAACATTAGTACCCAAATACAGAATTTAGAAAAATTATCTGAATATTTTAATTCTACCATCTCCAAACTGTGAGCTCAAAATTCGGTCTACACAGAGGGCTCGCAAACAGGACCCCCGATGTGTCCACTTCACCCTCAATAATTGCCTCTCACACCAGCAGCCTGCCTGGTCTGCCAGAACATGGGTGAGAATTCGGCTTCCTGTGACGAGAAGCCCACTTCTGCCCCACAGTGACAAAAGTCGACCCCCCTACAAGCACCATTCAAAGGGCTGGGAAACAGCCTATCACATAGCTCTCAGAAAGGGAAAGCAGGGTATTTAGATCTCTCTCGAGGCAAATGCTAAAACCCCGAAGCTGAAAGACCCCCTCTGGTTTTACTACAGATCAAGGTGTATTTGACTAGGGGACCTGTTCTCTATTTCCTGCACAAGTCTGTTTTTGTAACTGCAACTGGCGCTCCATGGCTCAGATGAATGGGACAAGGGATGTGCACACACAGGCACAAGTACAGAAGAGGGGTGTGCTTTGCTCGGAAGGCAATCCTTGCCTCTCTGAAGCACTTTGCTTAACAAGGCAGTTTTAAATAGTACAGCCCCTAACTGGTTCCTGATAGAATGTCAGAAAAAACATGTTCAATGAGTGCACCCAAAAGTCTCAGAAGAACTTGGGTGGCCTTCTGAGCAGAAACCGAGTAGGCTCTCACCCAGGCCTGCAAGACCATGTATATAACAGAGTCTCACGGGGACCCGACGGGAGGCGTCGCCCTTGGGTCCCCCAGTAGAGGGCAGCTTTCACTGCAGGTCCTGTAGGTTGACAGTGCTGCCTGTGCAGTGCGTGTCCTCAGGCCCAGCAGCCCCTCCGGCTGCAGGATGCACCTCCTGCAAAACCAAGCAGAGCAATGAGGAGGTCAGAACGGGGGCTGAGGCAGTGCAGGACCACTCGCAGGAGGCAACATCACAGCCACTCACCAACTAGCAGCATAACCTGCAGGGCTGGCCAGCCAGGCGCTTCTGACTTATCTTAATTAAAAACCATTCCACCTCTTCCTTTTAGAGAAATGGTTCTACCTCATTAGATTCAAGGCTACGACGACCAGCTTTTGGCTATTTGTATCCTACCTGATGTCTCTAGGAGTGATCTTGTGAGTGGGAACACCAGGCAGCATGTAGTAGGCACTAAAGGGGCTTTCTGGATGTCCCCACTGCAGCAGTCTGGGAGCTCCCACCTCCACTCCCACCTCATATCAGTGCTTTAGTCAAAATTTATTTTTGACATTAAGGAAAATGTTTAACCCTTTGTACATCATAAGCACCTAAAAACAATTTAAAAAGTCATTTTTCATGAAAATTTTCAACTGAAAATATTCAAGAACACCAGAATTGTGAGTAATATATTTATTTTTATAATATTCATTGCAAAATTATATTTTTAATTAAATTCAAAATACCGTGGTGGTTGGGAAGGTTTCCATTTTGGATGCATGGCAGTTAACTGGTTAATAGCCCAATTTCTATTTCTATGGAGTTTTAAATATATATTTAGGTCTGTTATAAATTTAATAAGCTAGATACTTTCATTATTTTATATCCAAATCTGAATTACCCACAAGCTACCTATGCCCAGGTTAACCACTTACTTAAGGAAACTAATTTGTGTGAGTCTATTTTTCCACCGGTTAAAACTAACTTCCCATAGAAGAAAGTGACTAGAATTTCTCTTATATAAAATATTTTAAAGAGTATGCTCACCTTATTTACAAGTAGGAGCAATGACAGCAAATTTGAGCTTTAGTCTTATCCTTTTATTTTCTGCCCATTTACCCACCTTTTCTAGAAAGCTGCAAACATCCAGGCAACAACCCAATGGCTCTCCACCCGAGGCCTACCTCAGTGCCAGCCTCTGAAGCTGGAAGCTGTGTGATAGTCTTACTAACAAACCCAAAGACGTGTAAGACATCAGACCTGGAGGACATAGACGGGCAAACCAATGGCGAGCAGGGGGTGGAAGGTGGAAGACTGCGGGCTCAGCACCACTGGCAAGACTCCTTCACCTGAGGGGCCGTCCTGGGGAGGGAGGCAACAGCACATGTTTTATTAACCAGGCACGAAAGCATTCCTACCTCAGCCTGAGGAGCTCTACTAGTGCCATATGCAGAACTGGTCCAATCCAGTGCATCCAGGCAAGACACCACCTCGACTCCGGTGAGGCCCGAGAACCCAGCAGCAATTGGCATCAGGGGCTGGGAACTGATGCCCCTCCTTCTGAGCCTCATCTCTCACTCTGATCCCAGTCTAAGGCCTAGGGGGCTAAGCTAGGCCTGAACCACCTGCCATCTGGCTGCTCCTCCCTCCCAAGCCCTTCTTCTGGAACTTTCCTTACTCTCCCACACTCAAATGCCTCCTCTCAGCCCAAGTGCCAACTTCTCTCCTGAGAGTTATTCTTGAACTCTGATGGAGGCGCCAGGCAGCTTTCCCTCGGTGTCCACTGCTCTCCAACGGCCTTCTCAGACCACACAGGTAGGCGCATCTCTGCCTTGAATCCAACCCTCAGTCAAGCTGGGACTATAATGAAAGGTCTTTCCAAGAGGAGCTATCAGGCTCCTAATTGCCCAATCAGAAAAGGGACACTGTTTAACACTTCACCTTTCATCTGCATGTCAGCCTGTGGCCATCCACTGCTCCCATCACTTAATCCTGGTGCCACCAGCACTACCATCAGTATCTCTCATTCCTTCCAGTCTCAAGAACCTTCTGTGACAAGCATTGAGCACTCACTATCATTCCCATCTTATATGTGCTAAGACGGAAGCCCCAAGTGCTTAAGTAGCTTACCCAAGACTACCCTAGCAGGTAAGGGAAAGATAGATTAAAACCCAGGTTTCTCTACCTCAAATCTGACATCTTTAATTGGTGTTTCTTAGAAAAATAGCCACAATTCCCTTTCCAACTAGCTCCAGTGGTACCAGCTTCCCTGCAGTCTCCATGTCAAAACCGTGAGTCCTGTAATCTTCACTGGGGACCTGCTTGCTGGCTTTGACCACGTTCAGAAGGCTCAGACTCGTCCCCCCTCCACTACCTTTATCTTGAAAAAAATATTTCATTTCTCTGCAGGCAAGACTCGCCCCCACAAAACTCTCACATCTGCTTCTGGTTTGCTACAACCGCCTGGCCGTCCACTGGGCCTGTCTTCCAGGGACCCCTCTGGCTCTGCCCAGGCCATTGCTGCCTCTTTCACTTATCTGAACCCTACAAACACTCCACAGCCAGCACAGTCCCACCTCCTTCATGGGCCTCTCCCTCTGCCAGATCAGCGCAGGACTCAGATGTCCTATGGCATCTCTAACTGGGCCTCCCCGGCCACATGGTGCTCTTTGGCCCCAGAATACCCAGGACACTAAAGACTGCTCAGTGAAGAGGCAGGATGTGATTGGGTCAGATCAGAGGCGCAAATCTCAGCTTTTAAATCTTGTCTGTTCTAAAACCCAAATTACCTTATGTCTCTATTCTGGCCCTTCAAAAATGAGACTGGAAATCAAGTTGTACACAGAGGTGTGGAGGTGAATGTGTCTAGTGAGCATTTGTGGAGTGGCTGCCAGATGCAGAGTCTGCTGGGCCCGGGGCATAGTCTAAGTCAGGTGGCTGGCCCTGCCCTTCAGGGGCTCAGTTTGGTAAAGAATGAAAATGGGAAAAGAAAAAGAAAAAAACTAGCACCTTTAATATATAAAGGCTACATCTGGTGTGCTACCAGCAGTGCTGAGATGAGGATGGCCAATGCCGCCTGAGGAAGCCCCTGCACCCCAGCCCTGAAAAGAGAAGTAGGTTCTGGGGAGGGCAGGCAGAGTGAGAAGCCAGGCGCCACAGCATCCACAGCTGCAGCGCCTGTCCGTGGCCAGCCTCAGGCAGCCCAAGCAGCTGCAAGAAAGCCACAGGGGGCCTTGCAATGGAGCAGGCATGTGTCTCCACCTCAAAGGATTCCCGCCACGGTACAGAAGACAGAGCACATGGGGAGGGGGGACCAGACACATACAGAGAGCTCTGACACAGATGCTTCAGTCTTAATGAAGATAAAAGCTTGAACAAATGTAACTCAATGGGTGGGATGAAGGTAGAAGCTAGGGTTATGGACAGATGACTTAGGATATAAAACAGGACTTGGAACAGTGGTGGAATGGCCGTTCACTGAGAGAAAGGAGCACCCAGAGACAGAGCCCTGAGGCCTTGCCCACGGCTCTCACCTGGACACCTCTGAGGCCTGCCTCCTCCCAGCTCGATGGCTCTTACCTGCAGTAACTGGACCTGAACACATTGCACCCCAGCTGCTGGAGCTGGTCCTGGCAGACCTCCGCCGGGCACCACAAGGTTCCCACACAACCAACCACTCTGGTTTGCATACAAGTGAGTAGGAGTGACTTTGCCACCTTTCATTTTTCTCTGAGTAGACCCTGAGGCTCCTAAAATGAAACAAACCAACAATGCACTGTACATGTGCTGTTCAGGCCCTTGCCTTCACAGAGGCCACACTCTGGGGGAGACAGCCTTCCCATTACCTGTCACTGCACAGCCCCGCAGAATTACAATTACTGAACAGGGACGGTCATGAGGTAAGAGGTGAAGAAAACAGGAGAAAGATTAACAAACTTATTATATGTGCCGCTTGGACAGACAACATCAGACTTTAGCTGCAGGTTTCTTGAATGTGCAGACTCTTCCTTACTCTCCAACTCCAACAGCTCCAGGCATGCAGGAGATCTCTGAGACCACTGAGAAAAACCAACCAATGGAGCAGCAGAATCACGGGAAAGGGACAGGAAAGAAAGCAGGTAATCGCACCCACCTCTTGGACACCTTGGCGCATGCTAAATGACTGCCATATCCTTCAGGCTATTTCTGTCCAGCTTCCTTTACAAAAATCATCACTTCATAAAAATAGGGTTTTAAAAAATTAAGTACAAAGCAGAAAGAAAAATCCTGACACTTAGGAAGGGTTTTTCTGACACTCACAATGTTTGCGAGCAGCAGGAAATCCCAGGCAGAAACCAATGGCCTAGATTCAAAGCCTGGCTCCACAACTGAGTCTGCTACCTATGTTTTCTTCTAGGGCAAAGGACCTGTATAGACACTTCTCCTAAAAGGACATACAGATGGCCAATAGACATGAAAAGATGCTCAACATCACAATCATCAGAGAAATGAAAATCACAATATCACTTCACACCTGTTGGGATGGCTATCATCAAAAAATCCACAAACAAGTGTTGGCAAGAATGTGGGAAAAGGGAACCCTTGTGCACTGTTGGTGGGAATGCAAGACTGGTGCAGCCATTGCGGAAAGCAACATGGGGTTACTTCAAAAAATTAAAAATGAAACTGCCAATTCACCCAGCAATTCCACTGCTGAGAATTATCTGAAGAAACCAGAAACACTAATTCAAAGGGATATATGCACCCCTATGTTTATTGCAGGATTATTTACAAAAGCCAATATCTGGAAACAGCCCAAGTGTCCATCGGTAGATGAGTGAATAAAATAGTCGTGATACATTTTACACAATGAAATACTACTGGGTCATAAAAAAAGAAGGAAATGGTGGGAGAGAAGGAGAGAGGGAGAGAGGGAAAGAGGGAGAGGGAGGGAGGGAGGGAGGGAGGGTGGGTATCTTGCCCTAGCTGGTTAGGTTCAGTGGATAAGAGCATCGGCCTCTGGACGAAGAGTCCTAGTTCATCAAGGGGACATGCCTGGGTGGCAGGCTTGATCCTAATTGGGGGGTGTTGGGGGAGGTGCAAGAGGCAGCTGACCAATGATTCTCAACATTAATGCTTCTGTCCTCTCTCCCTTTCCCATCCGCTTTGAAAACAATAAAAATATACACACAAAAAAGAAGGAAACCTTATCCTTTGCGACAACATGGATAGACCTGGAGAAAACATTATGCAAAGTTAAATAAGCCAAAGATAAATACCATATTTCACTCAAATGCGGAATCTAATTTAAAAAATGAAGCAAAACAGAGACAGACTCATAGAGAGCAAGCTGACAGCTGTCAGGGGTGGCGGGGGAGGTGGAGGGATTGAGAAGGGAAAAAAGAACTCATGGCACATGGACAATAGTGTGGTGAATGTGGATGGGGTGAGGGATGGGAATTGGGAGTAGAAAGACATGGAAGAGGGTATAGGGGAGATAAATGGTGATGGACAGAGACAACTTGAGGTGGTAAACACACAATACAGGGTACAGATTATGTGTTGAAGAATTGTGCACCTGAAACCTGAATATTCTGTTAATCACTGTCACCCAAAAAAAAATTTAATAAAAAGGGGGAGGGGGATATACTATAAAATATACTTATTTACAATGAAAAATTTTCATATTAATAGTAAAAAGCAGATAAAAACATGGATTGCCATTTCTTAACCATTAGACTGTTTATACACATAGGAAAGTGTTTAACATCAAAATGTTAGTTTTCTCTGGGTGGTGGAGCTGCGGGGGAAAGTGCATAAAAAATGCACCTTTATGTGTTCCAAAGAGTAAACCATTTACTGAACACGAGTTCTTTGCTTACTGACTCTGTGCCACACTCCAGCTGTCCCCATTTGTCCTGCTGACCAGCCCTCCGCCAGGGCACCAGCCAGGCTTTCATCACCAACATCCCTCAGCATGCCTAGGTCACAGCACAGCGGTCTCCTCACCTCACCGTTTCTCTTTTTCGAAACCTGCATGGAGATTCTCACTAAATTATTCCTCCAGATGAACTTAAAACAGACAAGTATGGGGTTTTTAAGTTTCTTTGGGATTTAAAGGAACTGAAGAAGATGTAAATTAATAAGAACTAAGTGTTTCTATCCAAAGTATCTGGTAGGCCTTAAGCAGGATCTCACCCAGGCCCAGTACATATTCATCGCTGGTGATCCCAAGATACTTCATTACTTTTGTTGCCATTATGAGATCTATCCACTGGCTCAGTCACCATTCTGATCTCAGCTACTCTCATTTCCCTGCTGGAGGAAAATGAAGAAACCTCTACCTGCTCTTTTTGTCCCTAACTCCCCCGCCCCCCACCAGAAAAGCGGCTGGAACCATCCCTTAAAAATAATATCACATCACCTTTTTAATTATGTCTCTAATGTTTTCCCATCTGACTCTGAGCGAAAGCCAAATGACAGTGACCTTGAAGCCCTCAACAGCCTGGCCTCCCACCAGCTTTTTACTTCCCAAAGCTTTCCCCTAAGTGGCTTTGCCAACAAACGCCTTCCCACTGACACTCTCAGGAGCTCAACCAGAGTCCTTCGCCCCCATCTGCCAATGTGCTCCCTTCTTCACCTCCTGCATGTGTTGCCTTCCTGGAGAAGCCTCTGTCTACCTTTTTAGAACTGGAAACCATCACCGGTCCCTTTCCTTGTTTTGTTCACATTTATCACACGATTTACTGTTTTATCAAATGCTCCATCCCCACCCCACCTCCAATCAGAATGCAAGCAGTGGAATCTGTTGTTTCGGACACGCATCAGGTAAATTTATCTGAAGGAAGGTATCCCCGTCTCATTTTTCCAGCCAAGGTTTATGTCTCCTCCATTCAGGTTCTACAGTTGTGAAATTTCCTCCTGGATATTTTCTAATTTTTGTTGCTATTGTAAGGTATTTTCTCCATTGCATTTCCTAATTAGCTACTGCTGTCATACAGGACACTCCAGATGGATATACATTTGTTTTATAACTGGCCACTTAAATATATTTTAATTGCTAATCATTTTCCAATAAGCAATCAAATCATTTTTAAGTTATTTTATGTCTCTTTATTATGGTTCTTATTCTTCTTTCTTGCTTTATTGCAATACAAGAATCTCCAGAACAAAATTAAATGCCAAAGGTAATAATGGTAACCAAAGTAATTCTTGCGTGTATTTAGAACGCCTCTGTTAACTCTCCATTAAGTATGATTTTAACTCTTCATTTGGCTACAGAACTTTATATACTCTATTTCCATCAGTAATGGATATCAATTTTTAAAAAATACAGAATCTGTTGAGAAAAATAATAAAGTTCTTGACCAACCTATGATAACAAACCCAGTAGCAACATTAAATCGTCCTTAAGCTATAGACAAAACCTCACTGTTCAGATGTTCAGAATATGAGGTTAAATACACTGAGTGGCCAGATTATTATGATCTCTGAACACATAATAATCTGGCCACTCAATGTATTTGTATCTCAAATGGGTACCAAAAGTATTCTAGACTTTTGTTGGAGATCAACTACCAATTTGCCCTGAGCTTTCTATCAGCCAGTGCATGATTTATAGTATCTTTGATATCAAATAAATGAGCTGGTCAAGAGAAGTACACTGAGTGGCCAGATTATTATGCGTTCAGAGATCATAATAATCTGGCCACTCAGTGTATACTGCCAGACCCTATGTGTTTTGAGAACATTTCCATCATCAATCTACAGGTCCCCTTTTGGGGAGTATCTTTGTCAGGCTTTGGTATCCAGATCATGGGGTGTTCCCTATTTTCCACAAAAGTTCTAGAACAGTGACTACTATAATGTTTCATCGACAAGTAGAAGCTGTATAACCAATGGCAAGCATGAGATTCCAAAATACTAACTTCATCCACAGTTATTGGTCATCTTTAATAATGATGATTTCTGTTTTCCTGAAAAATACGCATTTTGTTCAAGCACTCCAATTTATTATCATAGAGTTTATACAATATTCAGTTATTTTCCATTGAATCTGTGAAATTTAATTATGCCCTTTTTTTTTCTTGGTGAAACTGCTCAGAAATAGAAAATGACAAGTTACAAGCTGTATCCACATACGATTTTTTGTTTGACCCACACAGAATGATTTTTTAAAATATGAATAGATCATATTTTAGCATCAAAATCCGGATTTCTGATTCTTCTTAGATTTGTTCTTCTCCCATCCGTCTTGAAATCAGCTTATTCCACTTAGTTTCCTTTCTCTTACTTAACAGGAAGGCACCCACAGGCATAAACTCGCAGCTGGCTTCTGCCACATCCCCTATCAGTTTTTACTTTCATCCTTAACAAGTGGCTTGTAAGATTCAAAGTGCTTTAAGCATTTTACCTTATTATTTCACTCTACCCCCACAAGAATCCAATATAACTGCTTTTATTATCATTTTACAAGGGGAAAAACTGAAGCACAGAGAAGCTGCTTGCTCAAGAATTCGAACTTTTAACCACATGCCTATCTACCTTTTCTATGAGTATTTGTAATTAGCTTTTACGTCTTCTTTAACCCAAGTGTTGGGTAGGTTTTCTTTTGCTTTTCAAGTAATTTTTACTTTCTATTTTACCACAGTATGGTCAAAAACGTATAGTCAGGCTGGGAGTTTGTGCTTAAAGACTTTGTAATGCTTTTCTTAATGGCCAAATTCAGTTTAATTTCTATAAATATTCCATAGTCATAGAGTATGATCTATTGAATCAACTTTACTACTTCCATTGTAAATATCTTTCAGATCTTTTTCCATGATCTGCAAATAATGAATTAAATTAACCAATTTGGATGTTGCTAGGTTTTTATTTATCCAACTCTAGATTTCCATCAGTTTTTACTTTCTATTGTTTGATATTGTAAGCTTTCACATAAATATTCACATAAATGGTCACAAGTCTTCTAGTATATGTGAACAGCAACCAAAACAGAGACAATCTTCTCTGCCTAAGTGCTAGTCTTTAAATTGTGTACTTGCAACGCTAGTAGCATTAACCCTGCTTTGTGATTTTTGCTTGTTTTTCTTTTATTTTCTTATCCTAATTTTAACCTTCCTAGATATTTCCACCCAGCAAGTTCCTCTTCTAGACAAGACATAGTTGGAATTTTGTTCTGTGACTCAGTAAAAAAAAAGTTAGAGGTACTCTGGCCAGTATGATTCAGTTGGTTGAGAATCATCCCGTGCACAGAAAAGTTACCAGTTCAATTCCTAGTCAGGGCAAATGCCAGGTTGTAGGTTCCATCCCCGGTCAGTGTGTGTTCGGAGGCAACCAATCAATGTTTCTCTCTCACAGATGTTTCTTTCTCTTTCTTCCTCTCTCTCTAAAAGTCAATTAAAAATATATTTTTTAAAAGTCAAGGGAATCACACTTTTACTTGTAAATGAGTGTGACTCCCAACATTGCTGTTTACTATCTCTTCCAGTAAGTACTGTATTTTCTTTCTTTCCCCCTGCCCTTAAAGAGTAGAGAGATATAATTTACAGTTCTGAAACTGGTTACATTTTTTAAAGTGTAATTGCTAACTATTGGCTCCAAGAATAAAGTTTCTCTCTACTTTTTATTCTTGTTTCTTTTGAGGATTAAATATTGAACATTTAAAAAAAATAGCACAATTTTATTTTCCACACTCAATAGCATACCCATGGGAAGGATCTTAGATTTTAGACCCTATATCTTATTTTTCAAAACATTTCAGATTGCACATTTTCTAAGAACTGGTATATGTACGTTAGTACACAGACAAACGAAGTCCTGTGTTTAAATTACTTAAATCCACTAACAGTCCTGTTTTCCTGTAACTATATCATAACCCCTTTGTCACAATCACAAAATGTCTGTTTTGCCCCCTGGTAGCAAAGATCAACGAGCACACCCAGAGCCCAGACCTCAGTTTCTCTATCACTCTCCAATAAAGGAACAAGGCTCCTTGGAGAGTGGCAGACTTGAGGACTGAGTTAAGGATAATATAAGATAAGCCTGACAGGACCAAAAAGTAAGATGTCTCACCAAAACCACAAGGATGGAGACACGTCAAAAAGACACAAGAATCCAACCAAAATAACATCTAGTAGCCAAAGCTGGAAAAATTTGAGCAGAAAAATAAATATAGATAATATTGTAATTATTGTAATATTGTAAAGATTATAATACAATATTATTATAATATTGTAATAGTTATAATACAACTAGAGGCCCAATGCACAAAATTTGTGCAAGGGGCTCAGCCCTCACAACAGTGGTAGCTGCCTCGGCCCTCGCAGTCCCAGCTTTGTCTGGAAGGTCGTCCAGAAGGACGTCCAGCTGTCTGATCTAATTAGCATATTATGCTTTTATTATTATGGATATTGATAACCTAAAGGATAAATACCTTTGCATCCATAACTAACTAGATAAATGATCGAATTAAGTAGATAAATGGGAGAGAAGAGACAGTTCTTCCTTATAGAAGAATTCTAATTAATTAATGTACAAGAAATGAAGGAAACAGAAAATCACCTTAAGAACACCATAGTAATAAGACTATAGGCAAGTCCACCCTTGAGTGTTGAATTATTAAGAGCCTGAAAGAGAAAAAAGGTATCTGCTCAGTGTGGGGGAATGGATTAACCTTGCCCAAAGTAAAATATGGTTGTTATTCAAGATTCCAGGAATGAATCTCAAGGCCCATGAATGTCCTGCCTGGAAAGTAAGTTTACCTGGGGCCCTGGCCACTCCAGATAGTCTAACAATATGACTTAAGGTGGAGGCCTTGGGGCCCTGATGAATGGCTGGAGAGTACGACTCAGGGGAACTGCCCTGAGTTCACCTGGTTGGCAATACCGTGTGTTGTCACACAGTGGGAGAAGTAGCACTGTCCACAACTCCAGGGAAAGGCTAACTGGAAGCTTCACTATAGAAAATCCCCTGCATCCTGCTCTATTCCCTTGGCTGACTTTATTCTGTATCCTTTCACTGCAATAAACCATAACCGTGAGTTCTGAGTCCTCTTAGAAAATAAATGAACCTAAGAGTGGTCTTGGAGACAATCAAACTTGCAGTTGGGTATACGAAGTGAGGGTGATCTTACAGACCCTTGAGATTTGCACACCATCTCAAAATGTCTACCTCAAAATAAATATTTATTAATTACAAAGGAAAAATAATAATTTCATAATGGGAAAATCTGGCAACAATACCTTAATCCAGTGACAAAGGTTATCACAACCTGTAACAATATGTAATTACATGTACCTCGATATGATGCAATAAGAACACCTCATTTTTTTGTTCCAAAGGTCCCATAATTTTAGTCAAATCAAGAAAAAACATTAGACAGACCCAATGGTGGGACATTTCAGACTAAGGGACAAACACTCTTCACAGGCACCATGAAAGTCAAAGAAGGGCTGAGGAACAAACACAGATAAGAACTACGGCACTGTGACAACCAAATGCAACGTGGGATCCCAAACGGGATCCTGGAACAGAAGAGACACTGGTGGGAAACTGGGCAAATCCGAATAAAGCCTGCAGTCTATGATCAGAGTTAGGTAAATGTGCTGTCACTATGGAAGAAGCTAATATGAGGGGATGCTGGGTAAAGAGTACCACAAATGGACGACACAAATAGGTACAATACTTAATAGTGCCAAGAGGGAAGCATTTTTCTGAAAACTAAAATTCTATCAAAATAAAATGTCAGAAGAGAGAAACACAGTCCCAGGGGTTTTGGAAAAAGGAATGTGGGCCTATATTTACATTTATCTTATCAGAAGAGTGCTTTGCAACGACAGTATGTGGGTAGCAAAATGTGAGCCTTTGAACTTAAAGAAAATTCTTCTACTGTCTTCACATATGAAGGCTGAATACTTGGTAGGTTCCAGATTTCTATTTCCCATAAAAGTCTATAGAGTGTTTAAAGCACTTTGACCACTATTAGAAGATGCTAAGAAACCAGCTCATTATTTTGAAAACTGATAAACAGAAAGATTTAGACATTTATCCTGACTTTCCTGTATGAACTGTATCAGGATTAAAAAAAAAAAAAACTGATGAGAAGTTGCTCTTCACAGAAGTATTCTAACTAGAAATGAGAAAGGAAAGACAGAATATCATCTTTCTGCAACCTCTAATAGATCCACTCACTGACCATCAACAGCTGCTAACAACACAGGACAGACCACCTGATGTCAAGACCCCCTGGAACAGCCCCCCACTGCAAGAGAGTTCTGCTAACCCCCAGCCTACCCCAAGAATCAAACTTCAACCAGATCAAGCCTATTGATATAATTACTAATTTATAGGAAACATAAAAGGCAGGAACCTGTTAAACTACACTACACTAAATACAATCAGCAAACTCCACACTGGCCAGATTCTTCAACAAATACACAGGAGAGAGAGAAAAGAAGAAACCTATAGATGTAAAAGAAACTTAAGAAACATGTCAATCCACAAAAACATATGAGCCTTACTTAGATTCTGATTCAAAGTTATAAAAACATTTATGGGATTTGAGACAAAAGTTGAATACTTGCTACATATTTATAAGAAAATCGTGTTAATTTTTAATGAAGCAATGATAGTATGATTAATAGATAGCTATTTTTATTCAGTGTCCCTGAAAAGATATAAAAGATAATGCTGAAATATATAAAAATATAAAACCACATGTATAATGCTGCTTCAAAACAATGCAATGGATATAACATGTATTATAGTCCTAAATGTTCATAGTATATTTTTTCCCTTTAAGCTGAGATTACCTATCAGATTAAGTAAATTAGTATTTGGTTTTCTTCATCAACTTTACCTAATATGCACTGAACAGATCAATAGGAAGTTATTATTTTAAAGAAAAAGCCTTATGTTAATAAGTATAGAAAGACATAAAATTATATTGCTAATCCTACAAACCTCCTGACATTTTATAAATACATTTTAGATAAATATAAAAGACAAATTAAATATAAAAAAATAATATTAAAAAGAATTCACCTTTACAAAAGAATTTACCGTAGCTTCCTTTAAGCACTACATCTCACTATTCCACTTTTAGGAGAATGGACAAATAGGTGCATGAGGCCACAAACTACTAGCAGGTCTTGTTGGGTCCACTTAGTGTTATTTAAAAATTCAAAAAGTTGCTGACATTTTAAAATTAGATTTCAACATAACTCTGAACTGAGTGCCCTTGATGCCTCCTGCCACCCAGGGCCTGGCTCTGTGGACAGCAGCAGCAGTCCTCAGGGTTTTCTCGACACTAAGCTCAAAGGCCAGCAGCCGTTTAGCATCAGATTTCTATCTCTACTTTTCTGACACCCAGTCTGCTTTGCTCTTTACTTTGCAGCCTACCAGGTAACAACCGCTAATTTTCACTCACTTTTTTTTTTTTTAGGTAAATAAAATATGTCCACACTGATGCTGAGAATTTTGCTAATAACTTTTTTTTCACTTAAATTCACATAAAACTAAGGAATTGATGAAAAGGCATTTTGTACATAAAAGTAACAAAAAAACACAGAAAACACCCATTCTGTGTGTTTCTTCTGTCCCTAATTAAGCCCCAAGGTAACGCTGGAACCCTCACTCCCCCAGCACTGCAGCACACACAGCCTCACCTGCATTGCTCCCAGTTCCTTTCTGCTTTTTTTTCTTGGCTAGTTGAATGGCTCTGGAATCAGTTCTTGCTGAGCCCCCACTTTCCTGAGATCAAAGAAATGTGTGTCAGTCACTTGGCCCAAACAGCAGGAGGGTTAGCAAAGGAACTACTGAGATGTAGTAAGTGTGCTTCCTAAACAGAGTGGAGTCCAATACTCTGAGAATCTCCAGCAAAGGCTCACTGAGAATCAAATGCTACATCCAATTATAATGACAGCTACACAAAATCAGAGTTGGAACAACATACATAATTTTATTATCCAGAGAAGCAAAGTTTATTCCTCCAAAGTCTAAAATACTAAAATATTTTATACAGAAACTGTTAAAAAAAAAAATGAATTACATACTTCTCTGCTGTCTGAAACAAATAATCACCCTTCTTTCAGTGATAATTCACTGCATTAATTCAATCCAACATTTTTCAGAGCCTACCACACAATACTTGTATGGCAGACCTGGGGAAGTCCTTTCATATACCCACTGCAGAGGCCGCTCTGGTGGCAGGTACTCAACTCAAAACCTTACATACCAAAATAATAATTAGTTACTGAACTTAGTAAGATTACTGAGGGAGCCAAATAGTATTTAAATAGGACTTCAATTGTTGTAAATCTGTGAATGTTTTTGTAAGAGAAAGTTTGTACTTATCACTAGATAAAGAAAAAGAACACCCCTAAACAGCTCATGGCATACCTGTAACCCATTCACCACACACCATCTGTGCTCAGAGAATCGAGGCAGCCCGTCACTCAGCTAGCGAGAAAATGAACAAGGGTCAGGTTCATGGTCATGGTGGCTCCTCCTACCTCCACCCGCAGTTAGGCCTCTGATGATGCAGTGGCACCAGAGAACAACTGTTTCCCAAGGCACCCAGGCCCTGCACTCAGGTAGTGACTCCCCACGCCATCGGCCTTTCTGGCCCAGGCACCTGCACACCTGGCAACTGCTGCAGCCACCAAAGCAGAGGTCAGCACACGTTGCTATGCCCCCACTAGTGAGACACCAGAAGACAGAGCTGCTCAGACTCAGACATAAAAAGCTGGCTCTATGGTATGAGTTCATCACATCCCTCAAAAGCCATCTTAATTCAAAGGATTAAGCTTTTTTGAAAAAATGTGGTAAAATAAAGATTTAACATTTTGAACAATATCACCATCAAATTTAACCTGTGTCACAGAGAAAAAACCTATTTGATCATTCCCATCTGAGCCTGAGTAAAAAGTCAGCCTCAAAGAATCTTTAAATTATTTTTAAATTAAATTATATTAAATGTATAGCTGACAGATATATATTCACTGTCAAGCTTCAATACTGAAGTACTCATAATCCTCCAGAAACAAAGGTTCATAAACCACTCCCTTTTCCCTCAATTCTAGTGTTGTTTTTAATTGTTTTGAATGATTTTTAAGTTTTCATTAAAATTTGAAAGGCAGATGATGTCATGACTCCTCTTCCTCTGGTTATTAGGAAGTTTAAGGACTTGTTTTATGTGAAGAGCACAAAGGCAGAATATTTCAACATTATGAAATACTCCCAATTTTTTCAAGAAAAGAAACATATCACACAAAAAATTCAAAAGGACCTTAGAAATCATCTAGCCAATCCCCCTCATTTTAGAAATGAGAATTTAAGGCTATAAACTAATCAGTTCAGACTCAGTATCAGAATTCAGATTTCCAAACTTGGTAGTCCAGGGCTCCATCCTTTCGCAAAGTGTAAGAAATGTCTACACATAAATAATTCATCCAGAACATCCTCAAAATTGAGTGAAGTAAGCTAGGTGGTAGTGACAGTCCCTGCACTGAGGCCCGAGTCTTTCTGAGGACTGTGCCTTTCTGGAAGGCTGGGAAACACAGGCCAAGGTACCTCTCTGTTTCGTTCTTGCTGCCTGACAGCACCAGGGCCAGGAGGCGAGTCTGGTTCCACTTTGATTGAAGTCAGCAGTTCGGGGACACTGGTGTTTCCTGGTGGGGTGCTTGGAGAGGTCAGTGTGGTGGTATTCGCTGGTAAACTGCTGCCGGAGGTCAAAGCCTGTGGGTCCTGACTCAAGTTCTTCACAGGCAGAGCTACCAGACAGCCTAATGCTCCGGCACTTACAGTCTGCACATCATCCATATTGAAGTTGCTTTGCTGAAGAACAGTGGCTGCTGTCCCAAGAACAAGAGGGCTGTCCAGGCTTGGAGGAATGTCATTGTGGGCCACCAAGACCAGTGGGTCCATGGGCCCTAAAGAACTATTATTAGGGAGGTTCCCTCTGAGAGAGGAGCTCACGGAAGTCACATCTATAGTCAGGATTCCAGAGGCCAGCGCCTCGTCCGAGGTCCCCGCTGCACCACTCCCATCAGCAGGTGCATCAGAGAAGAGCGCGGCCAGGTCAATGTTGTTGAGCTCATTTTGGCCTGGGCTGCTTAGTTCACTGCTGAGTGGAAGAGAACTCGGAGCTCCTAGCTGAGGGAAGTGATCTGAAAAGGAATGAGTGTACTAGTTACTACACACCCTTAAAGATTAAGAAGTTTTATTTGTACTCCAGATGTTAAGCCACCCATTAAAGGCACCATATACTGCCTTCCTCCTGCCCCTGCTACGTGGCACATCGAAAGTGGCCACAGGCTGAACGAAGGCAGCGTGATGACATCAGACATTTTACATATGTTGTCTCAAATCCTCAAACTGACAGGGATTTCTCCAGACAGAGGAAGTGACTCAAAAGTCTAAATAACATTTTCTAAAGTCACATTGGTAATAGGACTTGAACCATGTCATTCTGGCTTTAAATCCTGTACACCTTCTGCTATACCACAATCACTACACCTGAAAAGATTAAAACTTTCCATGGCATACCAATCTTCAAAAGTCAGATACAAGGTGAATTCTGGTGCTGAGGATATTTTTGGAATTAGCTTGTATCAGCTCATTTCTCATGTCTCACTCAACTACTGCCACTCCAAAACAAATTTGAGTCATCGGGGTGATCAGTGGTGAAAAATTAGGTCTGTGGGACCCATCTCTAGGGAGCTGCAGAGAACTGTGATTAGGTCCCCCAGGCACTCTGGAGGTCAATTCCCTTCCCCTTCCACCATTGTATTCCCAACCTCTAATACTCCTGCCATGACCATTTTGAGGGTGCAGAGTCTGTCCGACCATCTTTGTCCCTCAATACTAGGCACAGTGCCTGACCCTAATGCAGCATTATAAATTATAGTACAAACAATTCCAGTAGATCCCTCTTCATTTTGTCTTACGTACTGGGCCTATAATTATTTGTTAGCCAATTAAGTAACTTAAATGATGGGAACACCCTTGGGGAATAATGAACATTACCATAATTTAAAAAAATTTCAATGAATATTCAAATTGGGGGTTTATGCACAAGTACACCAAATCATCCCAAATCCGAAAACAAACAAGGACTTGATGTTATTCTTTCTTAAGAAATTCCTGCCTGCAGCTTCTAGAATGTGCCAGAGCCCAACCAGAGGGAAAAGGCTCTCAGTTCCTGGATCTATTCCTTCCACCCCAACCATTAAGCTAATCCCAAACTTATATTTTCTGGTTGTGGACACCACGTCAGCATGCCTATTATATTTTTCATGCAAACCTATGAAAGAATCTACTCTAGTCATCCGCCCCCAAAACAAATTTTAAAATAACCAAATTTGGAATATACTTTCTTTAGTTGTCATATTACTTCACAATTTATAAATAGGAACAATATATTATTGCTTCTTCATTAATTATCTCTTAGTACCAATGAAACATTTGAAAGAAAATGGTAATAGTTCTTTGGAGAAATTATAAAATAAAAACTGTCTCTCTCAAAACTTTCCAAAAAACCCCTTGACAATCTTGAGAATTCAGCTCCCTATGTAATGATTATTAATAATCTCAATGCAAATAAGATACCAATTTGTTCATAAATTTTCCACTTAGCATTTTATTAATTCCACATTACTGGAGACCTGCTATGTGTAAGAGCCAGGTATTTTTTAAAAATCACTAAATAAACATTAATTAATAGAACATGTAGCCTAAGGTTATAATCATGACCTTGCTCCAGTCTTTGCCAATGTGACCCAGGCAAATCCTTCTTATTTCCACCTCAGCCTTTTGTCAGTGGCAGAGTGATGAGGAACCCCCAATCTTAGGACCACTGTGAGGAGGAACTCAACAGCAAATCCTGGGGCTGCCATAGCCCTGGCAAAGTCAGTCCATACTATATAGGCGTTCCAAAGCATTTATTTCTCACACCTGGCATCTACCCCTAACTTGTGACAGGGAATAATGACACACTATTAAGTCAATGTCACATCATAAATGCGGAGTGTGGAATAAAGGCACTACAGAAGCACCTGAGAGGTTCTCACACCCAGAGAGAAAACAGTGCCATTGCTGAGCCAGGCTAGGAAAGGGGAAGGAGCAAAGAGGCCAGGCGCATGGTATCACAGAACAACAGCTCAGAGCTGGGCAGGTAGAGACAGAGACAGGTACCTGATCCATCACTGAGGGCCTCTGAACACCAGCATGTGACTAACTTCTGTGAGCCAAGGAGACAGTCTCTAACATGAATCCTCAAGACACCTAGTCTAGAAGGGCAGCTTCTTTGAATGCAAAGCTGAATAGCAATCACTGTTACAGCCAAAAGAGGGAAGAAGTGACCATACTAAACAGGATTAAAAGAAGCCAAAGGACACAAACATTCACTGAACTATTCATCAAGCTCTGCGTTTAAAAGATGAGGAAACCAGGGCTGGCAGACCTGTGCCCTGCCTAGGATCACACAGCTGGGAAGTTGGCTGCATCCCCAGGCTGGTGCTACGTGTCACCCAGGTGGCAATGAGCAGGGCCTGGTTAACAACATGCTCAGGTAACTCTGTGGCTAGCCAAGATTTCACTGGCCAGGACCTGCCAGACACAGCAAACCGCTTCCCCCTACTCCCCCACCCCCCACCCCCTGCCACACACACACATGCCCCAAAGAGCAGGGTGATGTGAGCAGGGGAGGCAGCCATGTGGCAACCCAGACCCCCCAACATCCTAACTGTAGAACTATGCAGGATTCTAAGTTCCATGCCATCATGTAGCCAGATAAAAAAGCCCTCGTGTGCCAGACACCCCCTCTGGAGAACTGTCGTGGTTCCCGCTCAGCCCTCACACCCCTGCCTCAGCCACATCCTGAAACAAAACTCTGTTCTTGTTTTCAAGGACTTTCCTCAGCAGCAGTATGGAGAAGAGTCAGAGGGTGTGCTCAGAAAGAACAGGACTTAGAAAAAGGATCCAAAGACAGAAATGATGGAGAAGCAGGCTTAGAACTTAGGACAGAGATCACAGGAAGATATAGATTTTGGAGACATATGCAGGAAAAGCCAGAAACATGGAATATTCAACGCTCTTCAAGGTAAGCACTTCAGACAAGGATTAGAGAAGCAGAAGCAAGTGGCAGCAGAGTCCATGCTCCCTGGGCTGATAAGACCTCACTGCACTATAGAGTAACTTAGCCTAGGACTCGCCAACTTCTGAAAGGAGCTAAGGATGGAATGATACCTTTTGCTTCTCTGAACAGGTCAAGCTTACACATCTTTGTAGCTCCCTAAGAGGGACATAAATCAAGCCAACCTGGGTGCCGGCTGTGCTGCCTGACCACATGTGCTTTCATACTGTGCTTGGAGGTAAAGAGTCTATTACAGCTGGACACGGGGCAACGGCTTTTTGGAGCAACCACGTCTTGCAGGTGTTTCTTGGAGTGAATGTAGAGACTGCTACGAGCGGAGAACCTGGCACAGCACCCTGGAACAAAACAAATGATAAGTGTTAAGTCTATAGATTATAAAGAAACCAATGCTGACATTTCCTTGTCATCTATCTATATATATAAAAGCGTGAGCAGCCATTATGACCGGTCACTGTAACATGCACTGACCACCAGGGGGCAGACGCTCAAGGTAGGAGTTGCCCCCTGGTGGTCAGTGCGCTCCCACAGCCAACCTCCCCCAGCGGGTCAACCTACAGGGGTCCCTCCCCACAAGCTAGCCCCATAGGCCCTGAGGCCGAGGGACCCCACCCATGCATGAATTTGTACACCAGGCCTCTAGTATCAAAATAATGAGACAATGCATGGCCATGTTCTAGCCACAAGGAAGGGGCATACACTGAATACCTCTTGGAGCAGCATCATAAGAAATTATTGAATAAATTTGAAAGCAAACTCTATTTTAAAAAAGAGATTTGAAGTTTCACATCATTTGTATATAAGATGTGTGACCCTGAACAAGTTAACTCTGAGCCTGTTTCTTGGCCCATTACCCAGGGCTGCTGGAAAGATTAAGTGAAATTAAGTGTTAAACAACTCCTTTAATGTTCAAGTGCTAAAAAATTTGTACTAATCATCTCTATCAAGCTACAACTATTAAAACCACCATAATTCTATGACATTTAAGGTTAGAAGCGACCTCAACAGATCTCCACTATTCCTATCAGTTTACCAAATTAATGCCCAGAGGGACCAAGCAAATGGCCCTAAGTCAGGGATATAAACTGAGCCTGGAACTGGCACTGCCTTAACTACTCAACTGCTTAACCAGTAGGTAAGACCACAAACCTGCATACAGTTTAGACGGAAAACAAGAAGATTCAAAAATGCCCTGATTTTCCACTGTTGGAGCTCTACACCAAGGTCTTCTCACAGCCTTAACAAAGAAAACACAAACCTGCTCACTGGATGGGTTCTTGGCAGCTTATGACCTGGCAGGGACATGTAGACAACCAGCTGTCCTCACAGCCACCAAATTAAACAGGTAACTAACTAGAGCCACAGATCTAGTAAGTGCCCTGCAGGGACAACAGTCAAAACAGGTCTGATTTTGAAGTCTGTTCTTTCCAATACAATGCTCCCAAGATACAACAATTAATTAAAACCAAGTAAATCTAATGCTACAACTTACACTCACCTTGCCCTTAGGCAACTAAAACGTACCTTTAAACAACTAAAAATTACAACATCAATGTGGATATGGTGCTAGTTGACAGCTCAAAGTAATGTATAAAAATCTACCTTCCACAGGGCACTCGAACGGCTTTGTGCCCAGGTGGGTGATGCTGTGGCCTTTTAGATGCTCTGCTCTCGTGAATGACTTCCCACAGCCTTCCACGGGGCAGATAAACCTCCGATCGTCATCGTGTTTCCTGCCAGGACAGAAAAACATGACACGAATTACTCACACAGCCCAGAAGCCCCAGGCCTCAAAGTGATTCTTTGTTTAAAATTCTGCAAAATAAACCAAACTACAACTTTGCATTTAAAAAAAAACTTTTATCAGTACATTTCAGAGAACCTTAATTGTGTCTCTAACCCACATGGGCAGATTTGCAATTTAGCCACCCTTTAATTAGAAATTCTACTTTACTCTAATGACCGAGCCGACCCCAGAGTCAGACACAGAAAAATCTAGAGAGCTGAGTCTCAATGTACTAATAAAGCTACCTCCACTGTTTAGGAATCCCAATAATAAAAAGCTTCCCAATCCACAGAGGGCAACAAGAAGTGTGCATAAGATCCACTAAAAGGCGAAAGGACCTTCTCAAGCCCATGCATAAACACTGCCTCTTTCTGAGTAACATTTGTATATTAAACACTCAAACTCCAGCTATGTAAGCATGGACAAACCGCCCAACCTCTTGAGTCCCACTGCAAAACAGAGAGTAAGAACATCAGAGTCAGAGTTCTTGGGAAGATAACATGAAATACACAGAAGTGCTGAGCAGCACCTTCTTATAGGCTAAGCCCTCCAAGGCCGTCATTATCACCATGGAAAGTTTGTATTGACAGGAGGAAAGCTTATTCCACGCCGTAATTTTCTTAAAAATATAGAATTGTACATAACAGGTACCAATTAAATTTAAAAACAAGTACACACAGGAAAAAAAAACTGACTCTGGGTAATCAGGATGCTCAGCGGTTTCTTTCTTAAAGCTTTCTGAATTTGCCAAATTATCTACATTGTCAAATTATCTTTAAGTTTCCTTATAACTTAAAGAAATCTGAGATGGTTTGTCCATAGGCTTCTACTACTAAGAAATAATTCATTCATTTTCAAAACTTGTAATTCAACCAAGATGTATAATTACCTTTTGTGCCTCAGCAGTTTAGACATGCTGGTAAAGGTCCAGCCACAGCTGTCAGAGTCACAAATAAAAGGTCTTTCACCTTAGAAAAGAAAAAGTTACAACATGTCACTACAAATGCAAGCTACCACAAAGACAGATCTTGGTTCCAAATGACACTGCATTCCCTAGCGCATTACCTGTATGACTTCTCAGGTGAATTTTCAGGCGACAGGCTTTGTCATACTGTTTGCTGCAACCAGGAAAGGAGCAGGAAAAGAGCTCCTGTTCTCTGAAGTGGGCCCGGTTGTGGGAAAACAGAGCACTCACCGTAATGAAGGTCTTCTCACAGCCTGAACGAAGAAAACACAAACCTGCTCACTGGTGTGGCAAAAATCAGAAGACAGCTACACTAGCCACCATCCAGGACACTGCTGGCACTGAAGCAGACGAGGGGAAAAATGATTCAGAAGCACCTCTGGAAAGTTACTACCACTGACACCTGGCTTTGTAGTAGCTAAACTAGGGCTGGCTAGCACACGAAAGACACCTGTTTAAAATGACTTAGAGATGAAGGATCTGATCAAGGGAAAGTCCTCCAGTCACGGCCCTCCATCTGCTCCACTCTGTGGCACAGGTCCTGCATACATTTTGTGAACTCAGAGGTCAGTGCTGTCGGTGTGAAATCCAAGAAAATCCAATTAGATACTAAGGAACAGGATTTTGTCTATTAGGGTTGGGCTTGGAAGGGCCACAAACCATCATAATATCTGAGACTTTTAAGCCCTTGGGGTGATGCTGCATGCTCTACACATAAATGTCCTCCCTGATATTCTCTGCAACAGGGACCTGGCTTCTCTTTTTCCTTTTGCCCATTTCCTCAAGGCTCCCTACTCTGCCAAAGGAGGTTACTGGGGTCATCTTCATTCACATGGTCTTTCCCATCACCTCCATCCTCAGCCCCCAGTTAAGCCACCAGCCAATGGAGCCGGTCTGAGCAGACTTTCCACACAATTGTTATCCTTTGACAAAAACATCCAGTGCTCAAATAGGTGGGAAATATCAGGCTGCAAGGTGCTGACTGAGTGTCTCCATAGCAGCTCTCTGAAGAGCCTTTAACATGCTACCACAGTGCCTGTAACCCACCCCGCAGGTACACACTGCACAGCACCACACCAAGTACCGGCCCACAGAACCCTGTCCCTGGCAACACTGACCTAGGAAAACGGGCCTCTCTAAATGCCCTGAAACCATCCTCTTCGCCATGAATCTACTCCCCTGCCAGGCCTTTCCCTGTCTGGGGCTTTGGTCAGATAAATCCAAGCATGCCTACACAGAACAAAACCACATCTACAAACCAGCCCTCTATTCTGTCTCTGCATCTGGAGCCCCCTCACCATCCCCACTGCCACTGCCTCTGCCAAGGTCAGCCCTAAGGAAACTCAATCTGGAACATTTCTCGGGACTTCACTGATCCCTCTCCTGCTTCTACCCCATCTCAAACATTGGCACCACACAGATCATCTAGCTCAGTGTTTCCCAAAGTGTGGTGCGCGTACCCCCAGGGGTACGGGAAGAGTTTGGTGGGGACATGCACTGCACCGTGCTTAGCTGTGCCTAATTCTACGTTCTCATGAGTACAGGGGTACTCAGCGTTACGAAAATTATAGAAAGGGTACACATATGTCAAAAGTTTGGGAAACACTGATCTAGCTCAAAACTACAGGAAGACCTCAGGCCCTACAACAGGCTAGATCCCTGATTTTCCTAGTATTATATTCAGAATCATGCTCCCTGTGCAGTCTTTAAGCCACGGTCCGATTCCCAGAGTGTATGACAGAAAAGGGTTTCCATTCAGTGGCCTGAAGCTGTGTCCTCCATGAAGAGGGCCACATGAAACAACCTACAGCACATGGGAAGGGAACTCGGGAACATGTTGGCATTTTGCATTTCACTCTTTCAAGCTCTCTATACTTGAGTATATTTTATATTTTATATCAGGAGAGCATCAAATGTACATAGCATGTCAACACACACGTGGGACTCCCGTAAGGTGCGTGCTTGCCTTTTTGTTTTAATGAGTTGGTGGTGGAAGGACCTTCACCATCTGCTTGGCCCTCCCACACCCTCCCAACAGCCCACAAGCCCTGCATGGGCTCTGCAGACCCTCTGCTTCCCCCCCCCCCCTGCAGACCCTCTGCTTCCCCCCCCCCCCCAACCTCCCCTACAAAGGCCTCTTACCCAATTCCCCAAGCCAACTCCTAGCCAGGAGGGAGCCTTCTCCTCCCTGGGGCGCGCTCTCGCGCTCGCGCTCGCTCTCGCGCTCTCTCTCTCTCTCTCTCTCTCTCTCTCTCCTCCCTGGGGCGCGCGCTCTCTCTCTCTCTCTCTCTCTCTCTCTCTCTCTCTCTCTCTCTCTCTCAGCACCTACACCAGCCTACTGGGGAAAGAATGCATGGTATGGAAGCCTTATCTCCCCACCGCTGCAGGCCATGGCACTGGACAAAGAACCATCCCTGGATTTCTTTCCCCCATTGCTGGGCCTCAGTCACTTCATCGGCCACAAGAGGACAATTTTGAGAACTTGACAAACTGTGGAGTCCAAAGAATAGTATGAAAGGCACAGACTGTGGGCGCCTCACCATCTTAAGGCCTTCCATCTGGACGCCCCACCAGTATCAGAGGAGCGAATGTTTCCAAAGGAGATGGAGGAAAACAAAGGCCTGTCTCATAACAAAACTCTGGGAAGATGCGTTCTGTCTTTCACTAACCAGAAGCACCTTCGGAGGGATCTGCTGCCACCGCCACGGGGAAGGGCAACCGTGATTATTTGGTCGCAATCCCCAGGGTTCAGGTGCCCTGGGAAGAACTAGGACACACACACCAAACACAGGAGCGCTTCCGTCCCCGCCCCTCGTACCTGGCCCACCGAGTGTAAACCCTGCCCAGCCCAGCCCCGCCACCACACCCACTCCGAGCCACTGGATGATGTGGCCCTGACGGGCACCCTCAAACCCCCCCGCAGCCGCCCGCAGGCCCTGCGTTACCGGGAAAGTCACACTTGTAGGGCCGCTCGGGCTCGAAGTGGCTGCGCTGGTGCGAGCTGAGCTTGGCCTGCGTGGGGAAGCGCTCGGTGCACACCTCGCACTTGAACAGGCTCTCCTGCTCGTGGCCCTTCATGTGCGCCTTGAGGTTGTACACGGTGGTGAACTTCTTGCCGCAGCCGCCCACCGGGCAGCCGAAGGGCCGCAGCTTGTCGTGCGACTGCAGGTGCCGCTTGAGCTTGTAGGAGGTGGTGAAGGCCCAGCCGCAGCCGTCCAGCGGGCACTTGAAGGGCCGCCGGCCCTGGCTGCCGCCGTGCGTCAGCAGGTGCACCTTCAGCTGGTGCTTCTTGGCGAAGGCGAGCGAGCACTGCGGCTCGGGGCAGCGGTAGCCCAGCGCGCCCGGCCCCGGGGCCCCGCGGCGGCCCTCGGCCGGGCTCGCGGCCTCCTCCCGCGGCTGCGCTGGCGGCGGGCCCGGGGCCGGCGGACCCCCCTGGGGCGGCGGCGGCGGCGGCGGCGGGCCGGGGGGCGGCGGCGGCGACTGCGAGGCCAGCGTGAGGACGCCGCGGTCCAGGCGCACCATCAAGTCCTGGCCGCCGACGGCCACGGTGTCCCCGGGGGCCGCGCCGGGGCCGGGGGCGGCGCCGCGGGAGCCCTGCAAGAGCCGGCCGGCAGGACCCGCGTCGGCGTCGGGCTCAGCCTCCCGCCGCCCGGGGGCCTCGGTCGCGGCGCCGCGCGGCACCTCCAGAAGCACCACGAAAGAGCCGTCGTCGTCGTCGTCGTCGTCGTCTTCCTCGAGGGGCGGCGGGCTCGGCCCGGGACCCGCCGCTGCCGCCGCCCCGGCCTCCCCTCGCCGCGGCGCCGACCCGCCATCTTCGGAGCCCCGCAGCAGCAGCAGGCGGCGGCGCGCGGGGCCCGGGCCGGGGGGCGGGCCTGGGCCTCGGCGGAGTCGGCCGGGGCCGCCGCCATGTTGGGCCCCACGCGGGGTCGGGGCGGCGAGCAGCGCCGGGAGATCCATCTTGGACCCTGCAGGGTCGTCGCAGCCGCCACAGCTCGGAAGAAGCGCGGTCCGCCCCGCCCAGGCGTGCGCGACGCCGTGCGGCTGCTGCTTCGGGGAGTCCGCGGCGCCAAAGCCCGGCGCGGAGCAGCCCGAGCGCGCGTGCGCGTGCGCGTGAGCCGCGGGGCGGGGCGTGCGGGCCGCTGGCGCGTGACGTCAGGGACACCCCCTGCACGGCCCCCGGGGAGCTGGCTGGTCCTCCGCCTCCCAGCTGTGGTTTGAGTGCTTGCAGGAGAATGTGGCTAGCCTGACTCACAGCAATAATCCCTTTTCGTCTGCAGAACACTATAAAGGGAAAGGCTAATACGCAAATTGACTAAGCGGTGGAACTACCTGTGGCTATGATGCGCACTGACCACCAGGGGGCAGGCGCTCAATGCAGGAGCTGTCCCCTAGTAGTCAGTGTGCCATTCAGCCAGAAGCCCTGAAGCAGACTCAGGGCTGGCAAGCGCAGGGGCATGGCAGGATGTCTGACTGCTGGCTTAGGCCCGCTCCCAGGAAGAGCAGGCCTAAACCTCAGTTAGACATCCCCCAAGGGCTCCCAGACTGCGAGAGGGCTCAGGCCAGACTGAAGGAACGCCCAACCCTGAGTGCACGATTTTCGTGCACTGGGCCTCTAGTGGGTTAATAATTGGGAAGGGATCAAGCCTCACCGGGAATTGAACCATGACCTCCTGGTTCATGCATCCACGCCCAGCTCACTTGGCCACACTGGCCCGGCTCACCCCCTTTTTCTTGTTTCATTGATTAAGCTGTGACATATCTCATCTTCCTTGCTCTGGAACTAGGATTTACACAATCAGCTTCCCTGGTTCTGAGGCCTTCAGACCCAGACTGAATCACTTCAATGGCTTTCCTGGGTTTCCAACTTCCAGATGGGACTGCCATGTTATATTTATCATTGAGCTCTATCTATAAATATCTATATAATTATATAGATAGATAGATAGATAGATATATCCCCTATTGGTTCTGTTTCTCTGGAGAAACCAATACAAACTTAGATTCAAGTCCCAACAGAAATCATGCAGGTGACACATATGTGTAAGAAATCAGCTGCTATGTCCAAGAACAGACAAGCACACTTGGCCTTGCTATTGGAGTACAGTAGGAAATAGTAGGGACTGTAGCAAATTGGAGAAAAACAGGCCCAGGCCCAAGGGGCCTCCAGCTGATCGCTGTCACTGAGGCAGTGAGGGTACAGTGTCGCCTGATCTATTAATTTGTTCAAGTAAATGCAAAGTCTGAAGTTTTAAGTGAAATCTCCCAATTTGTAACAATTGGTGAAAACATATATATATATATATATATATATATATACACACTTTTTTTTAAGGGCAGGCCAAACAAAATGCAACTGCAAGTCAAGTTTAGTCCCCAGCCCCCAGCCCCCAGCATAGGAATCTATTCTGTAAGGCTAAGGGCAAGAGAGCATGCCTCTCAGCCAAGACCCCCTCAACTGGCCTGGGCTGGCCAGCAAGTAAAGGACCTGCTTCCCGGGGAGCTCCAGGTTCACAGGAAGCAGAGATTTCCCAGGGAGAGAATTTCCAAGGCAACTAAAGCCTACACCCATTATAGCCAATTTGTTTCTATTTTAATTGTTTTGTTGTTTTTTGTTAATCCACACCTGAAGATGTTTTTGTTGTTGATAAAATGGAGTCCTTTAGAGAGAGTGGAAGGCAGGGAGGGAGGGAGGGGGAGAGAGAGAAACATCCATGTGAGAGAGACGCATCAGTTGGTTGCCAGGGCACACACCTGGATCAAACCTGCAACCCGGGTTCCTACCCTTGACTAGGAATCAAACCCACAACCCTTTGGTTTCTGGGCCAACGCTCCAACCACTGAGCAACGTGCCAAGGCGTGATAAAACATTTCTAAGTGGACTACACATTTCTGCTATTTAAAAAAAAAAAAAAAAAAAAAAAACAAGTTCACTGCTGAAAGCTTTTGGAAAGGAAGGGTTTATTGAGCCATATGTTAGCCAGAAAAGGGGCTACCACGTCCTGGGTATGCAATTTAAAGCACCAGCAGCAGGACAAGATGGGGAAGACGAACACAGCTCCTCTCCTGTAGCTGACCGGGCTCTTTTACAGAAGTTGTTTTGAAAGGATTTACATCGGCTATAGACAAGGGTTGGGGGGACAGGAAAGGGTGAAGCAGGGACCGTTCAGGGAGAGGTGCACAGTTCATAAGGGGAAAAGATTTACTACTTTTGATTGATTGTGGGCAACAGTCCCGAAAGTTCCTGCATAAGCAGAATGCAGCGGCATCTGATGGTCAGCTGTTTCTTTTTAGACAGCCACCTGGAAGTTGATTCAAAGCTCCAGCAACATCCAGCGATACAAGCAGGCTTTTGTCAGTTGGCCCACAGCTATTCACTGGTTAATTACCCTTGCCTCTGTACCAAACTATAACTTAATTTAGGACTCAGAATATTTTTTTCTTGTCACTACTTTCTTAAAAATAAGACGGAACTGGACACGTTGGGCATCCGTGCTGTTCTATGCACTCCATGGTTACTGAGGCCGTGGTCAGTTGCCCTAAACCCCCACCCACTGAGCCCCATGGTGGCCGAATTCTGGATGTCAGTAGTCCCTTCTCCCTGCTGGCAGCGGGCAGCAGGTTGATGTGCTTGTGCCCAGCAAAGTAGCCTGCTCCCTGGCATGGCTTGGTATGGGACCAAGAAGGGTTCCCGAGGCCTTTGCATGTGGGTAGAAGCCATCTTTGAACTTGGCCCAAAGCTGGCCATCAAGCTCTACCTGTCCTTAATAAGAGAAGGTGCTGGGAGGGGAAGAAAGGGCCTGGTCTTAAAATCTAACATATCTTCTCCGTGTCTCCCTAGGGACAGGGAATGCTCGGGCAGCTGTATGAGCCAGGGTGCTTTCCAAGGAGACTTGCTGACAGACGCTGTGCTGGTTTAGATGCTGTGCTCGCTGTGTGGAGCCAAAGCCCTGCTGGGAGGGGCAGGCCGTGCTGGAGTGGCAGCTCCGTGTGCTGCCAAGAGCACAGGTCCCTGGGCCTCCCCACGTGCACCCTATCTATGCCTCTGTGGACCTCATGGTCACAGAAGGGCTGCTGCCCGTCAGCATCACACCTGAGGTTCTAGCAGGAAGAAGGGGCAAAGGCAAAAAGCAACCCAGCCTTATCGCTACATTTTTATTGGAAAAACAACAGCTTTCCCGTAAGTCCTACCTGCCAGAATTCTACCCTATTTCATAGTCCAGAACTAGGCCAGGGGTCACTCACTCCCAGTTGCAAGAAAGACTGGAAAATCAACTATTTTCACTGGGTCTGTCGCTGCCCAGACAAAACTGGGGTTCTGTAAGACTGAAAACCCAGAATCCGGCCAGGCTGGCTCCCTCTCTGCAGACATGGAAGGGGAGGGGTGGAAAGTTTTCTGTAGCTTTTTGGAAACCCATCCCCCAATCTCTTTCTTAATTCTTTGTTTAGGACGAGCCATTTTTAAGTCTGTAATGGGCCCAACAGGGGGCTAAGCTAAGGCCAGAAACTAATGAGAATAAGGTATGTGGTCAAAGCTGCTCTGCTTAGCACGGCAAGGTCACAGGGGTCTCCTGGTGTAGAGAGCCAGCAAGCCCGGTGATGCCAAGGGGGCCTGCCTGATGCCTTGCATGGCCCTGGGTGTTTACAGGAAAGGGAGCAGGTCCTGATTACCAGTCTGTGGGGCAGGAAGGATGAAAGAAGAGGAGCTGGGAACTTCTCTCTCCACTTTGCTTCTTTTTGTAATTGGGGGAAGAATGAAGCAGAACCACCACCCCTTTAAAGAAAAAAAAAAAAAAAAAAGCACCTGCTCCAAAATGAAGGCCTGAAGAAGCATGGTCACATGATCCCCTCTGCCTGGGTCATCTTCATTGAGGCTGGGCTCTGGGGTCTGGCAGGGGCGGGTGAAGCCAGCCTCAGTCCCACACTGCTCCTACAGGACATCTGGTCCCAAACGGGCCTCCTGAGCAGACTTCTGTCATAAGGGATCAGCCATGGGTAGTACCCCTGCTCTCTCCTTTTTTCCCCCAATGAAGTATCACTAACCTTTAGGGCAGAGCTCTGCCAGCCCTCATCCCACCACCCTGCATCCACCCGCCCACACCACGGTCCATAGCTCTCTAGACAACCCTTTACTCTCCTACCTTCCTCCCTGGACACCTCCAAGCCCAGGGCCTGGTGAATGTTCCTTTGTGCCCAAAGCTGGGGCAAGGGGGTACAGGAAGTACCTGGCTAGACAAATGAACAGGCTAGCCGATGGAAAGAGAGCTGCGTGGATGGCTGGAAGGTGGGCAAGAGACGGTGGTTGGTTAAAAACCTGCCCATAGGAAAGCCCGCCCCTTGGTAGGAAAAGGAATGACAAGAGGCTGAGAAGGGACTTAGTGGATGCCCAGCTCAGCAGTATTCACGACACGCCTACCTCCAGAGCTGCTGGAGTCTACTCCTCGGAGAGCTTCAGGATGTAGTCCCTAACAAGACTTTCACTGCCCTCCCCGGTTCTCAGGGGAGCGACATGGTCTTGGAGAAATGGCTCCACCTCTGTGGGCCTCAGCTGGCTCATCTGTGGAATGGGGACAGCAATAGCCCACCCTCAAGGGTGCTGTGAGGCCAAATGAGGGCGTGGGTGCGGACCTGCTGACCCAGGAGGGGGAGGTGTGCAGCGAAAGGCGTGGTGAGGCTGTGGGGATGAGGACGGGGACCAAGGGGGACAGGGGGCCGTGGCAGCTCTCCGTGCTCATTTCCGCAGGGCCTGCTGGAGCATGTGCTCGTCTGCCACCCAGTGTGGCAGCGTCACCACCAAGCCCTTGTTCTCCCGCATCGTCTCGCAGATGATCTCATAGGCCTTCTGGTTCCCGGACCAACAGCGGCGGGCCACCTGTCAAGGGGCGCGGAGGGCTGTGCTGTAGCTGGTGCCAGCATCACCGGGTTCCCAGCAAGGCATTCTGGATACACTGGGGCTGCGCTCAAACCCCCTGGAGGACACTCTGTACTGTCTGTGGGGTCAGTCTGTCCCTGCCCTGCCCGAGGCTCAACCTCCTCCTCTCTTGGCCACATTATTACTTATCTGCCTCTTGATCTGAAACCAGCTAGCCTTCTGCCCTGCCTCCCCGCTCCCTGCAGAGGCACAGGCCAGGCACCCAGGAGTCATCCTCAGCTTCCCTCCTCTCCAGCCTCATAGATGGACACCCACCTTGGATCAGTCTTAAAATCTCTCTCCATCCACTTTCTCCTCCCATCTCCATCACCAGGGCTCCCTGGATGACTGTCATGGCACCTCCCCCAACCCCTCGCCTCCCTGCAGCCATTCTTGCCAAGCTCCGCCCACTGGTCCTCCTCCATCTCCCCCACCCATCCTCTCACTGCTTCACTGCCTTCAGGATGAAGACTCTCCTCTGCTGGGGGCTCCCAGGGAGTTGGGCCTCCAAGCACCCCTTCGCCTCCACTCTCAGGTTTGCTCTCCGGCCCACACAACGTCAAACTCTCTGGGCTCTTGTGCTCCCTATTTCACTCATGATTGTGCATACCCTTCCTCATTACCACCTGACTTCCCGTTTGTTCCCCCTTCCGACTGCCTGCAATTTGGTCCAAGAGAAGAAGGAGCCCCACCCCCACCCCCACCCCCCCCCCACACACACAGGGTCAGATGTCAGGAGTCCCCTGCTGTGGACAGAGGCTGGACTGGAAGGTGAGGCCAGAGGCCAGGAGATGCAAAGAAGCCTCTGGAAACAGCCCAGGAGAGCTGTGGTAGCTGATGAGGAAAGGCACGAAGGACAGGAGTGGCCATTTCTGGGGTAAAAGGGACAGAACTCAGTCTCAGGTCTGCAGTTGGAAAGGACAAAACCACCGATGGAGAGAGAAGGTAGGGAGAGACCAGGGTGACTTACTCCATTGGAGACATCCCAACCGAGCATCATCTTGGCCCTCTGCTCAGCCTCCTGGGTGCCATCTAGCACAAGGCCAAACCCACCGTTCATCACCTCGCCCCTGGCAAGAGACAAAAGAGTTTCCAGGTCACCTCTGGGCCCTGACCCTCACAGCAGACCAAAGTGCATGTGAGTTTTGGGTTGTTCTGGAAGCCCTGTTTGAGGTGTCTTGTGGTCAGCCCCTGGGGCCAAAGCCTGTGCCCTCTTGACAGATGCAGGAGCCTCACAGTGCTGTGCTGGCCACTCATGCCTCTGTGCTTTACCCCGTGGGCCCTGAGCCCACCTTCAGGACCCACTCCTGTGCCACATTGTGCTTGAAGCCTGACCTCGGGAGTGCGGCATGACCCCCTTCTCCTGGGGCTCTCAGAGTGCTTCCTGAAAAGGAATGCTCCCTCCGGGGTCTCTTGCTTTGCTCGATTCCATTGTGATTTTCCCTTTGTGCTCCTTGCCTTTCTTATCTCTTCTTTCTACTTGCTTTAGGTGTATTTTGGGGTCCTGATTATTTGATTTGAAAGCTGAGTTTCTTTATTTTTAGCATTTCCTGTTTCCTAATTAACACATTTCTCTGAATTCTGTTCTGACCACCTTCTCTCACAGGTGTGACATGTCCTTACGTTCATTTGTTTCTTGGTAGATGTCACTGGAATCTACTTGAGTATGTTCGTGTCTTCCACTGTCTGCACATTTGCCCTGTGATTCTTCTCCATCAGCCATGAGGACCCTCCCCTTCCTGGCGCCCCTGGACTTCCATCCTCACCCTTCATGTCGTTATCAATGGCTGCTGGGCCCAGCCGAAGTTCCTGCTCAGCTCGAATCCCTCTACCTCATGTGTCCCCTCCAGTTACTCACTGGAAATGCCCCGGATCGTGTCAGTACCTTCCAGGGCTCTTCTGCCAAACATGGACACCTGGGGCCACAGCCTATGGCCTTTCAGTACCCAGCGCCTATGAGTTTGCTCTTTCTCCTTCCCACGCCCGGAAGGTGCCTCTAGTTTCTCTAGTCTCAGATCCTTCAGGACTGTCAGGCCTTATCTGCTTCTCTGACCAGCCGGGACCCTACTGATAATTTCAATCAGTTCCCACCGAGCAGAGGAGAACCCTCTGCCCCAGGAGCCATCAGTGCCACCACTCTGGGCACAAAGATGCCAGCCCGTACCTGGCCAGCCCCATGCCCATCTTGCAGCTGGGAGCCTGTTCACAGGCAGGGGGCTGGCCAGGTATGGGCTGGCTGATGCTGGTTACCAGAGAAGAAAGCAGATGGCAGCAAAAGTCACTAAGTGAGGACACTCGTGTGCCCTTCAACCAAAGAGGTAATTTTGAGATTAGAACTATGTCTTTCATTTTTGGGTCCATAAGCCCCAATGGTCAGAGACCAAAGTTGTTCAGCTCTAGGCGTCCTCTGCAAACCTCGCCCACGGGGAGCCCTGAGCACGCTGAGCTCAGGAAAAAGGGGAGCTAACGGCAGCATTGCTGTCAGTGCAGTGTTTGGGGACAACTAGCTCTTGGAGGAAAACATAAAAGTAGAACCTAACATCACACATAAAGAAAAACAAAATATTTAAAGTTACAAGACCAATAAATAAAATTTAGGATAATGTTTTTGTTTTTAAGTCAGGAGAGGGATAGATGTTTTAAAGCAGCATTAAAAACAAAACAAACAAACAAACAAAAAAAACAGAGCCAGAATAGAAAAGCCCCTGTGAGGGGAGAGGATCTGCCCAGGGAGCCATGCCGAAAAGCCCAGCTGTGGGGAGGGTGGTTCATTCTCAAACCCCAACAGTAACTCCTTAGGCCCTGCATGGGGCAGAGACTGAACAATACCATGGCAGGGGTCCTGCTCGTTCTGCCCGAAGCGGTTCCTCCAATTGCGGCCGGCCAGCTGGGCGCTAGAGCTCCCTGCTGGCAGCAGGACTGTCAGGTCTGCACGGGGACTGAGGGCTCCCTGACCAGTCACTCTGCCTCATATTCACCTTCCCCACCTCGTCCCTTCCCAGCTGGGCTTCCCCCATATCTCTTTTGTACACTCCCAGCCCGACCTCAGCCCCGCCTCCTGGAGAACCCAACCAGCACAGATGCTTTAAACGAAGTTCAAAGACTGTTGGCACAAACCCAACACACCCATCTCAGATCTAGATTAGATGAAGAATGCCTGGGAATCGATAAGGAAAAGCACACAACTCAAAAGCAAAAACCTCAGCGTGAGCAATTCAATTCAAAACAAGATTTTGTTACTTCTTGCCTACCAGGCTGGTAAACCCCACGTTAAGATCCCGCGAGTGATCATATTTAGTGTTGAGGAGGTTATGCAAACAAGAATTTTTATATCAGGAAATTGGTTGGCAGCTGTCATTTAAGTTTGAAATGCCCACCTTTTTTGAACCTGAGATTACAACTAGCATCTCGTGACAGCGGTTAACATTGATAGGAGGCATGCCACGTGTCAGACCCTGTTCTGGCACCTTTACAAGAGATTGGCGGTGGATTGGCACAGGCATTTGGGCTAGGCCTCCTGCCAACCAGCTCAACCCAACTCAAAGTTATTTATCTCCGCTGGGTAGTATTTATGTCTTAGGTGTGTCTGTTGTAGCTATTAGATGAGCTTGCACATGTTTCTTTTTTTTTTTTATACATTTTTATTTATTTCAGAGAGGAATGGAAGGGAGGAAGAGATAGAAACATCAATGATGAGAGAGAACCATGGATTGGCTGCCTCCTGCACGCCCCCTACTGGGGATCAAGCCTGCAACTGGAGCATCTGTCCTTTAATGGAATTGAACTCTGGGACCCTTCAGTCCACAGGCCCACGTTCTTCTTCTTCTTCTTCTTCTTTTTTTATTAAATATATTTTATTGATTTTTTACAGAGAGGAAGTGAGAGGGATAGAGAGCTAGAAACATCGATGAGAGAGAAACATCGACCAGTTGCCTCTTGCACACCCCTTACCGGGGATGTGCCCGCAACCAATGTACATGCCCTTGACCGGAATTGAACCCGGGACCTTTCAGTCCGCAGACCAATGCTCTACAGCTGAGCCAAACCGGTTTCGGCCACATTCTATCCACTGAGCCAAATTGGCTAGGGCTACCACACTCTTCCTAGAAGACCTGGCACATGTTATGCACTATATAAGCCTTAGCTATTATTAACTCATTTAATCTTCACCAGTAGCTACAAAACAGTTGCTATTATTATGGCCATTTTGTCAATGAGAAAAAAGCTCAACAGCTTAACTTATGCAATCAAATCGACTTCAGGATCCATGATGTTAATTAAGCAACAACATTGTACAAAGATGCTCCCTGCTGCACTGGGGATAGGCGGGGCGAAGGGGGTCTCTGTGTACAGATGGCGGGAGCCCTCGATGCCCTGGCTACTCAGAGTGTCCACGGGCAGCAGAAGCAGCATCACCAGAGCTGGTTAGAAACTCGAACTCTCAGCCCCTCCAGACCTGCCTAGCCAGAACCTCCCTTTTAACAAGCTCCCTAGGGAATCCTGTGCATGTTCAAGTTTGAGTTGCCCGTTAAGAGGAAAAAATGTCAGTATCTGGATAAAAATGGTTGCTCAAATACACCAATTTATTCCTCAAAGACATGGACCCCGGGACTGGTTCTGGCTGTAAGGACAGAGGCACATCAGAAGGTGAGAGAGCGAACATGAAACCCAAAGATGGAGGACAAGTCTCAACACCCAACAGTGAGGCCCTGTCCCTCCCACCCAGTTCCCAGAACTGACCGAAACTTCCCTACAGGCCCTCTCTAAACAAGGGGACAGTCCAGCCGGCATGGTCTGTGGTTGAGCATCAACCTATGAACCAGGAGGTCATGGTTCGATTCCTGGTCAGGGTATATGTCCGGTTTGTGGGCTCAATATCCTGCTAGGGACTTGCAGGAGGCAGAAAATCAATGATTCTCTCTCATCATTGATGTTTTTATTCTCTCTCTCCTCCCTTCCTCTCTGAAATCAATAAAAATATATTTTAAAATAAAAAATAAACAAAATAAATAAACAGAGAGATATCAAGGACAGCTGGACAGACACCACAAGGACAGATACCAAGTGAGGAGACAGGCAACAGAGAAAGCAGAAAACGACACACAGCTGACATTGCTCAACAGGAAACATAAAATGCAAAAACAAACCTAAAAGCAAATCCAGTAATAAATAGCAGGGTAAGTTTATAACCTAGAAACATGGATTTCCATACAACAACAACACAAAACGAAGCTGGAGTTGGATGTGGCTTCCTCTTGGAATAGGAATGGTCCTAGGCCAGATTTTTTTCCCCCTGCTGATATTTGCAGCAAGCTTCTCCGGAGTATCTGATGGATTAAATTATGTACTTACGTGTGAATGAGTCTAATGAATTCCACCATGAATCTGAGCCCTCAAGAACAGCCAGAATACAGAGCTTGGGGGTGGGAACCACTTGGGAATTACATTCCCTGTCCTGAGAGCCCTAGTGCAGCAGGTTGGAGCAAGCAGTGTCCTGCCTGAATTCTGGCCCTGCTGTCTCCTGTTCAGAGGCCCTCGTGTTGTTGACTCTCAGCTGCTTTGCTCTGTCCCTTCTTGCCCTCGGCTGTCCCGTTGGCAACGATGAGTGGATCTGGAAGGCAGATTCCGGCTCTCCCACCAACTCTGTGGCCTTGGGCAAGTTCCTCCCCCTTCAAAGCCGCTCTTCGCCTCCAGAACCCTCTCAGTAAACCTGGCGACAAACGGCCAGGTATCCGTTACCGGGCGCTCTTCTCGTCCCTGTTTTCTCCAGCCTTTCTATCAAAAAGGACATGCGTTCCGGTTACATTTTCCATTAACTAGAGCCGCCTGACTGAGCTGCAGCTGGAAATTTCAGCCAAGCCGGCCCATCAGAATGCCCTGGGAAGCTCAAGTGCTTGAAAGACTTGGCTCTGGAGGACAAGGCCAAGCTTGATCCGGCCAGAACGGCTCCGAGGTCAGTTCAGAGGTGGCCAGGCCCAGGAAGCTGTCCTCCTCTCTGGAGCCGCAGCACCCCCTGCTGGTCTTGTCCTGGGAGTGTCCCCAGGTGACCCCACAGAGACAGATCCTGCGCAGGTGCAGCTTAGCCTCTGGTGCCTCCATTTCCCCATCTGTAAAATGTGTTTTCCTTCTAAGATTAGGTGAAAGAATGGATTCAAAGAGTCTACAAAATGCTTGCCATGGGGCTCATGTGTAATAAGTTTTAGTTATTCATTATTCTTAGCAGCAGATGTGATATTGTGTCTTAGAATAAGAAACATATAGGGTGTCCCAAAATATGTATACATACACTTTGAAATATACACAGTATTTATTAAAATACATTTCATTTTCAAAACTGAGTGATCAGTTGTCAAAGTGTGTGTACATTTTTTGGGACACCCTATATACACTGATTGGCCAGATTATTATGATCTCTGAATGCCTAATAATCTGGCCACTCAATATATATATATCAGAGGCCCGGTGCATGAATTCATGCATGGGTGGGTCTGGCCAGCCTGGCCAGGGGTAGGGGACATGGGCAGTGGGCTGGCCTGCCTGCTGGTGGAACTCTTGGTCAAGGGGACAATTTGCATATTAGCTTTTTACTATAGGATATACACTGAGTGGCCATATTATTATGTGTTCAGATATCATAATAATCTAACTACTCAGTGTACATGGTCTTTATCCTATTTCTGGCACAGAACTGAAACCTTTGGAATACCTAAGTGTTGAAAACAATAAAGATGTCTTTATGTTAATGAGGTGATTTGTCCCTGCTTTCCCCCCCACCCCCAACACACACACACCCTACCTACTGATAGGGGTTGGTTGCCAGGGGAACCAACCAGGAATAGAGGGTTGGAACTCCCAGTTGCACCCTCACACCTCTAGGGAAAGTGGAGGAACTGAAGGTTGAATTGATCACCAATGGTCAGTGACTTCATCAATCATGCCTATGTAATGAAACTTCCGTAAAAACCAAAAAAGATGGGGTTCAGATAGCTTCAGGTTGGGGAGTCAGACCACAGAGACAGAAATTTCTTTGTTGGGACCTCATCCTATGTTTCTTTTCTTTTCTTTTTTTAATATATATTTTTTATTTTTTACAGAGAGGAAGGGAGAGGGATAGAGAGCTAGAAACATGGATGAGAGAGAAACATCGACCAGCTGCCTCCTGCACATCCCCTAGCAGGGATGTGCCCGCAGCCAATGTACATGCCCTTGACTGGAATTGAATAAATAAAATTTTCAGTCCCCAGACCGACGCTCTATCCACTGAGCCAAACCGGTTTCGGCCCTACGTTTCTTTTCATCTGATTGTTGATTTGTATCCTTAAATCTCCTTTGTAATAAAAAATCTAGTGAGTAAAGGGACTTCCTGAGTTCTGTGAGCCACGCTAGCAAATTAATAAACTCAACGAGGGGGTTGTAGGAACCTCCAATCGGTAGCAGTTTAGTCAGAAATAGGCAACAAGCTGGGCCTGCGATTTGACAGGAGACGAGAACAGTCTTGTGGGACTGAGCCCCTAACCTATGGGATCTGAGGCTTTCTCCGGGCAGATAGTGTCAGAATTGAGGTGGACTGTAGGTGCTAGAGAAAACTGGTGCGTGGTGCAAGAAAACCTGAGCATATTGGTAGTAGAACTATAGTGAACATCTTCATGATGGAGCTGTGGCTGTCAGCCAGATTGAGACCCTCCCAGAGACCCCAATTTCCTACTGGTGAAGACTAGAAAAGTACTGGCCAGGGCAGAGTCCTGAGCCAGGGACCCAGGACAGCAGAGAACCCAGGCCTCCTGCCTCCTTGCCTGGCTGCTGGGAACCTGAGGTGGACTGAAAAGACAGCACCGTGAGAATTCCTGAGGAAATAGCTGTGAACACTGAGTGAACACTGGCATCAGAGGGGCAGTCATGTTTCTTACAGCCTTCCCATCCCATGTGGCAGGTGAGACCCCAAAGGAGGAGTGGTTTGTGCCAGACACTATTCCCCAGTGTTCTGTCCCTCCAACATCCGGCTCACAGGAGGGTAACATCACAGTAAAGCCTTCAGCAGAGGGAGCTTGGGAGAGGCAGGGCCCAGGACCCTTGAAGAAATCCCTGAGCCTGCCATGGGAGCCTGCGCCCCACACCCACCCCCCTACCGTTCTCCAAAGCTTTCTTACCAGCCCACGCCCCCGCCGTTGTGAAGAGCGACCCAGGTGGCTCCACGAAAGGCATCACCCACGAAGTTCTGCACGGCCATGTCTGTGGAAACAAAGCCGCCACCTGTTATTCCCTGAAGGAGGTGGGCCGGGACCAGGTGGGCATTCACAGACCCCACTGGCTGAGCCAAATATCATTAGGGCCAGATGGGGAACTAGGCACAGATGACCCTAGAAACAGCAACAATTTATGCTAGCAAAGCTGAGCCAAGGCAGGAGAAATGGACAAATTCCCACTAGTACCCTTCCCTAAAATGATGCTTGCTAGCACTGAATGCCAGATAAAGTGCCCAGAAGCAGGAAGAAAATAGAATTAACAGGGAGGTGGCAGTGGTTTTAGTTTAGAGATGCAGAAAGCCAAAGAGCATCACACTCACCCTTAAAAAACAAAACAAAACAAAAAAAAAACGGGGTGGGGGAACATCTGTAATAATATGAACAATAAAGATTAAAAAAAAAATGGGGTGGGGGGTGGGGAAAGGATCACAAATTAATGACTTTTCTTGACTCTATCGGAAAACTGATGCCATAGGACAACTAATTTGAAATCTGGAGAGAGAGGAATTTCCAAAGAAAAACTGAACCCAACCTGGTCACCTTACAACTGTCTAAACCAGGGGTCCTCAAACTTTTTAAAGTGGGGTCCAGATCACGGTCCCTCAGAGAGCTGGAGGGCCGGACTATATGAACTACTAATTCCTACTGTAACACCTCGGCTGCGCTCACTGCCCAAAAAACCTGGCGGGCCGGATCAGACTCCTCTGCGGGCCGCATGTGGCCCGCGGGCCGTAGTTTGAAGACCCCTGGTCTAAACCGATAAAGGACAAGCACGAGCCCTGGGTCTGTGAGGTCCATGGGACATGGATACGGGGCCTTGAACCCTTTGATGGGCTCGTATTCCAAAAACTCCACCAGGTGCTCACAGGGAATATCAGGGAGATTCCTGAGTGAGCTTTTTCTTGGTGCTGAGCTGTGAAGACTGGGACGCGCCATGAGCTAAGAAATCCAAGAAATGCAGCTCTAGGCGCTGGGAAAGACTAGGAAATATCCTCCCCTCGCGCCTCCTAAGATGTCACCTCAGCTTCTACCTTGCAGAAAGAAGAGCAAATTAAACCCCAAGCCAGAGGAAGGATCGACATACTAAAGATGAGACCAGAATTCAATTAATTTGGAAGCAGAGAAGCAATTGAGAGAAAATCAAATAAACTAAAATCTTCTTTGAGAACATCCATAAAATTGATAAAACTTCTAGCCAAACTGACCAATAAAAAAGAAAAAAGACACATAGGAACAATATCAGGAATGACAGAAATGATATCACAATTGATCCCACAGACATTAAAAAAGATAGTAAAGGAATACAACTCTATATCCATAAATTTGATAACTTTGATGAAATGGACCAATTCCTTGTAAAACGAATAGTGTTCCTGAGAATCCACCTCGTGCCCTTGGGATCCTGTCCATAATAGCAGGACCCCCTCAGGGACTGGAAATGAGCAAGCCACCCAAGGAACAAGACTCATCAGCAGCTGATCTTCCCTGAACACTGGCTATGGGTCCCTGACGTGATGCTGGACGTGTAGTCATTCAGCTTATTTTTCACAACAGCCATCTGAGGTAGATACTACTGTTATTTCCATTTTGCAGAGGAGGACATTAAGGTTGAGACGTTAAGTACCTTGCAGAAGATCACCCAGCAAGTGATGGGACCAGAAGCACACCCAAGTCTAGGGCATCCAACGGTCCCAATCTGCCCAGCACTGGCCCCATTTAAAAACCTGAGGTCCCAGAACCCCCTCTGTCTTAGGTTGGTCACCCTCTGTCCCACCTTTCAAATGCCAGCACATTCTTTTGTAACATTATGACAAACTAAATGAATCAATTGACTTTTAAATAAAATCCAAATCCAACATTTAAAAAAATTGTTTTTGGTGTTTGATCTTCCTCACCTGCACAGAAGGCAGAGCCATCATAGATGTTGGAGGTCTCCCTAAAGGGACTGTCCGTGCCACTCACATCATGGTGGTCTCGGCTCAGGACCACCGGGGCCTGCAGAGTGCAAAGACAGAAAATGTCAGCCAACAGTGTCCACCACAGCTGCCCAGGGGAGGGCAAAGTTGCATCAGGCCACACCAGAAGCCCTTCAGATACCGTCCCCTGGAAAGCAGACCTTTCGCAGGAGGAACCACCGATGTATTTGATGTCCTTGGGTAGCTACTAATAGATTCTGCTTATTTTGACACTATGTGCCCAGAAGCCCCCATATAATATGTCACCGAGTCTTCTCAATAACCCTATCCAGGTAGGCACAACTGTCATCATGCCCATTTTGTAGAAAGGAAAACTGAGGCCCAGAGAGGATAAGAAACTTGCCCAACATCACAGAGCTGGTAAGTGGGCAGCCTGGGGTTTAAACCCACATACAGTATACTAGAGTCTGGGCTCTCTCTTCAGGCAGCCTGGCCTCTGAGCGTGTGGCACCACTGGAGGTCGGCTTTCCCTGCCCTCCCCAGCGGGCACGGAAGTTCACAGGCTCCCCATGTAGGAGGAGGTAGCCTGCCAAGAGGGCACCTCTCCACTGCTCTGAATCCAGGACCTCCCCTCCTTCCCTAGAACAGGCCCCGGGTCCTTCCATCTCTTCACCTTTGTCCTGGAATCACCTGCCGGCAGGTATTCTGGCATCTTCTTAATACTCAGGCCTCAGTTCTGCACCAGCAACTCAGAAAGGCCTGTCTTGACCACCACATCTAAAGACACCGCTCATCCCCACCCCATCACCCCCACCTTGTCACCTCGACTCATTTTCTTCACACTGGACGTCACATCTAAAATTCTTCCTGAAGTGATACCTTTAGTTGCACATTGTTGGTTTCTCTTCACTAGGGAATAGATCAAGTTGGGGACCCTGTTTATCTTGTTCTTTGCCACACTGCCCCCTAGTGCTTAGAATAAGCCTGGCATAGAGGAAGCTGTGAATCAATTGACAGAGGAAGGAAGGGAGGGAGGGAGGGAGAAAGAGAAGGAGGGAGGGAGGGAGGGAGGGAGGGAGGGAGGGAGGGAGGGAGGGAGGGAGGAAGGAAGAGAGAGAACACCCAGCTCTCAGTGCCGACCTCTGACCCCAGCTGGGTATGAGTGTGCCCTGAGGGATGTTTGGTGAACTATGCCAGCCATCCTCGGGAGCACCCTGGGCTTCCAGGAAGCACCCATGGCCGGATGTGGTGGCCACTTGGGGCCACAGCAGTGGTCAGAGGAGGAGCTTTCTGACCTGAATGCCCAGGACCAAGACACTGAAGGTGCTCCCTGCGAAAGGCCAAGGCTGCTGACCTTGCTGCCAGTGCCCACAGAACCACCCACAGGGACAGCCTTCACTTTCATCTATTTCAGTCTCCTCTTCATGTCTGATCATTAATATTCCTGGTGCTTCCAAACAGAGGACTATCACGTGAGCCTACAGAGGGCCCAGAGGTCACCCTGAACAGTGTGCCCAGGGCTCCGTGGCTTCCAAGGTGAGTCCGGCTGATTCAGAGGAAAATAGCAAGTTTGTCATGGTTTGAACATGGTAAATCAGCAAAGATATATCAAATACTCATGGGGAAGCCAACTCATTTCATCCTTTCTCCCATGCTTTGAGGTTAATATGATTCTCCTTTAACAGGAGGGAAACTGAGACTCAGAGAGGGCACTTGACTTGCCCATAGTCACACAGGGACCAGGGTCAGAGCCTGGGTGTGAGGACAGATCATCACACCCTGCCCCCAGCTAACTGACCCTCCACTAACACACACAGAGCCCGGGGCACTGCCGGCGCTGACAGGAAAGAGCCCACGGGAGGCCCCAGCAGCAGCGCAGGAAATGTCACCTTGATCTTCCCCTGGGCGATGGCTTGGTTGAAGGCCACAGCTATGGCCACACGGCCTTTTTGGTCTGAGTACAGGATCCTTGCCTGGGAGCCCACCACCTGCAAACAGAAAGGTGAAAGGAGGCACCTCAGGGACCTGAACTCACCAGTCAGCTCCTCAGAGAGACCTTTCTGATCCATCATGATCGCACAGTCCCCACCCGCCCCACATCCGTGTTCACACTCACCTGAGCGTAATCACAGACACGGAAATGAGGCCCAGGCAACCCTGGCCCTCTCAGTGCCTCCCCTATCACGGCCCAGAGGTGTCACAGAGAGCCTGCCCCCAGCACACCACCACAGCAGGTGGGCTCCTCGGGACAGATGAGACAGGAGGCTCAGAGAGGCTGAGCCACTCGCCCGTTCACACGGCTGAGAAACGAGGGAGCCTGCCTCTCGGGACCCATTGGCCGCCTCTCAAGGGAACTATCTGCGTAACTAGGTGAAGAACAACTCAACTGGCCTGGTCACTGTCCCAGGCCACCTTATGAAAGGTCCCTGGCTTCTCTGGCCAGCAGCGCCCTGGGTAAGGTAGCTGATGGCTCTAGTGGGTCTGCCAGCTAAGCAGTCACACGGTATGCTGGCACCCTCTCAGATCGCTCATCTACCGGCCAGGTGGGCAGTCCCATGGCCCACCCCCGCGCCCCCCCACCCTCCCCAGGCCAAGCCCTCACCAGCCGGTGCTTGGCAGCCTCCCGAATCCAGCGAATGTTGTCCATGTACTGCAGCTTCACAGCGGGGTTCACTGCAAGGAGGGGGGGAGGCGTGTCACAGGCACCGGGGCCCGGACCCTCCCCGTCGCAGGCGGCTCGCTCAGGCACTATTCTTCACCCAGCACTGGAGCCCCGTCAGGTGCAGGGTCAGGGGACTCCCTCCACAGCACCCCGCTAGGCCATGTGATTTTCAGAACCAGCAGTAATTAATAGTCATGTGAATGAATGCACGGAAGTGTGCAGCCCACTGTCTGATACATTCATTCCTTCAACCTACACCTATTGAGTGCCAGGCCAGGCCCTGGGAACCAAGACTGCTGCAGACTGTGAGAAAATGAGTGTGATGAGGTCGCCACTGGGTGGGTGGGTGGGTGGGTCAGGAGGCCCAAAGTCCTCTCCGAGGTGGCGTCGAGCTATATCCTAAATGCAAAGGAGGAACCAGCAAGTAGAGATCCGAGGAAGCAGCTTTCTAGGCAGAGGGAATAGCAAGTGCAAGTGCAAAGGCCCTGAGGTGAGAGGAAGCTTGCTTATCCAAGTAAGACAGGCCAGCGGCTAAGTACAGAGGGTGTGCAGAGGGGGCGGCAGCCGGGGAGCTCCTGAGAGCAGACTGCTAAATCTGCGGGAATTCTGTGAGCCAGTGGAAACACAGACATGGTTATGAACTGACACTTTTTTTAAAAAAAATATATTTTATTGATTTTATACAGAGAGTAAGGGAGAGAGATAGAGTTAGAAACATCGATGAGAGAGTCATTGATCAGCTGCCTCTTGCACACCCCCTACTGGGGATATGCCCGCAACCAAGGTACATGCCCTTGACCGGAATCGAACTCGGGACCCTTCAGTCCCCAAGCCGACACTCTATCCATTGAGCCAAACCGGTCCCGGCTGAACTGACACTTTTTAAAAATGTATTAAAAATTAAGATAATGACCCAGCCTGCATGGCTCAGTGGCTGAGTATCAACCTATGAACCAGGAGGTCACGACACATGTCCAGGTTACGGGCTTGATCCCCGGTCGGGGGTGTGCAGGAGGCAGCCGATCACTGATTCTCTCTCATCATTGATGTTTCCATCTCTCTCTCCCTCTCCCTTCCTCCCTGAAATCTATAAAAAATCTATTTGTTTAAAAATTAAGACAATGTTCATAAGTCACCACTTCTTAATTTACTTTCTTTTAGGAGGATCTATGTGCTCAAGGTCACCTGCCTGGTGGAAATACTGCTACTGCTCCAAGTGAAGCCCCACTTGAAATAAGCCACCTGAGAGTATTCAGACCTCGGCCATCAACAGATGCAACAGTGCAGAGCTTCCTCCTGAAGGGCTAGTTGTTGAACACCCACCCTCCTATGAGGAGGCCTCTGACAAGATTCCCAAGAGAAGCCCCCCCTCCCCTCCACTTCCTCTCCTCTCCCTGCCTAGCTCTTCCCACATAGGTGGCCCCACCCGCCCTCAGCCGGGTTCTCCAGTCCTGGATCCTTGTAACCCAGACTCCCTCCTCCTTCCACCCCCTGCACTCAGATGTGGACAGCAGGGTGAAAATGGTCTCTGGAGATGTAAAACCAGCAACCAAGGCTGAGCTGAACTCCAAAGGAAACCACTGGAGGGAAGGCCACCCCTGGGCCGTAGAAAAGCTGCAGAGACATGAGGGCAGGAGCTCTGACAGCTGAGAATGCTTGACAACACAGCTGCCTTCTGTTCTCCAGGTGACAAACGGCAGGTCAAATCAGCTACGGGAGAAGGGACTATGGTTCAAACAGCCTCCCCCATCCACGTGACAATGGAGAACCAAGGCTCAGGATCAGAAACATGACAGATCCACCAGAGGCTCTGCCATGACATGAGCAGCAACTGGTGGATGTGGGAGGCCAAAGGCTCAGAGGGCACAGAGGCAGCTACAGGGAATCAGAAGCACTGCCGACAGGCACAGACTGGAAGCCTGGTGCCCCCTGCCCACAAGGGCCCAGCAGGGAATGAGGCGAGGGGGCGGGGGTAGGGTGGGGTGTGGCTTTCCTGCACCGCCAGGCAGACCCTCCAGCCTCTCCAACCTGACAGCCTTACCTCCGCCAGCAATGGCCTTCTCCAGCACAGACGTGGCCAGCTGATCGGTGACCTCCAGGTCCTGAGGGTCCCCGGATGTGCACACCCAGCGGAAAGGCCCGAAGCCCTGGGAGAAGATATCCCTGCAAGGACAAAGCGCCTGGTCGCCTTCCCAAATGGCTGCACCCACTGGCTGGCCAGGATCCCCATGGAGGGCTGTCCTTTCACTGAGGCCCTGTACAAGGCCGCTCATGGTTCCAGTTTCTCTGCCTGCATTTTGTGGTGGGACCCCATGGCCTGATGTGGTGGCCACTTGGGGCCCCAGCAGTAGTCAGAGGAGGGGCTTTCTGACCTGAACGCCCAGGACCCAGACACGGAAGGGGCCTCATCACTTACCCCATAATATGCTGGACGTAGGAGGGGTAGCGGAACTCGGTCTTTTCGGCGCCTTTTTTCTCCACATCAGCTCCTGTGGACAGAGCATCCGCATAGTCCCCTGGAGTAGCCAAGGGCTGGCAGGCCCCACCCCAAGGTGAGGACATAGGTCACCGTCAGATGACAGTTTACAGAGAGCCCCGGGAAAGACCGCAGAGGCTCTGTCCTGATAGTGAAGCATCGCCAGGTCTCTCAGGCAAGAAAGAGGCAGCAAGTGCCACCCCGGCTGGAGCCATGGGCTCATGCTGTGGGGCAGGGCAGCATGGACACATGGCAGTGTCTGCCTCATGGGTGTCCAGACAGGCACCCAGAGCCTACAACCTCCGGGGTGCAGGGGGAGGGCCTGTGCCAGAGGTGGGCTAGGAGAGAGACTTTGCACTTAATATCGTTTGTACCTTCTGAACCTTACAATCTATGAATATAAGAAGTTTCATATATATATATATATATATATATATATATATATATATATGGACCTCATATTGGAGCATTGTACCTACCCTCTTTATGGTGCTATATATTATTGTGTTTTGTGTGTGTGTGTGTGTGTGTGTGTGTGTTTGGTGTTTTTTGGTTTTTTGTTTTTCTGTTTTGTTTTTTTACAGAAAGGAAGGGAGAGGAATAGAGAGTAAGGAACATTGATGAAAAGAGAAACATCGATCAGCTGCCTCCTGCACACTCCCTACTGGGGATGTACCCGTAACCAAGGTACATGCCCTTGGCCGGAATTGAACCTGGGTCCCTTCAGTCCACAGGCCGATGCTCTATCCACTGAGCCAAACCAGTTAGGGCAGTGCTTTATTTTTTTAAGGAAAATGGAGAAACTGAGGCCAGAGAGGTCAAGCTGACAGGACCAACTTCCAGAAGGCCGGGCAGCAGGGCACAGTAAAACCCGCATGCCATGCCCCTGCCTCTCCCGGGCGCTGCCAGACCACCCCTGGTGGAAGGAAGGGAGTGAGCCCAGTGCAGCCCAGGAGGAGGGGCCCCCTCGCCAAGCCGCCCTTCTCTCACCTGCTCTCTGGGCCTCCAAGAGGAAGGCGTTGCCATAGTCCCAAAAGAAGAAGTTCTCCTTGGCCAGCCTGTTGATGGCTGAGACCTGCCTCCTCAGGCTGCAACAAGCCAGCAGTCAGCTGTCAGTTCTGCCCCCCAGCGAGACCCTAAAAATGAGCCCTCTCTGCCTCATCACTGTCACCCCGAAGCCTCATCCCATGGAGCTGAGCCAGCTCTGCTGACTTCCACCCCATCTGACCGAGGAGGAGACAGAGGCTCAGAGAGGTTGAGGGTCTCACCCAAGGCCACACAGCTGACCACTGGAGAACCAAGCAGAGGCCATAGTTACTCAGTCCAAAAGCTCCTTCCAGGGTGCAGCCTCCCCCCCACCCCCCAGCCCTACCCCATACCCCAAGCAGCCCTGGCACCAGCATCACCTTTCCTGGACCAGCTTCTTGAATCTGGCAGGATCGGAGGCCATGAGGCTCTGGGCCTCCGCAAAGCCGAGCTGCACAGGATAATAGCCTCCATTGAATGGGTTGTGGCAGGACGTCTGGTCCGACCCCAGGTCTACCAAGAGCTCCCCAGTCTTCTCTAATTCCTGGACGAGGCGCTCCCTGGGGAAGATGCGGGATAGTCAGTGTAGGGCGGACAGCACCTGCCCAGGGCAGCATCTGGGGTCCGAGTTTAGAGCCCAGCCAGGAGGGCATCATAGCACATTTTCCAGCCACACACTCAGTAATCAGGGACTGGGGCTGATCCTACATCCCCCCAAGCCCACTCCCCCTAAAGAACACTGCGGGAAGTCTGCTGTGAGCTCAGGTCAAGATCCAGGCAATGAAAGCTGGGAGCAGAGCCTCCAACCAAAGCTTGAAGCTTTGTGTTCCGGGAGTACCTGGCCGCCATTGGGACCTTGGCTGGAGGGAGAGGTTCCCCTGGGGTTCCCAAGGCTGCTGACTCCCACTCCTGCATTTACCAAAGGTCCACCACGTTTCCATGGTATCCAAGGCTGAGCACCTCCTTTGTCTTCCTTGCTTCCCTAGAGGGCACAAGAGCAGAACAGATGGCCCCGTCACACCTGCCCACAGCTGTCCACCCGGCCAACCCACAGGGCCACCCAGAGAGCCAGAACGCAGAGGACTCAAGAGGCCACCGAAAGCATTGTGTGCATGTGAAGGGGATGCACTTTGAAGACCCGGACCATAAGGGAAACAGCAGTCTTGACTACCCCAGACAGGAGAACTGAGACAACACTTAGAATTCGGGCTACTGCTGTTAGAATTCTAATAAGGACCTTCCTGGAATTCACTCAGGATGACCCTCAAATAATATGTCACTAACGTTGATGCCAAACATTTCTTGGAAAAATAAAAGTACAAAAAAGTGTAAGTATATTTTAGGGAACAGAAGATTCAAATAATAAAAGCTCACAGATATGAGAGCTAGCACAAAGCAATGGTAAGTGGGGCCGGGGGCCAGCGTGGCACCCATTCCACGATGCAGATCGACCGAAGGCCTTGTTGGCAGAGAGGTGCCAGCGGAGGCCAGACCCGCTCCTCTCCCCCAGGTGCACAGGATAACCAAGGGGGAACGGGCACGTGGTCCTAGAGCGGTGAGGGGCGCTGGAGGAGGAGGACTGCGTCTCAGCCTGGGGGGCTGGACGGGTACCGGGAGCCCCATCGCTCCATTCCCACCTGTGTCTCCTGCCGCTCAGGGAGCAGGCATGTGATGAGGCAGGCTGCTGAAGGCAGTTTGTTCAACTGATGTGAAATGGCTGTGTGTGTGGCTGTAGGAATTAAGGAATTAAGCTGGCCAAACTTTGTGTGAGTGACAAGAGGGAGAAGGCAGATGGAAGAGGTGTATTTAGAGCTGACAAGACTATCAGAGTGGTTGGAAGTGTGTG